>NC_090808.1:44534094-45154094 GCF_036512215.1 Solanum lycopersicum | reverse complement strand
TAGGATATGTATTGACCCATGACACCTATTGATGGGGCATCGACTAGAGCACTAGTCTTTATTTGCCTCAGTCATTTGGGGCCTGGCCTAGATAGCCTTGGCTCAAATGAGGCATATTTCCTAAAGGACCCTTCAATGGTCCATGGCGATATTTTCGCAAACATTTCCAAATAGAATATGGTCGTATAAGGTTTTAGGACATCCCACATCATGTTTATCCAAAATGAACACATAAAACTTGATGAAACATGCCAAAATAGACAATGTCATTTCAACGTAAACCTTTCGAACGTCAAAGATGTTGTTGGACTTTTGACCTCCAAACTTCATGAAACATGACACACAACCTATAAACACAATAATAACTCAAATAATAACATCATTAACCCATGAAATACACATATAGGCACATAACTACACATTAGGCACATAGGTGCATTAGTCGTCGAAGGTCTTAACCATCCCTTGACGTTTCATTTCTGAATCACCATAAACACTAGATACTGCAAAAATAACACATTATAAACCATTTTAGGGCCTTGGAACTACATGAAAAACATGTTAGTCTCTAGTTGCACCTATGTGTCACGACCCAAATCGGATCGCGACTGGCACCCACACTTACCCTCCTATGTGAGCGAACCAACCAATCTAAACCTTAACTTTTCAATGTAATAACAACAGAAAGTAATGCGGAAGACATAAACTCATTAATAAAACCAATTCAATAACTATCAATATTCAACATCTATTATTCCCAAAACCTGGAAGTCATCATCACAAGAACATCTACTTTAAACTACTAATTCTAAGAGTTTCTAAGAAGCTAAAAATACATAAGAAGCTAGTCCATGCTGGAAGTTCAAGGCATCAAGACACGAAGGAGAAGATCCAGTCCAAGCTAGAAGCGTTAGCTCACCCTGAAGATCAGGTGTGACGAAGACTGGCTTGAGTTACTGTTGAGTCGAAGATGACGGCACGTTTGCTGCACTCCACAAATAACAAGAAGAAAAACATAAAAGTAGGGATCAGTACAAAACACGGGTACTGAGTAGATATCATCGGCCAACTCAAAATAGGGAACAGTATATATATCAATATTATCGTAAATCAACTATAAAACTCAACATGTAGCAACAACAAGTATTATAATCATCAATAAGTACCATCAAGTTCATCCATGAGGGTCAAGCCTCAACACCATACTCATTTGGGAATTAAGTATATTAAGTTGAGTATATTATCATCTTTCAAGATTCATTATCTTTCCTCCTCTTGTGTCGGTACGTGACACTCCGATCCCCTGCATGTGTCGGAACGTGACACTCCGATCCCCTACATGTGTCGGAACGTGACACTCCGATCCCCTACATGTGTCGGTACGTGACACTCCGATCCCCTAATTCTATGTGTCGGTACGTGACACTCCGATCCCCTAATTCTATGTGTCGGAACGTGACACTCCGATCCACTAATACTATGTGTCGGAACGTGACACTCCGATCCACTAATATCATTCTGTAAATCATCAAGCCTTCTCTATACCAAGGCATCGTCATTAATAATGTATATTAAAGTTTCTTTTCAATATTTGGGATTCAATATTTTCATCATGCTTATCTTATCACAATCACATAATCATATTCATGCAAACATACCATTAAGCATATAGTAGGGTTTACAATAGTACCAATACATATCATTCACTATTAAGAGTTTACTTATGAAGCATGAAAACCATAACCTACCTTCATCGAAGAATTGGAATGAACAAGCCATTTACCAAGCTTTGATATTCCCTCTGCCTCTTGATCGATCAATTTCTCTCTCTCCTTGTTCTCTCTATTTTCTTTATTCAAACCCTCTTTCTTTTACCCTAGTTAACATATAATTAAGTGTAAAAGGTGGCAATAATACCCCACTAATTAACTTAGGGTTACCTCTTTTAACCCCCAAGAATTTGAGTTATTAATATAAACCCACAAAATCTATAATTAAGGAAGGAATAGTCCAAAAACGTCCCTTAAAACGTGTAAGGAAATCCGATTCTGCTTGGGATTTGCGCAACCTGTGACGGGCCGTCGTGCCTGCGACGGTTCGTCCTGTAGGTCGTCGGAAGAGTCAGAGAGTCAATTTCCACTGAACAATCTATGACGGTTCGTCACGCCTGTGACGGTCCGTCCTGCCATTCCGTGACGAAGTTCAGAGAGTCGATTTTCAGTACCCAATTTCAGATTTTCTAAGTGTTTTGAAACGAGACCCTGCGACGGTCCGTCGTGCCCATGATGGATCGTCATTTGGTCTGTCGCCTCAGCCTGTTTTTCCAGAATTGAAGTTTGTTGCTCAAAACGACTAAACAGGTCGTTACACGATGATATTTTCGAGGTGTTACAACCTATATATATATATATTAACGTTTTCTATAGGTATGACATTTTATGTAAATGTTACACTTTATATATATTTCTATAGATGATATATATAATTAAAAATTATAAATGTTGCTCTTGAAAGATATAAAGTTACAGTTTGTAACTATTGCTCGAGATGAGATGTAAAGTTACACTTTATAAGTGTTTGTTGTATATGTGCTATAAATTTTAACTTTATAAGTGTTTCTCTTTTTGAGATATAAGTTTACACTTTATAAGTGTTGCTCCAGATGACATATAAAAGGCAACACTTTTTAATGTGACCAATAACACTGCAAAGGTTACGCTTTTAAGTATGGCATAGTAAAAAATAGGGGTTGCTAATGCACATCTTCAAAATGTTCCCTTATATCTCTTTGTCTATACTTTATAAGTGTAGCCAAAGATATCAACGTTCAAAAAGTGTTGCCTAATATCATAGGTTATGCTTCTTTTGACCACCCCTAAAAAGATTTGCTAGAATTTCAAAAGTGTAGCATTTTATCGAAGGCCACACTTTTTTCTAGTTTAGGCTACACTTATGTGGGGTGGTTGTAGGCTTAAAATAGTTTAGTGTCTTGAGGTACCAATGGAGGTTGTATGTGCCCAATATGGAAAATTTGAGAAACCGTATCCTTTAGGAAGCTCATGGTTCTGCTATTCAATTGATATAGGTTCTACTACGATGTATCATGACCTTAAACATGTACTTTAGTGGAATGGCTTTAATAGGGACTGCGGAATTTGTTCCAAAGTATCCAAATTTCAAACAATTTAAAGCTGAGCACCAAAACTCGGGTGGGTTACTTATGAAATTCAAGTTTTTGATGTGTAGTGGGAAGACATTAATATAGATTTTGTAGTAGGTTTTCCTCGGACACTAAGGCAAAATGACTCGATTTGGGTGGTTGTGGATAGGTTGATGAAATTCGTTCACTTTATCAACGTTAAGTCTACTTATTTGGCGGAAGAGTATGCAAGAATTTATACAGAGGAGATTGTGAGTCTTCATGGTATTCCATTATCCATCTTTTCAGATATAGGGTCTCAACTATACGTTTTGATTTTTGAGGTCATCCCAAAAAGATTTATGTTTACAAGTGAAGTTAATCACCACTTTCATCCCCAAAAATTGGTCAAGCGGAATGTACTATTCAAACCCTTGAGGATATGCTTAGGTCTTGTGTATTTTATTTAAAGGGAAGTTGGGATTAACAGTTTCCTATATTTGAGTTCTCTTATAACAATTTTTACCATAGGTCTATATCTATGGCTCCTTTTGAAGCTTTATATGGTAAGAGATGTAGACCCGCTACATGGTTGTTTGATGTCGGCGATTCTTCACATTTTTGCCCCTAATTGTTCTATAAGTTATTGGAGAAATCTTACATCATAATGAACCGGTAGAAAACATCCTATAGCAGGAAAAAGTCTTATTCCGACAATAGGACAAGAGAGTTAGAATTTGAAGAAGACAATAAAGTGTATTTAAAATTTTAAATATGAAAGGGGTGATGATATTTTTCAAGAAAGGGAAGTTAAGATTGTGTGTGCCTATTAAATTTAGCAAAGGGTTGTCATGGTTGCATACGAGTTGAGATTACCTAGTGAGCTAGCTTCAATTCATCAGATATTAGATGTATCCATGCTTAAGAAGTGCATTGGTGACTCCGAGTCCATTTTTCCTATTAAACGTCTAGAGGTGTATGCTAATCTATCCTATGAAGAGATTTTGGTTGAAATCCTTGATCGACAAGTGAAGATGTTGAGGATATAGGAGGTGGCTTTCGTAAATATGTTATGGAGGAATCACCTAGTTGAGGGAGCAAAATGGCAGGCCTATGCCAACATGAAGTCCCGTTATCCTTATCTCTTTTCTAATTATGGTAGTTGTTCCTATGTATAAAAAAAACGACTAAATTGGATATTGACTTGTTTTGCAAATACAATTATTTCATGATAAAAGTCTATAATAAAATGAATTTTTATGGGAAAAATGCTTTTTTGCTTCATTTGCACTTATTTGTGTATTTGGTACGTTGTTTCCTAATAAATAATATTTAGCATGTTTATGTTATTTTAAAAAAGTTTTTGCCGTAAGTGAATCTTTATGTGTTGTGGAGAAGAAAATTCCTAATGTTGTATTTTCATATCTTATATATATTAAAATATCTGTCGAGTTGCTATGTGCAAATGCCATGTTGTTCTTTTGATTTGAGTTGTAACTCATGTTTTGATTATGTTTTTGTTTTTTGGCTACTCGTATTGAGTCTATAAATACCCTTCAAAAGATTTTAGTGTAATTCATGGACAATTGTTTCTGGGGGGGGATGCAACAGTTTAAAAGTCCAACAACTAATCTAGAGCTTTACGTGAGTGTTTATGGTTCGTAAAACTGTTTTAAATTAAATAAATAGTGTTTATAAGTTTTCTAGGGAGTTCTACAGTCAAGACGTCAGGAAACTTCCATGTCGTCCATAGACTAGTGAAGAAGGTGCTACTGTACCTTAGCCTATTTCATTAGGTTTTAGGACTCAAAAATTGATGAAAATGGTGGAAATTTTCAAACTTGTGTTAGAGAGTGATTAGAGTAAAAAATTACTGGTACGACTATCCAAGGACCAACCCAGTGGTCCTTGTAGAGGATCCTTGCCTTTCACCTAAACATACAAATTGAGGCAGTGTAGGAAGCAACACCTACACCTCCCAAACGATGGGGCATCGTCTTGGTCACAGGTTGTTGATTGGGTGCGAAGGCGTCGATGCTCCCGTCGATCAACACTTATCCATTTTCAAATATTTTCGAAAATGCATAGTCTTAGACACAAACGATGGTTGTGCGGAACGGGGGAGGCAAGGTCGGTCACTAACCTATGGACCGTAGGTCGAGGTTTCATAGGTAAGGCCTACATTCTTCCTTTCAAGACTTAAGTAACTTAATTTAATTATTTAATTTGTTAATTATTAGATTAAACTTTATGGGTGGTTAATTATGTAAGTTAAGTGACTATATAACCTTCCCTAAGACTAAACCCAACTTAACTCCCCGCAATTCCCAGAACCAAATTGCTCTTCCTTCTCTCTACTATCTTTCTCCCAAAGAAGAATCCATAGAAGGACAAGGTATAAACCTTCTTGTGCTTCAAGAATATCACTTTTCACTGTGAATTTTCGAAGAATATAATTATGTGAACTTTTCACCTGTGGGATTCCTTTCCCCAAAGGGTTCTTGCAAAATTGTTTTTCAAAAAGATAATTTTATATGGAATTCTTTTGAATTTTAATTTGATCTTTTAAAATTTATTGTTTATGGTTTAGTATGATTATGATGATTATATTACGATATATTTTGTTCAATTAGGCTAGTTCTTATCGATTCAGCCTATTATATGTAATAGATCACAAATTTAACAAAATTCCCTAGCCATAATTTATGAACTTATGTTGAATTGAATTTTATTAATAGAATAGACATAATTAATGTGTTAATTTCTATTGAACGTTGTTATTAGACCTATTTATGGATAGAATTGGATTGGTTAAGCCTAAGACCAATGATGATTGCTTTTGAAGGAAAATTGGTAATACTTTGTGATGTTGAACCGTTACTTCAATTGTGTTGGTTAATACTTTGTGATGATGTTCAATTGAAACATGTCTTGTAATTGTATTAAGTAGGTGTTAGTACGATGATTCAATTGTAATGTCTTGACTATGTCAAGGGGTGAGATAATGTTTAAGATCTAAAGCTAAGAAATGAATTTTCTATGTGCCTTATTATGACATAATGATGATAATGTGTTGATGTCACATATGAGGGTTGTATTGAAAGGACATTCTCATGCATTTTCTATTTAGCTAATAAGTATGAATACACAGGGGGTTAATATTTTATGTCCTAATCTAAGTAATTATAGTTTAAAGATGGATTAAAGTCATTTCAAAAAGGGACTCTAGCTTAGCGAATAGTGAAATAGTATTGAGAAGTACCTCTTCCTAATCTGAGAAGTTAGGTTCACTATGATACTCAAGAGATTGGAAACTTTAACGCAATGTTCAAATAGAATTTATTAGATCCACCTAGAATGATTTATTCATGTTTTGGTATTACCTTGTCAAGTTGTCCAACTTCTATCGGTGTAGGGTTTAATGACACAAGATTTTACATTTAGCTCTTATGTTGTATGTCGGTTAAGGAATGTTTTCACGAAGGTAAAATGAAGTAATAAGTAAACAATAACTATGGTGACTTGAGGGGTTGACTTACTCTAGAGAGAGGTGTGGGACTCTACCTCTACATTGCACCAGTTTGCTTTGTGAGAAGTTCTAGAAGGTTGTTTTTATGTTATTTAAAGTAAATATTATGCATATGTTTACAATACATGTTGATGATACTATATGAGATTGCATTCACTTATGAACATGATAATGGTCTATATTTCTAATTATATGAAGCTATGTGAAGTTAGACAATACTTGTTATCCTTTGTTTGGATTACTTAGTTGAGTAAGGTTATGGGAATTTTTTTTGTCATTCCACATGTTTATTTGATGTTGGGTTATGAATAGAGGTCAAGCATTTAATGTAATGTTATGAACTCTTATATGTTCTTTATTGTCGTAGCATGATGTTCGAGTTTTTTTGGTTATGTACTAAAGAATGTTATTATACATGTTTACTTGATTATACATGATGTTGTTGATCTTGTTTATACATAGTCCTTACGTTAAGTTGTATTGATTATTAACATAAATTAAGTTGTTGTGATCCTTATGTGGTATATGCTCTCTTGTATGTGCAGTAAAGGTTTCAAAATGACTAAGCATTTTTTCTATGTAAATATCCCTTTAGAATGATTTTAACTGATCTATGTGCATGTGTCATACTTAGTGCAAGTGGTGTACTAACTCATATTTCTATATCTCTACAATTATGTAGGTTGTGGACGTTTAAATTTTTGAGGGCCATTGGAAGATAATTTGGACTCTTATTATCCTAGTTTTGTAGGTCCTAAACTTCCATGGAAGATGACACTATCTAGTTATTGGATATTGTTTTAGTCTTAAGAATATTTAGTTTCTTCTACTTTTTTTGAAGACTATTATTGTATATGACTTTATGTGGCTTTTGTTGTAATGAACTATGAGTTATGACCAAATATTGTAGTTGATATACATGGTTTATATGTGAGTTATTTCATAGTAGAATATCTTTATATACTATATATGTAAAAGAATAATAAAAGCCTATGTAGTGCTTCCTATGCGAGGAGTCATTGTAAACTCCTTATATATATATATATGACGTGTAAGTAAGAGGTCGATGTAAACCTTACTTGTAGTTGTAGATTAAAACTTTTAAATTTTCGCAGTTTACCTATGATATGTTATGACGATTTCAAAGATGCTAATCTATATCCTCTCCGAGGATGACGATGTCGGTTACATCTAGGGGTTGCTCCCCGGATGTGACACATAAAGTGGACCATGGTGTCTTTGACATTGAATAGATCTCATTAAATCTTTTCCCCTTAGCCAAGTACTCATCACAAGCTTCCCACTTTGCTGTGGTCGTGCTCATGAAGAATAGGGCAGTAGCCCCCTTCCTTGGATAGCCTCAGCCTCTTGTTTTTGGCTTGATCTTGAAGGTCTTTACTCCTCACTTGGACATGATTCATTATAGCAATTGTTAGGCACTTATGTCCACACTCATCACCTAACCATGATTAACCCTTTAGACACCTCCTTAAAACAATCAAGGCACCACAGTAGTCCATGTTACAAGTTCAACGGACATTGTGAACATTCCTTGATGTTTTTACTCCAACATGTTCTAAATTTTTTATAAACATTATTTATTTCTTAAAATACTTTTTTAAACCTTAGTTCAATGTGTGAGGCTTTAGAATGAGTCATGGACATTCGGAGTGTCATAAACCCGTTCAAACACACCTAAGTGATCCTAAGGACTATCTAAGAAAGGATAATTCGAATTTCATTTATGTAACATAAAGAAAAATTACATGTCTAGTGAAGATTCCAATTGATCTTTAAGAATGCGTATTGGGGATGCATAGGCATTTCAATGCCCAATGTTGAGAAATATTGGTCATCGTATACAAATTTGCTAAGGGGTATTAACCAATTTCTTTGTAATATCCAAATAAGCAAAATTTTGGGCATATTAGAATATATTGCCTTAGAGTGTGTTATCAAATTTTTCTAAGTATTAATGAGCTTGTTTAAGAAATGTTCCTTGAATATAGACCCTAAGCTAATCAAAATTATGACTTGTCAACCAAAAGCACTATGTGCTAGGCATCCAAGTGTCAAGCCTAGTAACATAGCATTCAAAATAGTACATCAAGAAAAATAAGTTAGTAAAGTACAACAAACCCATGTTCAAGCACATGAGCAAGTGGGAGTCGTCCATATTAGAGGAGACAACCCTAACCGAATTCAGCTAAGTTAGTTAAGGGGAAACATAACGGGACGTGTCTCTCCATGTGGGGCCTAACTACCTAAAAAACTCTATACTCTAACTTACTTCCCTAACAATCTAAATAATATAGGAATAACCGAAATGGACCCACTACTGCACCCGACAACCTAGGACTAAACCGGGTTGACACTAACCTAGTACTAGTTGAAGATACAACCTAGTACCAAACCTAGGATGGTCCAAAAGGTTGGTTATGGTCCTAGCAACTTAGGTATAATTTATTTATTACGCTAGGATACATAATTAATTAATTTAGAAACTTAATAAAATAATTTAAAGGGGAAAAACTAAAATCACAAAACAAAATTTCCAGATTTCTGTTAAGACAAAAAAGGGAAAACCTTGTACCTAACCTAGGATGGTCCAAAGATTTACTTAAGGTACTAAGTACCTAAGGGTTCTTAAGTAATTACATTACGTCACCTAATTAATTAAATTATCCATTAAATTATCTAATTTAAATGGTCAAAACAAAATCCTTTCACTAACCTAGTATAATTCAAGAAACATCCTAGTACTTAACCTAGGATGGTCCTAAAGGGTTGATTATTGTTCCAATGATTTAATAATTTAAAGTCAAACTTATGAACGAAACCATAGTCAACACCAATTCCCATATTTGACTAAGTGTTATGTTCTCCTATACTTAGTTAACTTAGGATGGGAGTTTTGGTAATTAATTAATTAGTTTATGTGTAATGTTCTTGAAATATGAATGTCGATTAATATTTTATTTTTTGATTGTATAAAGTTAATACTATTATGAAAATTAAGAATCGATGATATCTTAAGTTACGTTCATGATTGTGTTATGTCATTTATATGTTTTGGCCTAATGTTGACTTGATGTTGTTGTGACGTTATGAATATGTGAAAGTAATGAAATTTTAATATTATGCTGTCAAATATGTCTTAAAACGTTACCCTAATGTAACAAATTAAGATTGACTTAAAAGACATCTATGAAGTCACCTCTTGAATGAATTGCGTATCTTATGCCAGCAAATTGGCTAACACTACTATGTCAAAAAGGATGCTTGCAAATAGCTATAAGTTTATGTGAATGATTGAAAGATTGGCTAATGGTTCATACAAAATTCAATCTAAATATGAACATATATGCAAATTGGCTTACTGCAAAAAAAATGGCTTACTGTTTTAACATTCCAAATCTTGAGCCAATACTAATCATATGCCAATTCTTGTGTAGTGAGAGTATCAGGTATATTATAAGAACATCGAAAGTAACTCAATGAATCAATAACCAAGGGCATGACATTCATTGGGACAACTGCCAACATTATCTACAAGAATGATCTATGAACATGTTTTACTCAATTAAAGAAGTGCTCATCGTCCATAATTAAAGGGGTCTAAATTAAGTACGTTAAAAGAATAGGGTGTTAACAGAAGTGATACAAGTCTTACTTTAACCTAAGCTACTATGTTAAAAGAATAATCACGAATGAAGGTGTTAGAATGTGTGAGTCTAGTCTCATTAACACCTAAGGATGATATGTAAGGCCAATTCAGTTTTAATCAATGTAATGTAAGGATGACACATAAGGACAATTCACATTTCATCAATGTTAAGTGAGGTTGACAAGTCATCAAAAGAGTAAGTAAATATCAATCTAGAAGTAACCTTCCATAATGCTTGAGTCAACTCTAAAAGATAAAGAAGATGATGAAAGTGCGCACAACATCGATAGACTAGTTATCAGCATGTGGTTGCACGTGTATGTATCATGAGACAAGTCTACCACCAAGGTGGATAATTAGTCTCATTAAGTCCCTTTTCTTTAAACAATGTCTACAAAACAAAGGAACTAGCCAGTGCTTTCCACCTAAGCAAGCTAGGTATGTACGGTTTGACCTTGGACTGTGTTTCCACCCCAATTCGGTGTTGGGAAGGCACAACATTTCATGTTAAACTCACATGATCTATCTGTGTTAATGCTCATTATTTGTTCTTGGTTCACTATGGTCGTGAGTCACTTCTTTTAGGTGTAGAATGAGTATTTGATGTGGATCTGCCTTACCCGATGATCACCCCTTTCCATGTGTGGGGCAAACACGGGATTCCACAAGTAGCTCGCATGGTCTAAGATTCATTTTTACAAGTGAATAACCTCTTTTCAGTGTGGAGGAGACACTAGATTTTATGATAAGTTCGCAAGATCTTATTCCTAATGATGTCACTATGAATGTGAGAATGATTATGGTGATGGAACCTATGTTCAAGGTGAGCAATGATGAAGATCTTAAGAATGTCAAGTGCCACTATCACACTCATTAAGTTTCATCAAATAATGGGAAAAGCCATATAAGATTGGATTACTTACTTGATTCATAGTGGCTATGGGACTACAATGAATCATTGAACTTGTAAGTAAAACATAGGACCAAAGGAATGATTGAATTACACAAAAGCATGAAGAAAAAGACTGAAAATAAAATTAAATAATCATCAATGTAATCTCGGTTGGGGGTTAGCAATTTTTCAAATCCTCACCCAAGTGGTTCTAAAATTATGTTGATGATACAAATGTCTTGTAATCATATAAAAAATGATTTGTGTTCTTTGAATGCATTAAAATACATCATATTCATACCACATATCATAATAAATGAATTAGGAAAGTCTAATGACTAGATTTTCCAGAAATGGCATGTTTCTTAGGAAGAATATTCATTGATCATGCATAGATTTATTTTAATTTGTGCATACACCAATACTCATTACAAGTGGTGTACTGACCTCCTGCTATTTACTATTTTTATAGGTGCAGGTCAGAGGATAGCTTGATGACACTTGCAGCGGTTTGGACATCAACGTTCTCCAGACCATTTGATAGGTCCTCTTGATTTCGAGCATGCTATAGTTTTAGTCTAGCCTTAGTTTTATACATATCTAGTGGATGTTGACCCTAGCATTTCTTTCGTGCTATCATTTCGAAGCTTTTTAATAAGGCAATATTTGGCAAACTATTTGTGAAATATATTCATTTTCATGTCCGAATTGACTCATATGATAGATGGTTGTTATTTAATGTTGATCTTAGTATATAATGTTTAATACATATTAAATATATGAATTCTATATATACTTCATACGTTTAAAAGTTTTAAATTTTCCTAAAATTTAACTAGATAAATGTGATGAAATGAAGAAAAGTCTTGTCTGCGACCTCTGAGAGGTCAACGTTGCCGGTTGCAATTCAGATTCAAGAATCCGAGTCATGACAAACTTCGTATCATAGAATGAGGTTAAATTACCTAGGAACTAAAGCTCAAAATAACCACTTTACTTAGTTTCTAAATTATGATTTTGAAGCGCGCCACAATCATGACTTAGAGAATATATAATGTTCAGAAATTTCCTTCTTCTACTCTTTATCATGCTGTCTAGAGCCTTGAAATTTTGTGTCATTCTAGGATCTAATTTCCTTCTTGAGTTTGCATGAACACAAATCAAAATGGAGGTAGGAGTGTTTGAGAAGAATCTTTTAGGGGAGACCGAGCACCTCCTCAAATCCTAGCTGCTCGAGCATGTGGTAAGTGTGGTCGTTTGCATGGAGGTGAGTGCATGGTAGGTTATGATGCCTGCTATGGGTGCTAATGAAGAGGAGAAGGCTGAGTTGGCTTCATAATATCTCAGGGATGTGGGTCAGGTATGGTTTAAGATATAGGTAAGGATGGACGACTAGTCTGAGGTTCCAGACTCAAGTTCTGGTCTTTGCAAGACGAGACAATATTAGAGCTGAAGGAGTAAATAGAGATTTCCCAAAACTATTATTGACAGAGTCACGTATGTTGACCTTATAGAATTCCCCATGATTGATTTTAATATATTCTTCGGTATGGATTGGATCTATAAGTGTTATGCTACCATAGACTATCAAAACAGGGTAGTAATGTTTCTGTTGCCAAATGAGTTACAAATTAGATGGAAAGGGTGTTGTTCAAATCCAACAAGCCAAATAGTCTCAACCTTAAAACCAATAAGATGTTATCTGAGGGACACTTAAGCCACTTAGTTGGAATCGATGACTTAGAACAAGAAGTCCTTTCTATAGACTCTGCGTCCGTTGTAAATCTGTGATTTTGTAACAAAGGAGTTTTCAAGAACTCAACAACCGACTCACTTCGGCCCCAATGTTGATGTTGTCGAGAGATGGTGAGGGGTATGAGGTATATTCGGATGCTTTCCGAGTAGGTTTGGGATGTCTTCTCATGAAGGATGATAAATTTATTGGATAAACATCAAGACAATTAATGATCCACAAAAAGAACTACCCTACTCACGATCTTGAACTAGGAACGGTTTTCTTTGAGTTGAAGATGTGGAGACATTATTTATATGGGTTACATGTTTATGTGTATACAGATGATAAGAGTCTTCAGTATGTATTCACGTAGAGTGATTTGAATCTTTATCAGAGGAGATTGTTAGAACTTCTCAAGGACTGCAACATGAGTGTGTACTATCATCAAGGTATGAACAATGTGGTGGCCTACACATTGAGCAGACTTACCATTGGCAACATCTCACATATTGATGATGAGAAGAAGGAGCTGGTTAAAGATTTACACCAATTGGCAAGAATGGGTGTACGGCTGACAGATTCATCAAGTGGAGGTTTTTCAGTTAACTCAAGTTCCGAATCCACATTTATTATGGATGTTAAAGCCAATCAACATCTTGATACATTAATCATGAAGGTCAAAGACTCGGTATTGAGTAAGTTGAATGAGTCATTCTCGTAAAGTAGAGATGGCGTACTTAGATATTGGAACAGATTATGTGTCCCTATGTGAATTATTCAAGGTCAAGCATTTTGGAAGAAACTCATGGTTCCCGATATTCCATCAATCAAGGTTCCACCAAAATGTACAAAGACCATAACGAGGTTTATTGGTGGGATGTCATGAACAAAGATATCTCTAATTTCGTGGAAGAGAATCCGAACTACGAACATGTTAGGGCTGATATGAGATCTCGATCCCCTTATTGTTTCATTTAGTAGGGTTTGATAATCTCTTGCTAAGTATGGTTTTATGTTTATGGAAAATTAAAGTTTAAGTTCCTTTAGTCGAATAAGTGTGATAGACCAGTAATCGTATGTCTTATAATAGTACTATGTGAGTTAAAATGAAGTTATGTGTGCATTTTATCAGCGGTTTTTGTGTAGTCTAGACATGATATTTTCGTCACATGAGTTGTGATGTGCATTAAGTCAAGTGATATTTAGAAGGAAATTTCTCAATCTCAAATGTGAAGCTTGAGGTAAGTTTTAATGTTATGCATCATCCAATCAAGTGTGAATTAGATATTCAGAAAAGGGAAAAGTTTACGCATGTTAAATTAACTTTTGAAAATCACCCTCTTTCTGTTTAATGATGTGTACTGTCATTCGGGGACGAATTTCCTGGGGGGGAGGGGGAGGGGATAATGTTGTATTTTCAAAAATTACATGTCTTGTGAAGAGCCATATAGGTTTTTAAGAACGCGTATTAGGGATAGATAGGCATTCCAATCCCAATATTGAAAAAATATTTAGAATAGTATAGAAAATTTGCTAAGGGATATTAGCCAATTTGTATATAATACTCAAAAAAGTCAAATATTTGGCACATTAGAAAATATTGTCAACAAAGTAGTTATCCAATTGTTCTAAGTATTAATGAGCTTGATTAAGAAATGTACGTGCAATGCAGACCCTAAGCTAATAAAAATGACGAGTTGTCAACCCAATACACTATGTACTAGGGCATCCAAGTGTAAAGCCTTGTACCATAACACATGACAATTTAAAATAAAGTTGTAATTAAGTAGTGCCCAAGGACATGGTGAGGGTCCTTAAGAAAGTAATTAAATATTCAAAATTGGACATCAAGAATATTTAGTTAGTAAAGTACAACAAACACATGTTCAAGCACATAGGCAAGTGGGAATCATCCATATAGGAAGGGACCACCCTAACCGAATTCGGCTAGGGTAGTTAAGGGGAGGCATGTGCGGAGGAGTCTCCTCATGTGGGGCATAACTACCTAAAAAACTATAGGATATAAATAACTTCACTAACTATCTAAATAACCTAGTACTAACCTAAAAGGACCCGCACCCGACAACCTAGAACTAAGTCGGGTTGAATGTAACCTTTTACTAGTTTAAGAGACAACCTAGTAGCCAACCTAGGTTGGTCCAAAGGGTTGGTTATGGACCTAAAAAGATAATTTATTAATTACCATATTATAATTAATTATTTAATTTAGCATCTTTTTTAACTAATTTAAAGGTGCAAAACCAAAATCACAAAACAATTTCCAGATTTCTGTTAAGACAAGGAAGGGACAACCTAGGATAGTCGAAAGAGTTAGTTAAGGTCCTAACGAACGAAGGATACTTTACTTATTACCATAGGTAAAATAATTAATTAAATTATATATTTTATTATTTCAATTTAATGGTCAAAACGAAATCCTTTCACTAACCTACTATAATTCAATAAACATCCTAGTACTTAACCTAGGATGGCGTAAAGGGTTGAGTAAAGTTTCAATGACTTAGGGTACTTTAGTAATTACCCTAAGTCCATAAATTAATTAAATTAATTATATAATTTATGAATATAAATTCAAAATTTTGACCAAAACCGTAGTCAATACCAATTCCATGATTTTGACTAAGTGTTATGTTCTCCTATGTTTAGTCAACTTAGGACGGGCGTTATTGTTATTGGTTAATTAGTTTATCAAATTAAATTATTATACCTATGTTTTACAATTAATATCAGTTCCTAAACCTAGAATTCACGATGAAAACACTTTGAACAAAAATGCAAGAAAGAGGCAGTAACGAAGAACGCTAAAACTAGGAAAAGGGCATAGACATTCTTAGAAGATTTCAAGGTATCTTCAAGGTTTCGTTTGAGCTATTATTCGTAGATTAAGTTCTACTCAAGGTATGGGTTTCTCTCATGGACTTTTTTATCCTACGATTCAATGATCTTGAAAACTAGGATTGTTTCCATGTTCTCATTGAACTCTGTGTCCCTAGTCTCCTTTTCGATTCCGTATTAAATAGGTTACAGATCATATGTTTTGTATGTGGTGGTGTCTTATCTAATGTTTAATTTCCTTGAAATATAATTGTCGATTAATCTATGAAGTTGTGATTGTATAAAGTTAATACTATCATGAAAACTTAAAATCGAAGATGTGTTAAGTTATGTTGGTGATTGTGTTAAGTGATTTATGTGTTTTGGCAGAATGTTGACTTGATTTATGTGTTTTGGCCGTGATTGTGCAAACAAATTGACTAACACTACTTTGTTAAAATTGATGCTAGAAAAATGGATATGAGTTTATGTAAATGATTGAAATATTGTCTAATGATTCATAAAATAATTAATTTAAATATGAACATGCGTAAAAATTAGATTATGCCAATAAAAATGGCATACTGGTTTAACATCCCAAATCTTGAGCCAATACTAATCATATGCCAATTCTTTTGTAGTAAGAGTATCAAGTATATTATAAAAACATCTAAAGTAACTCAATTAATCCATAACTAAGGTAATTTTATTCTTTGGGGCAACTCTCCAACACGATCTACAACAATGAACTATTATCATTTGTAACTCATTGAAAGAAGTGCTTATCGTACATAAAGGATAAAATGAAGCCACAAACTAGAGTAAAGAAGTAACATGAGTAATAACATAATTAAAAGGGTCTAAATTATGTAAGTGACCAGAATGGCGTGTTAAAAGAAGTGAGACAAGTGTTCCTTACACCGTAACTATAATGTTACAAGAATAGTAACGAATGAATGTGTTAGAATGTGTGAGACTGGTCTCATTAACACCTAAGGATGATATGTAAATTTAATTCACATTTTATCAATGTAAGGTAAGGATGATACGGAAGGACAATTTACATTTCATCAATGTAAAGTAAGGATGACAAGCAATCAAAAAAGTAATTAAATCTCAATCTTGAATTAAGCTTATATAATGCTTGAGTTAAATCTAAAAGATAAAGAAGTTAATGAAAGTTAGCACAACACAGATAGACTAATTATAGTATGTACTTGCACGTGTAAGTCTCATAAGACACGGCTACCACCGAGGTGGATAAGTAGTCTCATTAAGTCCCTAGTCTTTATACTATGGCGAGCAAACATAGGAACTAGCTAGTTGTTTCCACCTAAGCGAGCTAGGTAATGTACGGTTTCACCTTAGCCGGTTATTCCACCCCATTTTGGTGTGGGGAAGAAACGTGATATCATGTTTAGCTCAGATGATCTATATGGGTTAATGCTCATGATATGTTCTTGGTTCAGTGTAGCCGTGAGCCACTTCTTTTTGGTGTAGCGTTAGTACTTGAGATTGATGTGCCTTAGCCGAGGATCACTCTTTTCCATGTTTGGGGCAAACATGGGGTTCTATGAGTAGCTCACATTGTCTAAGATTCAGTTTTACCGGTTAATCACCTCTTATAACTCTGGAGGATACATTGGATTTTATGATAAGTTCGCAACATCTTATTACTAATGATGTCATTATGAAAGTGAGAATGATGATGATGATTGAACATATGTTCAAGGTGAGCAATGATGAAGAGCTTAAGAATGTCAAGTGCCACTATAACACTCATTAAGTTTCAGGAAATAATAGGCAAAGCCAAATAAGATTTGCTTATAATGACTTCTTAGATGATGCCAATAGAGGTAAGTAAAAAACAGTGTTAATTAAATACCTCATAACTTCCCTAAGATGAAGTAATGAAATAAATGGCATGAACAATATAGTTTGGCTTATGAAACGTAAAAAATGTATACTATAATGAATGACTCACTATAAGATAGGGAAATCATCCGTTAGTGTTTGGATTACTTACTTACTTGATTCATAGTGGGTATGGGACTAAAATGAATAATTTCACTTGTAATTAAAACATAGGACCAAATAAATGATTGAATTATACAACAACAAGAAGAAAAAAACTGAAAATAAAACTAGGTAAAGATAAATGAGCTCTCGGGTTGGGGGTTAGGAAATTTTCAAATCCTCGCCCGAGTAGTTCTAAAATTATGTTGATGATACTAATGTCTTGTAATCATATAGAAAATTATTTGGGTTCTTTGAAAGAATTAAAATCCATCATATTTATACCACAATTCATAATAAATGAATTAGAAAAGTCTGATGACTAGACTTTCCAGAAATGGGATGTTTCGTAGCAAGAACTTTCATTGATTATGCATAGTTTTATGTGTTTGTGTGCATACACCCATACTTTTTGATAGTATTGTACTAAATCCCTACTATTTACTATACTAATAAGTGCAGGTCAGAGGACAGATTGACGACACTTGCAGCGGTTTTGACATCAGCGTTCTACAAACCATTTGGTAGGTCCTCTTGATTTTAAGGATGCAAAAATTTTTGTCTAGACTTAGTTTTTGACATAGCCAGTGGATGTTTTCCTTGTACTTTATTTCGTACTCTTATTTTGAAGCTTTTTAATAAGGCCGTATTTGGCAAACTATTTATGATATATTCATCTTCTATTTCAAATTGACTCTTATGGAAGATAGTTGTTTCTTTATATTAAGCTTAGTATATAATGCTTAATACGTAATAATTATATGAAGTCTATGTATACTTCATCATTTAAAAAGTTTTAAACTTTTCGAAAATTCAATGAGATGAATGTTAGGATTGCTAGATGAGACTTCTCTGCAACCTCTGAGAGGTCAACGACGCCGGTTTCTATTTAGATTCGAGAATTCGGCTCGTGACAATTTATTAAACTCCCTAACTAGAATTAATATAAGAGTCACCAAAGTAATAAATGAAGAGAACATCGATACATCCTCTCCAAACCTACCTAACAAATCCTTAAAGCTACTCTACATAAGTACCTTTTCATTTACATGAATTTAGATTAAGTCACCATGTTCATTATATCAATTAGGATATATTGAACAATTAAAGACTTTCACATAATTGTCTTTGAGAAGACTTTGGGAACCTACATACTAACATCTTTAAAGCCTACTCGTGCAATGTCTATATAGTGTCTCATTCTACAACCTAAGCATCGTAGTACTCCTCCAACACTTCCATGTATTCCAAATGATGAGAATATGTAATAACCTGCATACCCATACTAGCTAGGCATGGAATGTATAGTCAAATCCCACTCAGATAGAGGGTTCTGTACTTGCCAATGTTATAATTAGGATACATCACATATAGGCATATTGTTAAATATTATAAAGGGTTTCTTTGTACTTTAGTCTTATCTTCTCGACTAGATAAACTCCCAAACGATATTAACTAGGTGCTTGCCATTTTTCACATAGAGTATTTCAATAAAGGAGCATATGAAGATGTACCTTACCTTAGTTATAAAAAAATCATAATACACCTTTCAAATGAGGATCCACAAAGAATGCCTTGCAATGGATACTAAGACAGCTCAATGACTTTAATAAGGATGATATCATATCCTTCCAACCAACCACCCCTAACTCAATAATTCACAAAAGAAGGATACATTAAAACTTTCAACTTTAAGGATAAAATAACATATTTTCTAGAAGGTTCTAAATGAATGACCTTGTTAACTAGATTCAAGATTATATCCCATCATACATATTCATTCATGAAAAAGGTGCTTTAGCCTATTAGGTGAAGTGTCTTATTCATGTTCTTTATGTATCAAGTAAGAGAAATAGGTCTACAAAAACTACACACACTTCATTATCATATTAATACATGTACAATATCATCCAATTAATATATATGATAAACTAAGCATACTACAAGTCACATGTAATACCTCGAAAATGAAATAGGTGAAGCTATATTCTAACATGGATGTCATTATGGTACAGGGTACTAAAATTGTCTATAATGTGATTTTGAGGCAGTGATCAAGAGTTTAGGTGATTGGGAAACAAAACATCAAGGGACGACCAAGACATTCGACGACTAAGTCATCGATGTGCCTTATATGTAGTTTTATCTATTTATGTGTGATTACAGACGTTATAATGTCATTGTATGAGTTATTATAGTTTATACAGTCAGTGTGAAAAGTTTCATGAAGTTTGGAGATCAAACGTCAAAGAACGTCCATGATGTTCGAAAGATTTGTCTTGAAACTATCCTGTGTGTCTTAGCATGTATCGTTGACTATTACCTGTTATTCTTGGATGAAATTCATGTGAGAGGTTTTAAACTTGTGTATCAGAATGTTCTTGTTGTAAACATCCGGGAAAAAAATCCCAAGGACAATCCAAGTGTCCTTGAGGAAGGACCCTTCATGAGTGTCCAAGACTGTCAAGACAGCTTGAACAACAGAGGTAATGGATATCCATTGGTCAACTAGATGCCCTGTAGGGGATGAGTCATGGGTGGATTGTTAGGCATGGAGAAGGAGAGTCCAAATACCAGCCTTATTCCTAAACCGAGGACCAACAGTACTGTCCGTTTGTAAAGGGACGGGCCATCAATTGGCTAATCGTTGGTGGACTGCCTTCTTGCGTAGTTCACTATAATTTCAAGGGGTGAAATTTTATATTTACCACACGTACAAAGAAGAATTGTGTCGGTTCTTAAAGGGTATTTTGGGTATTCTAAACCTGTAAATAAGTCTAAAGTACTTAGAAGATATCATTCTTCAAAATCAAAACCCAAATTCCCTTAGAAATTCTCTAGAAAACCATTGGAAGTAAAACTCAATGAAGGACTTGGCTTGAAGAAATGAGTGGATATTCTTCATAAATTTAGAGAATAATATTTATTGATGTATGGGTTTTGATATTTGAAACTCTATTCATCAAGGAGTCCAACTATCGAAGAAGTTTTTTAAAGGTTTCAAAGATGAATTGTTAAATTTCATGATCGATCCATGGGTTCTTGCATTAATGGTTTTATATCACTTTTTATTGATTGAATTTTTATTAAATTAATTATTTTAACTCAATTAACCTAAGAAGTCATGTAATTTATGAACCCTAGTTATGACTACTTTATAGGTTAAACATAATGCTTATGACTTCTAGTGTAGTTTTCTACGGGCTATTGATTGATTTAATAACTTTATTGAATTTATATATAAGTCGTATTATATTGAATAATATATATTTAATTGACCTACATTGCGTACCATAGTTTTGATATTGAATTGATGTTCGTGGCCATGGGTAAGGGCATTATGGTACTGAATTGGATGATTTAGCATTGGATTGAAGTGTTGAGCATTGATGGGTGATACACTTGCCTAATTTCTCTTATTTAATATTAATTAGATATCAATTATGATGTGATTGATATGGTCCACTTATGTTGCTAGTGTTATGTGCTTTAGTTGCAATTGATGTGCTTGGGTGGGTGTTTATGTAATA
Source organism: Solanum lycopersicum (assembly GCF_036512215.1). Lineage (NCBI taxonomy): Eukaryota > Viridiplantae > Streptophyta > Magnoliopsida > Solanales > Solanaceae > Solanum > Solanum lycopersicum. The sequence continues at coordinate 45,132,751 of NC_090808.1, read as the reverse complement.
TCATGATCATGGCCTTGTCGGAAGTAGTTTAAGCATTATAATGATTTGTGTAGTTTATTATTTTAAGTTGGATAATATCTATCTATATGATAGGTAATGTGAAAGTATGTGTTTTCTTCTATTGATTCTATTTAGATAATCATGTTAGACTATGACTATGTCCTTGTGTGTTTAGGCTTAAGGTTGATGCATGGTTATTCCTACTTGACTATATGAGTCTATGATGGTAATATTAATGACGATAATAGTATATAGGATGATTTATAGATGATAATGGTTATTCATATGTGCTTCTAAAATGACATGTAATATTTGTTAAAGTGAAGCATGTTGTGTCTTGTCTTGGTTGACTTCTGTCCCTCACTTGATGCATGTATGAATGTGAATGTGAGATCTCTTGACTAAGGATTATAGAACCTCTTAGTCTTGTATGTATGAATGAAATTATACCTTAAATGATGTTAAGAGATTCCTTTATGTGAAACCTTGAAACTAGTGGTAGGGTTGTGAATGTTGAAGTCGAAAGTTGTAATAGTATCCTTGAAGTAAAGGAATGATAGACTTAAGTATTTTTGGATGGAATGACGTCATATCAAACCTTAGGAAATTCAATATGAGCTTCTTGTCTTATTTTAAGATGGCCCTAGTGGACCTTTTTTTTTGCAGTGTAAATGTGATTGGGTTATGAATATGATATGGAACCTCTTTATATGAACCTTTAATGTAAATTACTCCATAACAAAAAAGTATAGCACCGAGTGATTATGGTAAGGGAAGGAACTATAGCTAAAGGATAATACAAGAGTACAAACTACACCCATCATATTCCTTAACCATGTTCCTACATGGGATGTTTCCTTGTTCTACCATTGGCATGTACAACATCCTCATGGGAGTAGTATAGAACTCCAGATTCCATGTCTTGATATAATGGTCTATGTCGTTTATTGCTTATTCTAATCATATGGGATACCTATTAGCATTATAAAAGTTTTATGAAGTTCATGTGGTTGTATGAGACGTTATATATGCACTGCACAATAGGGTTTAAATGTGTTAGTTAGAGTCCCTAGGTCTATTCCAAGACCATTACTTGAATATCATTATCTGATGAATGAGTCTTAAATGAACTAACGAGTTTAATGACTTAAAGTTAAGAAAACATTGTTAAATGAACATGTACTTACCTAGAGTACTTAAGGGTTGTCTAGTTAAGATGTGACGGTGTCATAGGAATGGTAACTTCATATATTACATAGATAAATCTTAAGAATGAACCTAGTTAGGGAAAATGTTGTATATGTGGACATGATCTAAGCCTTAGGTAGTCTTAAGGATTATATAGGTAGTTTTGATGAGGTCAATCATGGATTTTATCTTCTTGATTTACTTAGGTAAGTCTTTAGATAGCCTTTTGAAGGGGAATGTCATATTATCTCGTGTTTATTTACTTTATGAGAATGATTCAATCTTAGTTAGTCTATAGAATCTCTTATGTGTGTGTGTATGTTAATGGGCGGTATCTTCACAACTCACTCAAGTGAGACTTTGAATCACCTATGGTGGAAGGATCTCATGGTGATGTGTATGATGTCTTGTAGGTGTATGTTGATCTAATTATCGGTGGTCTTAAGGATAATTTAGGTGTACCAAGAGAGGGTTTATGGGATATATCTATTTTTCTTACTTAAGTGAGTATTAGGGTAGCTTTTAGTGAGGGAACTACACGATAGGAAGTGTCTAAATTTAAGGTAAGGCACTTCACTGTATAGTGAAAAGACTTCACAGTAACATTTAAATGGGTTCTCTGTAAAGTGATCTTAAAAATAGGTTAAATAGCTTAAATAATATATTATGTGTTCCTAAGGTGTTGAATGTTATTATTATGATTATGATATGATATTTATGTAAAAAAGATGCATATGTCTAATAAATGTTAGTTTGCATTCTTCTATGCATTAAACCATACAAAGTACATGTGTTTGTACGAATTCCGTGCTTCTATCTATCTCTATAGTGGTTGTAGATGAGGGGCATTTGGGAAACAAGACACGGATTATAGAAACATTAAAGTGAAGTTGAAGTATGTCCTTATTTGACCCGAGGACATAGATGTCCTCATTTGACCCGAGAACATGGATGTCTTTTATTTCATTTATAAAAGTATTGTAAAACACTATGTATTTCTATATTTTGATGTATGGGTCATGTCCAAAGTATTATTTTCTCTATGATTTTATGTTATAGAGACTTAGTATTTCCTATAATTTCTAATGAAAGATGTTAATAAATATATTCTAATGTTTTGTGAAAATTTACATTCCACACTACTTTTCATTATGCATATGCGATGAATGTTCCAAAGGGGGCTTGTACAAGATCTCTGAGACGTCAAGTACGCCGGTTGTATTCTGAGAATGTCATATCTTCTAGGGTGTGGTTTGGGGAACTGACAACACCCTACACACACCTATATAATAATTAACATATCTCATTATAAGGTTCAAATAGTCAACTAGGAAGATTCATATTTCAACTTCAAGTATACACATATAAGGCATCACTATAGCCTATTATGAACACATATAATTACATAGAAGAACACATACTTTGACTTCCTATGTACACATAAAATATATAGACCTTAACAATTATCACATATTAAAGTTATAACATGATAATATCATAATAAATAAATTAATGCCGAGAACGACACATTGTTTCACAATTTGCAAAATAATGTCGATAAGGCCTTATTATTCACAAGTAAGACGCATAAGCACCGCAGAATTTGAATATAGCAAGCATCATAATTAAAATACGTATACTACACAATATACATAATTTAAGGTCACTATACCACCATTCCAATATCAAGAACTCCAATCCATTGCCAAATCAACCAATCCAATACAAAAATGCTCGTACTAATAGTGGTGAACACCAATTCAATTCAATAATCACAATATACAATTATCCAATATATTACAATATGAATTAATCAATTTTGGAATTCCTACATACAATTCTAACAAGATTCATACAAAATTCAATAGCCTAAATCAAACTATACAAGAATACAATCAAATTAAGGCATGATCAAATCACCCATAATGTGATCATAATAAGAATTTCATGATTATAATTGTTTCATCTAATTTTTAGTCTAAAATAATCAAATTAACATTAATTCAATCATATCTAATTGATTCAAAATGTTTATGCAAGAACACATGGCAAGATAACAAAATAGAACAATTTGTCTTTCGAAAAGATATTTGGGATCACTTTGAAGATTCGTTCCTTGAAAAAAATAGATTCAAGAATGAAAACCATACCTTAATTGATTCTAAAACACGAAATTAAGATAATGTTGATGAAGAATTCGATCTCCAATCTTCCTTCATGCTTCAATGGTGTTCTAGAGAGTTTTTCTTTGGGTTTGGGGTTTGAATTTTTTAATAATTGCTTGACATAGGGTTCTAGACTTATAAAACTACTTAAAATACCTATTATACCCTTAAGTAACCTCCAAAATATTTTTTAGGACAATAGGTGATATTACCAAATGACCATTGAGTTGGCCAAGGCCCTGTAGAAAACTCAGGTCTCTATCGACAGTTCCCAATCGATGTCACATTCGTCCATGGTTGCGAACTGCTGGAAGACCATATATAGGATAAAGGACTCTACATTTACGATCTTGAGCTCCAAAAACTTTCTCAACCTACACCCCAAATCTCTGGGGTGTTGATGGACAAACAGTCTGCTGATAACCCCTCGTTGGTTAGGCTGGTTTTTGACACTTTTGGCTTACAAGTTGTGTCCTCCTAAAGGAATCTTAATTTAATCATTGAAGAGTCGTGTCCAAAAGTATAAAACTTAAAAAAACTCATATACATATTAGGGACCTCTCACATCAATTCTTCGAAAAACAAACACGTAAAACATGCAAAGGCACACCAAAATAAACGAGAACGTCTCAAATTATATCTTTTGAATGTCATGGATGATCTTGGATATTTTATATACATACATCACCAAACCATAGAAACTTTATTAAAATTATATTATATATAATTTTAAAACACTAAAACCACATGACATACGTTTTAGGCTCTAGTTTCACGTAAGTCATTTTAGAAGTGTTACAATTGGATTTGGTGAAAATTGAGTATAAAAATTCTATGTTGCTGGGAGATACGAAAATCTCTTGGATCATAAGACATGCTCAACAGGATTAGGGTGATAATCTTAGGGAATGAGCTAAAGTGATTAAGAAAGATATGAAGGTAAATATGGCTATTCTAAATAAAAATAGGGTGGTTGAAATTGCTCGAAGTTTGAGCAAAAGTCATCGACTCCAGCACTATCATAAACTAGTATTCCATATTCCATCTTCAAGCAAGAAATGGAAAGGCATCAGTCTCTATTTCTAAGCAAAATTTTGTAGGTAACAAAACCTGCAAAAATTGTCCTAAGTGTGTTATGAACCATCTGGGTGAGTGCCTTAGATGAAAGGATGGATACATTTGGTGTGGTATGTCTTGTTTCAAGTTGAGAGATTCTTCATCTAGTCTAGGTCATGGAGATAATAATGGTAGAGGTTGAACTAAACCTTCAGCAGTTCCAACGGGTTGCCAAACATAAAAGGTTAGTTATATAGTACCGGTGGATGACAGCACCAGAACATGTTATATGCTCTTGAGGCTCGCTAGGGCGATAATGATACTCATGATATAGTCACTGTTACATTATGAGTCTTTATCAGGTTTTTTTATGAATTTATCGATCTTGGGCTACGTTGTGTTTTAAATCTTTATATAGCAATAATGTTCAATATTAGCCCAAAAAGATTCTCGTAACCCTTCTGAGTCTCTACTTCTATCGGTTATACAGTTATAGCTACACAGGTATACAAAAATTTGTGTTTCATAGAGTTTGAAGAGGTAGACTTTGATATCAATCTATGCACAAATTACTTCCATTAATGTTATGGCTCATTCGATTGTAGAACTAGGATTGTTAGTTTTAGGTTTCAAGACGAACCAATCTAAGAATTGAACTGTAGTAGCTTAGCGCGTATGTGCTAATTCATTCCTTAGTTTCTGTCTACAAATACGATCTCTAATGGTTGTCTCTATCATCTAGTTTGAGTTTACGATTCGAGATCCAAAACCCCAAACTCTTAGTTAGTTACAAATTATGTTCAAAGAAGTTAATCCAAATGAATTTCCCTGAGTTCCTCCCAAAAGGGATATTAAAGTTGGAATTGATATATTTTCAGATACCCAACCTATATCAATTCCTCCTTACATAATGTCTCCAATCTAGCTTAAGGAATTGAAAAAGTAGTTTAAATACATTCTAGATAAGTGCTTAATCAGACCTAATATTTGTCCATGGTTGCGTAGTGTTGTTCATGAAGAATAAAGATGGTTCTCTAAAAATGTGAATTGAGTATAGACACTTGAAAAGAATACAATCAATAACAAGTATCCCGCCCTATTGATTTATATCTTGTTTAACTAACTTCAACGTGCTAGTCATCTAGTCTAGAGAGACTTCAGATCTGGTTATCAACACCTTAGAGTAAGAGATAGTAAAATTCCAAAGAAATCCTTGAGAAGTTTGTATTATAATTATGAATTCATATGTATGTCATTAGTAGTAACCAATGCTCCTGAATCTTTTATGGATTTGATGAGTAGAGTGCTCAAGCAGTAATTAGACTAGTTGACTATAATCATTATTGATGATATCCTCATTTATATTAAGGATGAGGAAAATTATGTGAGTCATTTGATGGTTGCTCTGATAAATCTCAAGGATCTCCAATTATTTTCTAAATTTAGCAAATGTGAGTTTGGGTTGAAGAAAGTTATTTTCTTTGGTTATATAATGTCTCAAGAATGGATTCAATTCGACTCTTCAGAGATATAATGACCTGGACCTACCTCTCCTACAGATATAAAAATTCATATGTGTCTATAAGGTTATTGTAAAAGGTTCATAGAAGTATTATCATCAATAGCCTCTTCATTGACTAAGTTGACTAAGAAGAAAGTCATGTTTTAGTGGTCAAATAATTGTGAGAAAAGCATTAGAGAAAAGAAAAGAAGACTTAAAACAAGTGTTCTTTTACACTACTGTATGGGCAATATAATAATGTTATATATTGTGAAGTTTCCAAAATCATCTTAGGTTGTGTGTTGATGAAACGAGGTAAGGTTATAGTTTATGCATCTAAAAAAATTAAGGTTCATGAGAAGAAATATCTGACTCGTGACATTAAGCTTGCAATGTTGGTGGTCACACGTATTTGAAGATATTAATGTTACTTTGTTAAGGGTGATGTTTTCTCAGATTATAAGAACCATTTGTATGTGGTCACCCTGAAAGAGTTGACTATGTTCCCCAGAAGATTGCCTGAGTTCTTGAAATATTAATATATGAGTGTACATTAAAATCCTGATAAGACAAAGCTAGTATAATATGCTCTTAGTTGACTATCTACAGGTTGTTTGGCACATGTTCCGGAAGATATAAGAGAGCAAGTGAAGGACATTCATAGACTTGCTCACTTAGGAGTTATCCTTATAAACATATCATACGGTGGTGTAAAAGTTCAGATTGGGGCAAAATCTTCTTTGGTAGTGGAAGTTGTGCAATTACTCAAAATAAAGGTGCAATCCACTTGCATAATGAAGGTGCAATCCACATGCTTAGAATTAAGGTTTTCTCCCAATGGGGAAGTTGTTAGGTACAATGGTAGATTATATTTTTCTAAGGTGGGTAACTTGAGTAAAAATATTCTTACAAAAGCCTATATATACATATTATAGTAATCAAGGGGCCACTAAGACGTACCACGGTCTATGGGATGTTTATTGGTGGAATAGTATGAAAAATGTGCCATCCTTAAAATGAAATAGGATGAATTAAAGCTTAACATGTTAATTTATTATTATTAAACATGTACAAATGATTAAAATTGTCTTTAGATTTTAGTTTGGTGGTTTTAGAAGCCAAATGTAAACAGACATCGATGAAGTCTTGAAACTTCTGTTTTGGTACTAAGGTATTTGTGTGTCATTTAAATAGTTGTGTTGCTAGAGGTATAAATCCTGTAAGAATGTCTCTCACACTTATAACATTGAATCTAGGGATTAAATTACTAGGTATAACTCCCCAAGGACAACCCTTACGGTCTTTGAGGAGGACACTAACATTATTGCCCTAAGCATGCCAAAAATAGTTCAATCTATGCCCTTTAATCACGACCTTTTGACCTATCTATGGTCCGTAGATGGGGGGGGGGCGTCTGTCTATACTTAGACTTTGGAGGTTTGCTCTCCAACCCTTACTCTCTAACCTAATATATGAGCCACCAATATGGTGCATCAATTCACCTACGGTACGTGGGGGTTCGTATATGGGCACACGTTTTGCTGGTGCAAGTAGGTGAAAAAGAGAGTGGTTTAATAAATTCTTACATTCTCTAGATAAATTCAGGGGTGGTAATTTTATTTAATTTTATGCGCACTAAGTTTAATAAACCAATTAAACCCTCATTTATATTAAAATATCTAAAATTATAACCATTTCCCTACTAAATAGTTCACTCTTCAGCACCGTTGATGGTACAGGTCAAGGATCAAGTAATGGTTTTGATTTAAAGTTCTTTGTTCTTCAATTTCGTGAGGGATTCAACCAATAAGGTATGATTTTCCTTTATCTAGGGAAAGGTTCATCTTTCATCCTATAGTCAATCTCTTAATAGATTTCATTATTCCAAGGTTAGTGAAAAACCACAATTCTTATTCAAACTCATCGGTTCTTGCATCAAACATTTTCAATCCATAAACTATGACTGAATATTTTTTTTATTTTATGATGTTAAGGTGAAAAACTCTATAAACCAATGATTTAACTAAATTCTTTAATTTGGCTTATGAACATGGTGCTATGATTATGATTAGATATTGTTAGAATAGTGCTTAGATTGTATTATATTATTGAGACCTATTGTTATCTATTTCTAATTATGAAAATTTTTTCGAGACATGAGTAATGGTAATCATGGCTTTAGTGAAAGGTAATTTGACCTAATACTCTTGCAATATTGCCATTGTTTCTGGATGGTTTCATCCCTTTATGGTTGAGACGTTTACTTATTGTATATGTATTGTATTTGTGGCCTTTAATACATTATATGGTTAATTGGAGTATTATAATGTTATGGTATATGTGAATTTATAATGTTGGAGTGTTCATGTGATCTCAAGAAGATCTTGTGTAAAATGTTTTTTTTTGAAGTGTGTTCTCTCTTAATGCTCATATTTGTTGATGATAAAATTTGAAGGGTCTCTGTATTGTGATGTTGCATGTTGATTGGTAGAACTAGTATTGGTACCTTTCTATGAATGATTAATGAGGCCTCTAGGTCATGTTTTGAAACTCTTTACCTAAGCTTGGTTCCTTTCACGATGATTCTAGACCCTAAGTGAATGTAAAACCTTGAAGAGGTAGACATTATGATGGTTCCTCCTCCTTGTTTGAATCGATAGACTTACAGATGATGGCAAAAAGATACAAAACGTTCTCTAAGAAAGTCATTGTGATATCCTTAATGAACCTCGATCGGTTAAACCTAAGTGTGGTGCCCTTCTTAGTAGAGTTACCATCGGTCGGAGGACCTAATGTTGGTACACTCTTGCGTACATACATGTGAATGAATTAATATATGGTATCTAAGGATAGAATCAAGTAGATATAGTTAAAATGGTATATCTTAAAAAAAAACTCTAGAGTCCAATGAACGTCTTTCGATATCCCTTAAACCATGTGAAAACATGGGTTGTGTATTAGTTCTACCATTGGAAGTAGAACACCTTCGACGGTTTGAGGTTTGATGACACCAGATTCCATGTGTAGCAAGCATTGTCTATGTTGGTTAATGCCTTTTACCATCATATGGGATGTGCATTCTAGCTACTTCATAGGTTCTACGACATGTATGTAATAGTATAGGATGCTATCTACACATGGCATGAGTACACATAGAATGTGGATATTGTATTCTATGTATATGTTGACTTATAATGTGTCTTTTGTACAGGTGGTTATGGATTTATATAAAAATTTGATTGAAATCATATATCTCAAATAATATCCCTTTTAGCATGTTTTTGCACGATCATAATACTATGTACTTAATTTTTGTAACCCCATTTTTCTTCTATGTCTAGTACAAATTTTTGCATGAGCAAGTGAAGTGCTTTCTACAGTGAATCTTTGGACTAGAGTTGCACTCAAGACTTTTTGTGTGTCCTCACATGTCCAGGACACATATTCTATGTTCTAGTTTCTTTTGTCTAGAATGTGCAACAGACATGTCGTTTTCTTTTCTATTGTAAAGGGACGTGTCCCTTTTATATTCCTGTGAGACTTGGGTCTATGTTGGACATGTGAGACTACTATTCCTCTCGCGTATATAGATTTTTAATGTTGTTCACATTTGAGTCTAATAATTTTGATAAAAATATTTTAATTCCGTAATATTTTATTATCTATGTGATGAATGAATGCAAAGGGCTTGTATAATTCTTCTTCGGGGTCTAATACATCGTTTTACGACTAGGGAATGATCTTAGGTTGCGAAAAACGTTGTATAAGAGAATAAGATTTTGAAAATTCTCTCTAGTTTAAAAGTTTCCCTATTAATACCCTAAATCAACCCCTAGACGTAAGCGGCATCCTAATCCTCAGAGAGGATTAAGACTAGCCTCTTAGCATTTTCATAACATAAAACATGTTAAAATGTGAAAAATTAAAACTTTTCGTATACATCTATATGGTGAGGTTTTGCATACACCCCTCGCTTACAAATCATATATACATAGGAGTTTACATGGACTCCTTGTGTAGGAAGCATTACATAGACTTCTATATTTAAGCTACATACATTCGAGTATAGCCCAAACTTACCACATATACACATATACAATAATACTCTTAAAATGAACGATAATGAACTAAATTTCTTTAGACTATAACAACATCAAGTAGTTTAATAGTGACATCGTCCTCGGAACGTGCACCTCCAAAACTTTTGAGATTGAGATTCCAAGTTATCATCAAATCGACCTCTAAAATCTCAATGGCCGGAACCTACATAATAATACAAACATAAAAATTGGGGTTATGTACACCACTTGTACTATGTATGGAATTATCCACATAAACCGTTCGAAATCAGGCTAAAGGGGACATTTGTTCAAGACCAAAATAATCAAATATAACCAAGTAAGTATTGTGTATTAGAATCTTTGAGTACCTAATCAAAATATCTTCAACATAATGTTATAACAACAAAGAATGTATAAGATTTCATAACGTTACAACACACGCAATACCTTTACTCATAACCCACCATTCAAGTGTACAACTGTAATGACCATGTAAAGCCCCATAACCTTACTCAACCATGTAATCCAAATAAAGGATCACAAGCATTGACAAACCTCACATAACATAGCATCATTAGTTGACATCATCATATTTAGCAATATAGACAAATAGCATGTTCTTGCATAAAACTAACATCATGTAGGATCATGAACATGCAAAGTCAACATATGCATAATATTTACTTCATAATAACATAAGAAAAACCTTCTCAAACGTCCCTCAATGCAAACTAGTGCAATATATAGGTAGAGTCCAATACCCCTACCTAGACTATGTCAAGCCCCTTAACTCACCCTCGTTAGTGTCCACCTTATTACTTAATTTTACTTTACCATATTGACAAAAGCAAAAATAGCAAAATGTGGAATTTGATGTCATTAAATACAACACGGAAAGAAGTTCTTTTAGTTGCCAATGTAGTACAAAAACATGAACATAACATCTAGATTGTTAAACTTTGTACTCCTCTTATGGAGGAAACATATTTCAAAAACTAGGAGATATGCTTGGGACCATCTTTATACACCTTGAATTATAATCTGCATCTCATTAGTACAATAGTGAACCTACCTTTCAACCTTTGGGAGGGACATTCCACATTCCTAGTTCACTCGGTGCTTAGCTAAAGTCTTCTTTGAAATATCTTTAGCTCCTATTTTAGTAATCATAACTTAGAATAGGTAATCGGAGACTACCCCATGTATATTCATAGTCATTATTACATTCGGAATAGCAGGAGAACATTCTTTCAATAAAAACCTCTAACATGAGATTAACACATTAGAATTATCATGTCATAATCAAGCATATAGGTAATTCACAACGAACTTTATATAATTATATACTAAAAATAATCTCATATTTCACATAATAAAGACATTTCCATTGAATCATCATACAAACAACATCTTATTCCAACAACGAGACATGCTTCAACTGAACATCATCACCGAGCACAAGTAATCACAATTGTACTTAAGGTTCAAGATAACAAAGTCTTACCAATAAATCCTTAAAAAACCATTATTCATGATCTTTTAAACAACCAAACAGTTTCATCCATAGGTGTAGTCAAATCATTCAATATTAATTAACACAAGAACTATGTCAATTTCATTAATACTAATCAATTTAACAAGAGTTCATAACCTAGGGTTAGGGAATTGGGGTCAATTCATCACCTCTTCCCCTTACTGGGTTTTAACATCAAGCACTACCATAATTGAGTAATAATAAATCATAATATTACCATAATATAATTATAAATAAGAATTATAAAATTTTAAAGATCAATTTCGGATTACAAAGAAACCCATGTACATATCTTTTTTTCGAAATCAATTTTGGAAGAACCGTTTAGGGAACGAGTCCCATAGGTGAAAGTTTCCCATACATTGTTTATCCTTGAATATTGATGGAGAAAAGTGATGTTCTTGCTACCTTTTATCTTTTTTCTTCTATGAAGTCTTCTTTGTGAGAAAGAAATAGAAACAAGGTAGAGTGAATTGAGCTTGAGAATTGTGGGGTGTTAAGTTGGGTTTATACATAGGGTAGCGTATATAGTCACATAAAAAACCTAATTAACCACCCCTTAACCCCTTTTAAAAACCTAATTAATTAGCTAATTAATTTTATCTCATTAAAATTTAACAGTTAAACCAGCCTGACCTACGAGACCTTGATCTACAGTCCGTAGATGAGTCAATGTTTCTCCCCCCAACCGTACTGTACAACTGCCGTTGTTGAAAGAGAATTATGTTTTAGATATTTTTGGAAAGTGTATAAGTATGATATTACATAGATATTGATGCCCATTCATCTTGGATACGCTCTGTCGATTACAAGCGTTCCAAGCTTTTGTCTACATTGCCAATTTAGGGTTGTTCTAAGGGAGTATTACCCTGATGTTTCAACCCTAAACACACTATAATTCATGTTTAACAACTTTATACCAAATTTCATATAATTATAACCCCTAAAATCCCATGAAATAGAATAAGTAACACTAGCACCTCTTTCACAAGTCTTAGAACGTTATGGAAATTTCAACTTCACGACTCTTAAACTTCCTAATTGACTTATTAAATTTTTTAATGTCTTAAAATAGTGTTACCGGTCTGAGAAAACATGTGAGGCTCTAGATTAGGCCTGAGACTTCAAACTATTACACTCAAAAGCCTACCACGTCTAGTATAGTCTTGGTCATTGGTGTGAGTCTTGACACATCTATGAGAGAGAGTCTATAGGAGGCTAGAGTATACACTTCTATCATATTCTTGATATATGTTTGTTTTCCTAATTGTTCTCTTATGTTTATATGATTTGACTACGATTAGAAGACATGCAAAGAGATTGTAAATAGATATTTCTAATAATGTTATTCCCCCGTTAGTTTACCAAGATTGACAAGCTCCCCAACGTTATCAAGAGAAGGAAGTTCCAGGGGTTCCTAGGACATGACTAATTAGTAGATAACAACGGAATTTCTCACCTTAGCCTAAGTCATGAAGGCTCAATCGAATAGAGATGTGGGGCCTAGGGAATTCTTTTTAGAGTGCTACAACCTCATGGTTGAAAGTCTTTGTGAGGATGAATCCTGATATCTTTCTTGGCTCTACAGTGGATAAGATCCCCAAGTATTCATTTATGGAATGTTCAATATAGTGAGTTCTATCGTAATATCTTCTTGAGAGAAGGCATACATGGCTTCCTATAAAAAAAAAGAGGTTTCTAGAGCATTGTTCACCCTATAGAATTACAGTTGGTCGGTTAAAGCAGGTCATATAAAGTAGGAAGATCTTATGAAAGTATTTATTTTTAATCACATTTCTCTTGAGAATAGAGAATTTCAGGTTGAGAAGTTAATAAAAATTAGACAAGGTAACACGAGTGTGGAGGAATACTCTTTGAAGTATACAATGTTCTATATATATACTTCATCTTGGGTGTCTAACTCTACATATGAGATGATTAGGTTTATGTTTGGTTTTTACGACCTTGTGAAGGAACAGGGTCATACGGATATCCTCTATGATTATATGAACATTTATAGTCCTACGATGTATTCTCAATTTAGTATGGAGTCTAAGTATAAGAAGATTATTAATGATGTGATGAGGGTTACATCTGATGATAAAAGGCCAGCCTATGTTTAGTAAGAGAGCACCAAATCAAGATTCTTTAAGTGCTCTAACGGTTTCATAAGATAGGGGTGGTGGTTATTAATTTGCAAAGCCTACTTCCAACAATTCTTGTAAGAGGCACTATGGGAATTGTCTAGCAAGTAATTGTGGGTTCTATGGTTGTGGGATTAATGACCACAAGGTGAGAGATTTTCATACCCTTGCGACAAGAGGAAGGAAGACAACAAATCATCACATAGTGTCCCGTATCTTGATTATGATAACAATTCTCATTTCTATTCACTCCAAGCTTAAAAGGGAACAAATACAGATGAAGGTGTCACTAGGTCATAGTTCCTTTTTTAGGATGAGATGTTTATGTGTTGTTCATGATAACCTTTGTTGTGTTTATCTTATGTGGGAGATGATATGTTTATTGGAAATGTTTTTGAGAGTGTCGAGGTTCGTTTCTCTTTTCCTTCTACTCTACCAATCTTGATACATAGAGCTTTTTATTAGCATCATGCATGTCTTTGAGTCTTGTGTGAAAAATAGGTTTCGTCTGCAAGGTTGAATTTCATATGTTGGGTTTAACGTAGGCATATTGGGTTATTTTTCAAGGTGGGTTGAGCTCGCCGAACCATTAGTCCATTTTCCAAAAGCCCCTATCTATTCTTTAATTTCATGATTTTTTGATATAACATTCTGTAACATTCGGTGAGAAGGCAGAGATCGCCGAAGGTACTCAATAATTCGCCAATAGACTTTTTCATCCCCTTTGTGTGAACCCGTAAAACTTATTTGCGCTATAACTTTTGTGAGGACAGCCCTTGTTCGCATAGAGCTATCGACTATTATCATATAGGAATTTCCTATCGTCGATTTCACAAATGTTTGAAGCCAATCCTTTTGGACAAACCAGTCAATCTTGATAAAGTGATTCAATGAGTCTGTCCGCAACTTTTTATATGTGATTTTAATTAAAGTATTCCTAACTTTTTGCGGATGTTTTGTAGATATGGCCTGAACAAATATTGGCAGGCCACCCCAGAAAAAAGCACGGGGTATTACGATCATATAGGGGGTGGGGTAAAATCCCCCAAAAGAAGGAAAGGCAAGATCCTCCACCGCTTGAAAATACCAAAGAAGAGAGGACTATTTCATACATGATGACTAGTAGCACCCATACAACAAGAGGAGTACCACCTTCTACTATCATAGCAGACCAAAATCCGGGCTAGATTTAATCGTACTTCTTATAGTGCCCCTCCAGCTTCTCCATCAACAAGCATAGTGCCTGCTCTTGCACCTCATGTAGCTCCAGTACAAGCAGAAGCTCCCCCTCTGAGCATTCTCAAAAAATTGAATAGGTATGGGCTACGAACAATTCATGAAGAGAAGTATCGTTCTACAAAGGGTCTTGAGGTAATATACTCTAGTATGAGGGACACATTGAACTGGCACAAATTCCATAGATTTACAAGGTCCCGAGGCCCTTTTTTTCCTTCGTTGATCCATTATTCTTTGTATAATGTTGTGAACTAGTTAAGATGAGTAAGATGAAGGCCAACAAGTTTAGACTAGTTAAGTCAGTCAGTATTCAATGTGCAGTATTGAGCTGCAATGAGGGGTAAATTGATGTTCTGTTAGATAGGCCTTTAACGAATACACTCTCATACAATGGTTTACCTATGAAACATACACTGGAGTATATAAAGGGTTGTCTATCGCTCTTTTTTTTAGTTACATTTCCGAGGATGATTGACGCAGAAGTTGAGTTCCAAAAGAAGGATTTTAATATTGATGCCTCTTATTTGTACCAATTCATAAGCAACTGACTTATTCCTTCACATAATGAGTGATCCTCCAACATTTGAAGGAAACTTTCTTGGGGTCTATCTTATATTTGAGGTGGATTAACATAAGACTTATCATAAAGAAGGAGATTTACATTCCCGATCCTGATAACGATTATGTCGGCATGCTGGAGTCCCCTTGGATCCTACTATTTACATCGAGTTTATTCCCTTTTCCTCCACTAACATCTGGCTCATTGAGGTTGATCACACCAGAGAGGAGGAGGATTAAAGGAGAGAAGCTCCAGTGGGTACATCCAAGGAGGTTGATGTTGATTATATATCTGTTATGGCATCTGTTCCTACTCCGATCCCTAATCCTTCTAGTACTTCTAGCTCTTCAACATTCTATCAGCCATCATGGATTACATAGTTGTTGATATTTAAGATGGGGCACCTCGCTCACTCAGTTGACATGAGGGCGATTATATTGGAGGGATATATCATATGCATGATCGAGATCCTCATCACAATTGTAATTACTCATCTTTGTGTTTCAGTGAATTATTTGGATGCGATAGTGGCAGCGTGAGAGATTATACAGGGATTCTTTGAGGTGATGACTTTAACATATAATAAAGTTTATCTTCGTATGTATGTATACTATGTGAAGTCTAAAACTTTCACCTCCCTATTCAATTCTACTTATGATATAGACGCCCTCGGCACTTAAGAGATTCCTCAAACTAGTACCAAAGAGGTACATAGGGATGCAACAACAGTTGAGGGCTTAGCGTTAGAGATCAATGAGGAGCATATTGAGTTGCTCGATGAGGTCTTTGATGATCTTGCTGATTTAGTAGAATTCCATGGTTAAAACTACACACCATATTTCTCTAAGAGACAACACCATGGAAGGGACTAGTGGATCATGTTCTTCTGTGTTGGCTTCGAGCACCGATGCCGAAGTTCAGATTGTTGCACGGGGCTCTGATGCCTAGATAGATGGAGTGCCTTATTAGACATGATTGTTCTTTAATTCCCTCTCTACCTTACATATTTACTTTTGGATATCGTTTGATTGCATTTGAGGGAAAATGAGTTAATTTATTGAGTGTTAAGGTTAAACTTTTTGTGATTCTCTTGTTCCTTTTATATGATACACATTTGAGATATCATTTTGATTTATTGTTTTTATTGATGATTAAGCTTGTGGCATCTTATTATTAAATTGCAAATGATTTTTCAGACAATTTAGAAAGATTCTTGTGAGTTTAAATATAGATATTTTTTTAAATTTGAGTATTGGTCTTCATCACTACCGATGATATGGATAGTGCTAATAATCAAATAAAAATTAATTTGCGGTTACGATGAGGCAAAATTAAGTTCCATAGTTAACATATAAACTTTTTGCATCTTGTTTTGACTTACCATGTATTGAATCGAGTTTGTTGTGATGAACGTTGCACACTAGTAAAAATGTGGTGTGTTGTTTTACTTTGGTTTCATTGGCTAGTATGATAAGCTTATTGCAAAGTGTGTCTGATGACACCTAGAATTTGTCCTGTTTGTCCGGTTAACTATGTGATGCAATGTCTTTATATGATCCTAGGAAACTTTGAAGAGTGTGAACAATATGATATTATAACTCTTTAGTCCTCAAACATGAGAGTATTTGACCCTTGTTTGAGCACCCTTTTAGCCTTAGTCCTCTCTTGGAATAAACATGATGTAATTGTAAATTTTCCTAATACATCATGCATAATCGTCATGAATTGTGGCTAGTTGAAATATCCAACTTTGTCCAAAAGCCTATGTGGGGGGTTTTGGTGAAAAGAGATGGTAAATCAAGAAATGCAAAGATGTCCGCATTTATACAAATCGGACAAAAATGGAACCCATTTATATAAAAACATGAGGAGAGAAATAGAATAAAGGAATGAAAAAAAGGGTACAAAATAAAGTTGTGAAAATATAAATGAAATGGGATTTTCAACGATCCATGGAAAATGACTAAGAGGTGACTTTTTGAGCTATAATGAAAATGATGAAGAAAAGAAATGAATGTGTTGTCACATCACATTTCATGAAAAATATGGCCTACATCCCTAAATTGGTATATTTTTTCACTCAATCCCTTAACATGCCTTGAAAATGCCTTTTTTTATCTTAAGTGACCTGAATAATTTAAGGGCAAACCTATGGGTGAAATCATGCATTGTGTTCATGTTTTTAAGCGTTGCATTATTTTTATAGAACATTAAATTAATGAATTTGTGTGTGTGAATATGGAATCATTCCATGTTTGAGGGTATTTTATCACCATTGTTGAGATTGTACTTGAATATAAAGAAAGTAAAGTGACCTTGAGATTATTTTGTAATGGTGAGTCACAACTTGAATTTTTGAGTTCACAATTGTAATAACCCCAAAATCAAATAGAATGAAGTAGAGATTCACATGTTTTTAAAAAGTTAGTAATTTTTTAATATTATTAGTATTTTATTTTAAATTTTGGTCTATTATTTGAGGTAAAACGTCGAAGGATGAAATGATGTTCGTAAAGTAGTCTTTTGGCGAAATGTGTTCAAGTGTTATGGTGTTGAAGTTTTTTATGTTGTTTGACGGAGTCAATGTTTGGAAGTGACTCTCACACTTATAAAATCAAGTCTAGTTTTTAAAAATACAGTTATGACTCCTCAAGGACCACCCTAAGTGTCTTTGAGGGGGACCCAAAGTATTACTTAGAAATGGCAAAATAGGGGACTAACGGATGGCCATTTACGGCCTTTAAGTCCATTCACGCAATATGGGTCTTCCTCTGTAGGAAAAAGATTTTTTTAGGGAGACTTATAAACCATGGACAAGTATCAGTCGCAAATGACAAGCAAATAGAATGGTCCATCACACCGTCTAGGGTCTGTAGATAGTAGATCGTAGATATCCACTAAGTCGTGGTCAATCTTTCTGCAAAGCCAAGGGTGGTTTGATAAATGCCATCCTTTGATAATTAGATGCATGGATGTTTTTTTTTGAGTTTTAAGGTATATTTAGTATTTTTAAAAATTAAAACTTCTATTTAGACTTCAACTCTAAAATCCAACCCTTCCCTCCCTAAGAGGTTGTGTCTAGAACTCCATTGAAGGTAATAGTCATGGATCAAGCTAGGGTTTGGATTTTCTTTTGTTTTAATCTTAAATTTTATGGTAAATTCATATTATAAGGTATGATTATCCTTTTTCTAGGGAAACATTCATCCTAGAGTCAATTTTAAAATAGTTTTCAAGTTCCCAAAGTTTGTGAAAAAACATAATTCTTACACAAACGCATGCATTCTTGCATCAAACAATTTCAATTGCTAAATATTATATAGAGTTATTTTCATTGAGTATTATAAGGTGAAAAACTCTATGAATCCATTATTTAACGAAACTTATAAATTTGGCTTATGAGGTGGATTTAATTATTATGATTAGATGTTGATTAAATTACGCTTATATTTAATTGTGTTATTGTTTTATAATGTTATCTATACATATCTATGGTGAATTTTTTGAGAATTGAGTAATGGTGATGATGGCTTTAGAGAATGGTAAGTTGACCTAATTTCATGCTTTATTGGAATTGTTCTTGTTTGTGATCGTGATCTTAAATGTATTGTATGGTAAAATTAATGATTTTCATGTTATTGTGTAGATGAATTTATAATGTGAACTTTCTTATGTGAATTTTAAATATTAAGGCTATACCTGTGGTTTTAAAATATAGAAGGCTGATCCTATATGAAATATTGTGGTGTTTTGATAAAAATCATGTTCTCTCTTAATGTTCATATATGATCATTATGGACTATGAAGGGTTTCTATATTTTATGTTGGGTCTTGATTTGGAATATGTAGGTTTTTGTCCTTGATACATGAAACCATCTTGAATTTGAACTTTTTACATGGTAGGCTTAGGCATCTTTTTTTCCTAATAAATGAATGAATTTCTAGAACCGATAGACCTAACTACTTTTACCTTTCTATAAATGACTTATGTGGAATTCTATGTGATGCCCTTAACTTCTATACCTAAGAATAACGCCTCTTCATGATGAGTCTAGAACCCAATGTGAATGTAAAATCCTGAGGAGGTAGACCTTATTATAGAGTCTCGTTCCTGTGTGAAATGATAGAATTAGACTGGGTGGGATGGAAAGGTAGAAGCCTAATCAATTCAATTCAATGAGCTATCTTTAATGAACCTCGATTGGTAGACCCAATAGTTCTCCCCTTCTTGGTAGAACAACTATGGGTCGGTAGACCTAATATTGATGACCTCTCTAGTACATACATCTAAATGAAACTACTCTATGGTACCTAACTGTAAGCATCGATTGCATATGTTTCAGATGGTCGCTCTCTCCGGGTATGACGTTAGAGCACAGTGAACGTCTTTTGATATACTCTAAACCATATACCTACAAGATATGTGTACTAGTTCTAACCTTGAAAAGTAGAACACCTTCTACGTTGTAGGGAAGACACCATATTCAATGTCTATGTTGCATGGTCTATGTCAATTAATTCTTATTCCCATCATGTATGATATGCAATGTAGTTACTTTATAGGTTCTACAACGTGTAGGTAGTAGTATGAGATGATATATACACATAGAATGAGTAGGATTTTAAGGTGTTAAAGTGAGTTATCTTTTACTTAGTGACTAACATGTGAAAGGAATCCAAATTCATTAATATTTCCTAAAATGTCTCTAATGTTGAATGTTGACTTATAGTCTAAATGTGATAATGAATTAGTAGCTTATGTGGATGAAATGAGATACTAGCATTTTATGCAAAAATATAAAGGTTTTTGTCTATGGTAACTTAAAGGAACACATAGATATGTTGTTATGAGGTATTATTGGCTTCCCCTCCATGTTTTTCTTAAGTGTGTCTTAAGGTTACAAATATGGAAGTCATCATATTTTAAATGGTTTACTTGAAGAATATGTCACGTATTATATATTGGTATTAGTTTATCATGTCTATGATGTGGGTGTCGTCTTGTATATGGATGGTGACTTATATTATTCCTTTTTATACTTGTATTATGAATTTTTTAGCAAAAGTATATAAAATCATATATCTAATGTAAATATCCCTTTTTGGATGTTTGCATAGTCATTATACTTAGTGTTTAATTGTGCTAAATCTATTCTTGTAATATGTTTTACTATAAGTGTCTGTATTTATAAAAGAAGTGCTTTCTATAGTGAAGATTTTGAGACCTTTCGGTATGTCTTTATATGTCGAGGACAAGGATTCTATGTTAATAGTTTTCTTTTGATAATCTTCTAACAGACTTTAGTATTTTTGATTGTATAAAGGTGTAACGACCCGTTTAGTCGTTTTGAGCGGCAGACTTTATTTCTGGAAAAAATGGCAGAAGCGACGGACCCCACGACGGACCGTCATGGGCACGACGGACCATCGCAGTGTCTCGTTTCAAAACACTTAGAAAATCTGAAATAGGGTACTAAAAATCGACTCTCTGAACTTTGTGACGGAATGGCAGGACGGACCGTCACAGACCCTTGGTGGAAATTTGGGTCTCTGAACTCTACGACGACCTGCAGGACGGACCGTCGCAGGCACGACGGCCCGTCACAGGTTGCGCAAATCCCAGGCAAAGTCGGATTTCTGGTTAAGTTTTAAGGGACGTTTTTGACTATTCTTGCATTAATTATAAAGTTCGTGGGTTTATATTAATAACTCAAATTCTTGAGGGTTAAAAGAGGTAACCCTAAGTCAATTAGTGGGGTATTATTGCAATCTTTTATTCTTAATTATATACTAATTAGGGTAAAAGAAAGGGGGTTGGAATAAAGAAAATAGAAAGAACAAGAGAGAGTGGGAGAATCGAAAGAGAAGGGAGAAACAAAGCTTGGAGAAAGATTTGCTTGCCTGATCACTAATCTTCGGTGGAGGTAGGTTATGGTTTTCATGCTTTCATATTAAACTTTTAATAGAGAATGATATGTATTGGTAGTATTGTAAACCCTACTATATGCTTTAATTGTATGTTTCATGAATATGATTGTGTGATTGTGATAAGATGAGCATGATGAAAATATTGAATCCCAAATCTTGAAAGGAAACTTTAATATACATTATTAATGATGATGCCTTGGTATAGAAGAAGGCTTGATGAATTAAAGTAATGGGATTGATGATGCCTTGGTATAGAGAAGGCCTGATGATTTACAGAATGATATTAGTGGATCGGAGTGTCACGTACCGACACATGTAGGGGATCGGGTGTCACGAACCGACACGTAGAATTAGGGGATCGGGTGTCACGAACCGACACGTAGAATTAGGGGATCGGGGGTCATGAACCGACACGTAGAATTAGGCGATCGAGTGTCACGAACCGACACGTAAATATAGGGGATCGGAGTGTCACGTACCGACACAAGAGGAATAATGAATATGAGGGATCAGAGTGTCACGTACCGACACAAAAGGAATAATGAATATGAGGGATCGGAGTGTCACGTACTGACACAAGAGAATTAAAGATAATGAATCTTGAAAGATGATAATATACTCAATCTAATGAACGTAATTCCCAAATGAGTATGGTGTTGAGGCTTGAGCCCTCATGGATGAACTTGTTGTGGATACATGTTGAGTTTTATAGTTGATTTACGATAATATTGATATATACTGTTCCCTATTTTGAGTTGGCCGATGATACCTACTCAGTACCCGTGTTTTGTACTGACCCCTACTTTTATGTTTTCTTCTTGTTTATTTGTGGAGTGCAGCAAACGTGCCATCGTCTTCAACTCAACAGTAATTCAAGCCAGTCTTACTACATCGGAAATTCAGGGTGAGCTAATGCTTCTAGCTTGGACTGGATCTTCTTCTTCAAGTCTTGATGCCTTGAACTTCCGGCATGGACTAGCTTCTTATATATTTTTAGCTTTTAGAATACTCTTAGTTTAGTCATTTGATCGTAGATGTTCTTGTGATGATGACTTCCAGGTTTTGGGGATGGTAATAATAGTTTTGAATTGTTTTTATTAATGAGTTTAAGTCTTCCGCATTACTTTCTGTTGATATACGTTGAAATGTTAAGGGTTAGATTGGTTGGTTCGCTCACATAGGAGGGTAAGTGTGGGTGCCAATCACGGCTCGGATTTGGGTCGTGACAAACTTGGTATCAGAGCATTAGGTTCGTTGGTCTCATCACACACGAACAGGTCTAGTAGAGTCTTAAGGAACGGTAGGGGGACGCCTTTACTTTTCCTTGAGAGTCCATAAGACTTTAGGAAAAATTTCACTCTTTCATTCTTTCTTTCGTGCTACTACTTGAGTCCAATTGGTATCTGGCCGATACGAATTGGTATCTGACCATCTTCACTCTCTTTCGCAGATGGTTAGAACTAGAGCAACAACTACGTCAACACCAACACCGGCCAGACAAGAAACAACGGAGCCAGCCACTGGGGCTGTGGCTCGAGGAAGAACAGCGGCGAGGGGCCGTGGTAGAGGTCGTGGGAGGAAGTCCTCTAGAGGGAGAGGACATGCACCTAGCCCATCTGATACTAGGGCAGTGACTCCTCCACCGACCGAGGAAGTAATAAGAGAAGGGGAGGATGGGGAAACTGAACAAGTGCAAAACGAGGAAATGCCACCCCAACCTACCGCAGAGATGATCAATCAGGTTCTGGCTTATCTTAGCGGGTTATCTTATCAAGGTCAGGCACCTCCAGTGTTTTCTGCGCCAACACCTCCGGTTTCAGAAGTACAACATGTGGCTACTATGGCTCCCCGCATGGATGTTCCATTGGACATAGGCACATTTCCACGTCTGACTACTGGGCCTATAATGACAAATGATCAGCATGAACTTTTCAGTAAGTTCTTGAAATTGAAACCTCCAGTCTTCAAGGGTGCTGAATCGGAGGATGCTTATGATTTTCTGGTTGACTGTCATGAGCTACTACACAAGATGGGTATAGTAGAACGGTTTGGTGTGGAGTTTGTGACTTATCAGTTTCAAGGGAACGCCAAAATGTGGTGGCGGTCACATGTCGAGTGTCAACCAATAGAGGCACCACCTATGACTTGGGCCTCATTCTCTAGTTTGTTTATGGAGAAGTATATCCCCCGGACTTTGAGGGATCGGAAAAGGGATGAGTTCTTGAGCCTAGAGCAAGGTAGGATGTCGGTTAATGCTTATGAGGCTAAGTTTCGTGCACTATCAAGATATGCCACTCAATTATGTTTCAGTCCCCAAGAGCGAATTCGCCGGTTTGTGAAGGGGTTGAGGTCTGAATGGCGGATTTCGGCCTTACAGATAGCGGCAACGGCAAAATCCTTCCAAGAGGTGGTAGACTTTGTGATAGAAGTGGAAGGAGTGAAGCCAGACGACTTCACCACAACATCGACATCAAAAAGGCTTCGAAAGGGAGGTGAGTTTAATGGTTCTTACACTAGAGGACAGGGTTCGGGAAGTTACTCAGTCCGACCAATTCAGTCTTCTCTACAGACTGTAGTTGGGGGACCACCTAAGACCGATCAACACTTCTCCGAGGGGCATATGATCGACTCGAAAGAATGTTATGGCTGTGGGGAGATTTGACATATTAGGAGAAATTGTCCCAGACCAAGTTACAGACCCCCAATAGCTAGAGGTAGAGGTGATCATGGTAGAGGCTGTTTTTCTGGAGGGCGTGGTGGTCGAGGTAATAGTGGTCACAAAAACGGCAGAGGTTATGGGCAAACTAGGGCCACTACATCACAACATGGTAGGGGCAACGGACAGACGAACGATAGGGCCCATTGTTACGCTTTCCCTGGGCGGTCTGAAGCGGAGGCATCTGATGCTGTCATCACAGGTAATCTTCTGGTTTGTGATTGCATGGCTTCTGTATTGTTTGATCCTGGATCCATGTATTCTTATGTATCTTCCTCATTTGCTAATGGTCTAAATTTACATTGTGAATTACTTGATATGCCTATTCGTGTCTCTACTCCGGTGGGTGAGTCTGTGGTAGTTGAAAAGGTATATAGGTCTTGTTTGGTAAACTTTGTGGGGAGCAACACTTATGTAGATTTGGTTATCTTAGAAATGGATGATTTTGACGTGATTCTGGGTATGACTTGGCTTTCTCCGCAATTTGCAATCTTGGATTGTAATGCTAAAACAGTGACGTTAGCCAAGCCTGGGACAGACCCGTTAGTGTGGGAGGGTGACTACACTTCCAATCCGGTCCGCATCGTCTCCTTTCTTCGTGCTAAGAAAATGATTAGTAAAGGGTGTTTAGCTTTCTTGGCACATCTCAAGGATGACACTACCCAAGTACCTTCAATTGAGTCGGTTTCGGTAGTTTGTGAGTTTCTGGATGTGTTCCCTGCAGATCTTCCTGGTATGCCACCGGATAAGGATATTGACTTCTGTATTGATCTTGAACCCAGTACTCGCCCCATTTCTATACCCCCTTATAGAATGGCTCCCGCGGAGTTAAGAGAGTTA
Source organism: Solanum lycopersicum (assembly GCF_036512215.1). Lineage (NCBI taxonomy): Eukaryota > Viridiplantae > Streptophyta > Magnoliopsida > Solanales > Solanaceae > Solanum > Solanum lycopersicum. Next base: position 45,107,823 of record NC_090808.1, on the reverse strand, counting down.
AAAGCACAACTTCAAGAGTTATTGAACAAAGGCTTCATTAGACCAAGTGCATCTCCTTGGGGTGCTCCGGTTTTGTTCGTAAAGAAGAAGGATGGGAGTTTTCGAATGTGTATAGACTACAGACAACTAAACAAGGTAACCATAAAGAACAAGTATCCTCTTCCCCGCATTGATGATTTGTTCGATCAGTTACAAGGTGCTTGTGTCTTCTCTAAGATTGACTTGAGATCCGATTATCATCAATTGAAAATACGGGCAACGGATGTGCCAAAGACTGCTTTTCGAACGAGGTATGGGCATTACGAATTTGTAGAGATGTCCTTTGGTCTTACGAATGCCCCTACTGCATTCATGAGCTTGATGAACGGGATTTTTAAGCCATATTTGGACCTCTTCGTCATCGTATTTATTGATGATATATTGGTATGCTCAAAGAGCAAGAAGGAACATGAAGAACATTTGAGAATGGTATTGGAAATGTTGAGGGAGAAAAAGCTTTATGCCAAGTTCTCTAAGTGTGAGTTTTGGCTAGATGCGGTGTCCTTCTTGGGGCACGTGGTTTCTAAGGATGGAGTGATGGTTGATCCTTCTAAGATTGAGATAGTGAAGAATTGGGTAAGACCCACTAATGTGTCAGAAATAAGGAACTTTGTTGGGTTAACTAGATACTACCGCTGATTTGTCAAGGTATTCTCTTCTATTGCTTCCCAATTGACGAACTTGACTAAGCAGAATGTCCCATTTGTATGGTCGGATGAATGTGAGGAAAGCTTTCAGAAGCTCAAGACTTTGTTGACTACCGCACCTATCCTTACCTTGCCAAAAGAGGGTAAGAACTTCGTTGTTTATTGTGATGCATCTTATTCTGGTTTGGGTGCAGTACTAATGCAAGAGAACAGTGTGATTGCTTATGCTTCAAGACAATTAAAAGTGCATGAACGTAACTATCCCACTCATGATTTGGAATTGGCCGCGGTAGTGTTTGCATTAGAACAATGGAGACACTATTTATATGGGGTTAAGTGTGGGATCTATACGGATCATCGTAGCCTTCAGTATGTCTTTACTCAGAAAGAATTGAACTTAAGAAAGAGGAGATGGATGGAGTTACTAAAGGACTATGATATCACTATCTTGTATCATCCGGGGAAGGCGAATGTTCTAGCGGATGCTTTAAGTATGAAGGCGGGAAGCATGGGAAGTCTAGCTCACTTGCAAGCTTCTAGACGCCCATTGGCTAGAGAGGTTCAGACTCTAGCTAATGACTTGATAAGATTAGAAGTAAATGAGAGGGGAGGGTTGTTGGCTTCTGTGGAGGCAAGATCTTCCTTTCTTGACATGTTTAAGGGAAGACAGTCTGATGATGAGAAACTGCGCAGAATTCAAGATAAAGTATTGCGAGGAGAGGCTAAGGAAGCACAAATCGATGAGTAAGGTGTTTTGAGAATCAAGGGAAGGGTATGTGTACCCCGCGTCGATGATTTGATCAATACTATTCTGACAGAGGCTCATAGTTCAAGGTATTCTATACATCCAGGCGCAACCAAGATGTATCGTGACATAAAGCAACACTTTTGGTGGAGTAGAATGAAGCGTGACATTGTGGATTTTGTTGCCAAATGTCCAAATTGTCAGTAAGTAAAGTATGAACACCAAAGGCCCGGAGGAACACTTCAGAGAATGCCCATTTCGGAATGGAAGTGGGAAAGAATTGCAATGGATTTTGTGGTTGGTCTTCCGAATACAATGGGTAAGTATGACTCCATTTGGGTGATTGTTGATAGGTTAACTAAATCTGCTCATTTCATTCCGGTCGAGGTGACTTACAATGCAGAAAAGTTAGCCAAACTTTACATCTCGTAAGTGGTGCAATTGCATGGTGTTCCACTATCCATCATATCAGATAGAGGTACGCAGTTTACTTCTAAGTTTTGGAAAACATTGCATGCAGAATTGGGTACTAGGTTGGACCTTAGTACTGCGTTCCATCCCTAGACCGATGGTCAGTCTGAGCGAACGATTCAAGTGTTGGAGGATATGCTTCGTGCGTGTGTGATAGAGTTTGGTGGTCATTGGGATAGCTTCTTACCCTTAGCGTAGTTTTCATACAATAATAGCTATCACTCAAGCATTGATATGGCCTAATTCGAAGCATTTTATGGTAGGAGATGTAGGTCTCCCATTGGTTGGTTTGATGCGTTCGAGGTCAGACCTTGGGGTACTGATCTCTTGAGGGATTAGATGGAAAAAGTGAGGTCTATTCAAGAAAAGCTTCTAGCGGCGCAAAGTAGACAAAAAGAATATGCAGATCGAAAGGTTAGAGACTTAGAGTTCATGGAAGGTGAACAAGTCTTGTTGAATGTTTCACCCATGAAAGGGGTGATGCGGTTTGGTAAAAGGGGTAAGCTAAGTCCAAGGTACATTGGACCATTTGAAGTACTTAAGCGAGTGGGGGAGGTGGCTTATGAGTTAGCCTTGCCTCCAGGGCTGTCCGGAGTACATCCGATATTCCATGTGTCGATGTTGAAAAGATACCATGGGGATGGAAACTACATTATCCGTTGGGATTCAGTTTTGCTTGATGAGAACTTGTCTTATGAGGAGGAGCCTGTTGCTATTTTAGATAGAGAAGTTCACAAGTTGAGGTCAAGAGAGATTGCATCCATCAAGGTGCAATGGAAGAATCGACCGGTTGAAGAAGCCACTTGGGAGAAGGAGGCGGATATGCGAGAAAGATACCCACATCTGTTTAAAGATTCAGGTACTCCTTTTCGCCCTTGTTTTCCTTCTTTTGATTGTTCGGGGACGAACGATGGGTAAATTGGTATCTAATGTAACGACCCGTTTAGTCGTTTTGAGCGACAGACTTTATTTCTGGAAAAACTGGCAGAAGCGACGGACCCCACGACGGACCGTCATGGGCACAACGGACCGTCGCAGGGTCTCGTTTCAAAACACTTAGAAAATCTGAAATTGGGTACTAAAAATCGACTCTCTGAACTTTGTGACGGAATGGCAGGACGGACCGTCACTGGTGTGACGGACCGTCACAGACCCTTGGTGGAAATTTGGGTCTCTAAACTCTACGACGATCTGCAGGACGGACCGTCGCAGGCACGACAGCCCATCACAGGTTGCGCAAATCCCAGGTAGAGTCGGATTTCTGGTTAAGTTTTAAGGGACGTTTTTGACTATTCTTGCCTTAATTATAAAGTTCGTGGGTTTATATTAATAACTCAAATTCTTCAGGGGTTAAAAGAGGTAACCCTAAGTTAATTAGTGGGGTATTATTGCCATCTTTTATTCTTAATTATATACTAATTAGGGTAAAAGAAAGAGGGTTGGAATAAAGAAAATAGAAAGAACAAGAGAGAGAGGGAGAATCGAACGAGAAGGGAGAAACAAAGCTTGGAGAAAAGATTTGCTTGCTTGATCACTAATCTTCGGTGGAGGTAGGTTATGGTTTTCATGCTTTCATAGTAAACTCTTAATAGAGAATGATATGTATTGGTAGTATTGTAAACCCTACTATATGCTTAATTGTATGTTTGCATGAATATGATTGTGTGATTGTGATAAGATGAGCATGATGAAAATATTGAATCCCAAATCTTGAAAGGAAACTTTAATATACATTATTAATGATGATGCCTTGGTATAGGAGAAGGCTTGATGAATTAAAGTAATGGGATTGATGATGCCTTGGTATAGAGAAGGCCTGATGATTTACAGAATGATATTAGTGCATCGGAGTGTCACGTACCGACACATGTAGGGGATCGGGTGTCACGAACCGACACGTAGAATTAGGGGATCGGGTGTCACGAACCGACACGTAGAATTAGGAGATCGGGTGTCACGAACAGACACATAGAATTAGTGGATCGGGTGTCACGAACCGACACGTAGAATTAGGGGATCGGGTGTCACGAACCGACACGTAGAATTAGGGGATTGGGTTTCACGAACCGACACGTAGATATAGGGGATCGGAGTGTCACGTACCGACACAAGAGGAATAATGAATATGAGGGATCGGAGTGTCACGTACCCACACAAGAGGAATAATGAATATGAGGGATCGGAGTGTCACGTACCGACACAAGAGAATTAAAGATAATGAATCTTGAAAGATGATAATATACTCAATCTAATGAACGTAATTCCCAAATGAATATGGTGTTGAGGCTTGAGCCCTCATGGATGAACTTGTTGTGGCTACATGTTGAGTTTTATAGTTGATTTACGATAATATTGATACATACTGTTCCCTATTTTCAGTTGGCCGATGATATCTACTCAGTACCCGTGTTTTGTACTGACCCCTACTTTTATGTTTTCTTCTTGTTTATTTGTGGAGTGCAGCAAACGTACCATCGTCTTCAACTCAACAGTAGTTCAAGCCAGTCTTACTACATCGGAAATTCAGGGTGAGCTAATGCTTCTAGCTTGGACTGGGTCTTCTTGTTCAAGTCTTGATGCCTTGAACTTCCGGCATGGACTAGCTTCTTATGTATTTTTAGCTTTTAGAATACTCTTAGTTTAGTCATTTGATCTTAGATGTTCTTGTGATGATGACTTCCAGGTTTTGGGGATGGTAATAATAGTTTTGAATTGTTTTTATTAATGAGTTTAAGTATTCCGCATTACTTTCTGTTGATATACGTTGAAATGTTAAGGGTTAGATTGGTTGGTTCGCTCACATAGGAGGGTAAGTGTGGGTGCCAGTCGCGGCTCGGATTTGGGTCGTGACAAAAGGGCAGCAACTCGATCTTGTAATGTATGTCTAAAGATTTCCATGTGAGACTTAGTCTTCCTCTGTGTCTTTTGAATGATGTTATACTTTAATATTAAATAGTTTAGTTTGAATAATATTTTTAATTCCTCGCTATTTTCAATATAGAATGTTGTGAATGCGAAGGTCATTATTAGACCTTTTTGTGGTCGAGTATGTCGTGTTATGACTTGGGGGTGTTCTCGAGTTATGACAGACATAGTATGAGAGCATAAGGTTTTGGGTGTGATGTTTAGGGTAAAAATCTCAAATGTCACGTCTTGTAGAGTCTTGTTTATCACTGTGAGTCACAACATATCAATGACTTAGAGGCTATAGGACGATATAAGTTACACCTTATTCATGTTTAATGATTTCTTGCCTTAGAGTTGTGTTTTTCAAATTTCCTTTTCCTGATCCTTCTCTTGCGTTTATAGGATATTAATATAAGAAGAACAGCCACCAGGAAAGTTGAAGAGGATGTTTTCAATGAGGGATTTTGTAATAATATCGTTGTAATGGTTCCACTAGACATGACAAATAAATAGATTATAGTGGCTCTTCTCACCCTAGCCAAACACATGACGACTCAACAAAATATAGATGTGAGGCCTAGGGTGTATGATATTGAGAGTTCCATTATCTTAAGGTATAGGGACTTTGTGAGTATGAATCCTCTTATAATTTTTTGACCTAGAGTTGGAGAATATCCCCAAGAATTTTGTATAGTGTATTTAAGATAGTAAATTCCAATGGTAGTTTCATTTAGGAACAAAGCGGAGTTTGATTTTTACCAATTGGAGGAAGTGGCCCAAGTGTGGTTCTCTTTTTTTGCAAAGACAATAGGCTTGTCGAAGCGGGTCCTATGGAATGGGAAGTGTTTCAGAAAGAGTTTCTTGCTAAGTACTTTCCTTGTGAGAAGAGGGTGGTTAAGGTTTAATAATTTATAAATCATAGGCAAGGTAACATAATTATAAACGAGTATTACGTTAACCTTAGCATATTATAAAAGTATGCTCTATCATTTATGTCTAAACCTAGAGATGAAATAAGTAGGTTTGTGAATGGTGTATACGATCTTGTGCAAGAATAGCACCATATGACAATTCTAAATACTGACATGAACATTTCGAGGATTATGATGTATACTCAGTCTTTTTAGTAGGCCAAGATTAAAAAAATCACTATATATATTAGGAGAGGTAGATCCGATGAGCAAGGTAAACTTTGTTTTAAGAAGAGAGTTACTAACATTGATTCTTGAAGTTCTCCTAAGGTTAACAAAGAGAGAGGTGGTGGTTCTAAATTTATTAAGCCTACTTGTAACATTTGTGAAAAGAAGCAATTTGTGAAATGTCTAGCCATTATAAATAGGTGCTATGCCTGTGGAAAGAATTATCACTAAGGTGAGAGATTGTCCTATTCTTGTGTCTAGGGGAAGGTATGCCAACCAAGATCCTCTTAATGGACCAAATCTTGATGATCATAAGAAGACTCAATCATATGCTCTTCAAGTTTCCCAAGGAGATAAATGAATGTACGTGTAAGTGATATTTTTTTTGGGTGATGTTTCTATGATAGCCTTAGTTGGGTTTCTCCTTTGTGGGAGATAGTATGTTGACAATTAAGGTTTTTGAGAGTGTTGATGTCCTTATATCTTTCTTTCTAGTCGATGGAAGCTTGACACTTAGAGTTCCTAGGAGCATGATGCTCGTTTTGGAGTCTTGTATGAAAGTTAGTTTCCATATGTTTTCCTCATATTATGCATATTCTATTTGAATGATTGTTAATTGGTAAAATGGGTTTTGTAAATTTGTGGTCCTCACTTTTATGTGCATATACGGTGATTTGCCTATGTATTTTACTAATTAAAATCTGAGCAATATTAAAATTCTTAAAGATATTGAATATTTTTTATTTAATGAGAAATTTTCATAATGTGCTAATTGATGTTTGTAGGAGAAAGAAGTTCCTCCTATGTAACGAGAAAAGTTATGTTTTGATTTATAATGAGTTTGTGGATGTTGGTCCTACCTTCTTGTTGTGAGTTTTACCTTTATCTGTGGAGTTGATGTCCCTCCTAGATTTGAGTAACCTTTATAGTATTGTATGCATGAATGTGGGCAGTTAGTTTTGAGTTATCACTCCTTTATGAGTTTTAAGTGTCATTGGAAGAAGAATTTTCCAAAGTGCAGGATAATGTAACAATCCCAAAATGAAATAAGATGAACAAGAGCTTCACAGGTGTTTTAGAAATTAGTAACTTTTTAATGTGATTAGTTTTGTCTTTTAAAGTTAATTTTAAAGTGTTTTGAGGTCAAACATCAAGGAACGACCATGCACTCAAAACTATTCTTTTGAGCTTATGTTTTCTAGTGTTGTGGTGATGAAGTGTGGTGTGTTTTTTTAGTCATAAAATTTTGGGGAGGTTACTTTGATAGTTATAAAATTGAATCTAGGGTTTACACATCTAGGTACGACTCCCAAAAAACCACTTTAAAGGTTCTAAAGGACGACCTAATGTTTGAAGCCCAAACTGTTAAAATAGGGGACCTACAGATGGCCATCTCTGGACTATAGGTCCATGGATTCCCTGTCTGTCTTCATTCATAGGTTAAGACTTATACTAGGGATATCCCTTGTCCAAGTCATAGTCGCATGCAATGAGGCAACAAAATGGTCATTCACAGTATCAATAGTCCGTATATGGTGGGTAGTAAATAACCACTTTGTTGATGTCAATGTTTTGGCAAAGCCAAGGGTGGTATGGAAAGTCATACTTTGTCTAATTAAATACATGGAAGGATATTTTTAGTTTTTTTTAGGTATATTAAGTATTTTAAAACAACAATTCAGACTTCAACTCTTAAATCAAACCATTCCCTTCATAAAAGGTTTTCTCTAGAACTCCTTTGAAGGCCAAGTTCACGGATAAAACTAGGGTTGGGATTTAAATTATTTTGTTTTTCAATTTCGTTGGGAATTCATCTAATAAAGTATGGTGATCCTTTATCTGCGTTAATCTTTATCCTAATATCAATTTGAAAATAGTCTTCACATTTACAAAGATTTTGAAAATTCATAATTCTTAGTCACACTTTAAGGTTTTTTAATCGAACAAATTGAATTGATAAACTATTATTATATTGATAATTAATTGACGATTTTTTAAAAAGCTCTATAAAACCATGATTTCACTAAACATATCTTTTCTTACGAAGTGGGTTTTATGATTATGATTACATGTTGATTAAATTCTGCTTAGATTGAATTGTGTGGTTGATTTCTATTAATATATTTACCTATCTATGGTTAATTATTGGATAATTGAGTAATGATGATTATGGTTTTAGAGAACGGTGGGTTGACCCAACTGCATGCTATATTGGAATTATTCTTGTTGGGATTGATGAACTTAAGGTAGACATGTTTATTTATTTTTTATATTTTGATCATAGAAATGAAGGTATGATATGGTATATTGAAAGAATAAATTTTATTGTATAGCTGAATGTACAATATGAAGATTCTTATGTGAAGGTGCAATACGAATGCAATGCATGTTGTTTTAAAAGATAGAATGATTTTCTTATTTAGAATATTGTTGTACTATGGTGGAAAGTATTTTCTCTCTTAATGTTTATATTTGATGATGAGAGACTATGAAGGGTCGATATATAGGGATGTTGGGTCTTGATTTGGTAGACTTAGTATCTCTTCTTTTTTTTATTATAATATCTTGACTTTGTAGACTTAGACATCATATTTTTGATTAATGTATAAAAAATGTCTACAATCGGTAGACCTAAGAACGGTTCCCTTTCTTTAAATAAATAATTAGACATTTTATGCTATGTATTAAACAGATTGACCTAAGCATGGTGTCCCTTCATGATGAGTCTAGAACTCGATGTGAATGTGAACGAGTTATCCTTCATAAAACTTGATGGATACAACCAATATTGGTGCCTTTTTGGTAGAAGTACTATGGTTCTATAGAAAAAATGTTTGTTCCCTATCTAGTACATTCATGTCAATGAAGCTACTCTATAGGAGCTAGCTAAGCACCAAGTTGATATAGTAATTATGGTGGCTCTCTCAAAGTATGAGGTTATGGCACAATGAATGTCTTTTTATATTTTCTAAACCGTGTTCCTATGTCTGATGTGTACTAGTTCTACTTTGAAAAGTAGAACACCTTCTACTTTGTACGAAGACATTGAATTCCATTTATAGCTTGTGTGGTCTATGTCGGTTAATTCTTATTACCATAATATGAAATGTTCACTGTAGTTACATGATATGTTCTACAATATGTAGGTAGTATTATATTATGCTATCTACACATCAAAAAATTCGACTTTGAATGTGCTAATCCGAGTTCCCTAAGTCTTATAGACTAATATGTGAAATTCCTATGAATGCAACTGTGTGTTCGTAAATGTGTCTAATAATTAATATTGACTTATTATCTAAATGTAATAATTAATTAGTATCCTACATTTATAGAATTAGATACTAGCCTGACTAATTGAAATATAAAGGTTCTTGTATGTGGTAACCTTGAGGAACACCTAGGTGTTGTGTGAAGAGGAAGTATAGGATGCCCTCCATATCTTAGTTAATTGTGTCTTATGGTAACCGAGATGGAAGTCCTATGATACGAAATTGTTAACTTGACGAATATTTCTCTCTGTTGTATATTGGTACTTGATGAGCATGTCTATGAAGTTGGTATTTTCTTGTATGTGGATGGTGATTTTAATATCCCTCTTATGTTTTTATTATGAAGGGTTTTGAAAATTTTCATAAAATCATATCTATCAAGTAAATGTCCATTTGTACATGTTTAGTCATGGTAATCATACTTATTTCTTAAATGTGATAACTCAATTTTTCATCTATGTTTTACTACTAGAGTAGGTGTTGGCAAGTGTTGTTCTTTCTATAAAGATTCTTGGAAGTAGAGTTTCTCTCAAACCTTTCAGTAAGTCATCATATGTCGAGGACACTGATTTTATGTTTCTAGTTTTATGTTGAGGCTCTTGTAATCGACTTTAGTATTTTTGATTGTATAAAAGGGTTGTGATCCTATCATGTTATGTTTATATAAAAATATCAATGTGTGATTTATTTTACCATTGTATTATTTGAGAGATTGTATACAGAAATCTGAAATAGTTTGGTTCGATTAAAAATATTATTTCTTTACTATTTTCCATATTGAGTGTTATGAATGCTAAGCGCTTCTGTTGGACCTCTTCTAGGTAGAATATGATGTAATACGGGTTAGGGGTGCTCTTGGGTCGTGACAACTATTGATCCTTGAATTAGTAAGTTGAGCCATCCCGTGTTCATTCATGATTTAATCTTTTGTAGCACAGTTTGAGACATCTTTTTTAAACTGCTAAACATGAGTTTTATTTGAGGAAAACAAAATTTTAGTTGGGGGTATTGATGAGTCCACAATTTGGAATCATTTAAGGATTTATTTTGAAATATTTTCTGCCCTCAAATGAATATTTTTTTCCTAATAACTAGTTTAATCCTAATTTCAGGTATTTGAACTTTTGGACAAACCGTGGAGACTATTGACCAAAAAGGAATAAGGTAGCTTATAGAACGAAGAAAAGAGGGCCTGAGGATCACCTAAACCATTAGGCTAGTCGCTGATTGGCCTTTTTATAACCTAATTTTCAGTTTTCCATGACATGAAGGAGAAAATAAGTAGGAGATAGAAAGGGTCTGTTGGTGAATCCCCAATTAGTTCCGTGATCAAGTGTTATATTGCCCAAAAATACAGTATTCAAAAATTCTCAAAGCAAAAGCATAATAGCGATACAAGTGACCACATGTTGGATCTTTGAGTGTCTCAGTGATCCCGACTAATTGCACGAAAAGGTCCTTCGATGTCACGACTTAAACCGGGTTGCAACTGGCACCCACACTTACCCTCCTATGTGAGCGAACCAACCAATCTAACCTTAATATTTCAATATAATATCAACAGAAAGTAATGCGGAACACTTAAACTCATTAAATAAAGACCAATTCATTAACTTCTAAAATTCAACATCTATTGTTCCCCAAAATCTGGAAGTCATCATCACAAGAACATCTACGATCAAATGACTAAACTAAGAGTATTCTAAAAGCTAAAAAATACATAAGAAGCTAGTCCATGCCGGAAGTTCAAGGCATCAAGACTTGAAGAAGAAGATCCAGTCCAAGCTAGAAGCATTAGCTCACCCTGAATTTCTGATGTAGTAAGACTGGCTTGAATTACTGTTGAGTTGAAGACGATGACACGTTTGCTGCACTCCACAAATAAACAAGAAGAGAACATAAAGGTAGGGGTCAGTACAAAACACGGGTACTGAGTAGATATCATCGGCCAACTCAAAATAGAAAATCAATATATACCGGGTAATATCATAAAATCAATTATGATACTCAACATGTAGCAACAACAAATACTATATCATTAAGAATTACCGTCAAGTTCACACATGAGGACTTAAGCCTCGATACCATACTCATTTGGGAATCATGTTCATTAGATTGAGTATATTAACATCTTTCAAGATTCATTATCCTTATTTCTCTTGTGTCGGTACATGACACTCCGCTCCCTCAATATTCATTAATCCTCTTGTGTCGGTACGTGACACTCCAATCCCCTAAATATATGTGTCGGTTCGTGACACCCGATCCCCTAAATCTATGTGTCGGTTCATGACACCCGATCCCCTAAATCTACGTGTCGGTTTGTGACACCCGATCCCCTAATACTACGTGTCGGTTCGTGACACCCGATCCCCTAATACTACGTGTCGGTTCGTGACACCCGATCCCCTAATACTACGTGTCAGTTCATGACACCCGATCCCCTAATTCTACGTGTCGGTTCGTGACACCTGATGCCCTAATACTACGTGTCGGTTCGTGACACCCGATCCCCTAATTCTACGTGTCGGTTCGTGACACCCGATCCCCTAATCTCCTTCCATCAATTCATCAACCCTTCTTTCTTACCAAGGCATCATCAATCCCATTATTTTAGTTCAGCACGCCTTCTTTTATACCAAGGCCTCATTATTAACAAAGTGATTAAGATTTTTCAAGATTTGGGATTCAATAACTTCATCATGCTTATATAATCACAATTATATAATTACATTCATGCAAGCATACAATCAAGCACATAGCAGGGTTTACAATATTATCAATACATATCATTCTCTATTAAGAGTTTACTACGAATATTGTAAGAGAAACCATAACCTACCTCCACCGAAGATTAGTTATCAAGCAAGCAAATTTTTCTCCAAGCTTTGTTTCGCTTCGTTTCTCCTCTTTCTCGTTTGACTCTCTCTCTCTTTCTCTTGTTCTTTCTATTTTCTTTATTCAAAACCCTCTTCCTTTTACCCTAATTAACATATAATTAAGAATAAAAGATGGCAATAATACCCCACTAATTAACTGAAGGTTACCTCTTTTAACCCCAAGTAATTAGACTTATTAACATTAACCCACTAACTTTATAATTAAGGCAAGAATAGTCAAAAATGTCCCTTAAAACGTATCAAGAAATCCGACCCAGACTGGGATTTCGCAGTCTGTGACGGCCCGTCGCGCCTGCGACGGTCCGTCCTGCTGCCCGTCACAGAGTTCAGGGACTCAATTTCTCTGAAGAATCTGTGACGGTCCATCACACCTGTGAGGGTCCGTCACACCTGCGATGGTCTGTCCTGCCATTCCGTTACGAAGTTCAGAGAGTCGATTTCAATACCCAATTTTCAGTTTTTCTATGTATTTTGAAACGAGACCCTGCGACGCTCCGTCGTGCCCATGACGGTCCGTCGTGGGGTCCGTCGCCTCAGCCTATTTTTCCAGAAATAAAATTTGTTGCTCAAAACGACTAAACAGGTCGTTACAATAGATACCAATTTACCCATCGTTCGCCCCCGAACGATCACAAGAAGGAAAACAAGGGCGAAAAGGAGTACCTGAATATGTAAACAGATGTGAGTATCTTTCTCGCATATCTGCCTCCTTCTCCCAAGTGGCTTCTTCAACGGGTCGATTCTTCCATTGAACTTTAATTTATGCAATCTCCCTTGATCTCAACTTGTGAATTTACCTATATAGAATGGCAACAGGTTCCTCCTCATAAGACAAATTCTCATCAAACAAAACTGAATCCCAACGGATAATGTAGTTTCCATCCCCATGGTATCTTTTCAACATCGACACATGGAATACCGAATGCACTACGGACAGCCCTGGAGGCAAGGCTAACTCATAAGCCACCTCCCCTACTCGCTTAAGTACTTCAAATGGACCAATATACCTTGGGCTAAGTTTACCTCGCTTACCAAATCGCATCACCCCTTTCATTGGCGAAACCTTCAACATAACTTGTTCACCCTCCATGAACTCCAAGTCTCTAACCTTTCGATCTGCATACTCTTTCTGTCTAATTTGAGCCGCTAACAACCTTTCTTGAACATATTTCACTTTATCTAACGATTCTCTCAGAAGGTCAGTACCCCAAGGTCTAACCTCAAATGCATCAAACCACCCAATGGGAGACCTACACCTCCTCCCATATAGTGCCTCAAATGGAGCCATATTAATGCTCGAGTGATAGCTATTATTGTATGAAAATTCCGCTAAGGGTAAGAAGCTATCCCAATGGCCACCAAATTCTATCACGCACGCACGAAGCATATCCTCCAACACTTGAATCGTTCGCTCAGACTGACCATCGGTCTGAGGATGGAACGCAGTACTAAGGTCCAACCTAGTACCCAATTCCGCATGCAATGTTTTCCAAAACTTAGAAGTAAACTGTGTACCTCTATCTGATATGATGGATAGTGGAACCCCATGCAATCAAAAGATTTCTGAGATATAGATCTTGGCTAACTTCTCGGCATTGTAAGTCACCTTAACCGGAATAAAATGAGCAGACTTAGTTAACCTATCAACAATCACCCAAATAGAGTCATACTTACCCATTGTCCGTGGAAGACCAACCACAAAGTCCATTGCAATTCTTTCCCACTTCCATTCTGGAATGGGCATTCTCTGAAGTGTTCCTCCGAGCCTTGGGTGTTCGTACTTTACTTGTTGACAGTTTGGACACTTGGCAATAAAGTCAACAATATCACGCTTCATTCTACTCCACCAAAAGTGTTGCTTTAGGTCACGATACATCTTGCTTGCACCCGGATGTATAGAATACCTTGAACTATGAGACTCTGTCAGAATAGTGTTGATCAAATCATCGACGCGGGGTACACATACCCTTCCCTTGATCCTCAAAACACCTTCCTCATCGATTTGTGATTTCTTAGCCTCTCCTTACAATACCTTATCTTGAATTCTGCGCAGTTTCTCATCATCAGACTGTCTTCCCTTAATCTTGTCAAGAAAGGAAGATCTTGCCTCCACATAAGCCAACAATCATCCCTTCTCATTTACTTCTAATCTAATCAAGTCATTAGCTAGAGTATGAACCTCTCTAGCCAATGGGCGTCTAGAAGCTTGCATGTGAGCTAGACTTCCCATGCTTCCCGCCTTTCTACTTAAAGCATCCGCTAGAACATTCGCTTTTCCCGGATGATACAAGATAGTGATATCGTAGTCCTTTAGTAGCTCCATCTATCTCTGTTGCCTCAAGTTCAAATCCTTCTGAGTAAAGACATACTTAAGGCTACGATGATCCGTGTAGACCTCACACTTAACCCCATATAAATAGTGTCTCCATTGCTTTAATGAAATCACTACCGCAGCCAATTCCAAATCATGAGTTGGATAGTTACGTTCATGCACTTTTAATTATCTTGAAGCATAAGCAATCACATTCTTCTCTTGCATTAGCACTGCACCCAAACCCGAATAGGATGCATCACAATAAACAATGAAGTTCTTACCCTCTACTGGCAGGGTAAGGATAGGTGCGGTAGTCAACAAAGTCTTGAGCTTCTGAAAGCTTTCCTCACATTCGTCCGACCATACAAATGGAACATTTTGCTTAGTCAAGTTCGTTAGTTGGGACGAAATAGCAGAGAATCCCTTGACAAATCGGCGGTAGTAGCTAGCTAACCCAACAAAGCTCCGTTTTTCTAACACATTAGTAGGTCTTACCCAATTCTTTACTGTCTCAATTTTAGATGAATCCACCATCACTCCCTCCTTAGAGACCACGTGTCCCAAGAAGGACACTAAATCTAGCAAAAACTCACACTTGGAGAATTTGGCATAAAGCTTCTTCTTCCTCAACAACTCTAACACCATTCTCAAATGCTTCTCATGTTCCTTCTTGCTCTTTGAGTATATCAGTATAAAATCAATAAATACGATCATGAAGAGGTCCAAATATGGCTTAAAAATCCCGTTCATCAAGCTCATGAACGCAGCAGGGGCATTCATAAGACCAAAAGACATCACTACAAATTCGTAATGCCCATACCTCATTCGAAAAGCAGTCTTTGGCACATCCGTTGCCCGTATTTTCAATTGATGATAACCGGATCTCAAGTCAATCTTAGAGAAGACACAAGCACCTTGTAACTGATTGAACAAGTCATCAATGCGGGGAAGAGGGTACTTGTTCTTTATGGTTACCTTGTTCAACTGCCGGTAGTCTATGAACATCCGAAAACTCCCATCCTTCTTCTTCACAAACAAAACCGGAGCACCCCAAAGAGATGCACTTGGTCTAATAAAGCCTTTGTTTAAAAACTCTTGAAGTTGGGATTTTAACTCTCTTAACTCCACGGGTGCCATTCTATAAGGGGGTATCGAAATGGGGCGAGTACCCGGTTCAAGGTCAATACAGAAATCAATATCCCTATCTGGTGGCATACCAGGAAGATCTGCAGGGAACAAATCCAGAAACTCACGGACCACCAAAATCGACTCAATCGAAGGTACTTGGGTAGTGTCATCCTTGAGATGTGCCAAGAAAGCTAAACACCCTTTACTAACCATTTTCTTAGCACGAAGAAAGGAGATGATACGCACCGGATTGGAAGTGTAGTCACCCTCCCACACTTACAGATCTGTCCCATGCTTAGCTAACGTCACGGTTTTAGCATTACAATCCAAGATTGCAAAATTTGGAGAAAGCCAAGTTATACCCAGAATTACATCAAAGTCAACCATTTCTTGAAAGGATTTTGCCGTAGCCGCTACCTGTAAGGCTGAAATCCGCAACTCTGACCTCAACCCTTTCACAAAACGACGAATCCGCTCTTGTGGACTGAAACAAAGTTGAGTGGCATATCTGGATAGTGCACGAAACTTAGCCTCATATGCATTGACCGACATCCTACCTTGCTCTAGGCTCAAGAACTCATCCCTTTTCCTATCCCTCAAAGTCCACGAGATATATTTCTCCATAAACAAGCTAGAGAATGAGACCCAAGTCATAGGTGGTGCCTCCGTTGGTTGACACTCAACATGTGGCCGCCACCACATTTTGGCATTCCCCTGAAACTGATAACTCACGAACTCAAAACCAAACCGTTCTACTATAACCATCTTGTGTAGTAGCTCATGACAGTCAACCAGAAAAATTGTAAGCATCCTCAGATTCAGCACCCTTGAAGACTGGAGGTTTCAATTTCAAGAACTTACTGAAAAGTTCATGCTGATCACTTGTCATTATGGGCCCAGTAGTCAGACGTGGAAACGTGCCTATGTCCAATGAGGCATCCATACGAGGAGCCATAGTGGCTGCATGTTGTACCTCTAAGACCGGAGGTGTTGGTGAAGAAAACACTGGAGGAGCCTGGCCCTGATCAGACAACCCACTAAGATAAGCGAGAACATGATTGATCATCTGGGGTAGGTTGGGGTGGAAATTCCTCATTTTGCACTTGTTCATTCTCCCCTTCCTCACCCTCTCTTACCACTTCCTCAGTCGGTGGAGGAGTCACCGCCCTAGTATCAGACGGGCTAGGTGCTAGTCCTCTTCCTCTAGAGGACGTCCACCCACGACCTCTACCACGGCCTCTTGCCGCTACTCTTCCTCGAGCTACAGCCCCAGTGGCTGGCTCAGACGCTTCTTGTCTTGCCGATGTTGGTGTTGGCGCAGTCGTTGCTCTAGTTCTAACCATCCGCGAAATAGAGTGAAGATGGTCAGATACCAATTTGTATCACCTAGATACCAATTGGATCCAAGTAATAGCACGAAAGAAAGAAAGAATGGATTTTCCTAAAGTCTTGTAGCCTCTCAAAGAAAAGTAAAGGCGTCCCCCTACCGTTCCTTAAGACTCTACTAGACTCGTTCTTGTGTGATGAGACCAACAAACCCAATGCTCTGATACCAAGTTTGTCATGACCCAAACCGGGTTGCGACTGGCACCCACACTTACCCTCCTATGTGAGCGAACCAACCAATATAACCTTAATATTTCAATATAATATCAACAGAAAGTAATGCGGAAGACTTAAACTCATTAAATAAAGACCAATTCATTAACTTCTAAATTCAACACCTATTATTCCCCAAAATCTAAAAGTCATCATCACAAGAACATCTACGATAAAATGACTAAACTAAGAGTATTCTAAAAGCAAAAAAATACATAAGAAGCTAGTTCATGCCAGAAGTTCAAGGCATCAAGACTTGAAGAAGAAGATCCAGTCCAAGCTAGAAGCATTAGCTCACCCTGAATTTCCGTGTAGTAAGACTGGCTTGAATTACTGTTGAGTTGAAGACGATGGCACGTTTGCTGCACTCCACAAATAAACAAGAAGAGAACATAAAGGTAGGGGTCAGTACAAAACACGGGTACTGAGTAGATATCATCGGCCAACTCAAAATAGAAATCAATATATACCGGGTAATATCATAAAATCAACTATGATACTCAATATGTAGCAACAACAAATACTATATCATTAACAATTACCGTCAAGTTCACACATGAGGACTCAAGCCTCGATACCATACTCATTTGGGAATCATGTTCATTAGATTGAGTATATTAACATCTTTCAAGATTCATTATCTTTATTTCTCTTGTGTCGGTACGTGACACTCCGCTCCCTCAATATTCATTAATCCTCTTGTGTCGGTACGTGACACTCCGATCCCCTAAATCTATCTGTCGGTTCGTGACACCCGATCCCCTAAATCTATGTGTTGGTTTGTGACACCCGATCCCCTAAATCTACGTGTCGGTTCGGGACACCTGATCCCCTAATACTACGTGTCGGTTCGTGACACCCGATCCCCTAATACTACGTGTCGGTTCGTGACACCCGATCCCCTAATACTACGTGTCGGTTCGTGACACCCGATCCCCTAATTCTACGTGTCAATTCGTGACACCCGATCCCCTAATACTACGTGTCGGTTCGTGACACCCGATCCCCTAATTCTACATATTGGTTCGTGACACCCGATCCCCTAATCTCTTTCCATCAATTCATCAAGCCTTCTTTCTTACCAAGGCATCATCAATCCCATTATTTTAGTTCATCAGGCCTTCTTTTATACCAAGGCCTCATTATTAACAAAGAGATTAAGATTTTGCAAGATTTGGGATTCAATAACTTCATCATGCTTATATAGTCACAATTATATAATTACATTCATGCAAGCATACAATCAAGCACATAGAAGGGATTACAATATTATCAATACATATCATTCTCTATTAAGAGTTTACTACGAATATCGTAAGAGAAACCATAACCTACCTCCATCGAAGATTAGTGATCAAGCAAGCAAATTTTTCTCCAAGCTTTGTTTCTCTTCGTTTCTCCTCTTTCTCGTTCGACTCTCTCTCTCATTCTCTTGTTTTTTCTATTTTCTTTATTCAAAACCCTCTTCCTTTTACCCTAATTAACATATAATTAAGAATAAAAGATGGCAATAATGCCCCACTAATTAACTTAAGGTTACCTCTTTTAACCCCCAAGTAATTAGACTTATTAACATTAACCCACTAACTTTATAATTAAGGCAAGAATAGTCAAAAATGTCCCTTAAAACGTATCATGAAATCCGACCCAGACTGGGATTTCGCAGTCTGTGACGGCCTGTCGCGCCTGCAACGGTCCGTCCTGCTGACCGTCACAGAGTTCAGAGACTCAATTTCTCTTAAGAATCTGTGACCCAATTTTCAGTTTTTCTAAGTGTTTTGAATTGAGACCCTGCGACGGTCCGTCGTGCCCATGACGGTCCGTCGTGGGGTCCGTCGCCTCAGCCTATTTTTCCAGAAATAAAATCTGCTGCTCAGAACGACTAAACAGGTCGTTACATTCGAGAATAATTTTTTGCACTATATATACTTGATTGTATTGTTTGTTTTGTATATAATTTAGAATATCAAATTTATTATTCGATTTTGAGGTTTGAGGCTTACAACTAAGTGCCTTGAAATATTGTTCCTTATCTTTGATATTTGAAGATATCCATGAAATATTTGAAGTTGTCATTGAATATTTTTCATCATAAACACTTATAAAGACAATATTAATCGTACTTGTTGATAGAAACATGATATTGTATGAATTTCTACCTTTTTACTATGTTTATCTAAATAGCCAATTCTTGGGGTGT
The DNA here is from genome assembly GCF_036512215.1 of Solanum lycopersicum. Lineage (NCBI taxonomy): Eukaryota > Viridiplantae > Streptophyta > Magnoliopsida > Solanales > Solanaceae > Solanum > Solanum lycopersicum. Next base: position 45,088,462 of record NC_090808.1, on the reverse strand, counting down.
GATTATGTGATTATGAGTCTATTTAACTGCAGGGTATTCTTAACTGATAGTTTATTTGTTGTTTGAAAGTGACTTTGTTCAGTAATCAGGGTTGGACATAATGAGATAGTAGTTGAAAATTCAATCTTAACATTTTGTTTTTGGCTTGCTCGAGAGAGACTTTTTAAGACCACAATTACAAATTCGACGGGCTGTGGGTATTAGGTTGTTGTACTTTCAACTCGAGAGAAGGAATCCTAAACCCTCTTCCACACATTCAAATTAAGAGCATAAATGGACTTAAGCAGAGGTTGTGCTTAATTACGCTTATTGGTGTTCAAGAAAAAATAATTTGTTTAGGTGTAAATTGTTTACGAGAAATTTTTTCCCCACTACTATCTAGCTTATTTAGTGATTTACAATGATTGACGGTCAATTGAAATTATACTTTTTTTTACTTTATCCCATGATCTAATCATAACCCAAGAATCTTGTCTCTATATTTATTATTTCTTGTTATTGCTATTTTGTTTATAATTGACTACAAACTCCTCGTGCTTGATATTTCACACATGTGTCCTCTCAAAACAAGAATTATGTTCATAAATGAAACAAAAATCATATAGGATCATCAATATGTAAAGTCAAGATATGCATAACATTTACTTTATAAGACATAAGAAAAACCTTCTAGGACTTCCGTCAAGGCCAACTAGCTTAATGTATAGGTAGAGTTCCAGATACCTACCTATACTAAGTCAAACACATTAAGTCACCCTAGTTAGTATTCACTTTGTTTTTTCATTTTTCCATTGGGAACAATTTCCTTAACAAACATAAACCACATGATCTTAATGTGGAATCCCGTGTAATATAACTGTACACCGAAAGAAGGTGGTCTAATTGGCAATATAACACAAATACATGAACATAGTATATGTGTCCCATCAAGGCGGTAACCCCTAGAAGTAACCTATGTCGTTGTCCTCGAAGAGGACTAGCACTATCGTCCTAGCATTCGTCATTACATTTCATAGGTTAAATTACAGAAATTTAAAACTTTTTATCTACTTCTACATTAAGGTTTACATAGACCTCTCGCTTACATTCAGGAATAACCCTTACTGGACTTCAATAAAATCTAGATACATTCAGGAATAACCCTTACTTTACTTCAATAAAATCCAGATATAGGAATATACAACAATTTTTTTTTCAAATGGAACGGAAATAATTGAATGTCATTAAACTAGAACAACATCAATACCTAGATGGTGGCACCATTATCAAAAGGTGATGACCTACCAAACATGGATAACGAGAATCCAAGTATCTTCAAATGTCCCTTCCATAAGATCAATGGTCGGAACCTACATAATTATAGAAACATAGAAATATGGGTTAGTACACACTTGTACTAAGTATGGTAATATGCACATAAGTATTTGCTAAAGGGGAGATCTGTTCAAAACCATGGCATGTTACTTTGAAATGCCTTATGAGTAATAAAGAACACATATAAGCCAATTATCACAAATTCGTTAAGAGAAAACCATATACAACAAAAGCCAAGCATCATCTAGTATAAGCAAGTTCACAAGCGTTATAGAATAATCGAATACATACCCAACCTAACTCCAATGTCATATTATAACAACAAAGCATGTATATGAGAGTTCATAACATTAATACACAAACAAGACCATTACGCATAACCCAGCATCAACTCCACAATTGAAATTACCAAGTAATGTCCTTAAACCTTACTCAACCAAGTAAACCCAAAAAATACCATACACACTGTCTAATGTTATATAACGTAACAGTAGGAGTGTACATCATCATATCTTGTAATATAGACTAAGAGAATGTTAATGAATGAAACTAATATATTATATGGTCATTAAAATGTAAAGTCAACATGTGCATATCATTTACTTTATAAAATATAAGAAAAACCTTAAAATACATCCCTCAAGGCTAACTAGTACAATGTATAGGTGGAGTACCAAACCACTACCTACACTAAGTCAAACTCATTACGTCACCATAGTTAGTCTTTAAATTATTACTTACATTTTACTTTAGGAAACACTTTCCTTAACCGACATAGACCACATGAACTAAATATGAAATCCGGTGTCATGAAACTCTACAGAGACAGAATGTGGACTACTTGCCAAGGTAGTACCAAAATTTTTTCATAACATTCTAGGTGGATCCACTAGCTAGGATTCCCATATGGGCAACATAGTTTAATAACTAGGAGATATAAATAGGACCCTCTTGATGCAGAATTGCATTAATGTCACCATCTCATGAGAAACATAAGGAACCTACCTTACCATATTGGTAAGGGACATCTCAAATCTATTTCACTAGGTACTAAGCTAGAGTCCCTTTTTAAATGTCTTTAAGCCTTTATTTATAATCATAACATAGTATATGTGTCACATCCATGGAGCAACCACTAGAAGGACATGGTGTACTTGACCTCTCGGAGCTCTTATACAAGCCCATAGTTATCATTCATCGCATCGACATAGTAAATTTAGCAAAAAATTTAAAACTTTTCATAGCACATCATATGCTAGAATAATCACTTTGTATAAACATAAAATATAATTCATAATACATATTTAGACCCTAAGTGTATTTGCCATCGTAGAATCAACAACATTAGAATACACTAGGGACACAACCCTAAAAACATAGGACATAACTATATAACTTTTAACAAAATTTACATTAAGACAGGAGTAGGGAATCCTTGGAACATAAGGACCCATTTACTTGAGCTTGGGAATCATATATAAAGATCCTCAATGATATACATCTTTTAAGCATCACTGACCTACACTTTCAGTAAAAAGTAGAGAAGAATGGGATTAGTACAACGATGCACTAAGTATGGCAACCATGCATTTTGAAAAGGGACATTTTCTTGAACCATGCTTCATGCATTTTTTAGTAAACCTTCATAAAACCTTTAGATAATTGCCTTTATATCATTAACATATTTAATTTAAACATATTCAAAGTCCAAAAATCACATAAGATCACATGTAGAATATATTGCATTTAAAGCACATTACCTCAAGCTACATCAAGTAAGACATATATTTACTTCTTTGCATATACATCTTTATTAGAACGTGTTCATGACCCCAATCTTAGTCTACTAGTTCAATGCACACGTGAAGTCACATAACCCTACACATGCTTAGTAGACTCTTCATGACACCACAAACGTTAGCATTCAATTCAAACATCAACTAGTAAGTGGAGAAAAATTCATTCATGTCATACAAGACCTTCATCATATAGTCATTTAGACCAACACAGTCTATATAATTATAAGATCACATCTCATATATTCATACCATGCATACCTTCATAACGAGTAGACCAATACTACACTGTCATGCATATGGACAAATCATAATCATACATATTCACTCACCTTCCTAGGACTTCGTAATGTACTGCTTAGTCAATGTCTAGATGGGTTCATTGCTTTCACCTATCGTAAGTAACTTACTTAAGACCTCCTAGATAAGATTCCATTTATTTACTTCCATTGCCATTTTACTTTAGGGAAACTATAGCCTTAACCGACACTAAGATCATCGGTGTTAAACATCTAATTTGGTGTTGTAGAGACTTACACCAATGGAAGGTATTCTTATCTAGAAAAGATAGAACATTAACTCATGCTAGCATATTAAGTGATATCTTATTGCTAGATCCTATGTGGCAATCATAGTTATTGAACTTTGATGTACATGTGTAAGCCCTCGTTATGCCAAGATTAGGCATTGTAGTTATTTACTTATGGCAACCCTATTTATGGCTATTGAGGCGTTGTGGTTATCCACCTCATGAAATTGATGATGACCTACCTCCCCACATTAGGGAAGGGACACACACTCATATTCAAGTTCACTCGGTGCTAAGTAAAGTTCCCTTTATTATAAACCTTCATTAACATTATGTTATAAAATGTAGGCTTAGGAGATTCAATTCCCATATTATTATCCCAATAGGTTATAGATGAAAGTTCGTCAACATAAATCATGTGTGAAGAACCTTTCACATGAACATATCATATATATTAGCACTTCTAGTTTAGGATACATTTGAGCAAACCTTTCAAGGATCATGTATTGAATATATCATCATTCATGTTTGTGTGTATATATACATGTGATCAACCTTTCACATAACACCTTAAGTCACACATGTTTATACATCAATGCATAAGTCTATAAGTGTGACCATATGAGCAATCTATTCATATTAACACATCAAGACACTATGAACATTCATACTTCATCATATCATATACTTAACATCATAAAATAGAAGACATATTCATGACATACCCATTCATTCATTTTCATGTAGATAGAAGCCAAACCTTAGGAACTATCCTATGAAGGTACATATGTGCAATGCATAGGCAAAGTCTCATATCCTTCACCATAATAGTACACCATTCAAGTCATCACAATTAAAAATACATAACATACTTCACATACATATACCTTATATTCATAGTAGTAGACACTACTGAATATGAGAACTACCTTCATTTAGACACCATGACCTATACTTCTTGTAATATGCATGTAAGGTGAGTGTGTGTGTACATTGGTCAACATAATCACCTAAATGATATAAACATAACATTGAGGCATTCACCCTCTTAGACCATAATACTCTTTTAAGCATAAACCTCATAACACACAATACCATAGGAGACAAGCAAACATCATATTACAATTATGACTCCTAACTTTCGCTATTCATGCATTCACATAGGGGTACATGGGTAATGGATTATTAAACGTGTTAACTCATCGAATGAATCACCTATTCTTTACCTTAAAATGGACACACTCATGCCTACACAATATCCATACAACCTAAATAAAATCTAGATTAGGAAAGTAGTCACAAGCTTCACATAGCATCATTATAAACACATGTTCATATATTCATCAATTTTCCTTCATGTACATCGTCTACACATATTTAGATTGACAATAAATAAAAAACTACCATCATAAGTCGATCATACCACATAATTCCATACAAGGCTTCGTCAACATTACTATAAAGAAAAAGAGAAGTATAAGAGTAGAGAAATTCTTATCAATCCTTTAGCCTTTGGTCATTTACTATATTTTTATCAATAATTCAAATATATGGCTGTAGATTAAGGTACCATAATCATACATGACATTAAACATAAGCTACTACAAGGCCATGCTACAACTAGTACAACATATCATTAACATGCTAGAATGTCGAAGGACATAGACCTTCAACCAACATTACTTGCATGGATTACAGATCATATTTAATCAATAATATATAACCAAGGTACTATCTAATCATACACATAATTTATTTGAAATCTTTCTTAACTCTCTTCAAGATCAAGCTACTATCATAGGCATTAAACTATCAATTCAGTGTAGAGTAGAGAGAACAGGCCATCATATTAATTTTCCCAATATAAATCATATTTTACCAATAGAGTACATGCTAGGAAGTATCTAATTAAATCATTATATAGTTGAAACACTACTACAATAGCCAATACAGTCGAATTCACTATAAGCATGCTTTAAATTAGAAGTTCATGGAAGGTAAGTTTACGTACGCTAATCCTATTCAAAATATTATGAATTGACTCATATTGGATCCATTACATATAATTCATAATCTCACAACGTTATAGGCAACAACTATAGAAAAATTATAACAACTACCTAATGTCAATATCTCAAGTTACTACTTGATACACTAGAAGAACTTATATTAATTTAAACAAAGCCAATATTATTTTGATCATAAAAAGTATATATGCACAATTGAGCCATGGTATTAACCTAAGGCAGTAGCTACAAACATATGAATATAATCAAATTCCACTTTTATACATTTGAAGATCAATAGTATAGTGACCACATAGAGGCATAGACTAGTCATGTTCGATTCTTCATAGATTGATTCACATGGATAATTCATTGACAATTCACCATCAATATACATACAAGAAATTAGACATAAGACTATTAATATAATTGAATCACAACTCAACATACATAAGATCAACATCATAAAGCCATACATAGGCTTAAATCTAGTTTGTGAAAGATCATTGGTTCATCATGCAATAGGATTGAAAATCACGTACAAATAAATATATAATAATCAATACATTCATAATATGCATTTGAAATAAATTAAAGAAATAACCCATTGCTAGAATGTAGAAGAAGAACTTGATCATAATTTTATCTTTGAAAACTTTTAGATTCATTCTCTAGATCAAAGAATAACTAGAGATGAAGGTTAATATCTAAAACTTTATGATTCATTTATGTAAATACAAGATAGGATCAGTTCTTGAGCTTCTCCAACAATGGAGGTTCTAGAAAGAATATTTTTTGATGGAAAAGTCTAATTTTGTGAATTTTATAGGGAGTGGGGTTGATCATGTTTCAAATCACATATATACACCCAAAAGTATCTAAATAATCCTATTAGATATGGTTAGGACTTGGGGTGAATTTCCAGTTCACCCCTCAAATAACACAGACGTAGGCACCAGTGTACAGGCATCTTTCGACGAAGCAATCGACTGGTCGTAGGTCAGCCTACTGGCCGTCCTTTGGCTTCCGACGATTGGTACTTAGACAATTTTTGTGTTGATACCTGCCCAAGATAAGTACTAATAAATGAGAATTCACCAACGGTCTTTTGGTTGACCAACTGGCCGTCATTTGGTCCGTCGATAGACACTGCTAAGGCAGTGTTGACCTGTCTTGCCTCACTATTGTGGGTCCTTTTACGTGGCTCTTTAGAAGTAGTACCTGGGCGTTTCAAACATTAATACGAACCTCAACAATTTTAAAACGTTCCATATAAGTTTCATCAAAAACAAACACCTGCAACTCGTCCAAACAGGCTAGGCCCCATCAAGACACACATTGAGTGTCTTAAGGGCTATATTTTGAAGGCCTTAGACGTTCTTGGTCTTTTGACCTCCAAACATCTCGAAACTACATATACCATCTTTAAAAATCATGATAAATTATCTTAATACTTCATAAACTCATGAAATATAGTATATAATCACGCATGGACACATGAGACACATAGGTAACTAGTCGTCGAACGTTTGGGTCGTCCCTTTACGTTCAACTTCCAAATAACTTCAAACTTTACACACTGCCTCTAAGACATTTTATATGTAATTTTAGGACCTTATAACCTTAAACTATCATGTAAGTCTCTTGACACTCGAACTCATTTTGGGGTCTTACAATAGGCCATAGGAACCTAACCCCTTGTATATTCATATCATTAGCTCATTAGGAATCGCATGAGAATGTACTTGTAATGTAACCCTGATGTGTGAGATCAACACATTATCATAGTCTTATCATAATAAAGAACATTGGCAATACATAACCAACCATATATCATTTCAGCTTAAATATTGTCTCACCTCTTCATGCAATTAATAAATTTAAATGACATCATCATACCAACACATACTTAATAGAATCACAAGACATGATTAAATTGAACTACAAGAATAAGTACAAGCCATCACAATTGAAGTGAAGGTTCAAGATCAGAAAGTCTTACAAATTCTCCTTTAACAAGCCATCATCACTGGTCTTACCCTCAACCAATCATATTTAATCATAAATAGGTCGAATAAAATCATTCAACAGTAATTATCGCAATAACTTACTTGATTGCATTAATACTAACCAATTCAATATGAGTTCATAACCTATGGTTAGGGAAGTTGGGTCAATTCATGATCCATTCACATACTAGGTAAATTTATCAAGAACCAATTTAATTGAACCAAAATACAACATTATCTAATAATAATAACCAAGAAATCATATACAATACAATGTAGGAGATCAAATTCGTATAAGGAAAAAATCCTAATGGAACGATATTTTTGCTAACCAATTTTAGAATGGAGAGAGAAAGTAAAAAGAAGGAAGAGCAATTTGGGTTCGGGAACTGGGATGTGCTAAGTGAGATTTAGGCTTACAATAGCTTATATAGTTACTTAACTAATCTAATTCACTAACCCTTGAACCATAAGTAATACTCTAATTAAATAACTTAATTATATAACCCCTTTAAAAACTTAGCAGAATTTCAAGACCTGACCTTCTAGAACCCGACCTACGGGTACTAGTTCAGTCGGCGACCATGACCCCCATTGTCCTGCACAACCATTGTATTTGTAAGAGAATATATATTTTTTCCTTTTTGGAAGAATTGTTAAGTTTCCATGGACAGAGGCATCGAAGCCTCATCGATTAGCCTACGCTCCACCGATGGTTGGCATAGGTACTAGTGTCGTTTGAATGTTTTTTGGTTATTCAGGGAGGGTTCTCCTCAAGGACCTTTTGGGTGGTCCTGGGGAAGTCGTAACTTGATATTTCTACCCTAAATTTATTTTAATACATGATTGACACCTTCCCACCAAATTTCACCAGATTCTGTCTCATAAAACTTTGTAAAATAGGCTAAGGCACACTAGCATTTCTTTGATTAGTCTCCGATCATCAAATGGACGTTTCATGATGTCTTAAAACTGCCTAAATGAATCATAAACCCTATTTTAATCTTTAAAAAGGTGTTAGAACTCTTAGACACTAGTGCGAGGCTCTAGATGACGTCTTAGACATTCGGAGTGTTGCATTATCACCCTTTGGGAAACATTCATCCCCGGATGACACTAAAATCTTTTGAAAGGAAATTATAGATTCAAGCGTAGCATCCAAACAACAACAACATAAAAACATGAGGTACAACACAAATAAACATATAAACATGGCATTTACACATATCAAGTCAAAAAATTAATTTCGTTACATAAGGGCTTCGTATCCTAACAGGAGGAATTTCCTTTTCTATAACAACACGAGCTCAACAACACATAAAGAGTCATTTATGCCAAAAATAATTTCAAAACACATAAACATGCTTAATAACACTTCATAATTGTAACAACTTACAAAATAAACTAATATGCGCAATTCAACCAAAAGAATATCTTTCATTGAATCTCATTTTTAGAAAACTATTACATTAATTATCTACGTCATTGAGAAACAAGGAAAATTCAATTTTACTTGTTATTTGAGTTATTAGTAGGAACAACAAACCTTAAATAGCAAACAAATAAGGATATTAGGACTTCACGTCGGTCTCAGCCTCCCATGTTTCTCCCTCAACTAGTTTGTTCTTTCGTAACACCTTTATTCGTTGATCAAGATTTTAAACCAAAACCTATACATTGGAGAGGTTCTCATCCGCTCCTAGACCTTCTAAAGGATTAATCGGCTAGGGGTCACCAATGAACTTCTTAATCATTGTACATTTAATACGGGATGAACCAAAGATAGATAACTAGGTAAGGTCAACTCGTATGCACCATAACAAGCCCTTTGCTAAATTTCATACGAACTCACATAATGTGGACTTAACTTCCCCTTCGTGCAAACTATCATCACCCCTTTCATGGGTGAAATTTTCAAGTATACCTTCTCACCATTTTAATTCTCGAACTCTCTTATCCTATTGTTGGCATAAAACATTTTCCGTCCATATATAGGCGGTTTTCAACCATTTCCTTATGATATGAACTTTTTCCAAAGTCTTATCTTTAAATTCGTAACAAAAATGTGAGGACTCGCAAACTTCAAACCAACCTATAGGAGATCTATACCTCTTACCATACAAAGCTTCAAAAGGAGCCATGGATATAGTAGAATGGAAACTATTGTTATAAGAGGACTCGAGCAAAGGCAATTATTCATCTAATTTCCCTTGAAATCAGTTACACAAGCCCTATGCATATCCTCAAGAGTTTGAATAGTATACAGCGCTTGACATCCGTTTAGGGATGAAAAGTGGTGCTTTATTTCTCTTGTGTACATAAACTTTTTTCAATGACCTAAAAAAATTAGATGTAAATTGATCACCTCTATAAAAAATAATGGATAAACTGATATCATTAAGATACACAATATCACTGATATAGATCGTTTCAGAATGTTTTTCTTAATAAGTAAACTTAATAGGGATAAAGTGAGTTGATTACGTCAACCTATCAAAAACAACCCATATATAGTCATTTTTCTTTGTTCGAGGCAAACCCACTATGTAGTCCTTATTAATGTCTTCCCACTTCCAAGCGCGAACATATAAGGTGCTAATCCTTCTGTTGTTGGCAATTGAGAAATTTTGCAAAAAATTCCGCTATGACTTTGTTGAACCTGGATGAATTGAATTACGGGAAGAATGAGCTTTCATGCAGGATCCAATTTCTCAAATCATCCACATTGGGTACACTCAACCTCTCTTGGTACCTAAAAATCCCATCACCCTAAGGAGAATAATTCATTAAGCTTTCGATTAACCGATCTCTTTAACTTAATCAATGATAGATCAAGGTGTTTCATAGACTTAACCTCAACCACCAAGGACAATTCTGATTTTTTTTGGATCATAAAACCACCATTACGAGAATCTTCAAATCTAACATCCAAATGAGCCAGACGATGGATATCTAACACTTGGTATTTCATGCCTTTTTTAAAATGAGACACACCATCCATTGTCATATGACTTAGAGCATCCACAACCATATTGGCCTTGTAGGGGTGGTAGATAACACTCATGTTGTAATCTTATAACAATTCCAACCACCTTAATTGTGATAGATTTAACTCTTTTTGAGTAAACACATATTAAATATTCTTTTGGTTGACATACACATCAACATGAACACCATAGAGGTAATGCCTCTATATTTTAAAACCACAACCCCTAACTCAAGATCATTAGTTGGGTAGTTCTTCTCATGAACCTTGAGTTGCCTCCCGTGTTGCAAAATGAGATAACCTAATCAACCTCGTGATGCGTAAAAATATATGACAAAACCCTTGCTATCCTCCGGTAAAAGAAACAAATGGAGCGGTGGTAAGTCTATCTTATAAAATTTAAAATCTTATTTCACAAGCCTCTGACCCCACAAATTACATATTCCTTTGGATCAATGTAGATAAAGGAGATGCAATGGACGCAAAACAGTCAACAAACCTCCAATATTACCCGGCTAGACCCAAGAAACTTGTTATGTTGGTTTGAGTTAAAATTTAAGTCCTATTTCTAACCACCTCGAATTTTTTGTAACATCCTTTAATCTCTCGCTAGAGACTATATGACCAAGAAATGCCGCCGACCTTAACCAAAACTCTCACATGATATACATGGAAAATATTTGTTCTTCCTTCAACACTCCTAACACTACTCTCAAATGCCCCATATGATAACCCTTATTTTTTAATACACAAATATATCGCCAATGAAAGAAATGACAAATGAAACTAGGTAGTTTCGGAACACCCTATTCATTAAGATCATGAATGTTGTTTGTGCATTACCCAACCCAAAACACATCACCTTAAACTTATGGTGATCATATATCTTACGCGAAGTTGGTTATATCCCAACCTTAAGTCAATTTTGGAAAAGCAGCTTGCCCCTTGTTGTTGATCAAATAAGTGATCAATAAGATAAACATGATACTTAATTTTGAAGGACACTTTATTAAGCTGCCAGTAGTAAATACACATCGTCAGCGATCCATCCTTTATTTTCGCAAATAGACTAGATCACCCCACGGGGAAATACTAGATTGAACGAAGCCTTCGTCTAGTAAATCATTAAGTTGAGCCTTCAACTCTTTAAATTCAGTCGGAGCCATCTGATAAAGAAGAATGGAAATGGGATTTGTATCCGGTAGCAACTAAATACAAAAGTAAATTTACCGCGAGGGAGGAATTCTAGGAAGATCATTAGAAAAGACCTTATGAAATTCCCTGATTATTGGTATTAACTTAATGGGAGGAAGTTCAGAGTTCGAATATTTAACTCGAACAATAAGGTATAAACAACCTTTAGAGATTATCACAAACTCTTAGACAACAAAAGATATGATATTTAGGAATAGAAATTCTCCCCTTCCACAAAGAGATTGGTTCATTGGGAAAAAGAAACTTAATTACGACAGTCGTACAATCAATGGAAGCAAAACAATCATTCAACCAATACGTACCCAAAATAAAATCAAAATCCACCATATCAAGTACTACTAATTTAACATGAGTAACTATATTGGGTAATATTATAGGTTATTTTCTATATACCCTTTTTGCAACGACCAACTCACCTGCCAGGGTAGTCATCATAAAAGTTTCATCCAAGGTATCCAGCAAAATATCAAACTTTTTAACTACCATAGGAGTAATAAAGGATAAGGTAGAACCCAGGTAAAGTAAAGCATAAACATTTATTGAGAAGACTTGTAACATACCAGGAACCACATCGGAGGAATACTCTTGTTCACCCCTACATCGGACAACATAAAAGCAAATTTTTCTTGCGGCATCATCTTTGGACCGAACTTGTTTAGTTTTTCCACCACTCTTGTCTTGCCCGTTAATATTAGGGCAATCTTTAACCTTGTTACCCTTTTTTCCACAACTAAAGCAATTTCCCATCCCAACTAGAAATTCAGTATAACGTTTCTCACAACAGTTTGAACCAATTGGTTTATTACTTGGTGACTTTAAACTTCCATCCTTTTGGGACTTAGAGTTAGAAACCCTATCATTACGAGCCTTGGGAAATTTTGAAGGAACTTGATTGGAGAAACTCTTCTTAAATTTAGTCTTTTCTTGAGTTTCCATCCTTTTCTTTGAAGAATCAGTTAAAAAATACTTTCCCCTATTGGCCCCTATATTCCTCCTCTTTAACGTACTTTCTTCCACTTGTTGACCATGAATCATGATACGAGAGATATTCATATTATCATGAAGCATAGCCGAAGGACATTCTTCAACTAAGTCATCAGACACTCCCTTAAGAAAACGACTCATCTCATCCATTGGGTTAGACACCAAAGAGGGAGAATATTTTGAAATTTTTGTAAGCCTCAATGAATAGTGAAGTACACTCATACCTCCTTACTAATGTTGATGAATACTTCCACCTTAGGTTCCCTTAACTCTCTAGGAAAGAACCGATCAAGGAAATCTCTCTCAAACATATCCTAAGTCACCAGCCACATTTAATCAACTTATTACCTTTTTTTGGTGTATCCAGTTTGCACCATATCCTTGAGTTAATAGGCAGTCAACTCCTACTTTTCATCCGTAGTTACTCCCATAGAAAAAAGGATATTATACACCTCATCTTGGAAATCTTAATGGTTTTCACCTGCCGTTGACCCGTAGAACATAGGAGTGTTCATCATAGTAAAGTCTCTTAAATGAGATTTCATGGTACTAGCATGTTGAGGCACTCAGGGTCAAACCTCCCGATTCACTTGGGCCGTCATTGCTTGGACTTGAGAAGTGATGGAGTTAGCTTGAGAAGTCATACCTTATGCCAAATTGAGAAAAGAGACCCTTATCTACATTGGTGGAGGAACAACAAAAACTTGATCACCCATCTCAACTTTTTTAAGTGGAGGGACTTTATTGTCTTGCAGAGGATCTTGGTTGTCTTTAGTCCCTGCATTAGCAATCTATTTGTCGTCCCTTCATGCAGATTGTCTTCTAATTTTAATAACTATAACCACAATAAAAGGCTTAGGTGAAAATAATCCACAAAGTACACTCTAGAGGCACGACAAAGGATTATAAAAAAGATGATGGTTTCCTAAGCATCATATAGTTTCTCATTAATAATTGTTGTGTTCTTCACAATTATAATTGTGAATCTATTTAGACATGGTTTAGTGAGACATCAATCCTAAATATATTCACTATCATGCTCTGATACAAAGTTTGTCACTTTCGGGGAGCACCCCCTAGAAGTAACCGGTGTTGTTGTTCAAAAAAAAAACTAAGACTAACCTCTTAGAATTCGTCATTGAATTTCATATGTTAAATAGCAGAAAATTTAGAAATTTTAATCTACTTCAACATTGAGGTTTAAACAGGCTTGTAACTTACACATAATCTATACATCGGGAGTTTACATAGACTCATCACATTTGAAGCACTATATATGCTTCTAATTTTATTTCACATACATAGTAAAAAAAAATAATACCATAGGAAGTGTACGATAAGTCTCACATATAAACCATCTATGTCAAAAATAGCCTTCGGTCATATCTCTTACTTTATTTTAATAAAAGCCACATATAGGCATATACACCAATTTTCTTCAAATGAAAGTGAAAGAATTGAATGTCTTTAAACTAGAACCTGAGATCTTTCTACAGATAGTGGGGGTATCCATCCCTATATCCATGTTCTATTAGGAGGAATAGAATAAATATTGGTTAGGAGACACTTGTACTAAATATGGGAATATGCACATCAACATTTGAAATGATGCTAAAAGGGAAATTTATTTAAAAACCATGCCGAGTTACTTTGAAAATCCTAATACACAATCAAGAACACATATAAGCCAATAATAATATATTCCTTAAGACAAAACCATGTACAACACAATATCAACATCATCAAGTAGAAAAAACTCCACATGTGTAATAGCATAATTGAATACATAACCAACCTAACTCTACATATTATAACAACAAAGAATATACACGAGTTCATAACATTATTACATATGAACACCCTTACTCATAACCCACCATAAAGTTTACAAGTGAACTGACCAAGTGAAGCCCTATAACCTTACTAAGCCATGTAAACAAAAAAAGATCACAAAAAATGCCTAACCTTACATAATATATAATCAAGAATAGTCATCATGATATTTAGGAATATTGACCAATAATATGTTCATGAATGAAATAACATCATGTAGGATCATCAACATGTAATCTCAACATATGCATAACATTTACTTTATAAGACATATAAACAACCTTCTAAGACTTCTCTCAAGGCATCTAGTTCAATGTATTGGTAGAGTCCCATATCCCTACCTAGACTAAGTCAAAACCCTTAGGTTACCCAAGTTAGTGTGTATGTTTTTACGTCATTTTACCTTAAGGAACACTTGCCTTTACTGGCACAGACCACATAAATAAATTTGCAATCCGGTGTCATTAAAACCTATAACAAAAGAAGGTGGTTTACTTGCCAAGCTAGTACCAAAACATTAATATAGAACCTAGGAGGATCAATTATCTAGTATTCCTACCGAGGCAAGATATTCAACAACTAGGATACATGTTTTAGACCCTCTTTATACCATTGGCATTGTAAAATCTATCTGATGAGTACAATAGTGCGTCTACCTTCCCTACATTAGGAGGGACACTCCTCACTACTAGCTCACTTGGTGCTAAGCTATATATGTTTTTTATATGTTTTATGTTTTCCATTAACAATCATAGCTTAGTTTAGATCATTCGAACCCAACCCCATGTATAGTTATAGTAATTATATATTTAGGAATTATGTGAGAACATCCTTTCTATACAACATTCATATGTGAGATTAACATATATCCTCATCATGTCATAATAAGGCACATATATGATTCACAACCAACCTTATGTCATTACATGGTAATAATAATCTTAAAATTAACATAATGAAGACATTTCAATTGAATAATTATACAAAAACCTACTTAATCGAATCACAATATATGATTCAATTGAACTTCATCACTAAGTACTAGACATCACAATTGAAATAAAAGGTTCAAGATAACAAAGTCTTACCAATTCTCTTTTAACAACCACCATCTATTGTATTACTACAAATAAACAAATTTCATCAAACAGGGTTAGGGAATTTGGGTCAATTCATCACCTATTACATCAATAATAGTCAATTCAACATGAGTTCATAGTGTAGGGTTAGGGAGTTGGGGTCAATTCATCACCTATTCCACATATTAATTTTATCCTCAAGAAATACAATAATTGAATTATAATGAATCATAGTATATCAATAATAATCATAAAAATCAATAACAATACAATTTAAAAATTCAACTTCGGATTAGAAAGAAACCCATGTTCATATCATCTTTTAGAAATCAATTTTTTTTTATAACCTAGAACCCTATTGACCTTGGTCTTCTGTGGAGTTTTCTTTGGGACAAAGAATGTATAGAGAATGAAGAGGATTTGAATTTTGCGAATTGAAGAGAGTTATTTAGTTTAATGAGAAATAGGAATTTTATACTCACATAACTGACTAAAATAGTAACACATTAACAATTAATTAAACTCCTATTTAACTAACTAAGTAAAATACATCATTAAAATTTGGACAGTGAACTCACAAGGCTCACCTACGAGAACCCGACCTATGGTCTGTAAGTTAGTCAACGCCTGCTGCACAGACGGTCCTACACGTCCATGACTGTGTCACAAACTTGTTCATAGATCTTTCTCTGCCATATATCAAAGTGTTTAATGACGAACTCATTAATTGTGCTTGGGAAGTCGTATTCAGACGTTTCAACAATGTACACAGTATAACACTAGTTTGATATCTTTGTACAAAATTTAATAAAATTCTGATTCATAAAACCTTGTGAAATAGGCTAAGGCACACTAACACGTAGTTCACTAGTCTCCGAACGTCATGGGTGTTTCTTGATATCATTCCTCTAAATCTTTCATAGTGGGTTATAAACATTATTTTATGTCTTATAACTATTTTTCGAGCATTGGATACTCATGTGAGGCTCTATATAAGTTCTTGGACTTTCATAGTGTTACACATTCTTTCATGTATGAAGTAGAGGGATGTAGATGTCACGAATGGAGTCAAGACCCCAGACGAGACAGGCGTCATTAACCTCTCAAAGGTCGCAGAAACTCCTACATACATCATCGTCATTTCATATAGGTTATTTTTAGAGGAAAATCTCAACTTTTTGTTACTTCAAATTCATATAAGACATTCTACTTAAACTCATAAACATTCACAATCAACAATCTAATTTTAATATCATCAGATAAGAGAAATAATTCAGCAATGCATTAAGTGTATACTTCCCAAAATGGCAACAATACAATATCAAAAATAAAATGAGAAAGAAACTTTAGTGGAACATACTCCACTAACTTTAACCTATATATAAGCTAGAATATAATGGTCAAGCTTCCTCGAAAGCATGAGGGACTACCAATTCCGGATCAATACTCCACGTCTGGATAGCTGCAGTGTCATATTGTAAGCGGTAGCGTCCTCCTGTTCCTACACCTAAAAGTATAGAGTTGTATGGGATTAGTACACACTGGTACTAAGTATGGATATCTACAATCATAATCCAAGGACATACATGATTAAGAAGAGCTCTCTACTAACGATATGAATTATGAAAGGTCAATGGAATTGCAAAAATAGGATTAGGAAAGTCATGCTATGAGATTAACATACATCATCATACTTATCGTTTCGCAAAAAGCGCATAACATATTGCACATATCATTACCCATAGTTCATATCATTCTTTTTATACAATGAGACCATGTAATCATGGACTTGACATTAGGACTTCACAAAATTAGGGCTCAACATATGGGACCTCAACGAGTATGTTTCAGTCATTCATACGTACTTCATTTGCATTCTTTCATATACTAGTGCAACCACTAGTTATACCTAGGATGTAGTTTAAGAATCTCATCGGGTTCCTGTTCAATGACAATGAATAACCTAGCGTCATTAATTAAGTCTCTCTCACCTCTTTATTATCCTATCCTAACACCTTTGGTGTCGTTCATTTCAGTATGTGTATTCTTTGAGGCTGACTTAATTCTTTCTTTGGGAACTTTAACCTTAACCTATATAGAACATATGACCATCATGAAATCCAGTGTACGCCCCACAATGATATGTGGCCCAAAAATGCTAGCGTATATATGGATTCAAACCCATCTAGATCCCTATATTGGCAGTATAGGTTGAAAGACTATGAGATATAAGGAGAACCATACCCGGCATGTCGGACAATATAATATTATTAGATTTACATTAACCTGTACCCTTCCCGTTGGAAGGCATCACCATTGATAGCTACCCTATCAGAGCATAGTATAAAGTTCCATTACATTCAACTCATACATCATGGAAGATGGATTCTAGCATGAGGACATTATAGCTCAATAGATGTTTCTCATCTCATCAATAGTATTAAGTATGCATTAACTTCAATAGTTTTATTACAGTGTTGATAGAGAATGGTCTCTTCATTAACTTTACACTCTTATAGGTGAGTACGTCTTGGTAACATTTACTTAGGCTCATTTGATAATCCTCTCTCGTTTCGCTTTATCCTCTTATCATGTTGTCACACATTTTTTAAGTTTAGCATATTAACCCTTAATAATTACTCACCGGTTTACGTGAATATTCTTTTCATCATATGTCAATGCGCTTGGACTTTTACTGTATTTCACACTCTTACTAAACACTTCTAGGGTCTCATCATTCATCACATAAAATCTTACGTTCACTCTCTTTGGAGTCCACACAGAAAAGCCATGTGGCTTTATTCATAGTTCATTTAAGCATTCATATTGCCCAAGATTATGTGGTATAAGACAAATACGTCTTGTAGGTATGGCAAGATCTCAATTTCATTATTATGGGCAGCATTCATTAAATATTGAATCACGTAAGACTTATGTATCAATACGGAATTGGGAAAGGGAAACTGATTACGAATCCCTTGAGTAACACTTAAGCTTTCAATAAACTTGATAATTGCATTTTTCAGATTTGGGGGACCCTAGTTTAATCCCGATTACTCCCATAATATTTTCCTATCTTTTTCACCTCTCTTTTTTGTGTAAGGAAAAGAGGTTGTGGAATCAATCCCCCACTAGCTCATTCTTTTTCTTTTAATATGCCTCTTAACTTTTCACCTATCCAAGAGTTTGTGTGTTCAATCCCCACTCACCACATTTATTTTTCCTCCTTTATTTTCCTACTAACTCTCTCATCTATTCATGAGGTTGTGGGTTCAATCTCTACTAACTACATCTATTTTTCCTCCTTTATTTTTCTCCTAACTCTGTCATCTATTCAACAGGTTGTGGGTTCCAATTCCCCCAACTTCACCTTTTTTTAATTTACATTGTCTCCTTACTTTCTCATTCTGCAAAGAGGTTGTGGGTTTGAATCCCACATACCTCATTTATATATTATTTCTTTACTTCATGATTCTTCTCTCTCCTTTATTTGTCCAAAATGTGATGGGTTCGAACCCCACACACCTCACTTAATTTTCTTTCATTTTCGACCTAACTTTTCACTTGAGCTTTACTGCATTTTGAATCCCCCTTACAACATATGGTGAGGTCTTGGGTTCAATACCCACTGACCACAAGCATTTAAAATATATTTTAGAACCTAATATTTTTTCAGTAACCTACCCAAAAACAAATTTCCAGAATGTTGGAAATTTATTCATCCTCTTTGCATTCCATTTTCTCAACTTTTATAATGTTAAAGTTTAGGATACATTTTCATGTAACATCTAGTGCATCATTAGGTGAGTTTTTATGGTTATTTGTGAGAATTTAATCATCTTTTTCCAGTCCATTTTATTACCCTCTTTCACGTTAAACATTACGACATTTTGAGTATTGTTTAGGGAGATCTTTAGGTGCATTTTCAAGATTACTTTCAATCAAGACTTTTCATTTATTTAAGCAACCTTGAACTTATATGAACATCAAGTTTTTAACATATTCATACACGTCAAATACAACAATTTAATCATGCCAAATTTCATGCTCCTAGCCGAGACTGTCACAGTACACACGTGCACTCACAAGTCAATATATCACACATTTTCGGAGTCATTTTCTTCATTCCTATATAATTCCAGATGCACATTCAAAAAGGTAATAGCAACCAGACCAAAAATTATATACCACAAGTCAAACCAACCTATGATCATAGGGATCTAGTGCCAGGAACATGCCACGGGGAACAACTCTAGTTTTCGAGTAGATTCATCTAAGCCTTAAGGGTCTCTTGGGAAAAGGACCAAGATGGAAGAAAAGCCATACCTGATTTCACGTCGTTCAACACTTCAACTTTCTTCTAAATCCATCCCAAAACCAACGTCCACAACCAAATCTCACACATTACACGACGAGAATATAACGTTTTGCTTTACATTTTCAGATTGCTTTGTCGTTTGTAATTTGCATGTAAGTTCTTCAAGAGTGAAGAACTTTTGTTTTTGTTATTATTCTTATTTTTTGTTTCTGTTCCGTTAATAAGAGAGAACATGAAAGAGTGTGTTGAAGAGAGGGAGATAAACATGAGAGTGGATAGATGTGTGATAGAGTGTTTCCATAGGGCTAGGACTTTAGGCAAGACTTGGTGAAATAATGGTAAATGATTAATAACTAAAAATTGATAATAAAAATCTAATTTTTCTTTTTCGTAAATGAGACATTAAATATTGATTTATTAAATTAATACATTAATTTAAATAATCAAATTGAATCATTGCTCCGACCTACGTTCGAACATAGGGTTGAGCAAGATTTTACTTGAAGACCAATTTCGTCCCTTTCTCCCCAAAATGCCCCTCAACCATATGAATTAAATAATTAATCAAATATTTAGTGTAATTATTTTACTACCCTTAGCCTTGAAAAAGAACATTTTACCCCTAGACCCTCTAAACACAAGATTTACACTTTTAAAGTCTGGAAAAGATTCATCCGGGTAAATCTTCATATTCGGGTTTCCTACATGGCTGAACCTAACCTTTTCTATTTCAACTAACTCAGCAAGTAAACTTTCTTGGATGTTGCATAGGCTAAGACGTATGGTTCTATGCACATTACTCCATGTTAACCCGGTCTAATCGTAGGCATTCTAGACACATGAAGCATTACTTAATATATATCCTTTTTTAGGATTGTTACATTTTATCCCCCCTAAGAACAATCGTCCCCGAATTACACTTCTTTTAATCTACCACAATGCACGTCATATCCTAAGATAGGTATTATACATACTCAGGCAATAACAATCAGAAATAGAGATGTTAATCAACATAGACTTTAGAGTAGAAAATCTAACCTCAAAAGGTAAACCGATTATGGTAGCGGGATCCCATATCGGCTTCGACCTCCCATGTAGCACCTTATAAAAGATGGTTCCTCCACAATACATTCACTGTGGAAACCTCTTTGATTCTCGGCCTCTTTACCTGCCGATCTGAAATCTCCACAGGAGCATTACAACTCTAAAACAACTCCCAAACCCTCAACAGGCAGAATCGATACTAGATAACTAAGGCACTTTTTCAACATATAGACATGAAAAATTGTATGAAAAGAAGCTAGCTCCGCAGGCAATGCCAATTTATAGGACACCTCACCCACGTTCTCTAGGATATCATATGGCCCAAAATACCTTGTACTCAACTTTCTTTTCCTGCCAAACCTCATTACCCCTTCATAGGTGATGTCTTCAAATAGACCTGGTAACTGATTCTATTGTCTACATAGGACTTCTACCATCTAATAGAAGTATTCAACCTGTCTCTAATAACCCTAACCTTCTCTAAGGCCTCATGAATGATCTTCGTATCCTAAATGGATAATTCTCAAACCTCGAACCATTTAACTTGAGAACTACACCTTCGACCATACAATGCCTCAAACGAGCCATCCCAATGCTTCAGTGATAACTGTTATTATATGAGAACTCTATCAAAGGCAAATGGTTGTCCAAACTAACTTTGAAGTCAATCACACACACTCTTAATATGTTCTCCAATGTCTGAATGGTGCGCTCTTCCTGCCCATCAGTCTACTAAGCTTTACCTGCGTGCCTAAGTTCTTATGGAAGGATCTCCAGAAATGTGAAGTGAATTGAGCTCCTCTATCTAAAATGATAGACAAAGGAATCCAATACCATCTCATCAATGTAGAGTCTCACATAATCCTCGCCTCTGTAAGTAGACATCAAAGGGATAAAGTTGCAGAATTAGTCATCCTGTGCATAATAACCCATATGCAGTCATGTTGTCTCCCAGTTTTCAGAAGACCAACCACGAAGTCCATATTAATGGCCTCCCACTCCACGATCATCTGAGTACGACCTTCATGCTTAAGAAGTTCTACCTTAACCTGGTTAAAATTAAGACACTTGGACACATATTCTGCAATGTCCTTGTTCATGCCATCCCACTTGTAGATTCACTTAAGGACATGATAAATCTTGGTTAAACTAGGATGTATCGAATATTAGGAACCATGTCTTCTACAATAATTTTTGTTTGCAAATCATCAATATCTGGTACACACATCCTGTCCTGGTACCTAAGTATGCCGTCATCCACCAAAGAAAAAGACTTATTCATCATTACCAATACTGAGTCTTTCAAATCTATCAACGCTAGGTAAAAATGCTGACCTTTATTCACTTCAACTACCAAGGATGATTCAGAACTAGGATGAAATGAAACATCCCCACTAGTAGAGTAAACCAACCGCACACCGAGTCTTACTAGTCTGTGTACATCCTTAACAAACTCCTTATTGTAATCCTTAACATGGGCTATACTTCCCATGCTTATCTTGCTCAACCAATCAATTACAACATTAGCCTTACCTGGATGGTAGTGGATATTTATGTCATACTCCTTCAATAGCTCCAACCACCTTCGCTAACATAGATTCAACTCCCTTTATGTGAACATGTACTGAAGACTTTTGTGGTCTATGAACACATCCACATGCACTCCATACAAGTAGTGCCTTCACAGATTTAGTGCAGAGACCAGAGCTGCAAACTAATGGTCACGAGTCGGATAATTGTTTTCATCAACCTTGAGTTGGGTAGAAGCATAAGCTATCACCTTACCACCTAACAAAAGAACACAACTCAAACAAACCCTATATGGATCACAATAAACAGAAATTATCACAACACATAGGCAAAGTAAGCATCCAGACTTAAGTGGGTCTGTCCTTGAGCTCCTGGAAACTCTTCTCACAAGTCTCCACATATTCAAACTTGACTTTATCGTCGTCAAAGCTGTGAGTAAGGCAGCAATGGAAGAAAAACCCTCTAAGAACCTGCAATAATAACCAGTCAATCCAAATAAGCTACGGAATTCTCTAGGAGTAAAAGGTTTCCACCAGCTCTTAACACCATCAGTCGTCCTCGGGTCTACCTCGACACCTTTGACGAACACAATGTGACCCAGAAAGGTCACTGATCTAAGCTAGAATTAACACTTGCTGAATATTGTATACATCTGATATTGCATAAGTACCTTAAATATTAGTCTCAAATGTTGGTCATGCTCTTCCTTTCTCTTAGAATATATGAGAATATCATCAATGAATACTATGACAAAAGAGCTAAGGTGTTCCCAGAAGACTCTGTTCATGAGATGTATAAATGTAGCAGGTGCATAAGGGAGACCAATTAACATAACTAGAAACTCATAATGACTGTAACAGGTACAAAAGGTTGTCTTTGGAATATCTTCATCACTAACTTTAAGCTGATAATACCCTGAATGAAGATCAATCTTGGAGAAGAAACTACACCCTTGGAGTTGGAATAACAAGTCATCTATTCTGGGAAGTTGATACTTATTCTTGATAGTGACTTTATTGAGCTGCCAATAATCGATATACATTCTAAGGGTTCCATCATACCTTTTCACAAACATCATTGTTTCTCTTAACGTTGGGCTCATAATCCCTATCATAGAGACCCTTGAATGATCTTGGCTCTCCTTGGTGGGCGAGTCCCTTTATGAACCTGTGTTTAGCCCTTATTTCAGTACTACTAATCCTTGAAAAATTCTTCTAAACTTTCCTTGACTTGTTCCCTACCCTAATATGATTCCTCTTCCTACTTTCCTGCACATGTTGGACATGGACTATAAGCCCGGAAAGGTCCATGCTATCATGCGGAATAGATTCCACACACTCATCCTTGAAGTCCTCAGCAATCTTTTATTAGTGTAAACAGGAGGGTTTATCATCGTGAAGTCCCTTAACTTGTTTTCCATGGTGCGGTAGGTGGGTTCTCCCAAACAACACCTTGTTGCTCTGCCTGGGCTGTCATAGCCTGAGCTTGTAAAATGTTGGGTTGGTCTATCGCTACAAAGGTTGTCCTCACTTCTCCATCTGTCAACGCAATTGGGTTAACATGCATCTCCATTCTAGCAGCTGGAGCCTGGGGAGGAACTTGATTTAGCCTAGCGGCTACTCCTCCAATCTCTACACTTGCATTTTCCTGGTATTCATCTTTTTGACTCTCAAGAGTTTATGTTTGATACAGTCTTAACACCAAGAAATCAGACATTAGAGAAGGCTTGTTAAATCAAAAAAAGAAAATTTTCCTATGCATCATGTAGTCTCTAATAAAGGATAGTGGTGCACTTCACTGCTATGACTTATAAGATACTCAATGAGCTTGATGTGAACTTATATCAACGGAATTTAACCTAACACTTTGAGACCAAGTTTTTTATTACTAGAGTCTACACCCCAGACGTGACCGATTTCATTGACCTCTCAGAGGTCTTAGATAAGCCTATATACGTCATCGCTATTTCATCTAGGTTAAGTTTAGCGGAAAGTTGAACTTTTTGTTACATAACATTTATATAAGACATTCCACTTAAACTCATAAATATTCACAATCAACAATCTAATATTAAGATGATAGGTGAAAGAAATAGTTCAATACTTGATTAAGTGTATACTTGGCAAAATTATACCAATAGAATGTCTAAAATAAATGTGAAAGAAACAATAGTGGAAAATACTACACTAACTAAAACCTATGTCTAAGATAGAAATAAAATGGGAAAGTGTCCTCGAAAGCATTCGAACCTACCATGTTTGGATGAATGCTCCACGTCCGGATAGATGCAACGTCGTATCATAAGCTCTTCCATGTGCCTGTACCTAAAAGTATAGAACTAGTACACACTTGTACTAAGTATGGGTATATGCTACCACACACCAAGGACATGCATGATTAAGAAGAGATCTCTGCAACGAAATGAATTATGAAAAATGAAGTCAGTGGACTTGCCAAAATTTGATTAGGAAAGTCATGCTTTGAGAGTAACATGCATCATCATACTTATTATTGTGCAAACAACATATAACATATTGCACATATCATATCACATATTTCATATCATTCTTTCATATGCCATGAGACATTCGAATCATGGACTTGACATTAGGAATTCCATAAATGAAGTGTCAACGTATGGGCAACAACTACCGAGCCTTGTTTAGCAATCATAGAGTCTGCTTAATTTATTTATACGCACTTCATATCAATTCTTTCCTATTCTAGTGCAACCATCAGTCATACCTCAGATGTAGTTTAAGACTTTCATCGGGTTCGCTGTGCAATGACCAAGAATAACATATTGGCATTACTCAAGTGTAGATCACCTCTTTGTTATCCAATCCTAACACATTTGGTATCGTTCAGTTCATTATGTGTATTCTTTGAGGCTTGCCTCATTCTTTAGTTGGTAATTTTAACCCTATCCAACAAAGATAATATGAGCATCTTGAAATCAAGTGTCTGCCCACACAAAAAAAGTGGTGGAATCACTAGCCAAAGCTACCTGAACATGCTAGCATATATAGGGAGTTGAACCCTGCTAGATCCCTATATTGGCAGTATAGGTTCTAAGACAAGGAGTTATAAGGAAATCCATACCCGGCTTGTCGTACAGTCTGATCTCATGAGATTTACGTGAACCTCTGCCCTTCCCGAAGGAAGGCATCACCACTCACAGCTAGCCTATCGCTGCTTAGTTTAAAATTCCATTACATTAAACTCATACATCATGGAAGTTGGCTTCTAGCATGAGGAAATAATATATCATTACACGATTTCTCACTTCATCATTAGTATTAAGTAAGCATTAACTTCAACACTTTCATTAAAGTGTTCATAGAGACTAGTATCTTCATTAACTTTACACTCTTATACATGAGTTGCGTCTTGGTCGCATTTACTTAGGCATATTTGAGATTCCTCTCACCTTTCAATTTATCCTTTTATGATGTTTTCACCACATTCATTAACTTTAGAACATTAACTCTTAAAAATTACTCACCTCTTTACGTGAATGGTATTTTCATCATATGTCAATGCACTTGGCCTTTTAGTGTGTATCACACTTTTACTTAACCCTTGTAGAGTCTCATAATTAATAACATAACATCTTAGGTGCACTTTCTTTATAACGTATGCTGGACATATGAGTCCACATACACAAGCCATGCGGCTTTATTCATAGTTCATTTAATCAATTCATACTGCCCAAGATTATATGGTACAAGACTTATGCATCTTGTATGTATGCCAAGGTCCCAATTTGATTCCTATGATTAGTATACATTATGTATTTAATGACGTATGATACATTGTGTCAATACAGAATTGGGCAAGGGAACCCGATTTCGTATACCTTGAGTAATTAAACTTATAGCAAACTTGATAATTGTAGTTTTTAGATTTGGGGGATCCTAGTTCGATCCCCATCACTCCCATAATATTTTACTCTCTTTTTATCCTCTCTGTTTTGTTTAAGGCACGGATGTTGTGGGATCAATCACCCACAAGCTCATTCTTTTTCTTTTAATTTATACCTTAACTTTCTCACCTATCCAAGAGGTTGTGGGTACAATCCAAACTCACAATATTTATTTTTTCTCCTTTATTTATTTATCCTAACTCTTTAATCTAATCAAGAGGTTGTGGGTTCAATACCCACTCACTACATCTATTTTTCCTCTTTTTCTCCTAGCTCTCTCATCTATACATGAGGTTGTGGATTCAAATTCTCACAGCCTCACTTTATTTTAATTTACATTTTCTCCTTACCTTCTCATTCTTCCAAAAGGTTTTGGGTTCGATTCCCACATACCTCATGTTTATTATTTCTTTATTTCATTCTTCTCCAGTTCTCCTCTCTCCATCATACGTCCAAGAGGTTGTGGGTTCGAACCCCACCAACCTCACTTCATTTTCTTTCATTTTCCCCCTAACTTTAAACTTGAGCTTTACCCCATTTTGAATCCCCCTTCCCCCATATTATTAATTAATTTGTTTTGACATGTATATGATGAGGTCTTGGGTTCAATCCCCACTGACCTCAAGCATTTAAATAATTATTTTAGAAAGTGATTATTTTAGACTACTTAAAATAAGATCATTCACAATACACACAATAGTATACACATAATATGACATTTTCTTAACAAAGGTTATCAAAAGACTTAATTAATGCTAGAAGAGAACGACAATACTCTCTTTCCAACATTACTAATATAATCCTCAACACTACCTATGTTTAGATCATGTCTACTTATAAGATTTACTTTCCCTATCTAGAGTAAGACATAATACTTCCATAGGTATGACATTAAGTGACATTGCTATTCCCCCTTAATAACTTAACTAAGATACCCTTAAACTACTCTAGGTAAGTACGCATTAATTAACCTACTTTCAACTTAAGTCATTATCTTTACTAGATCATGAAGATGCATTCAACACGTAAGGACATTCAAGTAATGGTTTTGAGAAGACCTAGGGAATCACTCATTGACATCCTCAAAGCCTAATCGTGCAATGTATAGATAGTGTTCCATACCACCACCGAAACTTCATAGAACTTTTCCAAAACTAGTAGGTATACCATATGACTAAAAGAGGAAAGAACCTACATACACAACGGTATCTAATCATGTAATTTGTATTCCACCCTCCTCTTATAAAGGGTGTCCTACTTGGAATAATAGAACTAGGACACAACCCTTGTTGGCACATGGTTAGGAATATGAAGGATTTGTTCGTTCCCTAATGTCATCTTATCTTAGAGCAACTCGCCAAGCCATAGTCACTTGGTGCCAGCCTATGTTCTCATACAGTAATAAACATAAAGGATCACTAGAATAGATTCCATATCTAAATCATAACCCAATTACTTTTCATCTTACAAAAGAGGGTCCACTAGGGCTACCTAATATGGCTAAAAGGACAGCTCGATGACTTTCGTAAGGATGATTTAATGTCAATCCATCAAATCAGCCCTAAATTCACCGTTCACATAAGGAAGATATTCTTTACGACTATCAACTTCAAGGATGTCACGACCTTTCAGCTAGGATGAAGTTTCCACATAAATTACCTTCTTAACAATTTCATGAAACAATTGTTTGTGAAAGCCCCAAGTCGCAGGGCAAGGTTCATTTCGATGACCCATGTTTGGGTCCTCCTCGGGGACACTTAGGCAGGTCCCTGAGTCGTCGTTCTTGGAAATTTTGACCCTTCACATCTCATACTATGTAGAGGAACCATCGATAGTTTTATCATCGAACCATCCCCCAAAACTCCACTACAAAACACTATGACACATTATGTAACTTCGACTAGTGTTCGGACTTTTTGGATGTTCGACCTTTAAACAATTTTTGAACATTATATACTACCTATGAACACTATTATTAACCATGTTAGGACGTTAAAACATTATTACAAATATGTTAGGCTCTAAGTTAACCTAGGTCATTTTAAGACATGTTACAATATCCGCTACATGAACAACCTTCGTCCTCGAATGACAGTTTATTTAAAACACATTCAAGAGAAAATAAATTCAAGACTAGAAGCACATAAGCACATTACATCATACTAAATACCCATATTTCAGAGGAACAATTGAACATAATTTGAGAGGCTCAAATAACTGCAAGAGTATAAAAGCTAATGTACAACTCATCATTCAAAAAAAGACTCATATCTTAATTTCAAATAGGAGGAACTCTGTTCGTTATGATGATCATATACATCAAATCTGAAAATATAACAACAACTTTTTAACAAAAGAACAATTTAGTCAAATTTTCAAAAATCTTATAGTAAACTACGAGGCATTACCGTGAACATGCTTTAAATAATCAAAAATGAAAATATTATGCATTTAATCATGAAAACATTATATATGAGATATAACCATATTAACTCAATTTATAATATTATCATGAGTTCATGAAATGCACAATGCAAGGAATCAATACAATTCAAATCAAACAAGACTCCTAAACATAATGCACTAATTTAACATGCTACTATGACTTTCTAACTCAAGATTGAGTTGAATAGAGGAGATGAGACAATCAATAAAAACTCCACTTTTTACCACACTCCCGCACTTAGAAGGAGCTTATAACTAGTAAAGAAATAAGTTATAACTTACCAACATCATCATCATTATCCAATTTTATCCTCTTGCCAAAGTGCATAGAAATGAGTCTTTACCTTGGGAGAACAACTTTCCAGAACAGTAGGAAGATATTTCTTACCTTCTTTTCCTCTAGCCGCAATAGTAGGAAAATCTATAACTTTGTGTCAATCTTTACATGTAATGCCCTAAAATTAACTAAGGTGAAATAGTTACCCGTGAGTGTTTCTTGAGTTAATTTAAAGTTAAAATGAATTAAATAAGTGTTCTTACGCAGTGTGTGAAGTTTTTTTTATGTTTGGAGGTCAAACGTCCAAGAACGTCCATGACATTTGTAAGGTGTGCCTTAAACAAAGCTTCTGTGTCTTGATGTATTTTAGTGAGTTTTACATGTTTTTTTCTTTAATTTTATGTGGGATGTTCATAATACCTTGATTACTATTTCTAGGGGTGTAATGTTCGGGTATGACTCCATCCAGGACACACGAGGGGATATATAAGTGGACCCCACCTCATGGCAGCAAGATGCCAAAACAATGACCAAATAACGGCCCAATGGACCGTTAACCATGGGCGTCGATTGAAACCGAAGGTTCAGTTGGACAGGCTCCAAATGGATCTAAGTATCAACAAACAATACCACACCAACAGTCCGTCCTTTCCCAAACGGTCCGTTGGTTGGTCCGTTGGTGAAAATTGTCCCAAAAGTTGTGAAAAATCTGGCGAAGTCTTGGGCTTTTAGGTAAATTCACTCCAAGTCTTCTATGAACCTAGGAAATTAGTTTTAGGGTTTATTA
Source organism: Solanum lycopersicum (assembly GCF_036512215.1). Taxonomy (NCBI): domain Eukaryota; kingdom Viridiplantae; phylum Streptophyta; class Magnoliopsida; order Solanales; family Solanaceae; genus Solanum; species Solanum lycopersicum. Next base: position 45,058,385 of record NC_090808.1, on the reverse strand, counting down.
GGTATTTTAAAATGTCTCAAACCCTAAGACCTAATTTTAGATTTTTTATCTTAAAACGCAAAACCCCTCTCCCTTAGAATACTCTCTCAAGCCATAATGGAGGCTAGAAATGAAGAAGGAACTAGGAGGGTTGTTGGTAGTCGTTTCGTCATGAAAAATAATTTCTATTTCTTCAATGATACCATCCTTGAACTCTTCACAACTCAAGGAGCCCCTTTATCAAAAAATTTCAAAAAAAGTGTTCAACCCTAGTTTTTTTATCTTAAAATTTGAATATTGGTATTGCATGAAAACGTTTTGATTGACTTAATAACGATGTTTATAATGTTATTTGATTATTTTAAGTTTATAACTTCAATGAAATCATGTTGAAGCTTTTCATCAAATTTTGACTTAAGAAATGGGTTAAATGAGCATGAATTGATAGTCTTTGAGTTTTGGTTTCTTATAATTTTTATTGTTGATTAGCTACTTCAAAAAGGGATTTACTATGATGAAATATTTATTAAAATGTTATAAGTAATAAAATCTTTGATTAAAGGGTAAGTTGATTATATTGGTGAGCTTTAACTTCAAAATGCTCTTGATTGGTATGGTCCAACTTCTTTGTGGCAGTTTTTACTAGAATTGTATGAATGAAAAGTTAATCGTCTATTGTGAATGATTCCATGACGTCTTGGTATGTCTAGAAAGATGATAACAATGTTATTCTTCTTAAATGTGCCCTATGAGGCTATTATGTACAGTAGGCTAGAGAGTATGTGTAAAGAAAGTTATTCTTGTTAATTATTTTATGAAGTTTGTTATGAGAATTATGCTAGGATTAGGTCTAAAGGACTTATATGATTATTTGAAGTACGTAAAGTGTATGATGTTATGAACGAAGGTGTAAGCATGTATAGAAGTTAAATTTAAATGAAATGATGTTTCTGTGCAGGGTGTTCTCACATGTACACACAGACTCACATTTGAATAAATTAATGAAGCTAAGTTAAGTCCTTAAGGGATTTTTGTGGTGAACACTCTTCGTGAGTTTAGATGAAGTGTTTCGTAGTAACCCTACTACATCCTATGAGCTTTCTATGATAGGTTGGAGGATTATTACCCGTTGTGAGTTGAGATGTGGTGTTCACTAGTTATCCTCAACCTATAGTTTATAATGTTTATAATTCTAGAAAGGTTATGCCTAGCACCAATAGGATACTAAGAAGAGGTCCTTACACTTTGTGATTTGAAAGGTTGTATTCCAATGTACCTATTAAGACGAGTACTCCTCGTTAGTAGAGAATAAGTTACTTAGTAGCAAAATCCTTATCCCTTAACTACGTGTCCACTTAGGTGTAGCTATCGTGACAACCATGTTAAAATTAATGGAATGACCTCATTCTACGAAAGTGAGAATCTCTCATCCGATAGGGGTTAATATCGGGATTCCATGTCTAGTTCTCATGGTCTATGTCTGTTAAGCAAACTCCCACAAAAGAAATGAATGTGCTAAGTCCTCTAAAAGACTTTTCTACTTAAGGTAGGTACTGGAATTGGATGCTATTTATCCATCGCACTAGATAGGCATTCCGAAAGGGGAGACTTGGTGAGCCTTCTTTGAATTGAATGAACTAAGTCTCCTGAAAGAACGTACTACTCTTGTTAGGTGGTGGTATGGGATGCTATCTATTCATTGAACTAGGTTGAACCTTTCGAAAGGGGAGTTTTGGTGCCAAGTCTTCTAAAATAGTGTACTTCTTAGGGTAGGTGGTGGTATTGGACGCCATCTACTTAGTGCACTAAGTAGGAATTCTGAGAGGAAATTATTGGTGTGTTGTTGGGTTCTCTTCTAATGTATTGCAATCTAGTGGTTTCTTGTTCTCCCGAGTTGAGTATACCAAAAGGGAGGTAGTATTAAGGGTCACTTTGGTATGTATTGAAGGAGGCATTGCTTACTTCATTCATGTCTTACCTTAGGAAGTCTTAGGATTATACTAGATAGGGAGACTCCGACTGAAATGATGCTTATTTCCTAATGGGCAATACTTTGGAAGTTCACTACTTTAGAGTCATTTAAGTCACTATAAGGTTAAAGGGAATTCATTTTAAATGCTAGATGGTTCACTGTAATGTTTGGTTAGTGTGCTGTAAGGTATGCATTTTGCTTAAAATTATGGAAATCCTTCACTATGTATTAAATGATGTTTCCTTTGATATTTTAATTCTAAATTTATGTATAATTTAATAATTTGGGATGGCATGTTCTTATACTAAAATTTCCCGTTTTAGATGTTTTTGCATATGTCACACTTAGTACATTGTTTTGTACTAACACTATTCTTTTCTATACAATACAAGTATAGTTTTTGGAAGCAAGGTTGAAGTCTAGAAGGCAAATCTTTGGAAAGTTCCTCTCAAGAAAGTGTGTCCTCATATATCCGAGAGCATAATTCCTAACTTCTTAGTTCCATAAGTTAAAACTTATTATGTATCTCTTTCAAATGCCAAGGGTTGTGTCCCTAAGTTTATTATGTCGCGTTTTATGTTGGGTTGTGATGATGGTATTGTTTTAATTATTTATGTTGAATTCGTTTTTATATTAAATGTCTTGAAATGTTTTTATTCCGCACAACCTTACATCTCCTATGTAATGAACGATAGTTAAATGGCTTGTACAAGACCTCCAAGGGTAAAATAAGCCTTGCCACGAACCTAGGATTCTCCCTGACTTCTAGGAGGTACTTTCGGGTCATGACAGACTTGGTACAAGAAGATAAAGTTATGTGAAATAGCCTAGGGTCTAAAAGTTTCACAAGCCACGTCTAGTAGTATCTTGGTCAGTGGTGTGAGTCGCGATACATCCAAGGACAAGGGGCTATAGGATGATAGAGTTTCACTTTCTTCTTTACTCTTGAATAATGTCATACAACTTAACTCCATAAGTCCTCTCTCTCTAATTTTCCCTGTTCTGATGGTCTTCTAGGTGTTATTGCTTGGAAGGGGTTATGTTTCTATGTTTGAGGGATAGAAATGGTTAGTTTTGATGTAATGATGCTTTTGTTGATAGAAGAGTGAATATGAAAGTATGTTTTGAAAAATTGTGATGTGATGCGATTTATTGCAAGGTATGATTTATGAGTACTGACATATCGTAATGAGAAATTTTATGGTATTGTAGTTCCAAGCATGGTAAGAGTTAGAATGATTGAATAAAGTTCCTTTGAGAGCAAATGAGTTATCTTGTAATTATGTACAATGATAATAGGAATGCTTTAAGGTGTAAATTTCAGGAATGTTGTATGAATATGGAGATTTCTAGGAGTTGAGGGAAACCCTCTTGTGTGGCTAATGTTTGAAAAATATTTCGTGTGATTTGGTTGAGGTTCATGTGTAGGTTTATACTAAGGAGGAAATGTGGTATGAATATCTAGTAAGGGAGCTTTGTTCCATGATATTGGGTTAATTTATGTCAAAGAGTTGAATGAGGTGATGTTAAGAGAGTTTTTCTAGGCTTGCATCCAAAAAGCGAAGTGGATGCTTAACTTGTAAGGTTGATTTTTAATCTTGATATGCATGAGTCGAGTGTACTCTGAGTTCCTACCATGTGAGAGGCATAGTGCTGCTTTGAAGTATGATAATTTGAATATGCCTTTACCCTAAGTGTGGTAGAATGATATTAGTAAAATTGCATGTAATGTACTTAGTCCAAGAGAATCCTCAAAGGTCACTAAGTGGGAGTGGTAGTATAGGATGCTCCTCTCACATTGTACTTAGTGAAACTTACAAAGTCTCTTTGGAGTATGTTAGTGTGGTCTTGTCTCTTATAAAAACATGACATCTTGTTAAAGTAGCTTGAAACCTTAGTTATTGAAATTTCAAGCATGTGACACAGTGAAGGTTTGAATTCAGTATAAGTCCAAATTTTGAGGAAATTGCTTTTTCATGAATTATGATTTAAATATATGATGAGATGAGTTTATATGTTATTATACTTTATATGATCGTATCTTCTTGATGTATTGCTGAAAGAATGAAGTATTGAAATTTTGAGCATGCGAAGAATGCTACAGTGGTGTTCACGGTACGATTTTTGAGTTTTGAGAAAATTTGTCTTGCCTTTGATTGAAGTTTAAATGTGTTGTATATGAGAATTTTTAATGTTGGATAAGAAAGTTCCTTCATAGAAGAAGGTTAAGGGTGAGTTTTAAAATTTTGAAGTGTGTAAGTGCGGCCTATAAGGCTAAGTGTTTGAAAAGGTGAAATGATGCTCCTTGCTTGTTTATGCTTTGATTTTTAGTGTTTTAATCATGATTATAATGTGTTATGTGATGATAAGTGATTCTTTATTGTTCTTGAAGTTTTAGTGACATTCGAGGACGAATGTTGTTCTAAGTGGGGGACAATGTAATGCCCTATAAAGAACTAAAGAGAACTCTATCCTCGTAAGTGTTTCTTAAGTTAATTTGAAGTTAAAATCAGTAACATTGGTGTTATTAGGCAGTGTGTGAAGTTTGGAGGTCAAATGTCAATGATGTTCGGAAGGTGCGCCTTAGATGGTGCTTGTGTGTCTTGATGTTTTTCAGAGAGTTTTACATTTTTGTTTTTCTTGAAATTTATGTGGGATGTTCCTAAGACTTATACGGATACATTTAACGGTTTAACATTCGGGTACGACTCCATCTAGGACCCACGAGGGTCCCTAGAAGAGGACCGCACCTCTCACAAAAAGCTGTCAACACAGTGATCAAACGACTACCTAAGGGACGATCCGATGGTCCACCAACGGCCCGTTGACCAGCAGTGTCGATTGGAACTGATGTTTCAGTTTTCCAGGCTCCAAATGGAGCTATTTCTCATGCAACTAGACCCAACCAACGGTCCTTCCTTTGAAAAACAGTTTGTTGGTTGGTCCGTTGTTAGAGACTGTCTCAAAAGTTGTGAAAAATCGGCCAAGTCTTGGGGTGTTTGGAAAATTTAACCCAAGTCTTTTGTGAAACAAGGAAGTTTTTTTAAGGTTTATTAATTATATTAAAGTGTTTAAAACCCTAATACCTCCTTCAATACTTCATTTCCTAAAACTGAAAACCCCTCTCCCTTAGAAGACTCTCTCAAGTCACTATGGAGGCTAGAAGTAAAGGAGGAACTAGCAGGTCTATTGGTGGTCGTTTCTTAATAAAAAATAACATTAGTATTTCCTAAATGTGAGGTATGGTATCCATCCATGAAATCATTTACATTCAAAGTGCCCCTTTTTAAAAGATTTCTAAAGAGTTTTCAACCCTAATGTCTTCTATCTTCAAATCTAAAGATGGATCAGGCATGAAAACGTTTTGAATGATTTAATAATGATGTTTATAATTTTAGTTCATGATTTTATGGTTATAAATTCAATGAAATCATGTTAATGGTTTTCATCAAATTTTGACTTACGAAATGGGTTAAATGAGCATGAATTGGTAGTCACTGAGCTTTGGTTTCTTATAGTTGTTATTGTTGTTTAGCTACTTCCTAAAGGGTTTTATTATGATTAAGTATTTATTAAAATATTATAGGTTATTAAATATTTGATTAAAGGGTAAGTTGTTTATTTTTTCTAGCTTTAACTTCGAAATGCTCTTGAGTGTTATGGTCCACCTTCTTGGTGGCGATGTTTATTAAACTGTATGAATGTAAAATTACTTGTTTATTGTGAATGAGGTCATGAAGGCTTGTTATGCGAAGTTACATAATAAAAATGTTATTTTTCTTAAATGTGCCTACAGAAGCAATTATGTGAAGTAGGCTAGAGAGTATGCTTAAAGGAAGTTAATCTTGTTAATAGTTTTATAAAGCTTGTTATGAAAAGTATGCTAAGTATTATGTCAAAGGGACTTATATGATTATGTGAAGTATGTAAAGTGTGTTATTTGATGAATGAAGGTCTAAGCAGGTATAAATGTTAAATATAAATAAAATGATACTTATATACAAGGTGTGCTCACATGTACACGCACAAACTCACATTTGAATTAATGAATGAATTTAAGTCCTAAAGCGGAGTCTTTGGGTGAACACTCTTCGTGTTTTAAGATGAAGTGTTTAGTAGAAACCCCACTACAACCTATGATCTTTCTAAGATAGGTGGGAGGATTAATACACTTCGTGAGTTGAGATGTGGTGTTCACTACTTATTTTTTAACCTATTGTTTATAATGTTTTGAATCCTTGCGAAGTTATGCCTCCCACAAAGAGTATATGAAGAATAGGTGGTTACACTTCGTAAGTTGAGTTTTTTTATTCCAATGTACCTATTGACATGAGTACTTCTCTTTAGAAGAAAATGAGTTAGCAGAAATCTCGTTATCCGTTAACTATGCGCCATTATAGGTGTAGCTATTGGGAAGTCCGTGTAAAATCTAAGAGAATGACCTCAGTTTAGGAAAGTGAATATCCCTCGTCAGATATGGGTTAATATCAGGATTCCACGTCTAGCTCTCATGTTCTATGTAGGTTAAGATAACTTCCACAATAGAAATGAATGTGATAAGTCTTATAAATGAGTGTTCAACTTAGGGTAGGTAGTGGAATGGGACACTATTTATCCATTGCACTAGAAAGGGATTCAGAAAGAGGAGTCTTGGGGAGAATGTTTGAATTGAATAAACTACGTCTGTTAAAAGAACGTACTATTTTGGCTAGGTGGTGGTATGGGACGCTATGTATCTGTTGCACTAGGTAGGACCTTCCGAAAGAATAGTCTTAGTGCCAAGTGTTTTAAAAGAGTCTACTACTTAGGGTACGTGGTGGTATGGGACGCCATATACTCAATGCACTTAGGCATTCCTAAAGAGAATTATTGGTGTGTTGTTGGGTGCTCTTCTATTGTATTTCCATTAAATGTGTACTTGTTCTCTCGATTTGAGTATGCCAAAAGGGAGGTGGTCTTGATGGTCTCTTTGGTGTGTGTTGAAGGAGGCAAATGATGTAACCATCCGAAGGCGACTATGATGAGTAAGACCTATACGCACCTAGAATGCGTAGGTTAGACGGGCTCACACGGATTTATGCGCGTTGAACCGGACCCCTGGACCTATGCACCATCCAAGCCAACTGATTTGTTGAGTTTGTTGAGTTTGTTGAGCTAGTAAGGGTTGGTTCCATACATGATAGGGCCCGAAACTCTAATATTCACTAGTGAGTCTTAACCGGACTTAAACGGTTAGTCCTAAGTCTTAAGGTTTCTAGAGGTAAAAAGGTAATTTCAGGGCTATGGATATTATAGTAATTACCCTAGGCTGATATTTAATTAATTAATAATATTTTTAATTAGTCAATATGGGTCAAAGTTTGATGGTCAAACCCGTGTTTGACCAGATCTCCACACTCGGGTTCAAGCCGAGTTGGAGGCACAAAATGGGGCGATTTGAATTATTTAAATTAGATAAAAATAGGAGGGGCATTATAGTAACTTAACATATAGAATATAATATGATTTTATCATCTAATTTATGTTGAATAAGTCAACAGCAAACTCCCCAAACATGAAAAGCACCACTCCCACTAGGAGTGTACTTCATGTACACTCTTCGTTCTTTATATACTCCTAAAAACATTTTTCATCTTTACCTTACAATTAAAAAACAGAAAATAAAATGGAACTTAATGTTCTATGGAATTCTCGACTGCATCCATCAAGAAACAAAAAGAAAAATTCGTATGCCTATGTGTTTTATGAAATAACGTAAAGAACCTCACTTGGGAACAAGAATAAAAGCTTGGAAGAAAGGTTTGTGTTTTGGTTAGAATGTGTGGTTTTGGCTGGTTTTCAAGGCTGCAAAAGTTATGGATTTTCTTCTCTCTTGGTCCATTTCCAAAGGGACTCCTATGGCGCTTTTCAATTCCAATTTAAAAAGTAAGGTTATCCCCGTTGCAGGACCCTGTCATTAGATCCTATGAACGATTGTTGCATGCGCTAGTATGACTTTTGGTAAATGAATTTAGGATTGATTGTGATTGTGTGCAATGTGTGTTCTCGGACTGTTTATGATTTGATATGTACATACGAATGTTGAATGTCATATGTGCACAAAGCATGCTGTTTTTTCGTAATTGTGTTGTAAGATTTACTTGAAGAAATTGTGAATTATATCTTTATGTATTGTTGTGTATTTAACATGCAAAAAGTAATCTTGATGTCCATAAACAAGAAAATGAAAGTAAAGTCCTTAAGTAATTTGTTAAAAGTACATGTAAAACTCTAAGGTAAATGCCTAGGCTAAATGCAACAAAAGTGAACTGAAGGCATATGTTAATTGAGTATGGTATCGGCTAATACTAGTAAAAATGAAGAGAAATAGATGCTGCCATTTATGGTAGAACTCGAGACCCTAAGGTCCTAAAAATAAGAGAAGAAGCCATAAATCAAAAGAAAAAAAATAGTGTGAGAAAGGGGATTCGAACCCTGCTATTCGGCCTAGGGTGTGAGACACATAAATCCTACACTAAAACAAGAAAATAAAATTGAGGCCACAGGGATTCGATCCAAGATTCTCTTTGCCGAATATATGAACATATCTAACACTCTAAATATTGAAAAAAAATGCGGCCCAAGTGATTTTAAAACGGGGTCTTATGATCGAAATTGTGAGGCTCATAAGTCTGACATATAGCAAAATAAAATGCAGTCACTAGGGATCAAACTTGGGTCTCCTTAGATGATCATGAAACACATAACTAGATATTATTAACCCGGAAGGGGTACTGCAATGCGTGAAAAGTCCACTAAAGGCCGTAAACATGACATATGATGTAAGATAATGGAAAGATGAAATGAATATTCACTTAATGAGGTGAGAAATAATGATAAACTATTATGCTAATGAAAATACTGACAACATGATAATAGGCTAAGAGGAATGGTGGGATAAGTCTTAATAAAGCCTATGTAAAGTTCAATCAAAGTACTCACCTAAGACAGTGTTGATTATTAAGAAACAAGTCTCAATCACATTGTATCTGTAAGTGTAAGGACAAATCACACTTAATATGTAAAAACAAGAAGAGAAGTAATCTAATGAGCGATGAATACCTCATGCTACGAGCAAGCTACGACGATGTATGAGTTTGATGTCAATAGGAAATTTAATATAAGTATCGATAGGCTAGCTATGATTGGTGATGCCTTTTTTCGGAAGGGCAGAGCTTCACATAAATCTCATTAGATGAGACTGTCCACCAAGGAGGGTGTGGGTCTCCCAAAATCTCCTAGTCTTTGAGCTATGTTTCCAACATAGGGAACTAGGTTGATTCGAACCGCTAAAGCTATAATGTTTTGTGTTTAACATTGGCCAGTGACTCCACGTACTTCGGTGGAGGGGAGACACCGTATTACAAGATGTTCACATGATCTGTGTCGGTTATGGTTGAAGTTCGTCAAAATATTAAAGATAATGAAATAAACGATACTGAAGGTGTTTGTGCAAGACAATAAAGAGGTGAAACTGGATTCAAGTAATGACATTAGGTAAAGCTTGGTCAATGCACTTCATCATCCGAATGAGAGTCTTAAACTTCGTCAAAGGTGTAGCTGGTGTTTACATCAGCCTATTAATGAATTAAATGAATAATGGTGGAGTACGAACGAACGAATGAAGTAGACTCTGTGTTTGCAAAAGGAGGCCCTCGTGTTGAATTCTCATATGTTGGGCCCTCTCTTGAGATGTCATAATGCTACGTCCATGATTCAAAGGTCTCGTGGATATGGAATGTATGTTATGTGAACCTATATGTGTATTATGTGTGACATATACATGGTATGACCTTCCTATTACGAATTAGGCAAGTCAAGAGACTTGACCTCCTAAGGAAGCATGTTAATTATGAAAAGCCATTATTGTTCATGCATTACCGTTATGCAATACTGCATATACCTATACTTAGTACAAGTGTGTACTAATTCCATACAATATTAATATTTTAGGTGCAGGCTCAGGGGGACGTTGAAGGTAATATTGCAGTTGTTCGGACTCAGGAATTTCATCCGGACTTGGTAGGTCCTCATGCATTCGAGGATGCCTGCCTTTATATTTATTTCTTAGTAGTAGGTTTGAACTAGTGGAGTATGTTCCACTAGTATTTCTTTCATATGTTATTCAGACGTTATTTATAGTGGCGTTTTTGCAAGTATTACTTATGACATGGTATTCTATTTCATTCAAGTTGTATGTTTCAATAACTTTATTATAGTTATATGAGTAATGAAGCTCCGTACAAATATGCGTACTTCCTTCATATATTACCTAATTGAGTCTTAGGTTGACCTTAGATGGGGAAACTTTGACAGAAACGATTCTTATTTCCTCATTGGAAATACTTTGGATGTTCACTACTTTAGAGTCATTTTAGTCAATGTGGTTAAAGTGAATTCAGTGTAAATGCTAGCTAGAACACTGAAATGTTTGGTGAGTTTGTTGTAAAGTGTCCATTTTAGTTAAAATTATGGAAATCCTTCTCTAAGTGTGTAATGATTTTTATTATGTTGTTTTACTTCTAAATTAATGAATATTTAATTATTTTGCATGAATGTTATTTTACTAAAATGTCCATTTTTGCATGTTTTTGCACATGTCATACTTAGCACATTGTTTTGTACTAACCTTATACTTTTATATACTATCCATGTATAGGTTTTGGAAGCAAGGTTTAAGTCTAGAAGTCAATGCTTGGGAAAGTTCCTCTCAAGAAAAAGTGTGTCCTCATATATCCGAGTGCATAATTTTTATCTTCTTAGTTCCTTATGTTAAGACTTATTATGTATCTAATGTAAAGTGTTGTTTCCTTATGTTTATTGTGTCGCGTTTTAATTTAGCTTGTGACATGACATCTTTTGATGTATTTATGAAGAATTCCTTTTTATATTTGATGTCTTGAAAAATTTTAATTCCGCACTACTACTCATGTCCTATGTAATGAACGATAGTTAAAGGGTTTGTCCAAGACCTTAAAGGGTCGGTATGCCTTGGCACGAACCGAGGGTTTTCACTAACATCTAGGGGGTACTTTTGGGTCGTGACATTACCACAACCAAAGCAATTCCCATTACCAAATATGCATTTCCCTTGTTCTTCTTCCCACAAGTAGTATAAAAAGGCTAACCACCTTGGGAACCACAACCCTTCTAATGATTGACCTTAGGATCTATAGGTTCATCTTCACTATGAGCCCTCTCCTTTAGCCTAGGTTAGTGTTGTTCATTTTGTCAACTACTCTTCAAGTTTCTAGAAATCCTACTAAGATTATTCTATTCTATGGATTAAGCATACACCATAATCCTAGAAAAGTTCATGTAACCATGGAGCATGACCGTAAAACACTCTTCTTGCACAAGGTCGGCAACACCGGTAACAAACCTACTCATCTAATCCCTAAGGTTAGACAACAAGGGTGGAGCATACCTAGACAACATAGAGAACTTCAAGGAATGTTCCTCAACAATCATATTGCCTTGCTTGAGATTAATAAACTTCGAAACCTTAAACTCCCTTCTCTCACAGCAAAAGTACATTCCTAAGAATGCCTCTATAGACTCTTCCCACTCTACAGGACCCGATACAACTGCCCTGTTATCTTTCAATTGAGTGAAAACCTCACAGAATTTGTACAAATCCATTTCTTTCTTCTCCCTAGAAGTCATCCCCATGAAACTTAAAACCTTATACACACCATCTAGAAACTTTTGGGGATAGTCTCCCACCATAAAGACAAGAAAGATAGGAGGATTTATCCTCACAAATTCTCTCAATCTAGAGGTCATAATGCTCTCCACAACATTCACTCTATGTTCAATACCCATATTCACAAGGGTTGTCATGGATCAGGCTAATGCAAGTAAAGACACTATAATCTCCCCATTACTCATTTTTTGTTGAACCACTGGGACCTTATTACCTTGACATTTAATAGGGACATGAAGAACTTTCTCAACTAGAAGAGGAATTTCCTCATTGACCCATACTTCTTTGAATCTTCTGGAGGCTATCTAGTATTAATCTTCCTAAAATCGAAAGAGAAGAGATTAGAAATAGACACTTACAACCTAAAATCTATATGCACTACACAAGATAGATGAATTAGTTGAAACTCTATCGTTTTATAGCCTCTTGCTAGTAGATGTTTCCCGACTCACACCGATGATCAAGGTTCTACTTGACATGACCTTAATAGAATTTTTGATTCATAAGACAACTTTTATAACTTATATTATGATACAAAGTTTGTTACATCCCGAGAGTGCACCCTAAAATATATGACACTCTCAAAGTGCAACATGGCGTACATGACCTCTCGGAGGTCCTGTACAAGCCCTTACACATAATTCATTTAATACATGTACGAAAAGCAGTGAAGAATTAAAACTTTTCACATAAATAATATGGTAAATAAATTTCATATAAAAGCATTGTAAATGCTAAGTCTCAACCTATGCCATTCATAGGCCCAAGAATACTTGGGACTCGACACATACAAGATGAATATAGAAATACTTAGTCAATACTTTTAATTAAAAGAATTATAAAGATAGTTATGCCATCGATACAAGTAAAAAAATACTTCAACATGCTTGAATGGTAACATAATTCTAATCTTTCCTTTGAGAAGCTTCTCACCTTCCACCTACACCTTTACATATAGTAAAATGTATGGAATAATTACAAACAATTGTACTAAGTATGACATAATACGTAATAGATGAGAAATGGACATTAATGAGAAATGTTCTATTTATGATTAAAACATCACATTAAAAGTATAATAACCACATTTAAGACAAACATCACATTTAGAAAACCATAAAAGTCATACTCAATTTATAACATTTTAGGTAACATTATATTGAACTTACAATAACCTTATAGTTAGCCTTTCATTAAATTCACTGTGACCTCATATAGAACTCACATATCACAAATAACGTCAAGCATACAAAAAATCACATAGACATTAGACACTACTACCAAATGTTGATACAAGTCTCACTTAAGCTGGTTATAACACGATCTCTCATACAATCCCTTCACACACATCTAAAAGATGTTTCAGACTACCTAATGTAAGATCATTCACACTAAACTCAATATTATACACATAATATGACGTTCTCATTTGAAATGTTAACTAAAGACTTACTTAAGTAATGCAAGAAGAGACCGTCCATACACCCTCTAAAAGTTTATCTATATAATCATTAAGACTACCTATGTTTATATCATGTCTACCTATTAAATAAACTTTACCTCTCTAGAGTAATTCTTAAGACTTCTCTAGGTAAGATATGAAGTGCTTCATACCTTAACCCAACAACCCGTAAACTACTCTAGTAAGAAATTATTCATTAAAATATTTCCAACTTATGTCATTCTCTTTTCTAGTTCACTAAGATACATTCAACACATAAATACATTCAACTAATTGTCTTGGAGATGACGTAGGGACTCACTACATTACTACATTTTCAAAACCTAATCGTGCAATTCATAGATAGTGTCCTATGCCACCACCAAAACTTTATAGAACTTCTCCAATACTAGTAGGTATCCCATATGATATGAAAAGGAAATAACCTAAATAAACCATGGTGGTTAAGGATGGAATTTGGAGTAAACCTTACTCTTAGAATGGGTGTTATACTTGCCAATGGTAGAACCAAAACACAGCCCTTGTAGGCACATGGTTAGGAAATATAAATGATTTCTCTGTTCTCTAATGCCATCTTATCTTAGAGAATCTCCCCTGGACATACTCACTCGGTGATAACCTATGTTCTCATTGAGTAATTAACTTAAAGGATCACATGAATAAGTTCAATCTATAGTTATAACCCAATCACATTTCACCATACCAAAGAGTGTCCACTAGGGCTACGTACAATGGCTAAAAGGATAGCTCAATGACTTTCAAGAGGATGATTTCATGTCTCTCCAGCCAATAACCCCTAAATTCAGCATTCACATAAGAAGGATACCATTACGAATTTAAACTTAAAGGATATTATAACCTTCCAACTAGGTTGAAGGTTCCATATCTAGGACATTCAAAAGAACAATCAAGGTTACATTCCAATCATAAATAGAAGACTTAGAAGCTTTAGAATAGTAAATCAATAACTCATATTCATATCGTACACGTATCAAGTAAGGTATTCAAGTCTCTTGGAAAAAGACAAACACATACTTCACCATATCACATATAACATATCATTCTAGAAGCAAATATGTATAACCAATATCATCTATAGGTCAATCTACTTACTAATATAGTATCATCTATATAAGTGATACTCTCAAACTTACTTCTCAAATAACAAGTAAAGCGGTCGTGTCAAGTAAATAACCCAACTAGTGATGCTGGGATCGTTCCCACGATGAAAATAGTCTACACTTAAGTTCAACCTGTTATTACTATTGTTTGGTCAATGACTTCCTTGGAAAGTAAAAACAATAAAAGGGGGGGTTTCTAATTATAAATGAATGAAAATAACTAACAGAATTGAAAAAGACACTGAACAGCTTTGAATGTCGGATTTTAATCAATTAATCAAAGTAACTAGGGTTTGCGTGTTTCTCACAGGTTCATAACTTGATAATTCTAACTGTAACAATTTTTTGCTAGTATCTTGAATGCAAATTGATAAGTTATGTATTTCTAAATCCTTTGTCCGGCATCTAGAAAATCTCAACTCCGCACCTTGGTCCGGCTACGTATGTTGCTTTCCTAACCCTTATCTTTACCTCATATTAAGCACCGTATTCGATATTTGACGACGTTATTACCTCATACCAATCAATACAAGCCTATTAGATAGTATACACTAAATCTATGTTGATAATTCTTTTCCTATTATCTACTTCCTTGGTACGGCAAGTAGCATTAAGGCGAGTTCTAACGTTAGTCATCCGTTAAAAAGACTTCTAAGTGAAAGAATTATTAATACATGCAAGACACTATTCTAGAATTGTTATTTTAGTTAGGTTTTATCTCATTATTTTCCTATGGTTCCCACAACCCTAGTTATGGAGTTTAGTTACCCATAGTCATAATCACAAAATATATTAAATAAGAATTCGTGTACTTACTTCAATGAGAAAGAGTAAAATCTGAAAGTTTGCTTGATTAATAACCAAAACTCACTAACAATCAATGATAGTCAAAAGTCTAACAATACAATGTTTTCTAATACGGTGTCTAACAACACAGAGTCTAACAATGATCCAGAGTCTAACAATCCAGAGTGTAACCTCAAAAATGATGTTTTCAAACTATTTATAAAAAATAAAAACCTAATTAAACAAGGACTCTCTTTGCTAAAAATCTGCCAAAACGTGGCTGGGTCGACGGACATCGCGACGGATCGTCATGGTCACGACGGACCGTCATGGACTCTATCGTCCCATACTTGTTTTCTTCTGCTGCTCTTCTTCATTACCCTCGACGGCAAGTATGACTGACCGTCATAGGCTTAACGGTCCATCGAGGGTCTTCATTAAAAAACACTTCAACTCTTGGAATATGGGTACTGGGATTACTTCTTTGAACTTCATGACGAACATGCAGGATGGACCGTCATAGAACGACGGACCGCCACAAGCTTCGTAACCCCACACTTGGTAAGATTTCCCCATCTTCCTTTAGCAGCTGCACTACGCTGCCACCTACAGACCTTCACCAGCACGACGGACCGTCATAACCTCCGTAGGTGGTCTCTTCTGCATTTCTTTGTTCAAAATCTCCGCATTCAGCTTTGGACAGATTTCCTGCAAACTAAAAAGAAACTTATATAAAAATTAGCAAATAAAGTTTTTTGGACAAACTAAACATAAGGAAAAAGTATTAGTAATACCGTGAAACCACTTTATATCAACACCCTCAACTTAAATTCGTTGTTTGTCCGCAAGTGACGCACTATGACTTAATTCAAAATCTTTGTACAATAGTATCCATGTTTTATCCTTTGCAATCATTTGGCTATGAATCATGATTAATCTCATCAAATCTATGCATGATATCACTATTAGGCTTGAATTATGTGGGATCTGAACATGATACAGACTCACCATGCACTAAAACCTATCCTCTTCAATTTATCACCGACGTGCTAACAATTTTGGTATTGCAACTAGGGTCCTCACTTTAAAACAAATTCCTCATTTTTCACACAATGATTTCGGTTTGAGTATAAGGATTAATTTCCAACACTCGCTCTCAGAACAAAGTCACACTCATTCATACCTATTGCCATAAGCTTGCCCTTATTTTGCACTGCCTTAAGATTGCTGTACAACCCTTAGGATCACGATAGACTTTTTTATCTAGTAAAACAGGCTCAGGGTCAGGTAGGGTATATTTAGGTATACTTTAGTGACTTTTATCCCTCCTTGACATATCGGCTAAAGCTTCCACTTTCTATCATTTTATCTCGCCCAATTTCAGATATTCTTTCACCTTGATATTTTGTCTTCTTTCTTCATTTGTATAAGTGACTCTCTTCTTTTCTTACTTGTATTTCTTGTATATTTTTCTTTTTCTTTACTTTTCTTTCAACTAATTCTTGAGTCATTTTACTTTTGTTCTCTCTCACTCTCTTTTTTCTTTCAACCACACTTTCCAGAACATTCCTCATAATATCAACCCTTAACTCATGGCTTTGCCATGAGTCAAGGTACACAATATGCAAATTTGGGTCAGGGCCATAACGAAGGTTGTTTACTAAATTAGCCACCCTCAACTTATGCTTTTGGCATAAAATGAGGTGCACATGTCCAAGGAGGGACCAGGGCAAACACATTGTTCCCAGAAAAGATAAGTTGGGGTGAAAAAGAAAGGTCTAATATAAGCTCAGATCTTTTGAAATCAAAGAAGAATTAATTTCATTTGTTTTCTTTTATTTAGGCTAGAAATGGGATTTATTGAATAAGGGCCTATGATCCTTTCCCAATTGTTTATTTCAACTCACTTTAGCAGGACTAACTAGGCAAGTTCTAGCTAAGTACGAATAATGGACTATTAAAATTTTCCTCACACTCACTTGACATCTAATCACTATACCAGATTATCGGACACCTAGTTCGAATTTTAGACTTACGGTAATGCAATTGTGTACCTCTATATCATTCTTAGGGCCACACAATTATCAGTTACTTTTCCTAGTCATGCATCATTTCCCAGTTTATCAGGATATCATTTTAGCCATCATGCTCCAGAATTAAACTGTGTACAAAAAATATAAACATGCCGATTCAAAAGAAAAAATAATCAGTCTTTTGGGGAAAAAGAACACAGGCAAGAAAACTCCAAAAGAGGATAGTGAATTTTGCGACTCAGTCTTCACCCTAACACTCACTTTCCATTTACCCCACCCACAACAAAAAAACATGCAATTGTCCCCAATGCATAAAAATTTTAATACTAAAGTTGTAGGTGAAGAAAACCTGTGGTGCAAAGCGCCGTCGATCAGCAAGCTGGTGTGTCCGGTTCCCCGGAACCTACGTCCTCTGCAATCTGGAAACCCTCAGTAGTGTCCTTAGCAACAACCGCACTATCATTAGTGCCTCCTGCTGTCTCCACTGTTCGGGATCTAGACGCCCTAGCCGCTAACTTTGACGCTCTCATCTGGTGCGCCTCCTCCTCATCAAGTGAGGCTCTCCACGCAGCTTCCATCTCTCGGCGCTCCTTTTTCCTTGCTCGCACCTCATCCTCTGCTCGACTGCTACGCCTCTTGGCATGCTTTCCAGAGGGAGGTGCTGGAATCTTCTACGTGGCGAATAGGGCCGCTAGCACTTTGTCCTCAGCAGGCTCGACAGAAAGGGCCTCAGACTCCGGCACCCTAGCCTCTAAGATCGTGTCGATATCTGCACGAAGACTATAAACTGCAGCCTGAAGAGTCGACACATCCACTGAAGGGGCTGGTCAGGTTAGCACCCTCAACTCAAAGGCGTCCAAGCGCTGGTTAACCTCAGCGATCTTCCACTCTGTGTACTGTACCATTTTTCGCTCTAGGCGCTCTTCTGACTCAGTAATAGACTTGTGCATCCACAGCTTGATATGATGCAGAAGTGTAGCCATTTGCGCCTCTTATTTTTGGACCCTAGCAAGCGGGACCAGTGCTGGTAGAAGGGCTGTGCGGGAGGAGCTTGGGGTAGTGCTACTACCCGAGATAGACTCAACCGGGGTAGTGTCAGTGGACGCCGCCTGTGTAGCCATGCGGGCTTGGGTTACCGTATCAGCAAGATCATCAGCAAGTGGGGGCAGCTCTATACGGGGCCCTCTGCGTGGATCCAAATCATTGGCCTCGTCTCTGATGAGGCCGACGTCAACAGTGCCCTGTGGGGTCTTGAGCTGATTCACGTGCCATATAGGCACACCTGCGGACCTGCATAAAGCGAATATCATGCACGGGAAAGGGTAAGTAGTAGTGACCTTGAATTCCCTCTCGTGCATGACTGCATGTAGAAGCCACGCAAAGTCCACCTCGAACCCGGCTATCATCGCCGCCATCAACACTGCTCGATCCCATGTAACGATATTATCAGCAGATGTGGGGGAAAGATAGTGACGAACAAGCATCCACAAGAATTTCGCCGTGAAAGTCGGGTTGGCCTTCTTGATGGCCCCCCTTGGCTCAGTCACCCAGTCGGCACCCTCTCCATCAACTGACAGGTGCAGTGTCATCCACCTCTTGGTGGTCTCTCTCAGTGATGGCTCGCGCAGGAATTGGCCAACTTTAACTATCAGCCAGCGGTAGTCAAACTCGGAAGTGAGGGGGGTCCGAGTAGCATCAACACCCTCGGCGTGTAGAAACTGGCGTATGGAAGGCAGGGAAATGTCAACCTATACGCCTCGTACTCGGACCTGCTTCAGTGGGGCCTATTTAGCGGGGGTAGCCCTACTATCTATCTGCGATCGGAGAGTCGCTACGTAGGATGCATAGAACTCTCAGACTATTTCTTCACTGTAACGTCCCAACGGACGTGTTTTCCACTCCAAGCAATGCCTGGTGAAGAGATTGTGGATCTCAGGCATCGTCTTGAGACTCCTTATAAAGACCCGCCGCTCCTAGGTGAGTGGTAGAGTCATCACTCCTTTATCAATCAGGAACTTGGCGTCAGAGTACACTTGCACTTGCCCGTCGACAGACCACCGGTTGGGCTGGTCAGTTGCTGGTGTGCGGGCCTGAGCTGGTGAACCTGATGTGGATTCCGAACTATCCGCCTCTTAAGACGAGGCCGATGCTGCAGCGGTGGCGAGTGCGGGAACCTTAGTAGAGCCGGAGGCTTCCTCGTACCATGATACTTCTTAGGAGCCAGACGCTCCTTCTTCATTTGTGGATGACCCGGATGGTGTGCCGGTCAGTGTGCGCTCCTCATCTGACTCGGAGGCAGTAACTATGCCGGACGCCACCTTTTTGGGTGTGGATCTGCGAGCACGTGCAGTACGGGAAGGGGTTAAAGTGCCTAGGTGCACATTCTTAGGGTAACGCTTATCATCAGAGCCAATGACCATGAGGGAAGACAGGGCAACAGACTTTGATCGCCCACATGCGTAGACTCGGTCTTGTTTGGGTGCCATCGTAGATAGTACCTATAAAGGATAAATATTAGTATGAGAAGTGGAAAACAAAGCAAGCAAAACCACAAAAACAATTAAAATAGTATGTGATTACTATGGTAAAAGTGACACACGATAGGCCTGGTGATGGCTCATCGTGACTATGAGGAACCGTCATAGGGTCCTCGTATTTTACTTAAACTGCGTATATATGGAGAACCCTGAAGGAGAGTCTCTGACTAGTATAACTGTATGTGCAGGACGAACCGTCACAAATACGACGGTCCGTCGTAGGACACTTGAAAAAAATAAGAAGACCCTTAAGAGAGGGGTCTCTGAACGAGATGATGGCCATGCAGGACAGACCATCATGACTACGCCGGTCCGTCACAGGTGTCCGTTAGAGGAAACTTAGGAAAAAATGAGAGACCCTTTGAAACAGGGTCTCTGACAACCAGAACTGTTGTGCAGCACGGACCGTCGTGAAGACAACGGTCCGTCACATATGTCCGTTGGGACAGGGTGATAGGGCTTTTGGAACGGACCCTATGACGGTACGTCGTGGTATGACGGTCCGTCATCGGGATCTCGTTCTATATACCAGTGATAGAACTGGGGTACCCCATGCATCCCCGATGAACTCAAATCAAACTTGTAGTGTTTCGGACCTACATTTGTCTGACCTTACTACCTAGGAAACTAGCAATACAAAAGCACCTATGTCTAGGGTTGTAAACACGACAATTTCGAACATTTTTAACCTAGGTTAGACAAAATCTTATGAACAAAATGAACATATGACGAACAACTAAGCTAATACTAATTAATTAGAAAAAATGCAAGATAAATGAGTACAAATTAGAGACACATACCTTAGAATTTGAGAAAAACAAGATGGGAGAGTACTCGGTGACCAAGAAGACACCCACAGCAGCAACTCTGACTAGTAGATGAACACTTTTAGGGCTTTGGTGAATTGTAGGGGGACAATGATCGGGTGATAGAGGGAGAGATTGTAAAAGTTTAAAAGAGAGAGTAATGGGGCGAATAATGAAAGAATGGTGGTGAAATGAGGGGTTGCGGAGTTTAAATGGTGAAAGTTTACAATAAACACCAACCGGGTCGGCTCGGGTATGCCTCATGAATCACGCGACGATTCCCTGATGACGGTCCATCGCAGCTATGACGACCCGTCATTGGTTCCGTCGTGTGTGCCCTAGATTGAAAATAACAAAAAGACATACCTGGTACGACTGATGCATATGACGGTCCGTCGTGGGCGCAACGGTCCGTCGATGTGTCCGTCATTGACTGTTGTGGAGTAATTTTCTGTAAATTTTCCTGGTGATGTGCCTGCAAATTTAAAAACCCATTAGTAGAAAAATTCTACCATTATTAAAAAGATTTTAAGTAATGGGTTGCCTCCCAAAAAGCACCTGATTTAATGTCGCGGCACGAGTGGGGACACTTGATTACTCAGACTTCATCAATATGGTTTGCCTCAATCACTTCATTCGCCGATTCAGCATGCCCGAAATAGATTTTTATGCGTTGTCCATTCACCTTTAACTTCATACCCTCCTTAGTTTACAACTCAACTACTCCATGACGGAATTGTTGGGTAAACAAGTAAGGACTAGTCCATTTAGACTTGAGCTTTCCCGGAAACAAGCGCAACCTGGAATTGACTAAAAGCACTAAATCCCCAACCCTAAACTCTTGTTTTACACTTTTTTGTTCATTCTACTTCTTCATCTTTTCTTTGTGGGATATGGCAGATACCGATTGGAGCTCACCACTCTGCCTCATGCTCCTACAAATATTGAAGGTCGCTTCTTCATTATTCAACCGAAATGTCATTTGTCCCTTCTCCATATCAACTAAGGCACTACCTGTAGCAAGGAATGGCCTCCAAAGAATAATAGGCACTTCAAAATCGACTTCACAATCAAGAATAATGAAATCAGCCAGAAAGATGAATGACTCAACTTTTACTAGCACATCATGGAGTATCCCTATAGGCTTTTTCACTGTCCGATCAGCCATCAATAGTCGCATCGCAGTAGGTTTTAGATCCCCCAAACCAAACATCTTGTAAATTGAGAGGGGCATGAGATTTATGCTTGCCCCTAGATCACATAATGCTTTCGCAAAATGTAATGACCCAACTGTACAAGGAATAGTGAACGCACTCGGATCTTCTTTCTTTTGTGCGAGGGATCTTGTAGCAATAGCACTACAATGCTGCAGTCTATCATCATCCTCAAAAGTGACCAATCTTTTCTTGGTGACCAGATCTTTCATAAATTTGACATAACCAGGCATTTGTTCTAGAGCTTCTACCAAAGGGACATTGATAGAAAGTTGTTTCAACATTGTTATGAAACGCCGATATTTACCATCCTCGGTCTTTTTCACTAATTTTTGAGGGAAAGCTGGTGGTGTCCTAGGCATGGGAATTACATTCATAGGTACTTCCGCATTTTTTCCATTACAGTCCTCTACTTCACCACTACCCTTTACCATATTGTCATTATCCTTTCTCACATTTTCCTCAGTAGATGGCATATATGGGTCAATCGTTCGCTTACCACCCCGAGAAGTGATTGCCATAAAGTGTGCATCATTCTTTGGATTTTGGACAGTGTTACAAGAAAGAGTGCCCGGTTGCCGTGTGTTCACTGTTGCAGATAATTGGGCCATTTGCAACTCGATCTGCTTAATCGAAATTGCATGTGTATCAACTTTTTGCCCAATAATATCTAAATCACACCTCAACTCTTTAATGTTCACATCACTAGCATCGAACCTCCTCATCATTTTGTTCAACATATCCTCAACTCGCGCCATACTATCTCCACAATCCCTAGGAATAACTTCACGATTTTGAGGAGGGACATATGGCCCATTCCTGTCATTTCTATTAGCATAGTTACCCCTGCTAAATTTTTTGTCGCGGTTGTAGTTTCCATCTTGGACATAATGACCCTCACGGTTGTAGTTACCATAGTTTCGACCTTGGTTCCCTTGACCTTGGCGCCAGTTATCCTTATTTGAGCCTTGGGCGCTTGGTCGGAAACTCCCCATCTACTCATTTAATGCATAAATGTCCTCCGCATAATAGCATTCATAATTAAGAGGTGGTGGTTTAGCAAAGTAGTTGACTGCATTTATCTTTTCTGCACCCCAGTGACATGTTTTAGTACCAACCCAAGATCGGTTCTCATCTGAGCCATTTCTTCACGAATATCATCTGTGTCTGGGTTATGAGTGCACTGCACTGCGAAGTTTTTCTCCTTGTATCAGACTTCCTAGTATTCCAAGCTTTGTTATTTCGGGTGATTTTCTCTAATTATTCGGCGATCTCAGCATAAGGACACTCCCTATAAGATCCACCTTTTATAGTGTCCAAAACCTCTTTATTGTTATCATCATGTCACCAATAGAAGTATTCCTTCAGTTACTCATCATCTATACGGTGATTTGAAACACTTTTCAAGAATGAGTTGAATCTATCCCAAGAACTACTAACTCTCCTGGTAGTGCCACAAAGTTATTCACTCTGTCTTTGTGGTTTAGTTTCTTGGAGACCGGATAGTAGCCTGCTAAGAAGACATCCCTTAGTTGGTTCCAAGTGAAGATTGAGTTGTATGGGAGCTCATTAAACCACATAGCAGCCTCTCCCGTCAGTGTGAGAGGAAACACTCTGAGACCTGTTACATCTAAATCCAAATTAGGCCTCCCTACACAACTTTTACACAATGCCCTTACCTTAGCTATATGGGCATGTGGATCCTCAGAAGGTAGTAATGAAAACAAACCTCTGGCAGTGATTATTTGCATTAGGCTACTAGTTACCACAAAGGTGTTGCCTGTAGGTAGAGGAGGCAAGACAAGTGGCCCATCCGAGTCTACTATTTTATCATAGCCTCTGTAGTATGCTTGGGGCTGTGGAATGGGATTTTGTCCCCTCTGTTGGTGTTCCCCCGAAGCATCAGGTAACATCTGACCATGAACATCAACCGGAGCTGGGATGTTCTGGTTCGGATCATCATCATTTATTCCCAAGTTTCAATTCATATTGCGCAGTGTACGCTCTAATTCGTGATCATAGGGAAACAAGGGTTCTCTTTCTCTCCGTGTATTTAGCATACAAGGAGGATAGTTCTGAACAAAAATCAAAAACAATAAAATGAAGTAAAATCAACAAAATATCAACTAAGTTCAAGTTAACCTAAAAGCTATATTCCCCGGCAGCGGCGCCAAAATTTGATAAGCTCAAACTTACTTCTCAAATAAGAAGTAAAGCGGTCGTGTCAAGTAAATACCCAACTAGTGAGGTTCGGATCGCTCCCACGAGGAAAATAGTCTAGACATAACTTCAACCTGTTATTACTATTGTTTAGTCAATAACTTCCTTGGAAAGTAAAAACAATAGAAAGGGGGTTTCTAATTCTAAATGAACGAAAATAACTAACGCAATTGAAAGAGATACTGAACAATTTTGAATGTTGGATTTTAATCAATTAATCAAAGTAACTAGGGTTTACGTGTTTCCCACAAGTTCATAACTTGATAATTCTAACTATAACAATTCTTTCCTAGTATCTTGCATGCAAATTGATAAATTAGGTATTTCTGAATCCTTGGTCCGGCATATAAAAAATCTCACTCCGCACCTTGGTCTGGCTACATGTGTTGCTTTCCTAACTCTTATCTTTACCTCATATTAAGAATCGTATTCGATATTTGACTAAGTTATTACCTCGTACCAATCAATTCTAGCCTATTAGCTAGTATACACTAAATCTATGTTGATAATTCTTCTCCTATTATCTACCTCCTTTGTCTGGCAAGTAGCATTATGGCGAGTTCTAACGTTGGCCATCCGTTAAAAAGACTTCAAAGCGAAAGAATTATTAATACATGCAAGACACTATTCTAGAATTGTTGTTTTAGTTAGGTTTTATCTCATTATTTGCCTATGGTTTCCACAACCCTAGTTATGGAGTTTAGTTACCCATAGTCATAATCACAATATTCAAATATTTTAAATAAGAATTCATGTACTTACATCAATGAGAAAGAGTAAAAATCCGAAAGTTTGCTTGATTAATCACCAAAACTCACCAACAATTAATGAGAATCAAAAGTCTAACAATACAATGTTTTCTAATACAGTGTCTAACAATACGAAGTCTAACAATGATCCAGAGTCTAACAATCCAGAGTCTAAAACTCCAAAGTCTAACCTCAAAAACGTGGTTTTTTGAACTATTTATAGAAAATAAAAACCTAATTAAACAAGGTCTCTATTTGCTGGAAATCTGCCGAAATGCAACTCGATCAACGGACCTCGCGAGGAATGTCATGGTCATGATGGACCGTCATAGGAACAATGGTCCGTTGAGGGTCTTCGTTCAAAAAATCTTCAACTCTTGGAATATGGGTACTGGGATTACTTCTCTGAACTTCATGACCAACCTGAAGGACGGACTGTCATAGACACGACGGACCATCACAAGCTTCGTAACCCCACACTTGGTCAGACTTCCCCATCTTCCTTCAGCAGCTACATTACGCTGCCACCTACGGACCGTCACAAGCACGACGGACCGTCATTAGATCCGTAGGTGGTCTCTTCTGCATTTCTTCACTCAAAATCTCCGCATTCATATTTGGACAGATTTCCTCCAAAATAAAAAAGAAAATTATATAAAAATTAGCACAAAAAGGATTTTGGACACACTAAACATAAGTAAAAAATATTTATAATACCTTGAAACCACGGTATATCAGTAAGTACCTCAAATATCAAATAATCTATCAAGAAATATCATACTTCAACATAAACTAATCCACATAATGACTACATTGTAGTCTAATAGACACATATATCACAAACGAAATGAACTTATGCTATTACCCCACATAACCAAATATTTCATCATGACATTCATAATATCCACATAATTAAATTATAATATGATAAATCCATAATACTTGAAGTAATGCCGACCGCGCCACATCATTCACAATACAAAAAAGTAATGCCTACAAGGTCACATCAATGACACCTATACCACATAAGCACTACCTTAGGTGGACCAAAAAAAGCATTTTTATTATATAAATCCTATATTACATAATATAGAGAATGTTAGATCAGCATACCATGAATCAAACCTCACAACTTCAATCAATAGTCAATTCATCCAAGATAACATACAAAGGCACTTAACAATGGTCATGATCATTAATGCAACCTAATAATTAAGATATACCATGGAAAAAAGATAATTCAACATAAATTTATGACGTTAAGGATCCAACTAATAATTCTAGAATTATTCATTTATAATTCATCATCCCTAATAATCCTACTTAAGAAATCAATAGCATTAGAACATAATTAATGCACCCATAAACTAGTCAAATCTAGGGTTGCATGAATTACATGGGATCATCGAGTTTTTAAGTCATACTCATCAAATTAAAAACGATTCAATAAATATGCAATGATTCAAAAAAATTTATGCAAGAACATATTAATAGATTTCGAAATTGGACAAGTTCATTCTTTAAAACATTAAAAATCACTTTGAAGAATGTCTCCTTGACTAAAAGAGATCAAGGATGAAGGTAATACGTTAATTTTTATGCAAAGTCCACAAAATTGATGGAGAGACCTTGAGAAAATGAGTCTTCTTCCTTAGAGATTCTATACTTCATCAATACATGTTTCATAGAGAAGAATGGTGAGGTTTTGTTTTGAGTTGAGTGTTTATCTTTTATTGATGAGATGAGAGATATAAAAAGACTCAGTAAAAGTCAATAATTCATCCACAAATTATCAAAAAGACCCCTTAAGTCATTAGATATTTTAACCAATTCAAATTTTACATAAAAATAATGCAACCAAATCATAGAGTTTATTGCGCGTTGTGGAGGCACTTTCAAAAAAATTTTCTAGAAAATTTCAAGAAATAATGGTTTTGACGGCCCCACGTTGCAGGACAAGACTTTTTCTCAATCCGTGTTTGTTATGCGTCGCGCAGCAGCTTCAGATATTTGCTGCATTGCTGCTTCGATGACCCATGTTTGGGTCCTCCTCAGGGACCCATCGGCTGGTCCCCCCGACGTGTTTCTAGGACATTTACCTACCTGTAGAAACCATTGATACTCATTTTAACCTCCAAAACTCCACTACAAAACACTATGACATATTATTTAACTTCGACTAGTTTTCGGACATCTTAGACTTTCGACCTCCAAACCATTCCAAACTTCATATATTGCATATAAACAATATTATTAACACATGTTAGTCTCTACTTTCACAAAGGTCTTTCATAGAAATGTTTCAATATCCCCAACTTGGACAACATTAGTCATCATATGACACCTACTTCTTTTAATATACTTTCAAAAGATAATAAACTCAAGACTAGAAGAACATAACAATTCCACATAATACCCAATACACAAATTTAGGGGGAGCACAAATTTCACATAATTTTAGAGATAAAAATAACAACTAGAGTATTAAAATAATCTAAGACTCATCATGCAAAAAAGACTCACATTATTTATTTCAAATAGGAGGAACTCCTTCTATGTTTGTTATTATGCTCATATACATCAATTCTAAACATATTACAAAAATTTTCAACAAAAGAACAATTTAGTCAATTTTTCAAAAATCATAGAGTAAATTGTGAGGCATTAAAATGAATATGTTTCAACATTTTAAAAATGCAACAGTTAACCAAATACTAATGAAAGCATGATAATGTAATATATATAACCGTATAATCTCTATTTTCAATATAATCACCACTTCATGAAATGCACAATGCAAGGAATCAATGAAATTCAATTCCAACAAGACTACTAAAAATAATGCAACTATTTAACATCCTATGGTGAATTTCTAGCTTTCCAAATTGAGTTGAATAGAAGAGATGAGACGATATATGAAAACTCCAATTCTCACCATACCCTGCTACTTAAAAGGAACTAGTAACTAGTAAAGAAAGAAGTTATAACCTACCAACATCATCATAATCATCCGATTCGATACTCTTACCCGTAGTGCTTGGAAATGAGCCATTCCCTTTGGAGTACCACCTTCTGGAACACTAGGAGGGTCTTTCTTACCTTCTTTTCCTCTAGCGCAATAGTAAGAAAATCTCTCACCTTGTGTCCACCCTTTCCTTAATACTAGAAATTCCTGGTAACAAACAGACATTTCCCATAGTTCTTCTTCCCACAAGTAGCGCAAGAAGGCTTACCACCATGGGAACCACTACCCTTCTCATGTTTGACTTTAGAATATCTAGTTACATCTTTAATTTGAGACGTCTTCTTGAACCTTGGTTGGTTTTGATCACTTGGTCAACTCCTCTTCAGGTTTCTAGAAATCCAATTATTCTTAGAGTCCTCTTTGGATTAAGCATACACAATGAGCCTAGAAAAGTTCATGTAACCATGGAGCATGGTCGTACAACACTCTTCTGTCAAAAGTTTGGAAACACCGGTCACAAACCTACTTGTCTTATCCCTAGGGTTAGACACAAAGGATGGAGCATACCTCGAAAACATAGTGAACTTCAAGGTATGCTCCTTATTAATCTTCTTTCCTTGCTTGAGATTAATGAACTCCTCCAACTTCACCTCGCAGCTCTCACGAGAATAGTTCTTTCCTAAGAAAGCTGCTTTAAACTCTTCCCACTCTATAGGACATGACTTAACCGCACTATTATCTTTCCATTGAGTGTACCACACTTAAGTAAAATCTCTCAATTGGTATGAAGCAAACTCCACCTTTTGCCTACAAGTCATCCCCATGACACCGTGTAAACACTAGCTAGAAACTTATAAAGATCTTCTCCAACCATAGTGACCAGAAAGATAGAAAGATTCATCCTAACAAATTCTCTCAATCTAGAGGTCATCGTGCTCTTTACAACATTCACTCGAGGATCAATACCCCTATTCACATGGTTGTCACGGCTCGGGCTAAAATAAGTTAAGCCTCTCAAATCTCCCCATTATTCATTTCCGGGGAAACCATCGGAACCTCATTACCTTGACCTCTAATAGATACTTGAACACCTTGAGCCCTTTGAGCCTCTTATAGAACTTTCTCAACTTGAGGAGGAATTTCCTCATTCACCCTTCCATTTTTGAATCTTCTAGTGAACATCTAATATTCATATTCCTAAAAAAATATAGAAGATATTAGGGATATAAAGATACACCCTCAACTTAATAGGCACAACATACGATTGATGATGAAAGTGAAACTCTATCTTCCTATAGCCTCTTGCTCTTAGATGTGTCGCGACTCACACCGATGCTCAAGAATCTAATAGACGCATCATTATTTGATTTTTTATTCCTAAGACCACATTCATAAACTATGTTATGATACAAAAAATTTCAAACCCCGATAGCGCACCCTAGAAGATATGATACTTTCGGAGCGCTACACGCCGCACTTGACCTCTCTGAGCTCTTGTACGAGCCTTTACACATCATTCATTGAATCCATTTATGAAATGTAGTGCTGAAGTAAAACTTTTCACACAGATAATATCTTAAAATATCTTTTATATAAAACCATAAAAAAATTAAATCCCAACATATGCCAATCTTGGACTAAAGAATACTTGGGACACGACCCATAAAATACGAATGTAGAAATAGTTAGTCAATACTTGAAATTAAACAAAAACTTAATATAGTTATGCCCACGTGTTTAAGTGAGGACATACTTCAACTTTCTTGAACGATTACTAGACTCCAAGATTTCCTTCGAGACTATTCTCACGTTCCACCTAAACCTTTATATGAAACAAAATGTATGGAATTAGTACAAACACTTGTACGAAGTATGACTTAATGCATAAAACATGAGAAATAGACATTTACGAGAAATGTGCTCTTTTTTATTAAAACATCAAATTAAAAGTAGAAGAACCACATTTAAGCAATAAACATCACATTTAGAACATCATAAAAGTCATATCAATTTATAACATTTTAGGTAACATTACTGTGAACTTACCATAACCATACTGTAAGCCTTTTATTAACTTCACTGCATACATGAGACCATCCTACAATAGGTGATTGTAAGTATCACTTAAGTGTGTGATGAATCGACCGGCCATACAATCCCTTCACATATACCTAAGAGATCCTTTAGACTAAAAAAGATAAGATAAATCACACTAGACACAACAATTTACACATAATATCACAGTCTCTTCACAAAGTTTAATAAAATACATACTTAAATAATGCAAGAAGAGACCTTCCAAACACCCTCTTGATGCATACCTAAATAATCATTAAGACAACAAAAGTTTAGTTCATTTCTATTTATTAAATAAAATTTCCCTACCTAATGTCATCCTTAAGACTTCCCTAGGTAAGATATGAATTTATCATTCCTATGCCCCCTTCATATCTTAACTAAGGAACACATAAACTACTCTAGGTAAGTCCTTATTCATCAAAACACTTTCCAACTTAAGTCATTATATTTTCTGGTTCATTAAGATACATTAAACACATTCAAGTACTTTTCTTGTAAAAAATCTAAGGACTTATCACTTACATCTTAAAAGACTAATTGGTCAATGTCTAGATAGAATCCCATGCCACCCCCTAAACATCATAGATTTTCTCAAATACTAGTTGGTATCCCATATTATAAGAACAGACAATAAAAGACATAGGCAATGGTATCAAAGCATGGAATCCGGAGTTAACTCTACTACGATAAACGGTATCTTACTTGCCAATGGTAGAAATAGGACACAACCCATGTAGGCACATGTTTAGGGAATATGAATGCTTTCTTTGTTCTCTAACTTCATATTACATTAGAGAAAATCCCCAACCATACTTACTTGGTGATATGCTTTGTTATCATTGAGTAATAACAAAAAGGATCACATGAAGAGGTTCCTTATCTAGTTCATAACCGTATCACATTACCCTTCACCCATGATTGTCTACGAGGGCTACCTACAATAGCTAAAAGGATAGCTCCATAACTTTCCTAAGGATAATTTCGTTTCATTCTAGACAAGCAACCTTAAGTCCACCATTCACACAAGAAGGATATCATTACAACTATAAACTTCAACGATATCATAACCTTCCTACTAGGTTGAAGGTTCCACATTTCTTAACAACGTTCAAGATTACATGCTAATAACACATACAAGACTAATAAACTTTAGCACACAAAATCAATAACACATATTTACATTGTACATGTGTCAAGTAAGGGACACAAGTCTTCCAAAACAAGACACACATACTTCACCATATCACATATAACATATCATTCTAGAAGCACAAAGGTATAACTAATATAATTTATAGGTCACCCTACTAACTACTATAGTATCATCAATCTATGTATCACAAGTATCATATAATCCATCGAGAATTATTATACTTCAATATCAAGTTATCCATATAATGACTAAACTATAGACTACTAGAGACAAATATCATCAACTAGAAGAACTCTAGCTTTGACCCCACAAAAAATACATATGTCATCATGGAATTCATTATCTGCAAATAATAAATTTATAACATGATAAAGCCATAATACTTGAAATAATGCCGACGAGGTCACAATATCCATAATTCATAAAGTAATGCCGACAAGGCCACATTAATCACACGTATAATACATAATAACCGCCACCATTTAAGTCCATACCTAGAATCATTACTATATAATACTACACTACATAATTTAGAGAAAGTTAGATCAACATACCATAAATCCAACCTCACAACTTCAAACCATATCCAATTCATCAAACATAATATACAAAGGCCCTTACTAATGGTCATGATAATCAATTCAACCCAATAAGTAAAATATACAATGAAGAAAAGATAATTCATCTTGGAATTATGAAATTAGGGCATCCAACTAACAATTCTAGCACGATTCATTCATAATTCAATTTCCCTAATCAAACATCATAAGAATTTAGTAGCATTAGGACATAATAAAATCACCCATAATGTAGTTAAATCAAGGGATACATGAATTACAAGGGTTTATAATGTTTTTAAGTTAAAATCATCATATTAAGAACAATTACATTATTATACAATGATCCAAAATATTTTATGCAAGAACCCATGGATATATTACGAAATTACACAAGTTCATATTTGAAAAACTTGACAAATAACATTGAAGATTGGCTCCTCTAATAAAAGTGATTGAATTATGAAGTCCATAAAATAATTGTGATGAGGAGCCCACAAAATTGATGGAGAAAGATTGAGAAAGTCAATCTTTTTCCTTAGAGGTTCAGATCTTCATCTATAGAGGATTTTGATAGAAGAATCGAGAGGTTTTATTTTGAGTAGAGGGTTTAGATTAGATTGGTAAGTTTAGGAGTATAAAAATACTCAATAACCATCGATAAGTCATCCCCAAATTACCCAAAATACCACTACACTTATTAGACATTTTAACCAAATCAAATTTGACATAAAAATGACGCAACCAAATCATGGAGTTTACTGGGCGTCGAGAAGGCATTTTAAATCTTTTTTCAGAAAAATTTTGATACAAAATGGTTCGTGACAACCCTGCGTGAGAGGGCTAAATTTTTAACCATTTCGTGTTGGCTGGGCATTGCACAATAGCTACGAGGTCATTGCTGCTTGGCAGCTTCAATGACCCATGTTTGGGTCCACTTAAACGACCCTTAGGCTGATTTCTGGGATGTTGTTGTCATACTTTAGACACTTACATGTCAGTATATGCGTAGGAACCATCTTTAATCTATTTCACCTTCAAACTATCCCCCTAAACTCCACTTCAAAAACTACAACACACTAGTTTAACTTCAACTAGTTTCCGGACGATTTGGATGTTCCACCTCTAATAACTTCCAAACATTATATAGTGCCTATAAACACTATAATTATCCATTTTAAAACTGCAAAATATCATGAAACACATATTAGAATCTAGTTTCACCGATGTCATTTTAGAGGCGATATAGTCTTTCCATTGAGTTTACCATTCTTGAGAAACTTCCCCCAATTGTTATGAATCCAACTCCACGTTCTCCCTATAAGTCACCCCCATAGAACTCAAAACCTTATACACACCATATAAAAACTCTTGGATACTCTCACACCTTAGAACCACGGAGGTTAGGAGGATTTATCCTCACAAAGTCCCTCAATCTAGAGGTTATGGCATTCTAAATAGTATTAACCCTAGGCCCAACATCTCTATTTTCATGAGCCGTCACGGATCGGTCTGTGGTAAGGAGAGCCTCTCTAATCTCCCCAATAGTCGTGTCTTGCGGAACAACCATAATCTCAGCCCCTTGACAAACTATTGGGACGTGATCACCTTGTGGATCTTAAAAATCTTGTGGATCTTGTCAACCTAGGGGAGGAACTCTCTCACATACCACTTCCTCATTAACTCTCCTTGTTGGCGTCCTCCTCGTATTAATATACTATGAAAACAAGAGAAGATATTAGGAAAAGACAGTTATAACCTCAACTCCATGAAACAACTCTAGAGTAATGAAGAAAGGGAAACTTTATACTTTTACAACCTTTCGTCCATAGATGTGTCAAAAGTCACATAGATGAACAAGACTCTACTAGATGTTGCTTTAATGAGACACTGGATTCCTAAATACTACTTCATATATCTTATGTTATGATCCCATGTTTGTCATGACCAAAAGTACATTCTAGAAGTTAGGGCATTCTTTAGTCGCCACACTTCGTACTCAACCTCTCTAAGGTATTTTAAAAGCCAAAAGAAATTATTCATCGCATATATATATATATATGTGTGTGTGTGTATGTGTGTGTGTGTGTGTGTGTGTATATGTGTGTGTGTGTATATATATATATGTGTGGGTGTGTGTGTGTGTGTGTGTGTGTGTGTGTGTGTGTGTGTATATGTATATACATATATATATATATATATGTGTGTGTGTGTATATATATATATATACATTTGTATATTTATATATATAGATATATATATATATATATGTATATATAGATATATATATATATATATATATATATGTATATATAGATATATACATATATGAAAGGTAGTTTGAAGTTAAAACTTTTCACAACAATAATTTAAATCACTTTTATAGAGACATAGGAAAACTAAGTCTCTTCATACAAATCTTAGACTCATTAAAATCTTATGCTCACAAACTCTCTATACATCATTAAAATCGAAAACCAAAGTATAATAAAATGTCTTTTGAAAAGGATAGCCAAACATACAGAGATTTTTTGAGAGAAAACTATACCCAAGATTCACTCCCAAGAGACCCTCACTTGCTACATACACATTTAAAAATGAAACAACATACGAAATTAGTACATTGAATGCACGAAGTATGGTGGCATGCAATAAAACCATGCTAAAACGGACATTTTACTTTATAACATGCTTTTTATACTCTTTCGATGAAAACATCATAAAAAAAGTATAATAAAAACTTTGAAGAAAACATACTCATATAAGACATATTGTAAGTAATCCACAATATAATATTATCATCACTTAGAGACCATATAAACGTATAGACCTCTTACCAAATGGAATATTAGGACTTACTTAAGTAATATAAGAAGAGATACACCCTCTTCAAGAATGGCTAAGTTATCCTTAAGGCTATTTAATAATTATTATTCCCTTTTCATCTCTTAGAATCTCTAAAAAAGGTTTCTCTATGACTCACTTGAGTAATACATGAAGAGACCGTCCACATACCCTCTTCAAGCCTTCCTAATCAATCCCTTAAAGTTACCCTTGATAAGAACCTTTCCATTCACATTCATTAACTAAACTTATCATCATTCATCAAGCCATTTACGACACAATTAATAACTTAGAGGACTTCACAATAATGTATCGAAGGACCTAGGGAACCCTCATCCTAGATCATTCCAAGACTACTCGTTCCATGTATAGATAGCATCTCATTTCACTATCTAACGTTGTTGGACATCTCCAACATTAAATGTATCAGACGTGATAAGAATCAACATTAACCGACATAGACCATACTAGATGGGTATGAAATCCAATGTCTACCCCTACTCCAAGGAGGGTCTTCTAATTGCAAAAGGTAGAACTAGAAAACATCCCATGTTGTTACATGCTTAAGGAATATCAAGGGTTTGTTTGTACAGAGTCCCATATTAAGTAGAGCCAATACAACAGTCATATTCACTTGGTGCTAAGTATTATTCTCATTGAGTAAGTTCATTGACAACAAGGCATATGAAAATATATCATTTCTCAATCATAAAAAATCATAATACCCCTACCAAGGATGGGTCCACTAGGGATGACACTCAATGGTTATAAGGATAGGTCTTATGACTTCCTTAGAGATTGTTTCATATCGTTCTAGACAACCTATCACTGAGTACATCGTTTACTCAAGAAGGATATTATTACGGATTTCAACTTCAAGTTTTGTGTTAACCCTCTTTCTATATTAAAAGTTTCAAGTATTGACCTTGTTTACATGATCAAGGTCCTATACTAATCATACATTAATCATGTATACACAGACTTGAAAAAGGTACATAATCCTACTAAATCAAGAGTTCATATTCACATAACTTGCATGTATCAAGTATAGGGACATACGTATACCAACAAAACCACAATAACATCATCATATTATATATTCAATAACATTCAAGTACAATGTAGGAACAACTTCTAACACTCTGAAAGTCCATAACATAGTCTAGACCCTAAGATTATTAACTAATACATAACAAAATGTTTCTATTTCTAAATTAAATTATTGAAATTAATTAGGATGTTTTAGAGTTAAAACCTCAAAAAAAACCATGACTTCCCGAAATATGTTAAAGATGAGCTAGTGTGCCTTGGTGCGTTTCAAGGGGTTTACAGAGTCATAATTAAGTAAAAATAGGTGAAAATGTGTGGAACATATATTGGATTGTGTTTAGGTTTGAATTTTCTAGGTACGACTCCCCAAGGACCATCCTGAGGGTTCTTGAAGAGGACCCTACATTTGACCCTTAAAGCTATGAATTGACAATGGGTAGTCTAGGACCCAAACGACAAGCCTTCGATAATTCAAGGGCCCGTCGATGGTGCTCGTGGGTAGGGACTATCCATTTTAAAAAATTAGTCTTCGGAAAAAATGATAGACTACTAATACGGGTGGTCTTGTCGATGCCGTGATGACATGAAGTTGTCGATTAGTCTTTCATTTCCATAAGATGTTTTAGTCAAGGTTAGGTTAATTGGTTAATTATTTAATTAGGGGTTAAAGGGTGTTCAATTATGTTTGTTGGTGACTATAAAAGATTTATAAGTCATTAAACTAACTCATCACTTTATAATTTCCCCTAACTCAAATCTCTCCAACTTCTCTATACTTTCTCTCACTACCTAAAGATACCCATTGAAGAGAAGTATTCAAAATTTATTAGGTATCCAAGATCAATGTTTTCTATAACAATATTAAAATATTTGTTAAGGTACGAGAGCTATTAATTCTTTGGATCTCTTTGGCCAAGATGTTTTTAAAATTTTGTGTCCAATGATGTCTAATGCTTTAGTTTTCATCAAATTTCCTGGGTTTCTTTCAAAATTTATTTACAGTTGTATTGTATTGATTAATATTTATAGATTATGATTGTTTATGGATTAATTTTTTTATTTCATTGTCTTTGACCTAGTTTCTGTAAAAGATCCATAGTCGTCCCTTTTCCCTAGCCCTAAGTTACGAATATTATGGCATGTTATTATGCAAATAGGTTAGCAATATTATGATACTATGAATATTATGGCATGTTGTGGATATTTTGAATTATGAGATATTGTTAGGGGTATGATCATTCAAGGTTGAATGTGATTCTCCTGCGTACCTTATTATGATATGACTATTATGTGATGATCTCACTAAATGATGGGTTGCGATAAAAGAAAGTTGTCATTCTCAACTTTAGGAGCTAATGAGATAATTATTCAAAGGTTTAGTCTCCAATGGCCTATATTATGATTTGAAGTTTAATAAAGGCTTAAAAACATTTTGAACGGGTAATTTAGCTTAGCATCGAGCGAACTAGATACGAGAGGTTTCCCTTTTCACTGTTGAAAGGTACGTTCACAATGATTCTCATGATATATCAACTACCTTGAAATGTGCATACATGGGTTTCTATTATATATCCTAGTTCCTTAAATATGTTGCCCCCATATGAATATTATCTAGTGGATCCACCTAGAATTCTATGTTCATGTTTGGTTCTACCTCGGCAAGTTGAGCAGTTTCTTTTGGTGTAGGGTTCATGACAATGGATTCCATGTTTAGCACATATGTTCTATATCACTTAAAGAGATTGTTACCAAAGGTAGAATTAATGATTGAAATTAATAAAGATGAACTCTAACTAGGGTGACTTAACGGGTTCTACTTAGTGTATGTAAGGGTATGAGACTTTACCTATGCATTGAACAAGTTCACCTCTAGAGGAGTCCTAGGTAGACGATTAATACACATGATATGATGTTATATGAATTATAGACATTGCTTATGGCCACTTTCCTAATTTACCTGATTATGTGGAATTATAGGGCGTAACATGAGCATTGTACCTATAGGCTTGGTATGGGATTATCAGTAAGGGTCTTGTATAGTACGATGCAATGAACTCTAAAACATAAATTAGTGTGATGAAATTATGATTATGCTATCCATGTTGATATAACTTTATGATGATTTTATTCATGAGAAAAGGGATGTTTTTTCAAAACATGTTCATTTACTTAGAAAATCCTTTATGCATAATCAATAACGCATATGATCCAATGAACAAACATTCATCAAGACAAGGACATATAAAATACAAGATAAACATAATAAATTAAAGTCAAGTTATCAAGCATAGAAGCATATTAGATTAAATAACCAAAACAACTTCAGTACAATGTTATACCACAACAAAGCATGTATAAGAGTTCATAACATTGCAACATGTTCAAAAAAATTACCCATAACCAATTACTAAACTTACAATTTTAATGATCTAGTGAAGTCCCACAACCCCACACAACCAAGTGAACCCAACAAAAAATCACAAGAAATGTTCTACTTCATATAACATAGCATCATAAGAAGTCATCATCAAGTTTAGTAATATAGAACAATAACATGTACATAAGTGAAAGTAACATCATATAGAATCCCCAATGTGAAAAGTCAACATATGCATATCATTTACTTGATTAAGAGCATAAGAACAACCTCCTTGGATTTCAACCAAGGCGAACTAGTGAAATGTATAGGTAGAGTCCCATACCACTACCAAGAAAAAATTCAAACCCCTTAAGTCAACCTAGTTGGTGTTCACTTCATTATTTAATTTTACTATCGGGAATCATTGTCTTAATTGACATAGACCACATGAGCTAAATATAGAATCTTGTGTCATCAAACCCTACATATGAAGAAAGCGGTGTACTTGTCAAGGTAGTACCATAACATGAATATATCATTCAAGTTGGATCCCCGAGGAAACATAGATAAGGAAATAGGAGATATGACTTGAGCCCTCTAAATGCCCATTAGAAATTGGAGCCCTAATCTAATATCAATACTTGGTGAATATCCCTTCTATTGGGAGTCAACATCTTTCATTGTCAAGTTCACTCGATGATAAGTTAAAGTCCCTATTTGAAATGTCTTTAAGTCTTTAAAAATTATCATAACATATTAAAGTTTATGGGAGACCCGTTGTATATTTATAATATTAGCTCATTAAGAATTGCATGAGAACTTCCATTCATTACAACCCTCACATGTTAGATTAACACATTATCATCATCATATTAGTAAGGCACATAAGTGATTCACAATCATCATTATATTATTATACCTTAATCATAATCCATATAATCTAGACATTTCATTTACATTTATCATACCATCACCTATCTAATAAAATCACAATCAATATTTTAATTGAATACCATCATCAAGTATAAGCCATCACAATTTGAAGTAAGACTTAAAGATCATTAGTCCTACCAATTAACCTTCACAAGCTTTCTTCCATGGTCTTACCATAAAAAAACCATATCCGTGTATTAATAGACTCAATATCTTATTAAAGTACTTAACACAAGAATTGATTATGTTGCATCATGACCACTCAATTAAACATCATCTCATGATCTAGGGTTAGGGAAATATGGTCAATTCATGATCTCTTTTATAGAACTAGGTCTAGCATGAAGAACAACCCTAATTAACAATAATAAATTATATGATATCCATTATAATTAAAAGAAACCAAGAACAATACATTGAAACATAAATTTTGTATAAGAAATGAAACCCACGTTATTATCAATTGGAAAACAATTTGAAAGAACCCTTTGGGGAAAAGAGTCACAAATGTGAAGAGATTTCATTCCTTAGTTAAATATTTAAGTTTTATGGAGAAAAATTAGGAATCATACATACCTAAGATCTTTGACTTTTGTCATGTAGTCTTGTCTGGGCAGAGAGAAAGTATAGAGATGGAAGAGGATTTGAGTCTGGGGAATTGAAATGATTTGTGTTAGTTTAATTAGGTTTAAGTGTTATAGTACCTGGATTAACATAATGAGACACCTCCTAACCCGTAATTAACAACCTAAGCAACTAACTTAATTTAATAAATTCCTTTAAAATTCAAAGAGCAAACCAGACTTGACCTAATAAACCCCGACCTACCATCCGTAGGTTAGTCGACTCCTGCTCATTCCCACCGTACTATACGTCCATCGATAAATTTGGACACAAGATATTTGCCATTTTTGTAAAGTTTCAATGCCTTTGACACTTTTTACCTTTTGTCTTTAAAACTTCCTATGCGATTTATATTCATTATTTTAGGTCATAAAATAGTGTTCTATGTCTTTGTTTAACATGTGAGGTTCTAGATTAGGTCTTATAATCTTGGAATGTAACAATAGTATTTCTCTATGGGGCGCTCTGTTGTTGTTTGATAAAAATAGGATGGGTCCCTTAGAATGTGCATCGATTCCCATAAACTAAATAAGGTCCCCATTAAAAATAGGTATCCTTTCCCTAGGATTGATAAGTTGTTTGATCATCTACAAGGGAGAATCTACTTTTCAAAAATTGATTTGATGTCAAGATATCACCAAATTAGGATGAGATCTTAAAATATACTACCTAAAACAATTTTCGTTCTAGGTATGGTCATTATGATTTTATTGTTATGTCTTTTGGTTTAACAAATGCCCTAACGGCTTTAATGGACCATTTGAATAGAGTATTAAGGAATTAACTTGACTTTCTTTGCATTGTCTTTATTAATGATATATTTGTTTATTCTAAGATTGAGGATGAGACTATGAACAATTTGAGGGTAGTCTTGGAAGTCCTCTAGGAATACCAACTCTTGCTAAATATTGTAAGTGTGAATTTTGGTTGAAATCGGTTGCTTTTCTTTGTCATATAATATCATTAAAGGTATAGAGGTTGATCTGAAGGAAACAAAAGCATTTAAGAATTTTCCTAGACCATTGAGTTTAGCCAATACTTAATGTTTCTTGAGTTTATCTGGGTATTACAGAAGATTTGTTGATAGGTTTCGTAATACTTCAAAAATTTGAGACATGTTCTACATCCTTACATAAGAGTCAAGAGTATTAGGCACTGTATTATTGTAAATTTTAATAAATATAGATCATTTATAAAATTTAGAAACCAAAATGCCAAAAACTTCCATGACATCCGGAAACTAGTTCAGTGAGGTTCAACAGTGCCTTAGCCTATTTGATTAGCTTTTAGGAGTAAGAAAATTATGAAAATTAGTGAAAGGGTGTGTAACATTGTAACACTTCAAAAATCCAAGACGTGTTGTAGAAACTAAAATAAGTGTCATTAAGGTGTAGACAATTATTAATGTCTATTTTGATGAATATAAGTCATTTAGGAAGTTTAGAAACCAAAACATCCTAGAACTTCCATACTAGCATGTCTTAGCCTATTTGACTAGCTATTAGGAGTCATAAATGAATGAAAATTGGTGGAAGGGTTTCTAACATAGGTTTAAGTTGATTCATAGTTTAAACGTCGAGGTACTGCTCCCCAAGAACCATTCAAGGTGCCTTGAACAGGACCCTTTCAAGTGGAGTCAAACCCTGCCTGGGCAGTGTGCACCCACTAAAGGGAACAAATGAATATGCGCTGATCGATGGGGCATCGATGAAACTTCCAGCCAAAGCATAGCCAATTTTTTGGATTCCCTAACCTGCACATAGTCTAACGAAATCGACAAGTGTGCAGAATGGAAGATGGACTGGTCGTCGACTCATAGATGGAGTGTTCGTCAATGTCTTATCTGTGAGGGTCTAATTTTGTTGAACATTTCAACTTAGTCTTACATAATTAATTAAGGTGTTTGGTGGTTATTTAGGTATTAAAATAAGTCTAATTAACTTAATTCACCCCCCATAAATAGACCCAACCCCATTAGTCTAATGAGAACTCTCAAAATAAAACTCTCTTCCTTCTCTCTTCTATCTCTCTCGATTTGAGGACACCATTAAAGACCAATCTAGGGGATGGTTTTGAGGTCTATAAGGGTATGATTTAACAATCAATTCTTCATCAAACATTGTGTTTTGTATCTAATTCATCTCTTAGACTTCTTTCCTCACAGGGTTCCTTCAAGGTAATTTCAAAAGTTGAGTTTTCATGTAGGTCTTTGTCAATCTAGAAAATTATATTATGAATTGAATTATTTCGAATTTATTTTGTACATTATGAGTACATTAACATGTATTCTAACTTAATTATGATACATCATTATGGTTAGGTCTAGTTTGTAGAAGATGACTATAACCCTTAACCCTAGGTTTGAGCTTGATATGAATTAGGTTGTGTATGGTTAAATTAACTTTGTTATTAGTTGAAGTAATACTAGGTAATATTGTTACACTAATCATGAATAAAATTAGGATATTGCTTTTCTTTCATGCTAATTCTTGAGAAGATAATCTAGGTTATAAAGCTAATTAACCTAAGTATATTGTGTTAAGTTATGATCTTATTATTTAATTGTGATGTAGTGATTCTTCTAGCCTTGTTATCATGTTTAATATTGACTTATGATTATGTATACCGAAATTAGGTTTAATCGAGTGTTTATGGTAAGTCTTTGGTGATGAACTATGAGAAGACTTGGTATGTCTTGTGATATCTATCCTTTACTTCAAATAGTGGTTAATTGTGATTATGTCATGATGTTGAATATGAGTATGCCTTGTATTTGGATTTATAGGGTGGTATAATGTTACATTGAAATGTCTTGGTTATGATTTTGAGGTGTTGGCTAAAGTTGTAAATGTTACAATGAAGGTGAATGATTTACCAATGTGCCTTATCAAGATATGAAGATATTAATATGCTAACCTCACATATATGAATTTTAATGAAAGTATTTATACTCACGCAATTCTTAATAAGCTATTGATATTGATGGTCATACAAGGGGTAGAAATCATGACATAAACTAAGCTATGATTGATAATAAAGTTTTAAAGACATTTCAAATAGGGAGTCTAGTTTAACACTGAGTGAACTAGAGTGAGGAGTGTCACTTCCTACAACAGAAAGGTAGGATCACTAATGTACTTTTAGATTTGAGACTAAAATACATGTACCTTAAAGAGTGTCTCAACTATATCTCCATGTTCTTTAACTATGTTTCCCCTATAGGAATATTAGCTAGTGGATTCACGTAATGCTATATTTCAAGTTTTAGTACTACCTTGACAAGTAGTCCCCCTTCCTTTTGTATACGGGTTTATGTCACCGGATTCCACATTAGATCATGTAGTCTATGTCGGTTCGGGCAAGATGTTCCCAAAAGATAAAATGAACTAACGGATTGAACTCTAACTATGATAACCTAAGGGGTCTAGCATAGTCTAGGTAGGGGTATGAGACTCTACCCTAAGTATTGCACTAGTTAGCCTTCAGGGGAGTCTTAGGAAGATGTCCTTATGTTTGAATATGTTGATGATGATATGTGATATGTATATGATAAACTTGCACATTGTTGATACTATATTATGATTTGTTTCACTTATGTATATGTGTTGGTCTATAAGGTTAAAGTAAGATGATAGGTATTCGTCAATGCTATGTTATGTGAAGTAAGATGCTAGTCAATATTCTTGTTGGGCTACTTGATTGAGTAAGGTTTTAGGGTCTTGCTTTGTCATTGCACACGTTGACTTGATTAGGGTTTATGATTAATTATCTTACTTTGGTTATGTTATTATGAACTCTTATTGATGGTTCTTGTTAATATGATTTGATGATAGAGTTACTTGAATATGAATCAAATTATATGCTATGCATGTTGACTTGAATAGACTCGATGTTGTTGGTTTTGTAATGTATATGCTTATGACTTAATGAACATGTCCTATTGATTGGTATGTTCTTGTTGAATAAGCATAAGTGTTTTCAAAGAAAAATGCATGCTTTATGAAATGTCCCTTTTTTTTCATGATTTCATATAATTTGTGAATATGGGCTCATACCTAGTACAAGTGGAGTACTAGCCCTATTTCATCCTTTTCCCCTAAATTTTACGTTCCGGTCGATGAAGTGTTTTGAAGATGACATTCAAGAATGATTGGATATCTTATTAATCCAAGTAGTGTAAGTCCTCACTTTCCAATGGCGATGCCACTATCTGGCTTATGGATTTA
The DNA here is from genome assembly GCF_036512215.1 of Solanum lycopersicum. NCBI lineage: Eukaryota > Viridiplantae > Streptophyta > Magnoliopsida > Solanales > Solanaceae > Solanum > Solanum lycopersicum. Next base: position 45,014,971 of record NC_090808.1, on the reverse strand, counting down.
TTTTTTAGTTAAAGACTTTTATGGTTCTTTAATTCCTTTTAGTTTGAAAGATTGTATACTTCATATGAGGCATGTTTACTTTGATCTATCGATTATACCCAAGTTCTTACACTTCAATTAGATTGTTATGTGATGAGATGACTATTATGACTATGTTAAATTTTATATACTTATGGGTAATAAAAGAAGAAGACTAAGTACTCTTCATATATGAAGGGTCTATGTATACTCGATATATATATGTTATGTGTATGTAGAGGTCTATGTAAGCCTCCAAGAAGTAGTATTGAAATTTTTTAAATTTTTCTCTAAAATTGACAAATGAATATAACAATGTAAACTAGGAGGCTAGTACTATTCATCAAAAAGGGCGACGACCATGTCGGTCATGTCTGGGGGGAAAGCTTGATGTGACAAAATTTGTGTTAGAGCATGAGGTTGAATTATCTTTTAGTCAATATCTCTATCAACAACGTCTATGTAAATTCGTATTCATAATTGTAAAGTGCACCACACTTATGGATAGGAACCTGCGTGATGCCTACGAAACTATTACTTTCTTGGAAATCAAATATCATGAGATAAGAGTATACTTATTGCGTGCTTTTTCATCTAATCCTGTTGTTGTGATTATAGGAAATGAACACTCAAAGGAATGTGGCACGACGTCTTGAAGAGGAGATTGCCAATGCAGGAGATCCTCCCCATGGTAATCAAGTTTATCCTTTTAAGGAAGCTAAGAATGATAACAAAGCCCCGGTGAATCCTCCTCCTTTAGAAAATGTGAACATAAGGTTCACTCTCTTGCAAATGGCCCAAGCCTCCAATATCAAAGCACAAGACGCCTGTACTCATGTCCAAACCATGACGACTCGAGAAAATCGGGAGGTTGTAGCCCGTCCAAATTAACAAGTTGATACCATAGTCTTCCATCAAAGGGATTTAACTGAAATAAATCGTCCTACTTTCTACGGTTCCAAGGTTGAAGAAGACCCCCAAGAATTCATCAATGAATTTTATAAGATAATCTTGGTTATGGGATTGTCTATTAGCGAGAAGGTCGAATTAGCCACTTATCTACTAAAAGATGTGGCTCAAGAATCGTATGTCTAATAAAGGGATAATATCCCATTAAGGGATGGTTCGGTGACATGGGAGATCTTAAATAAGCTTTTGCTTGAACGTTTCATTATTAGGGATATGAGGGAAGCTAAAGTTCTGTAGTTCATAAACCTTCACCAAGGAGGTATGAGTTCTCATAAATACTTCTTAAAATTCACTAAATTGTCAATATATACTCCTTCTTTGGTTTCTGATCCTAAAGATTAAATGAGCCGCTTTGTAATGGGGGTGTCAGATTACTTGCAAGAAGAGTGACATTCGTCTATGCTTCATGACAACATGAACAATTCTTGACTTATGATGCATGACCAACATGTGGAAGAGGCAGTGACTAAGAGGATGTGTAGAGATTCTAAGAGGGCAAGATCTTTTGATGGAGGTTTTTCAAAGAATAGCTTGATATACAAGACAAGCCTAGATTTAAGAAGAAGGTTTCTAATAAAGTTCCTACAATGTTCCCTAGTCCTAGTTGTTATAATGTGTCTAACCATAAGCCAAAGAAAGGAAAGGATAATAGTTCACTAATAAAAAATCCAACTTATGGAAAGTGTGGCAAAAAGGACTATGGTAATTGTCTTATGGGGACGGACAATTGTTTTTGTTGTGCTAAAAGTGGGCACAAGGTTATGACTTTCCCTAATATGAGGGGTGAAGACAAGGGTATTGGTCAACCTCAATAAAGTGGTTCAAATGAGGCTTCAAAGAAGAACCGCTTTTATGATCTCCGCTCTAGGGGTCAGAAAGAGACTTCTCCTGATCTGGTGACCGGTATATTGAAAGTCTTATCTATTGAGGTGTATGCCCTTCTTGATCCCACTGCTACTATATCATTTGTTACTCCTCTAGCAGCTAAAAGGTTTGAAATTTTTCCACATATATTGCATGAACCTTTTATAGTGCCTACCCTGGTGGGTGAGTCGGTTATTGCAAAAAAAAAGGTGTATATAATTGTCCAATAATATAGCCTAATAGAGTTTCTTGTGTTGAACTAGTAGAACTTGATATGCTTGACGTTGACGTCAATTTGGGCATGGATTTTTTGCATGCTTCTTTTAACTACATTGATTGTCAAATTATGATGGTGAAGTTTAACTTTCCAAATAATCCCATTGGGGAGTAGAAGGGGGGGGGGACATTCTATTCCTAGAGGGTGTATCATCTCTTGTCTAAAAGCATACAAAATGATCTCTAAAGAGTGTATTACCATATTGTAAGTGTCAAAGATTTACACTCCAATGTTCCTCCCATTGAGTCGGTCCTCATAGTGAGGAAATTTCGGAGGTCTTTTTGAATGATCTTCCGGGTATATCTCCCAAACGGGAAACTGATTTCAGTATCGACTTATTACTTAATACAAATCCCATTTCATTTCCTCCTTTAAGTGTCAACTAAAATATTTACTTGACAAAGGCGTCATTAGAACTAGTATTTCTCCATGGGATTCTTCAATTTTGTTTGTGAAGAAGATCTATGGGTCCTTAATAATGTTTATTAATTATTGTCAACTCAACAAAGTCACTATTATGAACAAGTATCCTCTCCCTTAGATTAATGACTTCTTTGATCAACGCGAATAGGCAAGCTACTTTTATACGATTAACTTTTAGATTGAGATATCACCAACTTAGGGTGAGATGTGAGGATAAACAAAATACTACATTCCAGACTAGATATGGTCACTATGAGTTCTTAGTAGTGACCTTTGGTCTCATAAATGCCTCGGCGGCATATATGGAACTCATGAATACGTTGTTCCAAAATTTAATAAATTTATTTGTCATTGTATTCATTGACTACAACTTTGTACATTTGAAAAATGAGGGTGATCACTGAACCATTTACGGGTGGTTTTACAAGTGCTTAAGGAGAATCAATTTTTTGCAGAGTATAGCAAATGTGATTTTTTGTTGAGGTCTATGACATTTCTTGGTCATACCATCTCTAGTGAGGTAGTTGAGGTTCATCCAAGGAAAACAGAGGCAGTGAAAAATTGGCGTAGACCATTGACTCCAACCGACATTAGGAGCTACTTGGGTTTAGCGGGTTATAATCGGAGGCTTGTGGATGATTTTTCATCCATTGCATCTCCCTATACTACTTTGACCAAAAAGTTTAAGAAATTTGAGTTGTCAGAGACATGTGAGAGAAGTTTTCAATTGTTGAAAGATAGGCTTACTTCTGCTCTATTCATTAACTTAGCAAAGGGTACAAAGGGTTTTGTTGTGTGTTGTCATACATCCCGAGTGGGTTTAGGGTGTGTGCTTATGAAACATGGAAAGGTGATAGCCTATGCCTGTAGGAAACATAAGGCACATGAGACAAACTATCCAACTCATGACCTTGAGTTAGTTGTCGTGGTATTTCTCTTGAAAATACTGATGAATTACTTTTATAGTATCCATGTTGATGTGTATACAAATATAAGACTCTCCAATATGTGTTTACCTAAAAGGAGTTGAATCTCCGACAAAGAAGGTGATTAGAATTGTTGAATGATTAGAACATCAGTGTCCTCTATCGACCCAGCAAGGCCAATGTGGTTGCGGATAGTCTATGTCCTATGACTATGGGTAGGGTGTCTAACATAAACGAAGCCAAGAAAGACCTAGTGAAGGATGTTCATAGGTTGACTAGATTGGGTGTGAGGTTGGAAGATTCACCGAATAGTTGTTTCATGGTTTATCATTACTCCGAGTCATCACTGATAGTTAAGGTTAAGTCAAAAAAACACCTTGATAAATCATTGATGGAGTTGAAAGACCACCTTCCATCGGTGTAATGTTTTACAACACCGGATTCCACACTTAGCTCTTATTGTCATTTTCGGTTAAAGAAAGTATTCCCTCTACTAAAAATGAAGTAATAAAGTTGAAACTAACTAGGGTGACTTAAGAGGTTTTATTTAACTTAGCTAGGGTTATGGGACTCTACATATGCCTTGCCCTAGTTTCCTTGAGGGAAATTTTATGTATATCTTTATAATTTTACATGATATGATATGATGAATTTCCACTTTGATGATACTATTTGATGGTTGGTTTCCCTTATGATTTTGTGTTGATCTCTAATTTTAAAGTATGATGATATTTAATTTTAAATTTCATGCTATCTGAGGTTCGAGGTTTTCCATGATTCTTTTTGGGTTAACTTAATTGAGTAAGATTATGGGGCTTGGCTTGGTCATTGCACTAGTTGACTTAATGAGGGTTTCAGGGGTAATTTTTTAGCTTTGGTTATGTTGTAATAAACTCTTATCTATGTTTGTTGCTATTATGACTTGATGATAGAGTTTCCTTGACAATGTAGCCAATAATGTCATATGCATGTTCAATTGACTAGACTTAGTGTTTTTTGGTCTTGTGATGTACATGGTTTGGATTAAATGAATATATATTCTTGTTTGGTATGTTCTTCTAGAATGTGCATAACTTTTTCAAAGTGTATTGCATGTCTTAATGAATTGACCTTTGTTAGTATGATTTCATGATATGTGTGCATGTGTTTTCATACTTAGTATAAGTGGTGTACTAACCCCCTTTTCTTCCTTTTTCACCAATATTTTACGTTCCATTCATTGAAGGGCTTTTGAGACGACTTTGAAGGAACACTTTGTACTTTTATTCATCAAAGTTAGGACGTCCATTTGAGACTATGTTATTTATATATATCTATGTGCAATGAAAGTACAAGACTATGTAATCTTCCTATATGAAGGGTCTAGGTATACTCGATATAACATTTATTTGTATGAAGACATCTATGTAAACCTCTATGTAGTAGTAAGAAAAGTTTTAAAACATTCCGTATTTTAACCTATGAAAATAGTGATGATCTAAGAGGCTAGTCTTAGTCCTTAAAGAGGACGCCACCGCCGGTTACATCTAGGGAGTGCTCTACGGATGTCAAAGGCTTTCATCTATTGCTTGTTCTTTGAAAACCCTAACTAAAGAGAAGGTTAATTTTTAATGGTTGGAGGCTTGTGAAAGAATCTTCGAAGAGTTGAAAGATAAGTTTACCTCGGCTCAAATGTTTAATATTACCAGAGGGTGCCAAGGGTTTTATGGTGTATTTTGACACTTCTTGGGTAGGTTGGTTTCTGTCCTTATGCAAAATTGTAAGGTGAGAGCTTATACCTATAAAGAACTCAAGTTGAATGATAAGAACTATCCAACTCATGAACTTGAATTAGCGGCTATAGTGTTTTCTTTGAAAATATGGATATATTTACTTACCACAAGAGTCTTCAATATATGATAAGTTTGTCACAAACGGGGAGCACCACCTAAATGTAACCGGCATCTTCGTCCACAAAGAGGCCTTACTCTATCCCTTACCATACATCATCACATATCATAGGTCGAGAAGTAGAAAATTTAAAAGTTCTACACAGTGAAAAATACTTAGACTTCCCGTTTATCAGATATGGATCTTATGTCAAGACCAAGGAACACACTCTAAAAATAACATGGCGTACATGAACTCTCAGAGGTATTGTACAAGCCCATTAACATGATTCTTTACATTGCTATAGGACATTAGTGGAAAATGTAACACTTTTGATAGCACATTATATGCTAGATTCATCACTTCATATATATAAATGATAAGTCATAATACATATTTAGAATCTAACTCTCTTTTGCCATCTTAGACTGAACATCATTAGAATAGATTAGGGACATGTCCCTTATCAATATTTAACAATAACTAATCTATTACATAACAATGAAAATAAACATAACATAAGAAATCCTTGAATCATAAGGATCCCTTTCTTGAGCGTGGGAAAACCATATCAAGGCCTTCACTTTAGAGACATCATTTAAGCATCCCTAAGATAAACTTTGTGTAAAAAGAGGTTTAGAACAATGGTGTTAGTACAAGAATGAACTTAGTATGGCAACCATGAAAAAACATGCATTTAAAGAGGACATTTTGTTAGAAAACCATGCATCATACTTTTTAGTTAAAGTTCATAAAATATTTTTACAAGTACAACATAGCTCATATATTCACATAGGATAAGACACTATTCATAACTTCATATAAATCCAGATAATACATTTAAGTCACATCTATCATATTCATAACATAATTTTCCCTTCATTGTAAGTTTCTTACACCCAAGAAACCCTCTTGTAATACTTGCCGCAATGCAGGAAATGTGTCCCATTTCACTACCGTCAATAAAGAATCACCTTAAGGTCACCAAGTTGCACATTCATATGTTTTTTATTAACTTAAACCAGTACTTTCACATAATTATCATATATCATGAAACAAATAGTTTACAAATGTCACGACCGGGGAGCGCCCCCTAGAGGCGACCGGCATTGTCGCCCTTGAAAAGGACTACGACTACCCTCTTGGAATTTATCATTACATTTAATAGGTCCAAATGCATCAAAAAATTGAAACTTTCTAAATGATAAGGTATACATAGACCCCTTACATACTAAACATATATACATATAGAGTGTACTTAGACTCCTCTCGTAGGAACCTAACACAGGCTTGTCGCTTAATTAACAAAATCAACATATAAGAAGTTAGTATAATAACAGAGTCTCACATTAAACAAACTAAATAAAGTCAAATATTTCGGCATACCCCTTACAAAAGTATGTATTGCCACTTAGGGCTTACAACAATTCTCTTTAAGAATAATGAAACAATGATTGTCTGTTAGACTATATCAATACAATAGGGTATATCAAAGGCACCATCCTAGAATATGGAGGACTCACCACTACTTGAAGGAAGAAGTACAAGAATCCTTACAAAGTGGTGTAGAAGCTCCTTAACGGCTCGAACCTACAATGTTGGAAAAAAAGGAGAACAAATATGGGTTAGTATTAAACACATGTACTATGTATGGTTCCTATGCATGAAATCAGCAATGCATGATAAAAGACATAATTTATTCAAAACTATGCTATGTATTCACCAACTAAACATGCACATATTAGTAATATTATATGTCAACCCAACATGATATTAACCCAACACATAAGAAACCTAAAGAAATACTTGTACAATACCAAGAATAGAACCCCATAACTCTATTCAAAGATAAACATCATTTTAAGTCACTTATTATATACACACAACATAATCTCATAACTTATCATAATATGTTTCATTCATAAGTTAATATATACTTGATATACATAATATGGAATAAATTTACTCAGACAGGACACTACTCAAACCATCCCTTAGGATCCCACATGTGAAATGAGTAAGAGAAGTCGCATACCCTCCCTCACCCTATGTTGTATTTTTTAACCCAAGACCTTATACTAATTCACATACTTGATTTATTTATTTACTATATTACATATGAAAGATAGTGCGATAGCTGACAAGAGACCACGTGAGCCACATGCAATGCGGTGTTCTCCTCCCACAGACTTGTCTAAAGTATAACCAATCTTACATAGCTATCTAGGTGGATTCACTAATCTATAGTCCAATATGGGCACTTAATTAATGGTCAAGGATATTATTACTAAAAACCTTGACTTACTAACATGGAGGCAAGATTTTCTAAACGTGAGACCTCCATCCCATTTACATGACCTTTCAGTGCAAAGCATATATTCCCTTTTGTAATCATCATATTCATCATACAACATAACATTAGTCTTTTTCTATACCCCTATGTGAACATATTATCAAAGTAACTCATAGGCATTCATAAGTGAGAACTATTTCTTCACTTTAGAAACCACATACAAGTCAATAAACCTTTCACTCAACAATTTATTATAATCGTTATAAAATAATTTTAGTCATATAATAGTTATACCATAACATACTTTCATCTTTCATAAAAAATTCAAGATACTAGGTTTATGGATGAGGAATACTTTCTATTAACATCACAACCACACGTTAGACATAGAAGCATCACAATTTGAGTAACTCATGCTTCATAGTTGAATTCAAGAAGAATAAACTTTTTTGCCTTCTTGACCTTTCAGTGACTCCATACCCAATACCAAAGAATACATAATCAACACATAATTAAGGTATATTCAAGATGCAATTATATAAGAAACATCAATGTAGTCAATAAGTATATTCATCCTCTTCCCAATTCACCATATCAATTCAATTTTTCATGAAATTGTGGGATAGGTCCATGGGAATGTTGAGTGAATAACAATAATTAACCTTCAATATATACTTAGAAAAACTTTAACTAACCATATTTTATCATAACTGATTCCCAATTTTGTTTTTCAAAGAAGACCGTGTGTAGAGAAGAATCACAGCTTGGGGAAGTTTGAAAACTTCTTGGAAAGGACCTCTTGGAAAAAGGAATCCAAAGAGTGAAATAAACAACACCTTAATCTGGACTTTATCTCCAAATTTGGGTAGAAAACTAGTGAATTTGGTCTTCTTCTTCAAACATCAAAGCTTCTCAAATAGAGGTTGAATTGAGTGACATAATAGAGATAGATGAGAGTTTTTGGGTTTTTATTTGGAGATTTTTTTGACTGAGTAAATGTGAGGAAAAAATGATTGAAAATCAATATATAGACCTCCAATTAAATGACCCTAAATTTTGTTTACCATTTAATGAAGTTAAACTTAAATTCCAAATTCCAGATTTTCGTCGTGGAGCAAATATGTGTCGCGGAACTGTTTCGGCATGATTTCCAGATTAATTTTTGAGACAGTACAGTCCTCTTTGTGCCCGTGATGCAGACTTGCTTTTTTTCCAAAAAAGCACCATATCCGCAATGAGGAACAACTTCATCCATGTGCATTTCGGCTGCTGCTTTGGCAGCTTGCTTTGCTAAGTTTGGGGTCCCTTTGTGGACCGCTAGGGAGACCCTTGGGGGGTTGGACCCTGAAGTTTAAACCCTATACACATGATTTTACCTATTTAATGAAATTTTACAAGTTTTAGACCTTATATAACACATTCAAACATTAACGAAACCTAAGGACATTTCACTAGTTAAATTAGAGTAGCTTCCAGACCTCTTGTACGTTCCTTGACATCTTTACTCTACAACTTCCTAAATGATTTATAAGCATTATATTAGGATTAGAAACAGTTCCAAAAACCATAGTTCAGTGTGTGAGGTTCTAGATTAGGTCATGGACTTTTGGAATATTACATTATCCCCCCTTAGGAACTTCTTCCTTGAATGACACTAAAAATCTTTTGAAAGGAAAAGATAGACTCAATACTAGAAAACCAACGAACAACAAACATAATCAACATGATTTACAACTTAAATAAACATAACAACATGGAATTTACTCATAGCAACTCAACACATAAATTACTTCATATAAGAGATCCAAATCACTACATGAGGAATGACCTTGTCAACATCAACAAGAGCTCAACTAGAATCAAAGAGTAACTTACCTTAAAATTCCTTTCAAAACATATCAACATGCTCAATATAACTTCATGAAGGTAACAGCACAAATAAGTGCAAATCAAGAAAAAAGAACATTTTTCCATAATGACTAATTTTAGCAAAACCATTTTGTACCATAAACATGCATAGATTTTACCAAACAAGTAAAACTCTAATTTACTCAATACTTTTATTATTAATAAAAACAACTAACCTTAATTAGAAAAGAGATGAGGATAATGGGAATTCATGTTGGCCTCGGCCTCCCATGTTGCTCCTTCAACTAGGTGGTTCCACCATAACACCTCTATTGCGGCCACCTCTGTTTTCATTAATTTCGTCACTTGTCTATCAAGCATATATTCCAAAAACTCTTCATAGTGGAGGTTATCATCAACACTTAGACATTCAATAGTAAGAATGGACTCGGGGTCACCAATGCACTTCTTAAAAAACAGATATATGTAATACCGGATGAACCAAAGATAGATAAGCAGGTAATCTTAACTAGTATGCAACCTTACCAACCACTTTAAAATTTCATAGGGAACCACATAATGAGGGCTTCACTTCCCCTTTTTTTCATGACCAAGATTCTGGAATGCGAACCGCAACCGGCGTCGTTGACCTCTCAGAGGTCTCAGACAAGCCTCTTCTTGTATTCATCACATTCATACGTTTAATTTTACCTGATAATTTTTTAAAAAATTGTCTATAGTTGAAGAAGAGATAGACTTCATATAAATGCATATTTATAAGAAAGTTCATTACTCATACATCAACCATCTAATTATAAGATCATGCAAATTGAAAGAAATGCAATCTCATGTCATAAGTAATATATGCCAAAACGGCATCATTACAAGCGTCTCAATAAAATAGGAAACAAAAAACACTAGTGGAAGATACCCCACTACTTCAAACCTACAACTAATCAAAAAATATAAAGGCAGGTATTCTCAATGGCATGAGGACCTACATAGTTCGGATGGAATCTCTGAGTTTGAACAACTACAATGACACCCTCAACGTCCACCCAAGCCTGCACCTAAATATAGTAATATCGTATGGAATTAGTACACACTTTTACTAAGTATAGGTAAATGTCGCAACACATAACAGTAATGCATGAACAAGAATGGCTCTTCCTAATGAACATGATTTCTTTGAAGGTCAAGCCGCTTGACTTGCCTAATTCATAATAGGAAGCTCATACGATGAATAAGTCACATATCATACATACATAGGTTCAGATAATATACATTTAATCTTTCATATATTATACATTTCAAATCCATGAGATCTTTGAATCATGGACGTAGCATTAAGACATCTGAAATGAGGACCACACATATAGGACCTCAACCCAAGGACCTTCTTTTAGCAAATACAGAGTCTGCGTCATTCGTTCATTTGTACTTCACTTTATTCATTTTATTCATTCATACGCATATGTAAGCACCAACTATATGTAGGATGAAGTTTAGGACTTTCATCGGGATCATGAAGTGCAATGACCAAGAATGACATGTTGTCATTACTTGAATCCGGTTTCACTCTTGATTGTGTTGCAAAAACAATTTCGGCATCATTTATATCATTCTATTTAATAATTTGAGAAACGTCAACTTTAACTGACATAGATCACGTATTACGAAATCTTGTGTCTCCCCCACACTGAAAAAGAGGTGGAGTCACTGGCCAAAGTGAAACCAAAAACATTCTAGCTTTAGGGGTTCAAACCAAGTTACTCCCGTAGGTTGGCGACATAGTTCAAAGACTAGGGCATTTAGCGAGATCCATATCCACCTTGGTGTATAGTCTCATCTCATGATATTTGTGTAAACCTCCGCCCTTAACGAAATAAGGAAACACCACTCATAGTTAGCTTAACGGTGCTGAGATTAATTTTCTTATTTACATAACTCATTAGATGATTTCTCATATCTTCTTTACGTATTAAGTGTGAATTGTCCTTATACTTGCATAGAAAATGTTATAGAGACTTGTCTATTATTATTCAACACTCTCTTAGGTAAGAAATTTTAGTGACCTTTACTTAGGCTTGTGTTGAGACTTGTCTCGCCATTTATCTTAGCCTCTTATCATGTTTTCACCATATTCATTAGCATCTACATTTAACATAATTACTCACCTCATTATGTGAATGTTCATTGCTTTGTATAACTATTAACTTACATCGTATGCCATGCACATGGCCTTTATTACACTGTACTCTCATGATAGTACCCCTTTAAGGTTACACCATATAAGGCTTGCTTTCGTGATTTAAGTGGTCCTATACTTTACCCTTGTTCAAATCCCTTGCGTAGTATCTATTCTCTGATTTATTATTATTATGTGTGTGTGAGAGGCTTATGTGTCTTCTTACATTCGGCCAAGAGAACCCAAGTTCAATCCTTAATGGCTGCATTTTATTTTTATTGTATGCAAGACTTATGTGCCTCACAATTTTCGTTCAAGGGGAGCAGTGTTCGTATCCCTTAGACCGCATATATATTTAATTGTATATGAGACTTATGGCTCTTACACATTTGGACTTGAGGTTGGATTCGATTCCCATCCTAAACACAATACCTCTTAATCTAGTGTTAGAACCTTAAAGTCTTGGGTTCAATTCGTAGGTGTAGCATTTTATTTATTTGAATTTATCCGAGTCTTCTCTAATTAGCATTAAGTCCTTAAGTTCATTTCCTTACATGTTAGTCTAGAGAATTTGATTTAGATTTTTATATCATGTTTAATAAATACATTCGCCTAAACTTATGTCCACATATCAGTACCATCCCTTTGTGCATTAATGTACATGGCCGAGAGTCATAGACTCAATCTAATTTCCAAAATAGTATTCCATTTTAGATCATCATTTTCACTTAATTTTAATGAACATCACGGTTTCATATCGTATGTTAGTAACACGACAATTACATATAATATAATTCACTACGTTCTTGAAAACAATCCGTAATATGCATCTCATGGTATTAGCGTTATCGTGTACATAAAACATACATACAATCAGACACACACAAAATGATCATACTCTGTCCGAAGACATCACATTTCATAAAATCACAAATGTTCATATGATTGTCCACCAAAAGTCATGCAAACGCATGTATCAATTCGTTAATAGGATCTAACGACGGGGGGCGTGCAACGGGGGTAACCTTTGTTTTTATTGGAATACGTATTGAACCTTAGGGGACTCTTAGGTAAAGGAACAAGAGAGAAGAAAAACCATACGTTTTTAATATTTACAACGATCCACTAACACGTCCTAGCCAACACATAAAACCTCTCTTCTGAGCCTTGGTTCTTCCTCACAAGTGAAGTTCCTCAACAATTTTTCAAAGCAGTTAGGCGAACAATTTTTCTTTCCTTTTTTAAATTATGAAGCCTAGAACTCTTCAGAATAGTTTACTTCTACTGAGAGTCGTGACACTCATGCTTGGTGAGTTTGTTGTTGACTTATTCAACATAATTTTGATGATAAAATAATACTATAATGTTTATATTAAGACTCTATAATGCCCCTTCTTGTTTTTGTCTAATTCAATTCATTTAAATCGTCCCTTTATGTGCCTCCAACTCACCTTGAACCCGAGTGTGGAGATCTGGTCAAACTAGGTTTTGAACACCGATATTTGACCCGTTATGATTGATTAAAAACTTTATATAATTATTTAATTGTCATTCTACGATAATTACTATGCTACCCAAAATTACCTTTATACCCCTAGAACCCTTAAAACCTAGGATTAACCCTCTATGTACGGTTAAGACTCATCCGGGTTAGTCCTAGTATTCGGGTACCCAACCTGGATCTAATCAACCCTGCCTAGCTCAACTAACTCACCCAGTTGGTTGGCTTTGCTGATTCATAGGTCCAGGGGTCTGATTCCACGCACATTAATCTGTGTGAAACAGGTCTTTTCTAGGCATCTAGGTACGTTAAAGCTTTAGTTAGTATAGTCATTTTGTGGTTGTCACATTATCCCCCCCCCCCTTAGAAACATTCGTCCTCGAATAAAACTACATATCATTTAAACAAAGAGGGTGATTTTTGAAAGTTACTTCATCGTACTTAAATGTTTCTCTTGTGGGAACATTTGATACACACTTATTTGGGTGGTGCATATCATACAAACTTATTTAAGTCTTCATTCTTGATATTGATGAATTTCCTTCTAAATCTCACTTAACTTAATGCACAACACAATTCTTGCAACAAAGAAAATATACCTATGCTACATAAAATAGAAACATATATTGGAAATATATTTTCATTTTAACTCATATAGTGCTTTGGTAAAACATATGATTAGTGACTTATTACACCAAGTTGACTACAACAATTAGAATATAGAGTTTCTTACACATAAATAAGAATTCAGGAAAAGAATATATTACCTTTAAGAACTAAATAAATGAAGATAGCGAGATCTCATGTCAGACTCGGCCTCCCACGTTTCTACCTTAACAAGGTGGTTCTGCCATATGACTTTCACGGTAATATTCTCCTTGTTCCTCAGTCTCTTCACTTGATGATCTAAAATTTTGATTTGAACCTCTTCATAAGAGAGTCTTTCATCAACTCCTAACCCCCAACAGGAAGGATAGATGCTGGATCGCCTAGAAACTTCTTAAGCATTGAAAATTGAAACATTTGATGAATTGAAGAGAAATCTTGAGGTAACTTCAATTCATATGCAACATTTCCTATATGATGTAAGACCTCATAAGGGTATATATACCTCGGACTAAACTTACCTTTCTTACTAAACATCATTACCCCTTTCATGGGTGATATCTTCAAGTAGACCTGATCACCTACATCAAACTGTAGAGCCCTCATTTTGTTGTCTGCGTACGAATTTTGACGACGGTAAGAAGTAGCCAACCTATATTTGATCATCTTTTACCTTCTACATAGCCTCATTTACAATCTAATGACCAAGTATAACAGATTCTTCTACCTCAAACAACTAAACTAGAGACCTATATCTTCGGCCATATAGTGCTTCAAAAGGTGCTACCCCAATACTTAAATGGTAATTGTTATTGTAAGAGACCTCTATCAGCGTCAAATGAGTATCCCAACTCTCCTTGAAGTCATTAACATTCTCTCATCATGTCTTGAAGGGTCTGGATGGTACGCTCTGCTTGTCCATCCGTCTACGTATAAAAAGAAGTATTAAGCTTCACCTGTGTGCCGAACACCTTTTGAAAAGATCTCCAAAAATAAGAAGAAAATTGGGCGCCCCTATACGAGATGATAGACAGAGGAATCCCGTGTCATCTCACTATCTCATCAATATAAAGCTTTGCATAATCTTCAGCTTTGTAAATAGAGTTTACTGGAATGAAGTGAGTGACTTGGTCATTCTATCAACTATAACCCAAATAGAATCACATAGTTTTCTAGTGATCTTTAGATGAAGTTCGACAAAAATTTGAGGAAAATCGTATTACAAATCAATTTCATCCGTTCTTTGAACCTCTTCTTCAGTTCTTTCAAATGGTGTTGTTCAGGTGAAAATGAAAGCTTTAGCTAAAGTTTTAGGAAATGTTGCCTTTTTTTATTTCTTTAATGTTTTATTCTTTTTAATATATCTTCAATGTTTTTTAGGCCAAATAAAAATGGGAGGGAGATCAAATTCTAATGTTAAAATGATTGAGGGAATATAAAATTTTTGTGAAAACACTAAGGGCACATTTTCAATGTTTTGTATTTATAATTATAAAAATAACACACATTAAAAGTGTGGTCATTTATGTAAATAGTTGTTGCCAACTATAACAAAATTTATAAAGTGTAGGTTATTCAATTAAAGAGTACACTTCAAAAGTGTTGCTAATATTAGTGTATCTAAAAGTCAAAATATTTGGCTAAACTTTAAAATTGTTTCCAAAAGTATTTTAGGCAACACTTTATAAGTGTTGTCCATATTTAGTGTTGTCGTTAACCAAAAATGGTGTAGTGTAGGCTTCTCACAAAATTTACAAAATAAAAATATAAGGAGTTAGTATACTAATACCCACTTACATTTAAAGATCCAATTGAAGTACATTATTTTAGCATAGACATTACACAAGTACATATTGCCACATAGGGCTTAAAACAATTGTATTTAAGATCAACAAAGTAACTAATGACTTTTAGACTATAGCAATACACTAGGGTAGATCAAAAGCACCATCCTCGAACTTGGAGGACTCACCACCACTTTGAGAAAGAAGTCCATATAACCTTGCAAAGTTGTCTAGAATCTCATTAATGGTTAGAACCTGCATGGAGAAAGAGGTGAGAAATATAGGTTAGTACAAAACATATGTACTAAGTATGGTTCCTATACATGTAATCATCAATGCATGAGAAAAGGCACACTTATTCAAAACATTAATTTGTGTTAAAAAACTCAACATGCGAATATTTGAAATATAATAAGTCAACCTAAAATGATATTAACCCAACAAATAAGCAACCCAAAGCAACATTTGTGTAATGCCAAGAATAGAACCGCATGACCCTATTCAAACTAAAGCATCACATTAAGTCACTAATTATATACACACAACATAATATCATAACTTATTATAACATGTGTTATTCCGAATATCATATATACTTGATATAGATAACATGAACTAAACTTACTCATACAACAACACTACGAAGACCATCTCTTGGGATCCCATATGTGCAATGAGTAAGAGCAGTCGCATACCTTCCCTCACCCTATGTAATAAACTTTAAGACTAGCCGTAATATAATTCACATACTTGACTTATTCAGTTACAATATTACATTAGGGAAGATAGTGCAATAACCGAGATGATACTATATGAGCTACATGGAATATAGTGTTCTCCTCCCACACCAAAAAGAAATAGGGTTAAAACTAACCTAAGGTTTAACCAATCTTACATAGATATCTAGGTGGATCCACTAAGCTATAGTCCAATATGGGCACATAGTTAAGGGTTAAGGAATTTTTTCTAGAAACCTTGACTTACTAACGCGCAGGTTTCAATCTCATGAGACAACACATATCCTATGAATGCGTCCATTCAAAATATGAAGAAACCTATGTGGGAGGCCGGACTTGCTTAACGTGAGACCCCCGTCTCATTTACGTGACCTTTCGGTGCTAAGAATTTATTCCCTTTAGTAATCATCATATTCATAATACAACATCATATTAGTCTTTTTCTAGACCCCTATGTGAACATCTTATAAAAATAGCTTATAGGTATTGACAAGTGAGAACGATCCTTTCACTTTAGAAACCACATACAAGTGGGTAAACCTTTCAGTGAACACTTTATTATAATCATGACAAAACTACTTGTAATCATATAATAATCATACCATCAAATACTTCCATACTTCATAATTAATTCAGTAGTCTAGGGTTAAGGATGAGGAATACTTACTATCAACATCACAACAACACATTAGGCATAGAAGCATCACAATCTAAGTAACTCATTCTTTATAACTAAATTCAAGAAGAATAAACTTTCATACCTTCTTACCCTTTAATATCCTCCATACTTCAATTACCAAAGAATACATAGTCAATGCATAATTAAGGTAAATTCAATAAGCAACTGCATAATAAAGACTAATATATTCAATCAGCATATTCATCCACTTCATAATTTCCTGTATAAATTCATGGTTTTCATGAATTTGGAGAAAGACATGGTTACATGGGAATCATTAGTGAATAAGAAGAATTAAAAATTAATATATACTTAAACAACATTAATTTACCATAATTCATCACAATTGACTCCACATTTTGTTTCAAAGAAACCCACGTGTAGAAATCCTTGTTTGGCGAAGTTTTAAAGTACCTTTGAAGGACCTCTTGGGGAAACAAATCCGAACAGTGAAAGAAACCATACATTAATCAATAATTTAGCTTCCAATTTGGGTTTAAAAAATTTGGAATTTGGTCTTCAAGCTTCAAAGTTTCTCTAATAGAGGTTGAATAAAGAGAGAAAGTAGAGAGAGGTGAGAGCTTTTTGGTTTAATTAGGGATTTGATTTGAGTGAGTAAATGTGAGAGAAAACTGATTGAAAATCAATATATAGACCTCCCATGAAATACCCAACAGACCGCTCACTTAATTTGACAATTTAATGAAGTCCAACTTGAATTCCCAATTTTATATTTTTGTCGGGAAAAAAGTCCGTGTCGCGGAGCTATTCTCGCATGGTTTCCGAAATGAATTTTAGAGACAGTAGATTCCGCTGTGTTATCACGACGCAGACTTATTTTTTAGGAAATAAAATTCACCAAGGCCGCGACGCGTACCCAATTCATCCACGTGCAATTTTGCATTTTCATTGGCAGCTTGCTTGGCCAAGTTTAGGGTCCCTTTGTAGACCCTTAGGGTGATCCTTGGGGGGGGGTCGTACCTGGACATTTCAACCCTATATACATTATGTTACCTATTTAAAGTCATTTTAGTAGTTGTAGACCTCATACAACACCTCCAAACCTTCACGAAACCTAAGGACATTGCACTCTTAAAATTTCTAATGGTTTATAAACAATATTTAAGACTTAGAGACAGTATTAACAACCTTATATATACATGCAAGACTCTATATTAGGTCTTGAAATTTTGGAGTGTTACAACATATGACCCAACATACTCGATGAACCACATAAAAGAATCATTCTCGGACAACATGCAAGTCAACAATACCAATAACATCATAAGAGGAAATAGTCAAAAATAGCATACTTGGACTTCATTTCATAAAGACAACAAGACCTTACTCATAGTTCAAATCAAAGCCTACTAGTTCAACGTACATGTAAAGCCTCATAACTTTACACATACTAAGTAAACTCACAAAGAGACCACACAAATATCATTTGCTTCAAAGATCCACATGGAAAGTATTGAAAACCTCATAAATACGAAGTAATACCTTCATCATATAGTCAACAAGAACAACATTATTCATATAAGAAAATACATCACCATATAGTCAATTATACACACATTATGCATCAAAAGTTAGACTGCATAATATGGACACAATAGGACTTCTAATATGTGTATTATCATATAAGTAAGTCATTGCAATAATATAATGCATAAGTGACATATACATATGCATAAACGTATAGAATACCTTTATACAACTCCTTACAAGAGTTAGTTGTGCAATGCATAGGTAAAGTCCCATACCCTCACCTACTCTAGGAAATATACCCTAGGTTATCCTTTTTAGGGTGCATTACTTTACATCAATTGTCCATTTTAATTTAGTGAATGTGAGTTAACCGTGGAATGTGGTGTTGTAGAAATCCACATCGAAAGGAGGTGTTCTACTTGCTAACTAATACATTAACATCATTCTAGCATATTAGGTGGATCCACTAACTAGGTCTTATAGGGAAACATAATAATGGAACTATCTGATGCATATTAAAACCCTATTTATGGACTTAGGTATCATTGTTCCAATCTCATGAGAAACCATGGATGAATTCTCATCCAAGAACATTCAACATCTTATGAAAAACCATTGGTGAACAAGTCTTTCATATTAGAATGGGGCACTACTCATTTGATCAAGTTCACTCAGTGTTAAGCTAACTTCTATTTTGTGAAAAGCCTTAATTAATATTATATTCTAAAATAGGCTTTGGCTGAATTAACCAATCATATTCTTAAATATAATGTTATAGATTAGAGGTATAATTTCATCAACCTAAATCATGTGAGAAAACCTTTCACATAGGCATAGAATATTCATGCATAGTCTAGTTTAGATTACTATTGAGCAAACCGTTCAAAAGACACTACTTTACTAGAATATCATACATAATTCATTATGAATTCATTCATGTGCGTGTATATGTTCAAACATGAGGAAACCTTTCACATAAAACATTTGGACACTACACATATGCATACTTCATCATATCATATTCTTCACATCGTAGCATAAACTTTCATGTTCATATCTAATTCCCGCATTCACGTTCATGTACATTTAGATAAAGTAATCACCCTAGGAACTATTCTATCAAGGTAAGCATGTGCAATGCATACACAAATATCGATACCCTTATAAATAATACTTCACCCATCAAGTCATCCTAGTTAAGATACATATTATACTTCCATTGACATATAATTTGCATGCATAGTAGTAGACATTAGTGAATATGAGAATTACCCTTTCATTAGACACCATGAACCTATACTACTCATAAGAATGCATGAGTTGTGTGCATGTACCTTTGGACAACATCATAACATTATCTGTAGCTCCATATTATTGAGGCATCCACCTTCTTAAGACCACAATACACATTCATTCATAGATCATACACCATATCATAGCATAGAAGACAAGACACTTTCAACATTGTATCCAAGAAACCTAACATTGGCTAAGGTCACACATTTATATAAGGGTACATATGTAGGGGGTCATTCACCATTAGAATTTTGTCTTTGGCAAAACGACCAAAATTAAACCTAAAATGTTCATTCAAATGTTGAAGACACCAGTAGCACGTGATACTGGATTAACATACTAGATATAGTACTTCACATCATGTGATCATCATAACCACACTTCATAATTGAAAAACTTGCCTTCAACTCTATGATAAGAAAATATAGAGATTGACAATAGAGTAAATAACGCTACCATAAGTGAATCATATCACACAATCCCTTATAAGGATAATTCAACTATCAATTCTATAGAAAAATAGAGGAATAGGGTAATCATACAACTTCTCCATGATATGATCATCATCGATCAATTACAAATAAATCATAAGAAATCCATAATGAAGAAAATACATATAGGGAAGAGAACATAATCAAAATAATAATCTAACATCATCTCAACAAAATCACATTACCAATATTATAGGCTAAATTGATATTTTGGGATATACATTGGTTCATCATGAGTTTTGATTGAAATTAGCATTATAAGTAGTACATAATCATCAATTCATCATAATAATGCTTTTGAAATCAATTTCATAAAGAACTCATGGCTAGACTAAAAATAGATAATTTGATCATAAAACTTCATTGAAATTATTTGAAGGAACACCTTAGCTAAATGGATAACTAAGGATGAAGGATCACCATACCTCATTACATGAATAATCCACGAAAACTTGATGAAAATTTTATGGAAATTGCACCCCTAGGGTGACATTTAGCTTCAACTCCAATGGAGGTTTCTAAAGAGGTTTTGTTTTGAGAGGGAAGATGAAATTGGAAGAATGAATTGGGAATTGGGTTTTTGTGTTATTGACCAACTTAATATACCTAAAATACCCCATAATAACAATCCATACTAATTTAGGAATAGTGGGTGAATTTCTCAATCACCCATTAGGATGGGGCGTGCATGCCATAGTTGCACGCAACCCATCGATGGTGCAGTCGATGGATCTTTGATGGAACGATTGTGTCATACCCTACAATCATCATTTCGAATTGAGGCTATAATTTGAAGTTTAATATCCCACAACTATGTGTGGAGAAACAACCCGCATTGATGGGGCATGGACTAGGCTATGATCCGTTGACTGCAAACGTGCCTGGACGTTTCAAACGTAAATACGATCATTAACATATTAAGGACCTTCCCTAAAAATTGGATCATCAAACAAAATGGAAAACATACCAAGGCACACTAGAACACACTAGCACATTTGAAGGAAAACTTTTGAACGTCATTAGACGTTCTTGGACGTTTGACATCGAAATCCCCTAAAATCAAGTATGCATATCGTAAAACACAAAATTAACATATTGTTAAAAATTTTAGGCACATGTGAGGCTTTATAAATATCCCCCACGTAGGAAAATTCGTCCTCTAATGACAATTGGGAAATTTTTTTTAAATACATTCAAGGACTAAATCAACCATAGTGAACCTCATAACATTTAAAACATCATCAAATAAAATTCAATGCACAAAACTTACAACAAACACAAACTTCGAACCATTTTAAACTCAATGTAACACAAGCAAGAAAAACCATGAAGGAATTTACTCACTCCTTAATGCATCAAACACACGAGCTCTTTTCATGTTCATAGGAGGGACATCCTTCTCCTAATCATAACATGGCCTCTACATCTTTTTTAATTAACAGCACATCATGAAACAACCTTTTAAGTCACAGATAGGCACATTCAACATTGCTTAAGATTCAAACAAGTCACTCACTCTAGATGCACATAGATCATGAGTAATGTAGATCAACAAAGATCTTTATCGTTTACTCATAGTACCATTAAGGACATACTTAACATCATCATGTTTTGTTATGTTTAAGGATTAATTTCCTTCTCCTTAACATACTCGCATGTTATCATGAGTTCATACACAAGAAATGAACAAAAATTTAAGTGCGCTGAATAATTGTCCTTTCCTCGTACGCATTTGAGTACTCAAGGCCCCCTTTCTTTTGGCGGGTATCGCCACGTGGCTTAATCAATCAATTGATTTTAAAGGGAACTTCTACACATTTAACAAAAGCACACTCACACTTTCATCCTAATAAAATAAACATGGTTAATCATAACACACACATCACAACAATAGGAAGTTATTACACATAGTTTCAAGTCCTAGCATGTCTCTAGTATTCATAAACATGCATCAATTTGTAAAATTCTTGCAAATTATAGGCACTCCTCAAGAACATTAGCTAGACACACTATCACTTGTCAAAAGATAGCCTACATTAACATTTCCAAAATCAAAAAGGTCACTCATTCTTATGAAATTATTAGTTTTTTCACGTACAGGGAACTCAAGTTCTCGTTGATGGCCTAAGACATCAAACCTTAAAGTTACATCACCATACTCCTTACCTACTCTTAGGATGTATAATGCCCATTTAAAATATCAAGATGCACAACAACGTGAGAAAACATGATTTTAATAAAAAATCCATTTTTATGTAATGTAAATCCTTATAAAACATGCACAACATAGTGCCATTTAAGACATGTATAACATATGGAGAATATGCAACTCCTACATAGATGAAAAACTCCCATGATGAACAAGTTACTAGGAACTGTTTTGGTTAAAATTTGAGTAAGAGTAGAGATATCTACTACCTTACTACTCACATCATCATCTCCCACATAGGGTAAACCCAATTAAGAGAAACTTGTCTCAACCTTCAAGAGGTACCATCTATGCATTCTCATTCCTCTAAGACTAAAACCTAAAGGAAACTCGTGATAATCAAGTTACGTCATATTACCCTACAACATGAAGCCTTAACTACATCATGATTACCAATAGTCACGAAAACATTAGTAGAATCAATACAGGAAACTTGTCCAGAAAGGTTTCTTTCTTTTGTTTCAACACTGGATAAGGTAACTTAAATGTCATTTCAACCAACATCATCAACTTTGGAGGAAACATCCAACCAACCATACCTAGGTATAACCCAATCACTTCTTCGAATGGTCATACTTAAGTCCAACCTCAAAGGGCCAATAACAACTTCTACGTAGGTCAACATCAGTACTCTCCTTCTTTTTAAGGTTTATGGGATACATACCACTCTCTAAGTCAACCTTTGGCCAAAACATAGTTCAAACATATGGACCAAAACCCTTTCTTCCCCATGTCACACTCTTAAAATAGGTTCATAAGGGAAAATAACCAACTAATCATATGTTTTCCCCTATTAACTCTCTTACACCACGCATGCTACCCTCACTTCTACGATCAAGCCTACGCCAAAGACTTCAATCCATACAAGGCAACTATAAAGAATCACACACATAAAAAGAAACATAGAACCAGTACACCTATATAAAGGCAAAATGAATCTTTAGATATTTATTACAATCCATAAAAGTATTTCAAGTCTAAACCATAACATTACATTATCATCATATCAAATCATATCGCAATATATTATTCCAAGGGAGCTCATTTTGAATATAAAGACTTTTAGCAAGTTATAACCATAACCAAACCATGTCATGACATAAATCTTCACATAACATATCATCCTCATAAATCACATATATATCCAAAAATGGAATCACATTAACATCCATTCAAAATTCACCTTTACACATACTCATTGTAACACTCTAAAGGTCAAAGACCTAAGATAGAACCTTAAATGTGGGTCTAACGTTAAGAACATTGTTTTCAGGCCTAAAATAATGGTTACAAGTCATTAAGGAAGTTCTAGAGTCAAGACGTCAAGAAATGTCTCTGATGTCTTGATACTAGAGAAATTGAACCAGTTGACATCTCTATGTTAAGTGAAGGTTTGGGAGTATCATATTGAGTCTAAAAATTGTAAAAAGACTTTAAATAGTAAAAATGAATTATATGAGTTCCAAACATCCAGTAACCACTCCCCAAGGACCGCCCGATGTGTCCTTGAGGAGGACCCAAACCTTGGCAAGCAAGTTGCCAGAGTATCTTGTAGTAGCCATGATTTGGCACCAGCCACACGTCGCGCAGCAAACACTGGCTAGGATAATTTTTCCTCATAACGTGGGGACTCCATGAGTGTCACTGTCTTATTAGAATTTTAGAAAAAAATGTAAAATTGCCTCTGCAATGCGCAACCACATTCCAGATTAGTTCGCAACATTTTTTTAGCATTTTGACTTCTCAAAAAGACCCAATTAAATGAGTTGTCTTATGGGTAAATTAGGGGATGAGTATATATTGATTATATATAAATTTCAATTCAAATTTATAAACTCAAATAAAAACACAAAATATCTCACCTTTCTCTACTTTCTCCCTCTATTCATCCATCATTGAAGGATAAAGGATGTTTGGAGAAGAAGACCAAGTTCTCAAATTTTCTTCTTACATTTTGTGGATTAGTCTTCATTATGGTGTTAGTTATTCAATACTTGGATTCCTTTCCCCAGGAGTTCCGTTCAAAGTTGATTTATAAATCACCAAATTCCAATGGGTTTTTCTCTTCTAATGGGTTTTCTACTAAACTTGGAATTGATAATTAATTATGACTAATTGTTATTTACCATTTAAAATTAAGAGTATATTGTTGATTAATTTATGTTAATTAAGTACATTTTATGTGGATCATGTCCTTTTTCCCAGCTTCCCCAATTCTTAGATCATGTATATCAATTGATGGGAATCGATGAATGGATTTATTGTTAGACTTGTTTTATCTATTCTAATTAATTTGTGGATTTTGTAGGAAAATATAATGTTGGGATTGGATGTATATATTTTTGAATTCATGATGAACCGTATTTCCCCAAACCCTAGGTTTTGAATCGAAAATTATTGGGATATTGATGATTCAATTGTCCTAGTTCTTGTTTAATTATTATTATATGATGTTATTACACCTAATAATGGTTGAAATTTGATTAGTTCATGGTAAAACCAATGATTATGGATTTTGAAGGATAATATGTATGACTTTGTGATCTTAAACATTTACTTCAATTGTGATGGCCTTTACTTGGTCATGAAATTCAATTGAAGTGTGTCATGTGATTGAATTAAGTATGTTTTTGTATGATGATGAAATTGAAATGTCTTGATTTTTTGAATTTGAGATTATGCTTAAGATGTAATAATATAAGGTTGGTTATGAATTGCATGTGTGCCTTTTTATGAGATGATGATGATAATGTGTTGATCTCACATATGAGGATTGCATTGAAAGGACATTCTTATGCAATTCCTAATGAGCTAAAGTACAATTATATACAAGGAATTAGTATTCAACAGTCTATAATAAGTTATGATGATTAATAAACGCTTAAAGACATTTCAAAAAGGGACTCTAGCTTAGCACCGAATGAAATAGTAGTGAGGGGTATCCCTTCTTATGTTTTGAAGGTAGGTTCACTAATGTACTCATGAGATTGGATACTATAATGCAATGTGCATAAATAAGGTGCCAAGCATAGCTCTTAGTTCTTAAATATGTTGTCCCCATAGGAATACTACTTAGTTGATCCACCAACAATACAATGATTATATTTTGGTACTACCTTTTGCAAGTAGTCCACCTTATTTCGGTGTAGGGTTTCATGAGACCGGATTCCACATTTATCCATTTAGGTCTATGTCAGTTAAGGCAAGAGGGTGACATAAGGGGCTTGACTTAGTATAGGTAGGGGTATGGGATTCTACTTACACATTTCACAAGTTGACCCTAAGAGGAGTTCTAGGAGGTTGTTCATATGCATGATATTATTAAATGTATGATGTTGACATTATATTAGTATATTTATACATGATGAATATTATTGATGAATATGATGTTGTTCTTTAATGCTACTTATGATTATATATAGTCATGCTGCTACGTTAAGTGAAGTTAGACATTGTTGTGATCTTGCATTTGGTTTACTTTCTTGAGTAAGGTTATGGGATTTTCTATGTAATGGCACATGTAGACTTGATATTTGGTTATGAGTAAGTGTTACGTCCGGGGAGTACCCCCTAGACGTAACATGGCGTACTTGACCTCGCGGAGGTCTTATACAAGCTCATAGTTATCATTCATCGTATTGTCATAGGTAAATTTAGTGGAAAATTTAAAGCTTTCTCAGCAAATCATATGCTAGAACATTACTTCATATATATATATATATATATATATATATATATATAAAATATCATCACACATAGTTAAAGAATCTATTCTCTTTTTGCCATTGTAGACTCAACATAATAAGATTACTTCAAGTACACGACCCTTATAAGATAATCATAAATATAAAATTACAAGATTTTCAACATAACTTGACATAGAACATCCTTTTATCTTAAAGATACCTTTTTGCTTGATCTTGGGAAACACATAAAAGCTCCTCAATCATAGACATTCTTCTAAGCATACTTAACCTAAACTTTGTGTAAAATGTATAGAAGAATGAAGTTAGTACAAGAATGCATTAAGTATGGAAACTATCTAAAAACATGCATTGAAAGAGGACATTTTCTTGAAATCATGCTTCATGACTTTTTGTGTAAATATTTATTAAACCTTTATAAAATAGCATTTATATCATTCACATACTTCATATTAGACATATTAAAAGTCAAAATATGATATAAAATCACATAAAGAATTTAATTCATATTTGAGGTCACTTTACAGTGAGCTCCTTTCACTTACGGTGAACATTTTCTTCATTACAGTGAGCTCCCTCTTTTAGCTCATTATCCTTCCAAATAACCCTCTAGTGATGCTTGGTCAAATTCATCACCTTAAGGACACAAGTAAAATTATATATAAACTTACATAGTCAACGCATATCATCATAGAAGTATAATACATAAAAGACACACTTAGGTCAAGATATAAGCATATTAAATGAAGCTATTGTCATTATGCATATATACTTATTTTGCTTCACATAGGACCTTACGAAACCTTACTCAAAATCCCAATCAAAATCTTCTAGTGAAATGTACGTGTGAATCCCCATAACCTCACACATACTTAGTAGACCTATCATGAGACCACAAGCCTAAACATCTAATTCATACATCAACAAGTAAGTGAGGACAACTTGAATCATGTAAAAAAACCTTCATCATGTAGTTATTAAGACCAATCTAGTGCATATATGGACAAACCATGTCACATAGATCCATTAAGACTCAAACCATGCTCTTCAACACAAGAAGTACACAATTACTACAAAGTCATGCATAAGGAACACATATATAGATACATTTATAAGAACACCTTCCTTGGAATTTCCTTATGAGTGACTTGTTAAATTCATAAGTGAAGTCCCATAACCCCACTACACTAGGCAATTACCCTTAGGTTATCCTAGTTATAGTCCTTACTTAACTTTCATTGTGCATTTTATTTTAGGGAAACTATTGCCTTAACCAACATTAAGACCATGGGTTCCAAAAATGGAACTTATTTTGGTAGAGTCTTATACCAAATAATGGGTTGTCACTTAGCAAAAGTGGAATATTAACATTCATCCTAGCATACTAAGTGAATTCACTTGCTAGATCCTATGTTACAAGTATAGTTTATGGATTTAAGAGATATATATGACCATCTACATGCTCATTGATATTGGATCCTTATGACATGATAAAAAATGGATGAACCTTCTTCAAAGGGAAGCAACCACCTCGTGTGGAACAATAGGTGAATATTCCTCTAAGGGAAGTCAAAACTCTAATAGAAACCAATGGTGAATCTTCTTCATGTGAATCCAACACCTCTCATTATCAAGTTCACTATGTGCTAAGTCAAGTTCCTTTTTCATGAAAATCCTTTATTACTTTCTTTTTAAAACATAGTCTTAGGATATTGATTCCTTACATGCTTATAGCATATTCAAGCACCTATGAAGATTTATGGTACACATAATCAAACATTTTATGGTCCCACATATTGCCTAGATCTTCATACATATGTGTGTGTATACTTGTATGTGAGCAAAATTTTCATATTACACATTAATGGAACACATGTTCATTTATCAATGCATAAGTCTATAGGTGTAATCATATGAGAAATCCTTTCATATCAACACTTCAGAAAAAATATGCATTCATATTTTATCATATTATATACTTATAATCATAGCATATAAGACAGATTCATGACACGTCCTTATATTCATTATCTTGCCCATAGAAAGCAAACCTAGAAACTATCCTATCAAGGTATACATATCCAGTGCATAGACAAGGTCCCACACCCTTTCCCATACTATTACACCTACCAAGTCATCCGAGTAAATGGAATACATAACATACTTCACATACATTTAAATTACATGCATAGTTGTAGACATTCAGTGAATATGAGATCAACCTTTCATTAGACGCTATCCACCTTTACTACATTGTAAGCATGCATAATGTGTTAGTGTCTGTGTCAATTGGTCAACATGTTAACATAATGGATATCAACAACACTTTGAGAAATCCTCTTACTACCACATTACACTTTCAATCATAAACCACACAACACACAATAGCATAGGGGACAAGCCAAGTTTCCTATAACAGTTCAGACTCCTAACTTTTGTTATTAATACATTCACGTATGGGTGCATAGGTAGGGTTCATCACTCCATAATATTTGATTAATAGAAGCCCCTACACATAAACCTAACATAATCATTCTAATTATCATAACATAAGTGACATAACCTAGATTAACAACTACAGTAAAAGACTATACACAAGTTACACATAAGGTGACCATCATAACCATACATCTATCTATTCATCAATTTGTAATCAAGACCATGATGAACACATATGTAACGACAATAAAGTAGACACTTCCATCATAAGTGGACCATACCACAGAATTCCATACAAGGATTCATCAAAAATACTATAGAGAAATAGAGAAGTAGAAGAGTAGAGCAATTCTTACCAATCCTTTAGCATTTGGTCATCATTGACCATTACTACTTTTTAATCAACAATTCATTATAGGGCTGTATCTAAAGTACAATAATCATATATGAAGTTATTCATAAGCTACGACAAGACTAAGCCGCAAACTACTACAACACATCACCAATATACTAGAAAGTAGAAGAACATAGATCATTTAACCCAGTTCACTTTCATTGATTATCAATAACAATTTATCAACAATATAGATCTAGGGAAGTAGCTGAAGGGATCCTTACTCTAATGAAATCATGCTTCATCTACCCTATTATATCATATAATATACATTACAACATTCAAATTATAGGCTAGAAGAACCTAGATCAATTTACATCAAGACTCATTTATTTTGATCGTACAAGATTCATACCCACAATTATTCCATAATATCAACCTAAGTCACTATCTTTAATGATCTTTTCATAATAGAAATCCTATCACAATTACCATATAGTTGAGATTACAATGAGCATAATATATTAGGAATCCATGGAAGATAGATGAACACAGGATAATCAAACTTTGATCCACATGCATCACTTATCTAAAATTCATCAATTACATCCAACTAAGGAAGTACATACAACCATCCCTACACAATCGAATCCCACATTCATGCATAATAGAGCAAGGTTACAGTTGATGTCATACTTAACAATAATTAAGAAGTGGAGATCAAGTATTCAAGCATCAATGTACATGGATCCAATATGACATAATTCACTGTCAATATATTTAATAAACTGTAGGCAGAAGCAATTTAACGTATTAGAATAACAATTAAAGCAAAACAAGCCATGATCACAATCCCCATGGAAGGGCTAAATCGATTTTGGAAAGGGACATAGGTTCACAATGCAATTGGATTATATTTTAACTTAAAACAAATACATTATCATAAATTCATAATTATTAAGCCTTTGAAAACGTTTTGATACAAAACACATGACTACATTGGATGATTGAATGTTTTATCATGAAATGTCTTTGAAAACATTGAGATTAACTCTATAGATGGACGGACAACTAGATATGAAGGATCGCTGTGCCATAATGTGTAAGAAAACCTCTAAAAATTATTAATAAACCATTGGAATCTAAACTCCAAGTTGTTCTTGAGCTTCACCTTTAGTGAAGTTCCAGAGAGAATATTGTTGGAGTGAGAAGTCTAATTTGGTGAATTGTATTGGCAGTGGGGTCGATTAAGTTTTTAATCACTTAAATACAATTAAAAATAACCAAATAAATCTATTAGAGTTAGGTTAGGACGTGGGTTGAATTTCCCATTCATACCTTTAATGAAACAATTACTAGGCAGTAGATGCAGGCAACCATCGACGACCAGAAGGTCCATCGACGGCCTGTCTGTGGATTCACTCGATGGGGTCTTGGACTCTTCTTTGTATGATCTTGTCACGACATGAACGTACCCCATAGAAGTTAGGTAGAATCCTTGGATCATGACCGGCCGTACTTTACCCTTTGGGGTCTTGCACAATCCCTTTAATTATCGTTCATTACATAATAGATGAAAAGTAGTGTGGAATTAAAAATTTTCATTAAAATTAATATAAAAAATAATTATATTATAAATACTTAGAAAATCTGATCATCAGAAGCCAACTTAAAGACACGACATAAATAACTTAGGGACACGCCCCTTTTAAAATTAAAAAAAATACATAATAAGAACTTGTACAAAATTAAATGAATCAAAAACTACGACCTCGAATATATGAGGACATACTCTATCTTGAGAGAATCAATTCCCAAGATTGACTTCTAAACTTCAACCTTGCTGCCAAAACCTATACTTTTAAAGCATAGAAAATATGAGGTTACTACAAAACAGTGTACTAAGTATGACATAGGCAAAAATATAAAAAAAATGGGACATTTTAGTAAAGTAAGATATCATGCAGAATAATTAGAACATTTGTGGGTTTAGAAACAAAACAACATAAGCAACATCATTTAACACATAGATAAGGATTTCTATAAGTTTTCATAAACAGAAACCATTTTACAGTAACCTTTCCAAACATTACTGTAAACTAGCTAGCATTTACAGTAAACTTCATTTAACATTACAGTTGACTTAAATGACTCCAAAGTAGTGAATTTACAAGGTATTTCCAATGAGTAAGTAAACTCCTTTCCATCGGAGTTTCCCTAAATACGGTCATCCAAAGAGTTATTAAGGCAGGACACGAAGGTAGTACGCATATGCCTCCTTCAATACACATCAAATCGATTCTCAAGACTACCTCCTTTTTGGCATACTCACCTCGGGAGAACAAGCCCCCACTTAATGGCAATACAATAGAAGAATACCCGAACAACATACCAAGACTTTCTTTTCGGAATGCTTACTTTGTGCAAAGAGTAGATGGTGTTCCATACCACCTACCGTAAGTAGTACACTCTTTTAGAAGGCTTGGCACCAATAATCCCCTTTTGGAAGGTCCTACCTAGTTCAATGGATAGCTATCATCCCATACCACCACTACCCTAAGTAGACGTTATTTTAGGAGAATTAGTTCATTGAATTCATACAAAACTCACCAAGACTCCACTTTCGGAATGCCTACTTAGTGCAATGGATAAATACAGTCCCATTCCACTACCTACCCTAAGTAGCACACTCTTTTAGAAACCATATCACATTCATTACTGTTGTGCGAGTAAGATTAACCGACATAAACCATGAGGTCTAGACAAGGAATTGTGATATTAACCTCTATCAAATGAGGGATCATCAATTGTCTAGAGTAATGTCATTCTCTAAGCTTTTACATGTCTTGCTAATAGCTACACCTATGCGGCGTACATTTAAGGGAGAAGGATATTGGTACTAAGTAACTCATTCTCTACTAACGAGGAGTAATCATCTTAAGAGGTACATTGGAATACAACAACTCAATTCACGAAGTGTGACTACCTCTTCTTCATATCCTCTTGGTGCTAGATATAACCCCCACAGATTGTAAACATTATATACTATATGTTAAGGATAACTAGTTAACAATACATCTAAACTCACGAAGGGCATTCATCCTCCAACCTATCTTGAGGCTACTACTAAACAATTCATCTAAACTCACGAAAGAGTGTTCACCCCAAAACTCCTCTTTGACTTAACTTAGCTTTATTCATTCATTTAAGTATGACTGTGTGTACATGTGAGAACACCTTGCACATAAACATCATTTCATTTATATTGAACTTGTATATTTGCTTAGACCTTCATTCATCACATCACACACTTTACATGCTTCACACAATCATATAAGTCATTTCGACATAATCCTTAGAATACTTCTTATAACAAGATTCATCGAATAAATTAAAAATAATAACTTTACTATCATGTTACTTCACTTAACAAGCCTTCATGGACTCATTCACAATAAACAAGTAACTTCAAATTCATACAATTCAGGGAAAAAATGCAACCAAGGAGGTGACAATACCACTTAAGCACATTTCAAAATTTATGTTAAACAACACAACCAACTTACCCTTTAATCCACGATTTTATCACCTATAACATTTTACTAAATATTTCATTATAATATATTCCTATGGTAAGTAGCTAAAAAACAACATCAACCATAAAAAACCAAAGTTTCAAAGACTACGAATTCATGCTTATTTAACCTTTTTCTTACGCCAAAATTTGATGAAAATCTTTTTCATGATTTCATTGTACGTTTTGCATTAAAATCACCAACTAACCTTAGAAGAATTATATTTGAATTATTAGAAATGTTTTCATGCAAGACCCATATTCAGAGTTGAAGATAGAAGAAACTAGTCTTGAAACTCTTTTTGAAATCTTTTAAAAAGGGGCTCCTTGACTAGAAGATAGTTCAACGATGGATACCATACCTTAGATAAGATAAACCCCAATGATTTTTGATGAAGAAATTGACCACCAACATCCCTACTAGAACTTCTTGACTTCTAACTTCCATTGTGATTTGAGAGAGCCTTCTACGGGAGAGGAGTTTTGGGTTTTAGGAAATGAGTTCTTAAAATCATACTTCATGTCTTTTTAACTAAATCTTTATAATAATTTTAAAAAATGGTATTAATAGCATACACATACTTGATATTGACATATTCAAATGACAAATGTCAAAGGAAATCATATATAGAATTTAAGTCATTTTTTAGTCACATTATAGTAAGTACTTTTCTTTACGGTGAGTATTTTTCTTTCATAGTGAACTTCTTTCCTTTTATTCATTAACCTCCCAAGTAACCCTCTAGTAATACTTGGATCAATGGATCACCTTAAGGTCACAAAAAATCATACATACAACCTACATAAGCTAACACATATCATGATATAAGCATAGCATATCAAAGACACGTTTAAGTTAAGACTCGATTGACTTTACAGTAAGCTACATCAATTTGAACATATATTGACTTCACCTCGCATAAATCATTATAAGACCTTGTTCATGACCCAAATCATAGTCTACTAGTTCAATGTACATGCGAAGACCCATAACTCCACACATACTTACTAAACCCTTCATGAGACCATAAACCTTATCATTCAATTCATACCTCAACATATTAAGTGAAGACTACCTCATTCATGTCAACAATCTTTATCATATAGTCCTTAGGACTCACATAGTGCATATAAGACTAAAACCACATCACATAGACTAATACTATGCACATCTTCATGACAAATAGAAAAATACTACCATGCCATGCAAAAAGACATAATCATAATCATACACATTAGAACACCTTCCTTGAACTTCATAAGGAGCTACTTGTGCAATGTCTCGATCGATTCATTAGTTCCACCGTTCAAAAGTAATCTCCCTTAAGTAATTCTAGTTAGGGTCTTAGTCATTTACTTTCATTATCCATTTTACTTTAGGGAAACTATAGCCTTAACCGACACTAAGACCATGGGTGCTAAACATGGAATTTGGTGTTGTAGAGCCTAACACTAATGGAAGATGTTCTTACCTAGCCAAGGTAGAACATCAACACATGCTGGTAATTTAGCTGATATCACATTGTTATATACTATGTGTAAAGCATATTTATGGAACTAAGGGATAGGTATGATCTTTTTACATTCCATTTGGGAATTGGGTCTCCTCTCATGGGAATCCATTGGATGAGTATTCTTTTTTGGGGAGTAACACCATATGTAGAACTATATCGTGAATCTTCATCTATGGGAAACCATAACCTCCCATTATCAAGTAAGTTCGGTGCTAACCAAAGTTTCCTTTATCAAAATTCTTCATTAATATTATTTGTAAAAGAAGGTTTTAGGAAAGTCATCCTCTCATATGCTTAGCTCGTAGGTCATAGTTGAGAGTTCATCAATCTAAATCATGGGAGAAATCCTCTCACATGGACATAGCATATATCATTAGCACTATCTAGTTTAGGATGTACTTGAGCACATCTTTCAAATATACTTTATTGGGATCATAATTCATGTGTGTGTATACATATATGTGGGCAAACCTTTCACATAACATATTTAGGTCACACATGTTCATACTTTCAATAAGTCTATAGGTATAAATATATGAGTAATCCTTTCATATAAACCCACTAAGACACTATGCACATTCACATTTCACCATATTATATAAGTCATATTCATAACATGCCCATACAATCATTTTCATGTACATAGAACCCAAAACTAGAAACTATCCTATCAAGTCATACATGTGCAATGCATAGGCAAGGTCCCATACCCTTTCCCACGCTAGTACACCTATCAAGTGATCCTAGTTAAGGAAACACACACAATACTTTCATAGAAATCGTCTTAAAATGAATAGTAGTAGACACTAGTGAATATGAGAACTACCTTTCATTTAGACACCATGACATATACTACTTGTAAGCATGCATAATGTGTGGGTGTGTGAACATTGGTCAACCTGATCACATCATGGATACCCATAACATCATGAGGCAGACACCCTCTTAAGACCATAATGAACAACAAAGCATAGACCACACAACGCCATTTAGCATAGCAGGCAAGAGAAGACTAGCCACAAGTTTGACATAAGTTGATCATCATAACTACTCATTCATATATTCGCAATTTGACATTAAGGCAATGGTCATTACACATATAATGACAATAAATTAAACACCGCCACAATAAATGGATCATAACACACAATTCCATTAAGGCTTCATCAATATTACTAAAAAAAGTAGATATGTATAAGAGAAGAGAAATTCTTACCAATCCTTTAGCCTTTGGTTTCATTGACCATTACTAATATTTCATCATTATTTCAAGTAAATGGAAGTAATAAAACATAATAATCATATATGAAGTCATGCATACGATACTACAAGGCCATGCTACAAACTAGTATAACACATCATTTTGATGCTAGAATGAAGAAGGACATAGAGCATTAACTAATTTCACTTGCGTGGCTTATAGATCATATTTCATCAATAACATCAATATTGGGTAGTAGATAATTATACAGTTATCATAATGAAATCATGCTTAAAGCCCTACAATATCAAGGTAAAAACATATGCAGTCAAATATCCATTTAAGAGAGAGTAGAGGAAATAGGAAATAATACTAATTCCCTAAGGCGTTGGTAATCAATTATATTTTAACAATAATGTAAATGTTAGGCAGTAGCTAAAAAGATCATTAATCAAAAGGAATCATGCTTCATCTAACCTAAAATCAAGACTACATCACATACATAGTATTATAAATCAATACACTTGAAGAAACGTGATCAATTCATGTCAATCCCTACTTACATTGATCATACGACATTCCTATACATAATACAATCAAGATATTAACCCAAAAAAATATCTACAATCATCAACACTTAATCAAATTCAACCATTATAAGGCAATGTTACAATGAACTCCTAAAATTCTAAACTAGGCTTGTTCAATTCTTCATAGAATGATACAAATGGATCTTTCATCATAAATTCATAATCAATTTATCTAAATAAAGGTATATATAGACAATTCAACATAGGAGAATTCCAATTCAACCATTAACAAGGCATGATCACAATGCACATGCAAGGGCTAAATTGATTTAGGAAGGGACATGGGTTCATAATGTAATTGGATTAAAATCACATTAAAATCAACACATTAACATCAATTAATAATTATTTATCCATTAAAAATTTTTTAGAAAGATCTCATAGCTTGATCGAAGAAAAAGAGATTTGATCATGAGTTATCTTCGAAAAACATTGAGATTAACTCTCCAAGTGAAAAGTCACTTAGAGATGAAGGGTCACCATACCTTTGTATAGTTGAAAACCTTTAAAGTTTGATGATTAATCCATGAAAATCAGAGATCCAATCTGTTCTTGAGCTTTACCAACAATGAAGGTTTCTAGGGAGAATATTTTTTGAGGGAAACTCTATTTTGTGTAGAACGGATTGGGAATGGGTTGATCACATTATTGATCCCTTATCTACAACCAAAATAGCTAATTAGACCTATTAGAATCAGGTTAGGACATGGGGTGAATTTCCTATTCACCCCTTTAATGAGAAGTGTGCAGGCACTGATGCACCAACCTGTATCAACGGACCCAACGACGGAGCTTTGGTCAATCAATGAGCCATTTTGTGCTCTCCGTCGATTGGGCCAAAACTGTCATGTGGAAAAGACTTCCCTATGATGAATTCCCATTGATGCCTCCCCATCAACGGGGCATCAGTCCAACAACAAGGCTTCAATTTTGCTCATCGATTTGCAATGCCAAGGTAGTGTATCGACAGCCTTGGTTCCTTCGTGTGGGCCCTTCTACGGGGCCTTGAGAAGTCGTACCCAAATATTTCCAACGTAAATATACATATTAGAAAGTCAAAGACTTTCCACGAATGTTTCACCAAAAATGCACACATAGAACACGTCTAAACATGCTAGGCCACATCAAGACATACTTGAACATCTCAAGGTCTAACATAGAACGTCTTCGACGTTCTTGGACTTTTGACCTATAGATTTTTTGAAACTCCATATAATACCTATAAACAACTTTATAACTCATTTTAAGACCACACAAGCTCATTACATACAATATATATGAATGCATAGACACATGACACACATAGGTGACAAGTCATGGAGCGTCTTGGTTGTCCCTTGACGTTTGACTTCCAAATTACCTCAAACATTACACACTGCCTCAATACCATATTATAAGTCATTTTAGGATCTTAGACCTTATGATGAACATGTTAGGCTTTGGAAACCACCCTAACTTATTTTGGGGGTCTTACACTAAATAACTCAAAAGATAACTACCTAGGTTCATAAAAAGCCTTGGGGTGAATTTACAAAACACCATAAACCTTCACAAGAGAGTAAAACTTTTGGCAGCCTTCACAGACGAGACCTAACCAGCTGAATGTTTTTCCATCAACGGACCTTTAGTGGGGTCTCGTTGGTTGACACTTAGTTTCATTTGGATCCTTTCTAACTAGTCTTGCAGGTCTAATAGACGATGCAAGTCAACGGGCCGTTAGTTTAACCACTGGCCGTCAATTGCCCTGGTTGGTGGACACTGCCAAAGATGTTTGGATCCTTCTCTTGGGCCCTTTCATAGGGCCCCATGTGGGTCCTAGGTGGGGTTGTGCCAAAGCATTAAACCCCTAAACATAGTCATAGGTCATAGGAACATCCCAGATCAATTTAGATTATGGTGAACATGTAAAACTCCTTTAAACACACCAAGACACACAAGCGCACCCTAAGGTACACTATGCGAACGTCATGGACATTCTTGGTCGTTTGACCTCCAAACTTCACCAAACATTACAAACTACCAAAGAACATCAATGTAACTCATTTTAACTTAAAATTAACTCAAGAAAAAATCACGAAGCTCTTTTAGGGAATTACAGAACCTTATCAAGGCTAAATGAACATCGGAAACACCCCCATTGATGGGATATTTATCAGCAAATGGAGTGTCGTTTTGTTTAGTCGATTTACACTGCCACGGCAATGTCTCGATAACCTTTGGTCCTTCTCGTGGGACCTTTTTCAGGACTCTTGGGAAGTCATACTCGGGTGTTTCAAACGTAAATATGAACCTTAACATGTTGATAAACTTCCACATCAGTTTCACCCAAAACAAATACACACAAAACCTTCAAATAGGCTAGGCAGATTCAAGACATACACATGCATCTCTCAAGGGATATCTTTCGAACATCTTGGACATTTGACCTCCAAACTTCATAAAACTCCATATATTGCCTATAAAAATCATTATATATCATCTTAAGACTTCATACGATCATGAAATACAATTTTTAGCACGTATAGACACATGAGGCATATAGATGACTAGTAGTCGAATGTCTTGGTCGTCCCTTTAAGTTTGGCTTCCAATTTTCTTCAAACATTACCCACTGCCTCCTTACAACCTTAGAACCAATTTTAGGATCTTAGATCCTTAAAAAAAGAATTCTAGGCTCTATAAACACTAACTCATTTTGGGGTTCTTATAATATCCCCAACTTAGAAACATTCGTCCTCGAATGACACTTACAACACATTAATCACAACAAGGTATTAACTGAACTATTGTGCCACTCACAACAGTCATAACATCATCAGATAGTAGTTGATGAACCAAACTTATA
The DNA here is from genome assembly GCF_036512215.1 of Solanum lycopersicum. Taxonomy (NCBI): domain Eukaryota; kingdom Viridiplantae; phylum Streptophyta; class Magnoliopsida; order Solanales; family Solanaceae; genus Solanum; species Solanum lycopersicum. The sequence continues at coordinate 44,976,301 of NC_090808.1, read as the reverse complement.
AGGAACACACTTCAACTACTTAGCACTCTATGCATACAAGCAAGCAAAACTTTTAGTCACTCACTCTTTAATGAATCAAACACCTAGGAACATCCCACGTTCATTGGAGGAACATCCTTCTCATAATCATAACATGGTCATTACATTTCAAATCATTGAGCTCATCATATAAGGTCATAAATAGGCAGATTCCAACAATACTCAAAAGACATTTAAGCAGTCATACTTTAATGAACATAGACTTGAGTTAATTAGATTGACAATGGAGTCTTATTAATTAGACCTAGTGTTATGAATACATACTCAACCATACCATGTTTAGTTATATACACGAAGGAATGTCTTTCTGCTCAACACACTTACATCTCTCATGAGTTCATACCCAAGCAAATAAACAAGGGTCAACTTTACTATAACATGAAAATTTCTCAAATTTTAATCATGGCACGCTCAAACATCCTTCCTAGTGAAGTCAAAACTGATAATTCACAAAACACACTTCACAACAATAGGAAGCCATTTAAAAACATTTCAATATCTAACTTAACATTAACTTTAATAAACACGCATCATTTAGGGGAAGTCTTACAATTTATAGGCACACAGAAGGATAATATATAACATGCCTTAACTTTTTCAAGAGTGAACCTACAAGCATGTTTTCAAAACCATATAAGTGATATAGATTTCAAGAGACTCAACATATTTCATATTAAAGAGGCTCAATTTCTCATTATATGTCTAAACCTTCATATGAAATGTGACTTCAAAGACTCTTCGTGCCTTAAATCATGAAGTCAGATGCACCATTATCATCTCAAGAAGTACAATAAACAACTAAAAAAATTCAAGTACTTTAGAATCTTCGAAATACTCTCAAGATAGAGTCAATAAAGACATACCAAACATATTGGTGGTATACATTTCATAATTTAAGGAAAAACTCTTGTCATGCACAAGATTACTAAGAATTCATTAGTATTAAGTCCATGTAAGAATTGAAGGACAAGGTAGAAGAATATCTACAACCTTACTACTATATCACCATCCCCCACTAAGGGTAGACCCAATTAAGAGCAAATTAACCCAACCTTAAGAGGATCTTAACATAACACCCTTCATTTTCATCAGTTAAAAGTGACTACCAATTTAGAAGGGATTACAGTAAGTCAACATAGGAACATCAAGATATTCTAAACCATATAATCTATGCAAATTATCACATAATTTTCAAGTTAAGTCTTATCTTCAATGACACCAAGGTCATATAACATTAAATAATTGTATTTTAAATAATACAATAAACACCAAGGTCATATAACATTAGGGGAAATCAACAAGAAGACTTAACCATAGGGACTCTCCCTTTTATTCAATCTTAGAGTAAGGTGACTTCTAGGTCAATCATCCCACATCATCACCCTACCAAGGTAATCATGCAACCCTTACTTCTATAATCAAGCCTATGCAAAGGACTGCAATTCATAAAGGAAACTAGGAAGATGCACACATATAGAAAAGGGTAGCGTTGAACCACTTAAACATATACACTTAGACAACATGAATATTTACTATTTAACATATTCATGAAGCATTTATAGATCAAATCATATCATTCGGTTACTACCATGCAAAATCATATAGTAGCATACCATTCAAAAAATAAACTCATTTTAACCATAACAACTCCTAGCATGGTTTAACCATATTATAACATATAATTTCAAACATAGCGTGCTATTTCACATAGATCTCACAAATAGCTACAAGGGACATCATATCAACATATTATTGCTAAATTCACCTACACATATACTCATGAAACCATAAAACCAAAATAAGCATAAAAACTCACCTTTTCACACTCAAACATAGAGATACAATCTTATCCAAGCAATCACATCTAAAAGGCCACTGGACACGAAAAAATTACAGAGAGATCTTATAGAGTTATGTTCTATGACACAACATGAAAATGATGAACAAGGGAAACTCTATCATTTTATAGCCTCTCGTACCATTTGAGACTATTAGAACCTAAAACCACTTTCATAATTCTCATGATGTGATACCACGTTTGTCACAACCGAAGAGCACCCCCCTAGATTTAACATAGCGTACTTTACAACCAAAGGTATTATACAATCCCATAGTTATAATTTATCGCACTGCCATAGCTAAATTGAACTGAAAATTTTAGACTTTCTTCGCATATCATATGCTAGAACACTACTTCATATACATATAAAATATCATCATACATAGTTAAAGACTCTAGTCTCTTTTTACCATCCTACACTCAACTTCATAAGAGTACTTTAGGGACATGACCCTTATAACATAATCATAAATATATAATTACAAGATTGTGAACATAACTTGACATAGGACATACTTGAATCTTGAGGATTCCATTTTGCTTGAACATGGGAAACATATAAAAAGCTCCTTAACAATAGACATCTTTTTAAGCATCCTTAACCTTCACATCGTGTATAAAGTTTAGAATAAGGGAGTTTGTACAATAATGCACTAAGTATGGCAACCGCGCAAAAGCATTCATTTAAAAGGGACATTTTCTTGAAATAATGCTTCATGAATTTTCGAGTAAATCTTCATAAAACCTTTATACAATAGCATTTATATCATTCGCATACTTCATATAGACATATTTAAAGTCCAAATATCATATAAAATAACATATAAAATTTAAGCCACATTTGAGGTCACTTTACAGTGAGCTCCTTTCATTTTGCGGTGAACATTTTCTTCTTTATAGTGAATTCTGTCTTTTAATTCATTAACATTGCAAGTTACCCTATATTAATATTTGGTGCAAAGCATCACCTTAAGTCCGCAAGGAAAATCCTATCTGTAATTTATATAGTCAACACATATCATCAATAGAAGTGTAATACACAAAAGGCACACTTAGGCCATGATACAAGCACATTATAGTAAGCTCTTGTCATTATGCATGTATAATTATTTTACATCACATAGGACCTTATGAAACCTTACTAAGAATCCTATTCATAATCTTCTAGTGCAATGTACCTATGAAGCCCCATAACCTCACACGTACTTAGTAGACCTATCATGAGACCACAAGTCTAAACATCTAATTCATACATCAACTAGTAAGTGAAGACAACTTGAATTGTGTCAACAATCCTTCATCATGTAGTTATTAAGACCAATCTAGTGCATATAAGGACAGGACCACATCAGATAGATCCATTAAGACACATACCATGTACTTCATCACAAGAAGTAGACAATTACTACAAAGTCATGCATAAAGAACACGTTCATAGAAACATGCATTAGAACACCTTGGTAGGACTTCCCTCAGGATTCACTTGTTCAATGCATAGGTGAAGTCCCATAACCAACCTAAACTAAGAAAAAACCCTTAAGTTATCCTAGTTAGAGTCCTTACTTTACTTGAATTATCCATTTTACTTTAGGGAAACCATAGACTTAACAAACACTAAGACCATGCGTTCAAAACAAGAAATTTGGTGTTGTAGAGTCTTACACCAAAGAAAGGTTTTCTCATCTAGTCAACGTAGAACATTAACATACATCCTAGCATACTAAGTGAATTCACTTGCTAGATCCTATGTAGAAAGCATTGTTCATGGATCTAAGAGATATACACAAACATGTATATTCTCACTGGCATTGGAGCCTGATGTCATAAGAAAATATGGGTGAACCTTTTTTTTAAAAAAAGCCACCACCTCATATGGAACTATAGGTGAATATTCCTCCAAGGGAAGTCAAACCTAATGGAAACCCAATGGTGAATCTTCTTCCAAGGGAAGTCAACACTCTATGAGAAACCAATTGTCAATCTTCCTCATGAGAAGCCAACACCACTTATTGTAAAGGTCACTAAGTTCTAAGCTATGTTCCTTTTTTTATTAAAAGACTTTATTACTTTACCTCATAACACATAAGCTAAGGGGATCGATTCCTTATATGCTTATAGCTTATTCGAGCTCCTAAAAAGTTTTAGGGTACACACAAGCACACCTTTTAAGGTCCCTCTATTGAATTGATCTTCATACATGGGTGTGTGTGTTCTTGTATGTGAGAAAACCTTTCACATAACACATGTTCATATATCAATGCATAAGTCTATATGTGTAACTATATGAGCAATCCTTTCATATAATCACTTTAAGAAACTATGCACATTCATATTTCATCATAACATATACTTAACATCATAGCATATAAGACATATTTATAGCATTTCCTTATATTCATTTTCATGTAAAAAGAAGCCAAACCTAAAAATATCCTATCATGGTTTACATGTGAATGCATAGAACAAGGTCCCATACCCTTGACCATACTAGTGCACCTACAAAGTGATCCAAGTTAATCGAATAAATAACATATTTCTCATACATTTACATTACATGAATAGTAGTAGTCATTAAGTGAATATTATATCAGCCTTTCATTACACAGTATGAACATTTACTACATTTTAAGCATGCATAATATGTTAGTTTGTGTGTACATTGGTCAACATGATCATATAATGACTATAAACAAAGATTGAGACAGACACCCTCTTAATACAACATTAAATATTCACGCATAGACCACACAACACATAATAGCATAGGAGACAAGCAAAGCTTCCTATTACACTTAAGACTCCCAACTTTTCCTATTAATGCACTCACATACGGGTGCATAGGTAGGGGTTATCATTCCTTATTATTTCATTAATGGAAGAACCTACGCATAACCCTAACATAGTCATTCTCATGATTATAACAATAGTAAAATAACCTAGATTCACAACTAGAGTAGAAGACTAGGTACAAGTTACACATAAGGTGATCATCATAAAAATACATCCATATATTCATCAGTTTAACTTTAAGACCATCGTCAACACATATATAACTACAATAGATCAGGCACTGCCAACATAAGTAGACCATACCACACAATCCCATACAAGGCTTCACCAACAATACTATGGAGAAGTAGATCAGTAGAAGAGTAGAGCAATTCTTACCAATCCTTTAGCCTTTGGTCATCATTGACCATTACTACTCTTTCACAAAAAATTCAAGTATAGGTCAGTATCATAAGTACAATAATCATATATGAAGTTGTGATAAGCTACTACAAGACTAAGCTACAAACTAGTACAACACATCACCAACATACTAGAAAGTAGAAGATCATAGATCTTTAACCCGATTCACTTGCATTGTTCGTCAAAATAAATTATCAATAGTATACACACAGGACAATATCTAAGAGATCATTACTCAAAGTAAATCATGTTTCATCTACCCTAGCATTTAGATCATATCATATACATTACAACCTTCACTTTATAGGCTAGAAGAACCTAGATCAATTTATACCAAGACTCCTTTAATTTGATCATACAAGATTCATACCCATAATTATTCCATAATATCACCCTAAGGCAGTTGCTATAATGACCTTTTCATAATCGAAATCCTACCACAATTGTCATATAGTCGAGATTACAGTGAGCATGCTATATTAGGAATCAATGGAAGATAGAAGAATATAGGCTAATGAAACTTTGATCCACATGGATCACTTATCTAAAATTCATCAATGACATTCAAGTAAGTCAGTAGATACAATTATCCCTAGACAATCGAATCCCACATTCATGCAAAATAGAAGCAAGGTTACAGTAAATGACATACTTAAAAATAATTAAGAAGTAGAGATCAAGTATTCAAGACTCAATGTAAATGGATCCAATATCATATAATTCACCATAAATATACTTAATACAAATTAGACATAAAACATTCAATGTATTAGAATCACAATTTAATCAATAAAAATCCATGATCACAATGCCCATGAAAGGGCTAAATCGATTTTGGGAAGGGACATGGGTTCACAATGCAATTGGATTTTTTTTATAATTAAACCAATACATTATAATAAATTCATCATAATTAATTATTTCAAAAATGCTTTGAGAAAAAACCAATGGTTATATTGAAAGTTTGATCATGAAATCTCTTTGGAAACTTTGAGATTAACTCTTTCGATGGAAGGATAAATAAAAATGAAGGATAACAATACCCTAATGTGTAAGAAAACCTATAAAAAATTTTGAATATACCATAGGAATCAAAACTCCATTCTTTTCTTGAACTTCACCTTCAATGGGGGTTCTAGAGAGAATGGTTTTGGAGGGAAAAATCTAGTTTGGTTAATTATATTGGGAGTGGGTTGTTCACGTTTTTAATCATTTAAATACACCCAAAAACAACCAAATAAATATATAAGGGTCCGTTTAAGATGTGGGGTGAATTTCCCATTCACCTCTTTAGTGAACCAGTCGGTAGGCAACAGGTGCAGGCCATCATCGACGGCCACTATCGACGGCTAATAGGTGCATCAATTGCCCGTTTTTGAATTCAATCGATGGGTTCTTGGACTGTTCCTTTGCTGAGATTTATCCAGGATAAATTAACATCGATAACAACCACATTGATGGACTGCTTATCAACAAATGGGGCGTCGTTTGGTTAAGTCGATTGACAAAGCCGAGGCAGTGTCTCGATAGCCCTTGGGTCCTTTTTGTGAGCCCTTTTGCGGGGCCCTTGGGAAGTCTTACCCAGGTTTTTCTGACATAAATATTAACCTTAAAAGGTTTATGACCTTAAATTTAAGTTTTACCCAAAATAAAACACATGCAACACCTTCAAATAGGCTAGAAACATTCAGGACACATGGATGCATGTCTCGAGGGCTATATTTCAAATGACTTTGACGTTTGACATCAAAACATCATGAAACTCCATATACTTCCTATTAACATCATTGTAAATAATTTTAGTACTTCATAAGCTCATGAAATACAATTATGATCACGTATAGACAAATGAGGCACATAGGTGATGAGTAATTGAATGTCTCGGTCGTCCCTTAACGTTTGACTTCTAACTTGCCTCAAACTTTATTCACTGAATCCTTACAACCTAAGAACTCATTTTAGGTCCTTACACCCTTAGTAAAAGAATGTTATGCTATAGACACCCTTACTCATTTTGGGGGCTTACAATAAGGGTCTTGTAAGTAATGATATGTTAAGGATGCAACTACACATGTTGAATTGATTATGCATGATAATCATGGTCTTGTGATATATATGATCCTGTCTCAATAAATGTGTGGTTATTAGCTTATATGTGTTCTTGAGTCTGCATTGAAGACATTCAAATGACTTTTCATGCCTTTTAATGTAAATGTCCCTTTCTCATGCATGTTTCAAATGTTTTATGTGCATATGCCGACAATTAGTTCAATGATGAACTAACCCATTTTTCTCTGTTTACTACAAAATGTAGGTTTCGGTCTTTGAGTTTCTATAAGGCCATTTAAGAAGACTTGGATTCCCACTATCCATGTTTGATAGGTCCTCATTTTTTGAAGACGATGCCACTATCTTGCTATTGAATATTGTTTAGTCTTAATGACACTTTTTTCCATTCACTTTCATTTGAATGCTAAGATTGTATATGCCTATATGTGGCATTCATTCTAATGAAGTATGGGCTACTCCTAATGTTGTACACATTTTAGATGGTTAATATATGACGTATCCTAGACTTCTTATGAATCTATAATGATATCTTATCTACGTAAAATCAAAGTAGAAGCCTATGTAGTGTTTCATATGCGAGGAGTCTATGTAAAATCCCTATGTATATATTATGTGTATGTGAGAGGTCTATTTTAACCTCAATGTAGAAGTATTTAAAATGATTTAAATTTTCCACAATTTAACCTATGAAATGTAATGAAAAATGCTATGAAGTTAGTCTTAGTCCTCTTTGAGGACCCTTGTGCCTTAACATGCTAGAACTATGGAATCTCGTTTGGGAGACTTTATCAGAGAATCCTCCTTTGTTTGACGGTTCGAAAGCAGATGAAGACCATCAATATTACCTACATGAGGTCTATAAGATCCAATTTGATATGGCTGTGACTATGGGTGAAAAGTGTGAGTTGGCCGCCTATCAACTCAAAGATGTGGCGCAAACATGGTACACCCAATAAGGAGATAATAGGGTGATAAGAGATGGTCAGTTGACTTAGGATATTTTCAAGAGAGCTTTATATGATTGGTTCTTTCCAACAGAGTTAAGGCAAGCTATGGTGGAAGAATTCATCAACCTTCGTCAAGGAGGTGTGAGTGTACTTGACTACCACTCAAAATTTACAAAATTATCTATGTATTTTTCATCCTTTGTGGATAATCTAAGAGACGATATGAGTCATTCTCTTAGGGGCGTGTTCAATGACTTTGTGGAAGAATGTCATTCGGCTATGCTTCATGATATAAATATTTTCCTTCTAATGATTAATGATCCAACAGTGGAAGAAAGTAGGTTAAGGAGGAAGAATAAAGAGGCTAAGATGGTCAAGTCTTTTGAAAGTGGTTCTTCAAAGGGGAGATAGGAAATTCAAAATAAGCTTAGAATAAAGAATATTTTCTCTAATAAAGTTCCTTCCAAGTTCCCTAAAGCTCGTGATGAGGGTGTCTATCCCTAAGTCTGAACAGGGAAGAGGTACTACTTCACCTAGAAAGAATACAACTTTCAGAATGTAGGGCAAGAAACATTGGGGTGAGTTCCTAGTTGGAACGGAGAATTGTTTCAGATGTGGTAAAAGTGGCAACAAGATTAGAGATTTACCTAATGTGAAGCATCAAGACAAGGGGAGTGGACAAGCAAGTGGTTAAACTGTTGATGCTCCAAAAAAGAATCACCTTTACGATGAGTTCTCCCGATGTGGTGACTGGTATGCTATAAGTTTCCTCTTTAAACTTTAATTCTTTACCTTATCTAGGTGCTACCTTTTCATTTGTTACTCCTTTGGTATATAGAACGTTTGACACTTTGCATGATTATTGAATGAACCTTTCATGGTGAGTTCCCTGATGGTCAGCCGGTGGTTGCAAAAAGAGTATATAGAAATAGTCCTATAATGTATTCTTATTGGGTTACCCGTGTTTAATTGGTAGAAGTTGATATGATAGATTTCGATGTTTTTTTGGGAATGGATTGGTTGCATGCTTTTTTTGCTTCCATTGATTTAGGACAAGAGTCATCAAGTTAAATTGTCTAATGAACTCGTTACTGAGTGGAAGGGGTGGGCAAGTTCTATTCCTATAGGTCGTATCATTTCTTCTCTAAAGGCTTATACAAAGATCTTTAAAGTATGTCTATGCCATATGTAAGAGTGAAAGATTTCGACACTGAGGTTCCTCCCATTGAATTTGTCTTTAGTGAGGGAATTTCTATAGGAATTTCCTAATGATCTTCCCAGAATTCTTCCTGAATGGGAAATTGATTTAGGTATTGACTTGCTAAAGATACGAACCCCATTTCAATTTTTCCTTATAGGATGGATTCGGCCAAATTTAAAGAGTTACCGGCAACTTAACAAAGTTACCATTAAGAATAAGTATCTTGTCCCTCGGATTGATGAGTTGTTTGATCAACTCCAAGGGGCAAGTTACTTTTCTAAGATTAACTTAAGATTAGGATATCACATACTTAGGGTGAGAGATGAAGATATTCAAAAAACGTCCTTTCAAACAAGATATGGTCACTATGAGTTTAGGGTGATTTCATTTGGCTTAATTATTTATCCACTGACATTTATGGACCTAACAAATACGGTATTCCAAAACTACCTAGATGCCTTTGTGATTATATTCATAGATTATATCTTGGTGTATTCAATGAATGACGGTGATCATATGGATCATTTGAGAGTGGTTTTACAAGTTTTGAATGAACACAAATTATTTACCAAGTATACAAAATGTAAGTTTTGGTTAAGTTTGGTGGCGTTTCATGATCAAATCATAGCTAGTGTGGGTGTACAGGTTGATCCAAAGAAGACTGAGGCGGTTCGAAATTAGCCTAGACCATTGGCTCTAACAGATATTTAATGTTTCTTGGGTCTATTATAGGAGGTTTGTTGATGGTTTTGTGTCTATTGCATATGCTTTTACTACCTTGACCCAAAAAAATTTGAAATTTGAGTGGTCAGAGGCATGTGAAAGAAGATTTCAAGCCTTGAAAGATAGGCTTACCACTGTTATAGTGTAGACTTTACTAGAGGGTACCAAGGGTTTTGTGTTATATTGTGATGTATTCCGAGTGGGATTGTGTTGTGTCCTTATGCATCAAAGGAAGGTTATACTCTATGCCTCTTGTCAAATCAAGGTTCATGAGAAGAGCTACCCAACTCACGATATTGAGTTAGCGGATGTGGTGTTTGCCTTGAAATTATAGAGACATTACATATATGGTGTTCATGTTGATGGGCATATCAACCATAAGAGTCTTTAATATGTGTTTACTCAAAAGGAGTTTAATCTCTTACAACGACAGTGATTCGAATTTTTGAAAGATTATGACATGAGAATTCTCTACCACCCCGATAAAGATTATGACATCAGGAGAGCAAGAAATACCTAATGAAGGATGTTCATAGGTTAGCTTGTTCAGGTGTCCAATTAAAAGATTCTCCTAATGGAGGTTTTATGGGGCATCATAACACTGAGTCATATTTTGTGGTTGAGGTGAAGTCTAAGAAACATCTTTATCCATAATTGACGGAGTTAAAAGAATCGTTCTTGGTAAGCTTAACGAGGCATTCTCCTTAGGGGGGAATATTGTTTTGAGATACTAAGGGAGGTTGTGTGCGCCCATTCTGGATGATATGAGAAATCGGATCCTAGAGGAAGCTCATGGTTCTTGTTATTCGATTCATCATGGTTCTACAAATATGAATAATGAACTGAGAGAAGTTTTTGGTAGGATTTCTTAAAAAGGGACATAGTAGAATTCGTTGCAAGGTGTCCTAATTACCAACAAGGGCAAGCCGAGCATTAAAATTTGGGTAGCTTACTTCAAGAAATCCAAGTTCCTACATGGAAGTGGGAAGACATTAATAGAGTCTTTATACTGGGATTGCCTCAGAATCGAAAGCAAAATTACTCTATATGTGTGGTGGTTGATAGGATGACAAGTAACCTCACTTTATTCCCGTTAAGTCCACATACTTTGTGGAGGATTATGCCAAGATCTACATAGATCAGATTGTGAGTCTCCACGGTATTCCTTATCTATTATATCATATAGAGGTGCATAATTCACATCTAGATTTTTGAGATTTTTTGAAAAAGGGTTGGGTCAAGAGTAAAGTTGAGTACCACTTTTTATCCTCAAATCTATGGTCAAGTAGATCATACTATTCAAACTCTTAAGGATATGCTTAGAGCTTGTGTGATAGAATTCAAAGAAAGTTGGGATGATCTTTGCTTTGGTGGAGTTCTCTTATAACAATAGTTACCATTCGTCTATCGACATTGCTAAATTTTAAGATTTGAATGGTAGGAGATGTAGATCTCTAATTTGATTGTTTGAAGTTGGTGAGTCTTCAGTTCTTGGACCTGACGATATTTATAAGACCATTGAGAAAGTTCTTTTCATAAAGAATTAATTGAAAATAGCCTATTATCAAGAAAAGTCTTATGCCGACAATAGGAGAAGAGAATTAGAAGTTGAAGAAAGTGATAGTGTATTTGAAAGTTTCACCTATAAAAGCGGTGGTGAAATTTGTCAAGAAGGGGAAGTTAAGTCCTCGTTATGTGGAGCCCTATGAAATTTCTTAAAGGGTTTACTAGGTTTCATATGAGTTGAGATTACCTAGTAAGATAGCCTCGGTTCAGCCGGTTTTCCATGTATCCATGATTAACAAGTGCATTGGTTACCCTGAGTCTATTCTTCCTATTGAAGTTCTAGGGGTGGATGATAATCTATCATATGAAAAGGTTTGCATGGAAATCCTTAATCAACAAGTGAAGAAGTTGAGGAAAAAATAGGTGGCCTCGATAAAGGTTTAATGGATAAACCACCTAGTTGAGGGAGCAAAATGGGGGGTCGAGGCCGACATGAAGTACCGTTATCCTCATCTCTTTACTAACTAAGGTAGTTTATTCCTATTAATAATGAAAATAAAGGATAATCAGAATTTGACTTGTTTTGCAAAGATATACATATTTATTATAAAAGTCTACGTTAAAATGAATTTTTATGGAAAAAAGCTCATTTGGTTGATTTTCACTTATTTGTATATTTGGTATGTTGTTGCCTTCATGAAATGATATTGAGCATATTGATGTGTGTTAAAAAGAAAATTTTGGCGTAAATTTATGTTGAAGTTCAAAAAGAAATTCGTCATGTTGATATGTTGAGCTCTTATATGTGGAAATTGATATTTTGAGTTACTTTATGTATATTCCATGTTATTATGTTGATTTGAGTTGTAGCTCATGTTGTGATATGTTGTTGCGGGTTGGATTGCTTGTAAGGCCCCGAAAATGACTTAGGTAAAGCTAGAGCCTAATATGGTTGTCGTGATGTTCTATGGTCCTAAAATGATTTATTATGTGTGTTTGAGGCAGTGTCTAAGATTTTAGGTTCTTTGGAAGTTAAACGTCAAGGGACGATCAAGATGTTCGATGACTAAGTGACCTATATGAGTCATATGTGGTTCTAATTTTGTATGTGTGTTTGATGAGGTTATAAGGTTCTTAAATGAATTATTATCATTTATATAGGCATTGTGTCATGTTTCGTAATGTTTGGAGGTCAAATGTCCAAGAACGTCTAGGTTTGAGACGACCTTATGCATCTTTGCATGTTTCATCGAGTTTTACTTGTTCGTTTTTTGATAAAACTCATGTGGTAGGTCCTAAACTTCTATACTAACATATTTGGGGTGGAAACGTCCGGGTAATACTTGATATAGGACCCACAAAGGGCTCTAAAGAAGGACCCTAACATTGGAGCTCAACACTGCCAGGAAGTGGCAATCGATGAACCAAACGATGGCCAATCGACTGGGCAACGGCCCATTGATGGGTTTGTCTATGGAGAAAAGTTTATTGCAGTTTGAGGAGCCTCTGAAGCAACCCATGAGACCTCAACGATGGGGCATGGGTGACACCACGACTCGTTAGTATGGGCGTCGATGGTGCGGAAAAATCTGGCAGTTTTCTTTTAAGACTTAGGGGTTTTGGGATATTTACCCCAACAATTATAAAACATGGGGACGATTGTTTTATGTGTTGAAGGGTATTATAAGAGTATATTAGTTATTAAACTCTCATTTAAACCCCATCATCTAAATCAAAACCCTTTCCCTCCCAAAGATTCTCCAAAAACCTCCATCTGAGTTCAAAGTGGAGATGGATCTTGAAGATGGGTCTTCAATGGAGTTTCTTCTTCAATTAGCTTTGTATTCCTAAAATAAGGTATGGTATTTCTTCATCTAAGGCTTGCTATCAATTTAGAGTCAATTTCAAAGATATTTTTTCAAAGATTTCAAAAAGATGAAAAAGTCAAATTTCTACTCTAAGTCATGAGTTCTTGCATAAATGTTTTTCAAACGTTTATGTATGATGAAACTTATGTATAATTGATGTTTTCTAATTAAATTCCCCATTAACCCTTGACGTTCACAAATCTCGCAATTTGACTAAAATATGGGTTAAGTCATCATGCTTTCATATTGATGAATTCATGTGTAGATTGTTATGGTCTTTTGATTCATATATAGATTATGGTTAATTTAGTTTAAAAGTTGTTCATTGATCAATTGATTATTGAATATTCTTAGATCTATTGAATTTTAGACTTATTGAATTGATATTGACTTAAGGCTTGTCATTTCTAATGTAATTTTCAATGGGTTATCTAATGATCCAATAATTATATTCAATTGATATATAGATTGTATTAGATTGATAAGTATGTAATGAATTGACATAGTTTCATTGATTATATACATAATTGTATTGAATGGTATGTTATGGCCTTGGGTAAGTGACTTATGATATTGAATTAGATGATTTAGCTTTTGAATCAAAGTGGTAATATGGAGTGGGGGTATGCTGACATAATTCCTTTTATTTGTAGTTAATTTTACTTAAATTATATTGTGATTGGAATTGTCCATTTATGGTGGCGGTTCTATATGAATTGATGTGGACTTGTCGGCGCTACTTCATTCAATATGATGATCATGGCCTTGTCGGCACTACTTGAAGTATTATGATGTTTTGTATAGTTTATTAAGTGAATTATGAGTATATCTATCTATTTGTGAAGAAATGTGAAAGTATATGTTCTTTCTATGTATGTTAGGAAATCATGTAAACTATGACTATGCGCTTCTAAGTGTAGTCGTGGGGTTGATGCATGGCTGTTCCTACTATACTATATGAGTCTATAATAGTTATATTTATGATTATACGGTAGTGTGCACGATGACTTAAAGATGATAACGGTTATTCCTATGTGCTTGTAGAATGATTAGTAATATGTGTTAAGGTGAAGTATGTGGTGTCTTGTCTTGGTTGACTTATGTCCCTTTCTTGATGCTTGTATGAATATTAATATATTATGCCTTGAATTAGGATGCTATAGTCTCTTAGTCTTAAATGTATGAAAGATATGTGATCTTGAACGATGTTAAGAGGGCCTTTTATGTGAAACCTTGAACCTACTGGTAAGATTATGTATGTTAAAGTCAAAAGACGTAATGGTATTCTTCAAGTAAAAGAATGATGGACTTAAGGTTGATTGGATGGAATGGCATCATATCAAACCTTAGGGAAGTCATAATGAGCTTCTTGTCGCCATTGTGAGGTATCCCTAGTGGACCATTTTTTTGTAGGTTAAATGTGATAGGGTTATTAACTTGTTATGGAACCCTTTTATGTGAACCTTTAATGTTAATAACTCTATGACAACGAGTGCTAGAACCGAGTGAGATTGGTAAGCGGAGTAGTTCTAGTTAAGTATGAGACCAGATTACAAACCATTCCCATCATATTCCTTAATGATGGCCTACATGGGATGTGTCCTTTTTCTACCCTTGGAAAGTAGAACACCCTCATCGAAGTAGGTTAGAACTCCAGACTCGATGAGTTGCTACTGTGGTCTATGTCGGTTATTGCCTATTCTAATCATATGGGATACTTACTAGCATTAGAGAAGATTTATGAAGTTTAGGTGGTTGTATGGGATGTTATCTAGACAATGCACAATAGGCTTTGAAGGTGTTAGAGAGTCCCTAGGTCTTGTTCAAGACTATTACTCGAATGTCCTTTATGTGTTGAATGTCCCTTCATGAACTAGTGAATGTAATGGATTAAGTTAAGAAATTATGTTAAAATGAAGTATTACTTATCTAGAGTAATTAAGGGTTGTCTAGTTAAGGTGTGAATGGGGCATAGGAATGGTCATTTCATATATTACCTAGGTAAGTCTTAAGAATGACTATAGTTAGGGGAGTTGGTTTACAATGTGGACATTATCTAAGACTTAGGTAGTCTTAAGGATTACTTAGGTAATCTTGAAGAGGTCACTATGGACGTTATATTATTTATTTACTTACGTAAGTATTTTTGATAGCCTTTGGAAGGATAATGTCCTATAATCTATATGCTAAGGTGTTAAGTGAGAAGGATTCTATCTTAGGTAGTCTATAGGATATCTTAAATGTGTGTGTAAGGGATTGTATGGGCGATCGCTTCACAACTCACTCAAGTGAACCTTAGAACTCACCTTTGGTAGGAGGATCTCATGTTCATATGTTTGATGTCTTCTAAATGTCTATTGATCTCATTATAGGTTGTCTTGAGGATAATTTAGGTGTTCTTAGAGAGGGTGTATGGGTAGTCTCTCTTTGTATTACTTAAAAGAGTCTTAAGATAGTTCCTATTAAGGGACATATTCTATATGGTATGCCAGGTGAGGTCAATGAAACTTTACTGTAACAGTGAAGTGAGCACATTGTACAGTGAAGTAAATTCATTGTAACATTTCTTAAAATGTGTGTTTTTTATTAAAAAATTTCTTATGTATTTTATAAGTTCTTAAATGTTATTTTTATGTTTATATTATGATGTTTTAATCAAAATTCATGAAAATCGTGTGATTTACTAAATGTCTCATTTTCATCGTTTTTTGCATTGCTTCCACACTTAGTACATCTAATATGCTAGCCCTTTCTTTTCCCTTTTTGACTAAAGTGTAGGGAATTGGAATTCTTGATGTGCGAAGGAGGATTGATAGGTTTCTAAGGGTTTGAAGATGATTTATTGGTGAGTCCTCATCGATTCGAGGACAATATCCAGATGTCCCTTATGTTGTAGTCTTTATTTTATTGCCTTGTATGGTCTTAGTTCCAAGTATTTTATACTCCAAAGTTTAGATGGTTCAAGTAGATATTGGAAATTTTAATATTTTAAATGAAAGTCTTTCACTTATGTAATGTTTATGAAAGAGTTCTTCGTGTGTGAAGAAATTTTTATATTCTTACCTATTTAAGTATGTTTATTATGCAATGAATGATATGAGAGGCTTAGATGAGATTTATTGAAGTCTCATTTGGCGTGTGACGACACAAGGATGCTCTAACTTCTAGGATGTACCTGTGGGTCGTGACAAAGTTGGTATCATAGCACAAGGTTTAGGGAGTGTCTTATTTGTCGTATCAACCACATCTAGTAGAGTCTTGTTTATAATGTGAAGCGCGCCACATTGTTAATAGGAGGCTATTGTATTATAGGAAATGTTTCACTTCTTGATTCATCTAATCGTGCCTAAGATTTTTGTGTATGGTTTCTTTCCCTACTTTCCCTTATGTGTTGGTCCCTTGAGGGTGACATTGTGAAGTTTGGGTTGAGGGAGAAAAAAGACGAGATGTGATTTGTTAGATGCGGTATGATAGAAGTTGGTTTTGACCATAGATTGGTTTGTTATCCTTTGAAGGGTACCTAAGATGGGAAAAATGGTAAGGTAGAGTGTGAGAATGTGAATGAGTGGTTTTTGAGATGGTTTGAAGTTGTTTAAGACCCTAACAATAGAAGGGGAGGTGATGAGATTTGAAAAAAAAAGGGTGAGTTCTCCTAGTAAGGGGGATGTAGTGGTTATATGATGAGACCTTTGAGAGTTCTTAATATTCATGAGATAGACCTTTGTGAGAAAGTGTTAGTACAATTTATGTTACCTTGAGGGAGTTCCTTATAGTAATGTTATGTTTACCTTAGAATGGGTTCCTTTTAAGTGGGGTAGTATGGTGAAGAGTATTGTTGCGGGGAGTAAAGTACTGTTAACTTTTCTTTATGCGTTTATTCAAGCCTAAAGCAAATAGATCTTAGTAACTTGAACATATGTAGTAGTCTTTTGTGGAAAATGAGTTCCAATTGCTATCTTTATGATAAATATGCATGTTTAATTGACGTTTTGTTGAATAAGAAAATGAGCTTTCATTCATGGTATCTTCCTCAGGATTCATGTGCATCTAGTGTAGGTTGATAATTATTTCATATAGTGAATGTTGAGCATATCTAAAGATTTTATGAGTTTTATTATGTTGTAGGATGTATTTATATAATGTTACTTTGCATATTAGCATGATTATATCATGAATTGCCTAAAAGATGCTTTTTTAAAAAACAATTGCTAAAAATCACTATAGCATTGGACAATTCAATGTTAAAATTTTGGAAAACTGACTAACAGATTATTTGTCTTTAATTGTTTTAATGTGGTTATAACTAATGTATATAAGTATGATATTGATTATAAAATGATTTTTTGCTATTTAGAATGAAGCATGTGAGTTTTGTAGCATAATGAGTTATAAAATTGTTTTCTAGTTTCTTATTGTGTTGTCAATCTCTTAATTATGTGAAATTGATGTTCTCTTGGATTTTTCTATTGTATGAGACGTAATATGATATGGTCATGAGTTGCTAATTGAGTCTCTATTCTTGGAAGTGTTCGGAGAGTGGCAAGTTTCATTCGAGGATGAATTTTTTCCAAGTGGGGGAGATTGTAAGACCCCAAAAATGACCAAGGTAAATCTAGATCCAAACATGTTTTTCGTAATGGTATAATGTATTCAAATTGTTTATAATGTGTGTTTGACTCAATGTCTAAAAGTTTAGTTGCTTTGAAAGTTAAACGTCAAGGGACGACCAAGATGTTCGGCGACTAAGTGACCTGTGTCCCTCATATGTAGTTCTACGTGTTTACGTCTGTTTCATGAGTTTAAGGTTCTTAAATGAGTTATTATAATGTATGTAGGGATTGTCTCAAGTTTTGTCAAGTTTGGAGGTCAAATGTCCAAGAACGTCCATGATGTTCAAAAGGCTTGCATTGAGACGACCTTGTGTGTGTATGCATGTATGTCGAGTTTTACTTGTGCATTTTCGATAAAACTCATGTGGTAGTTCCTAAACTTGTATACAAAAATATTTTGGGTAGAAATATCTTGATAAGAATCCTCATAAGAACCACAAGGAGCCCTAAGGGAGGACCCAACATTAGAGCTCAACACGCCAAGCAGTGGCAATGAACGACCAAAACGATGGCCATTCGACCAGCCAATGGCCAGTCGATAGGTCTCGTCGTTGGATCCAAGTTTCCTTCAAGTTGAGGAGCCTCGGAAGCAACCCACGAGACCCCAACGATAGGGCGTGGGTGAGACCAGGGTCCGTTGGTATGGGCGTCAATGGTGTTGAAAAATCTGGCAGTTTTCTGTTAAGACTTGGGGGTTTTGGGAAATTCACCCTAACTATGATAAAACTTGGGGACGGTTGTTTTATGTTTCTAGGGGTATTAAAAGAGTATATAAGTGGTTAAAGTCTCATTTAAACCCTAACATCTAAATAAAAACCCCTTCCCTTCTAAGTTTCTCCAAAAACCTCCATATAAGTTCAATGTAAAAATGGAGCTTGAAGATGGGTATTCAATGGATTTGCTTCTTCAATTAGCTTTCGATTCTTCAAATAAGGTATTTGAGTACTTTATCTAAAGCTTTCTATTAACTTAGAGCCAATTTCAAAGATGATTTTCAAAGATTTCAAAGAGATGAAAAAGTCAAATTTCTACTCTAAGTCATGGGTTCTTGCGTAAATGGTTTCAAATGTTTATATATGATGAAATTGATGTATAATTTTTCCAATGAAATTCTCCATGAACCCTTGACCTTCACAAATCTCTCAATTGGACTATAACATAGGTTAAGTGATCATGTTTTGATATTGATGAATTCATGCGTAGATTGTTATGGGATTTTAATTTTATATATAGATTATTACAAATTGGTTTATATGTTGTTTCAATTTTATCAACTGAGTATTGAATATTCTTATATATATCGAATGTTACACTTATTGAATTGCTATTGACTTAAGGCTTATGATTTCTAATGTAATTTTCTATGGGCTATCTAATGATGCAATAATTATATTAAATTTATATATATATATATATATATTGTATTAAATTGATAAGTATGTAATGAATTGACCTAGTTTCATTGATTATTGATATAAATGAATTGAATAGTTGGTTATGTCCTTGGGTAAGGGACTTATGATATTGAATTGGATGATTAAGCTTTGGAATCGAAGTGGTAAGATGGAGTGGGGTAACGCTGCCATAATTCCTTTTATTTTATCTTAATTATACTTAAATTATATTGTGATTGGTATGGTCCACTTATGGTGGCGGTTCAATGTGAATTGATATGGCCTTGTCGATGCTACTTTCTATGTATGCTAAGACATCATGTAAACTATCACTATGTGCTTCTATGTGTAGTCTTAGGGTTGATGCATGGTTGTTCCTACTAGACTATATGATTATATAATAGTTAAATTGATGATGATATGGTAGTGTGTAGGATGATTTAAAGATGATAATGGTTATTCCTATGTGCTTGTAGAATGATTAGTAATATATGATAAGGTGAAGTATGTGGTGTCTTGTCTTGGTTTACTTGTGTCCCTTACTTGATGCTTGTATGAATATGAATATGTTATGTCTTGACTTATATTGCAATAGTCTCTTAGTCTTGAATGTATAAAAGATATGTGACCTTGAATGATATTAAGAGGGTCTTTTATGTGAAACCTTGAACCTAGTGGTAAGGTTATGTATGCTTAAGTCGAAAGTTGTAATGGTATCCTTAAAGTAAAGGAATCATGGACTTAAGGTTGATTGGCTGGAATGACATCATATCAAACCTTAGGGAATTCATAATGAGATTCTTGTTGCCATTGTGAGGTAGCCTTAGTGGACCTTTCTTTTGTAGGGTGAATTTGAGTGGGTTATGAACTTATTATGGAACCCTTTTATGTGAAACTTTAATGTGAATTACTCTATGAGAACGAAGTCTAGCAAGGAGTGAGTATGGTAAGGTTAGTAGCTCGAGTTATGTATGAGACTATATTACAAAGCATGCCCTTCATATTCTTTAACCATGTTCCTACATGGGATGTGTCCTATATCTTTCCTTGGCAAGTATAACACCCTCATCAAAATAGGTTAAATCTTCGGATTCCATTTGTTGCTACCATAGTCTATGTCGGTTATTGCCTATTCTTATCATATGGGATACTTAGTAGCATTAGAGAAGTACTATAAAGTTTAGGTTGTGCTATGGAGCGCTATCTATACATTGGACAATAGGATTTTGAATGTGGTAGTGAGAGTCCCTAGGTCTTGTATAAGATCATTACTTGAATGTCCTTTATGTGTTGAATGTCTCTTAATGAACTAGTGAATTTTATGGCTTAAATTAAGAAAATATGTTAAAATGAAGTAGTACTTATCTAGAGTAATTAAGGGTTGTCTAGTTAAGGTGTGTAGAGGGCATAGGAATGATCACTTCTTGTATTACCTAGATAATTATTAAGAATGACTCTAGTTAGGGGAGTTGGCTGATTTTATTGACATGATCTAAGCCTTAGGTAGTCTTAAGGATTACTTCGCTAATCTTGAAAAGGTCACTACGGACGTTATCTTCTTGATTTACTTAGGTAAGTCTTTTGATAGCCTTTGGAAGAAGAACGTCGTATGATCTATATGCTAAGGTGTTAAGTGAGAATGATTATATTTTAGGTAGTCTATAGGATCTCTTAAGTGTGTGGTGCAAGGTATTGTAAGGGAAGTCGCTTCACAACATACTCAAGTGAACTTTAGAACTCACCTTGGGTAGGAGGATCTCATGATAATATGTTTGATGTCTTGTAAATGTATATTGATCTCATTATCAGTTGTCTTAATGATATTTTAGGTGTGCTTATAAAGGGTGTATGGGTGGTCACTCTTTGTATTACTTTGGAAAGTCTTAGGATAGCTCCTAGTGAATGACTTATATCTTATATGGTCTGCCAAGTGAAGTGAATGAAACTTCACTGTAACACTGAAGTGAGCTCACTGTACAGTGATGTTAATTCACTGTAACATTTCTTAAAATGTGAATTTTTGCTTAAAAGATTTCTTATGTATTTTCTAAGTTGTTCAATGTTATTCTTATGCTTATATTATGGTGTTTTTGATTGAAATTCATGAAAAACATGTGATTTACTAAATGTTCCTTTTTCATGGTTTTTGTATGACTTCCATACTTAGTACATTTAATGTGCTAACCCTTGTTTTCCCTTTTTGACTAAAATGTAGGGAATTGGATGTATGGATGTTCCATGGAGTATGGATAGGATTCTAAGGCTTTGAAGATGATGTATTGGTGAGTTCTTATCGATTCTGGGACAATATCCACATGTCCCTTATGTCGTAGTCTCTATTTTACCGTCTTGTATGGGCTTAGTCCCAAGTATTGTATACTCTAAAGTTTATATGGTTCATGTAGATATTGTAAAGGTTTAATATTTCAAATTAATGTCTTCCGCTTGTCTACTGTTTATGAAAGGGTTCTTCGTGTGTGGACAAAGTTTTAAATTCTTACCTATTTTAGTATGTTGATTGTCCAATGAATTATATGAGAGGCTTAGATGAGACTTCTTAAACTCTCATTCGCCGAGTGACGACACAAAGATGCTCTAACTTCTAGGGTTTACTTGTGGGTCGTGACATTGTTAATTTTAAGTCTATCCTTTCCCTACAAATGGTTTAGTGTCATCAAGGGATGAACGTTCGTATGGGGGGATGTAATACTCCAAAAGTCTAAGACCTAAAATAGAGCCTTACATGTGGTTCTATGTTTGGTAAATCTATTTTAGGACCTCAAAGAAGGGTTATAACTCAATTAGAATGTTTTCGAGTCAAGATGTAAAGAAACGTCCATGACGTCCATAAAATTAGTGAAATTGAACTAGTTTACTCTCTATGTTGAGTGAAGGATTGATAGTATCACATGGAGTCTAAAACATGTAAAAAGACATTAAATAGGTAAAATAAAGTATATAAGGTCCGAACAACAAGTAAAGACTCCCCAAGGACCCCCCGGTGGGTCCTTGATGACTAACCTTGGCAAGCAAGCTCCTAGAGCAGCTTGTGGCAGCCAAGATTTTGCACCAGCCACACGTCGTGCAGCTAAAACAAGCTAGGAAATGTTTTGCCTTGCGAGGCGGGATCTCCACGAGGCTCACTGCCTCAACTTGGATTTTCAGAAAAAAATGTGAAATTGCCCCCGTGATGCGGAACCATTTCCAGATTCGTTAGCAATGTATTTTAAGAATTTTGACTTCTCAAAAAGGCCCAATTAAGTGAGGGGTATTTTGGGTAGTTTAGGTGATGCGCATATATGGATTTTAGGTCAGTTTTAGGTCAATTTTACCCAACGAAATAAAAAACCCAATTAAAAAACCAAAAGCTCTCACCTCTCTCTATTTTTTTCTCTCTACTCATCCACCATTGAAGAATAAAGGATGTTTGGAGAATAAGAACAAGTTCTCAACATTT
The DNA here is from genome assembly GCF_036512215.1 of Solanum lycopersicum. Lineage (NCBI taxonomy): Eukaryota > Viridiplantae > Streptophyta > Magnoliopsida > Solanales > Solanaceae > Solanum > Solanum lycopersicum. The sequence continues at coordinate 44,953,454 of NC_090808.1, read as the reverse complement.
CTTATCAAATTTTATGTATTAAGTTTCATTAAGACATGGGTACTTAACTCTTGGGATTCCTTTCTACAAGAGGCCCTTTAAAAGATTATTTCTAAAAATCACCAAATTCCGATGGGTTTTCCTCTTCTAGTGGGTTTTCTTAAAAACATGAAATTGATGATTGATTATGACTAGTTGTGATTAACCATGGTTAGTTAAGTGTAGATTGTTGAGTAATTGATGTTAATTAAGGAAATTTTGTATGGATCATGTTTCTTTCCCCAAATTCCCCAATTCTTAGATCTTGCATATGAATATATGGGAATTGATTAATACGTCGATTGTTAGACTTGTTTTATCTATTTTAATTCATTCATAGACTTCCTAGGATAATATATTATTGGTATTGGATCTATTTCTTCATGAATTCATGATGTAACCTTATTCCCACTAACCCTAGGTTATTAACTGAAGTTAATTTTGATAGTGACGATACAATTTAATTATTATTGTATGATGTTATTACACCAATTGATGGTTGAAAATGATTGGCTAAGGATAAGACCAATGATGGTGGCTTTTTGAAGGAGAATTGGTAAGACTTTGTGATCTTAAAACTTTACTTTAGTTGTGATGGCTTTTACTTGGTGATGAAGTTTAATTGACGCATGCCTTGTGATTGAATTATTCATATGTTGTTATTATGATGAAATTGAATTTTCTTGATTTTGTTATTGTGAGATTATGGCTAAGATTAAATGACATAAGGTTGGTTATGATTCCCTATGTGCCTCCTTATTTTTACATAATGATGATAACGTGTTGATCTCAGATATGAGGGTTGGATTGAAAGGAAATTCTCATGTGATTCCTAATGATCTAAATGGCAATACATCCCTCCTATACGCTATACTAAGTTATGATGATTAATAAACGCTTAATGAGATTTCAAAAAAGGGACCCTAGCTTAGCAACGAGTGAACTAATAGTAAAGAGTGTCCCCTCCAAAGTTGAGAAGGTACGTTCACTAATGTACTCATGATATTGGAGACTGTAATGCAATATGCATAAAGTGAGTTCCAAGTATATCTCCTAGTTGTTGAACTATATTTCCCTATAGGAATACTAGCTAGTAGATCCACCTATAATGAGATGTTCATGTTTTTGTACTACCTTGGAAGTAGTCCACCTTGTTTTGGTGTAGTGCTTCACGATACCGCATTCCAAATTTAGCTCTTGTGGTTTATGTCAATTAAGCAAAGTGTTCCCGAAAGTAAAATGGACAAACAAAGTTAAAACTAACTAGGGTGACTTAAGAGGATTGACTTAGTATAGCTAGGGGTATGGGACTCTACCTATACATTTAACAAGTTGAACCTAAGAGGAGTTCTATGAGGTTTTTCATATGTCAGGTATTATGAAATGTACGATGTTGACTTTATATGATGATATTCTTACATGATGATGATTATTGAGTGAATATGATATTGTTCTATATTGCTAATTATTATTATATCTACTCATGATGCTTCGTTATGTGAAGTTAGAAATTATTTGTGATGTTTCATTCTGTTTACTTGGTTGAGTAAGGTTATGGGGCTTTGTTTGGTCATTGCACATGTAGACTTGATGTTGGGTTATGAGTAAGGGCCTTAAATGTAATGAAATGTTAAGGATGCTACTACACATATTGACTTGATTATACTTGATAATGTTGGTTTTGTGATACGTATGATCTTGGCTGAATAAATATGTGGTTATTAGCTTATATGGGTTCTTAAGTATGCATTGAACACTTTCAAATGACTTAGCATGCCTTCTAAAGTAAATGTCTCTTTTTAATGCATGTCTCCAATTTTTTATGTGTATATGCCTATACTTGGTACAAGTGATGTACTAACCCATGATTCTATGTTTACTACAAAATGTAGGTTCTGGTCGTTTAGTTTCAATAATTCCATTGAAGAAGACTTGGATTCCCATTCTCCAAGTTTGGTAGGTTCTCACATTCTGAGAACGCTGCCACTATCTTGCTATTAAGTATTGTTTAGTCTTAAACATACTTTTGTTCATTCTCTTTCATTTGAAGATTTAGATTGTATATTCCTACATGTGGCCTTTATAGAAATGAAATATGGGCTATAACCAATCTTATACTTTTTTTTAGACGGTTCATATGAGACGTATTATAGACTTCTTATTAGTCTATATTGTTATCTTATGTACGTGAAATAAAAGTAGAATCCTATGTAGTGTATCCTATGCAAGGAGTCTATGTAAACTCCCTTTTACATATGATGTGTACGCGAGAGCTCTATGTAAACCTCAATGTATAAGTAGTTAAAAAATTTTAAATTTTACGCAATTTACCCTACGAAATATAATGATGAATGCTAAAAGGTTAGTCTTAGTCCACTTCGAGGACGACGACACTTTACTTCTAGGGAGTGTTCCACAGATGTGACACTCATCAAGCCATAAACCAAAGTAAGCATAAAACTCACCTTTTTCTCCCTGAAGCAATGAAATACCATCTCATACAAAAAAATCAGATCTAAAAAGACCACCGGACAAGAAAACATAAGAGAGGGAGATCATATAGAGTTATGTTTTATGACACGACACAAGATAAGTAAAGAAAGTGAAACTCTATTATCCTATGGCCTCTTGCTAATAGATGAGTCGTGACTCACCACCGATGAACAAGACTCTTCTAGGCATGACAATATGATACATAATTTATCATATTGTCATAGGAAATTAGTGGAATATTTAAACTTTTCATAGCACATCTTATGCTAGAAACATCACTTCATTTGTTTAAAATATAAGTCATAATAAATATTCATACTCACAGACTCTTTTCTCATCTTAGACTCAACATCATTGTAATAGAATAGGGAAACGACCCTTATCAATATATAACAATAACTAATTTATTGCATAACTTTGAAAATAAACATAACTTAGAAAATACTTGAATCTTAAGAATCCCTTTCTTGAGTTTGGGAAAAACATATCAAGATCTTCACTTTAGAGACATCCTTTATGCATACATAACCTACACTTTATGTAAAAAATTTGAAGTAGAATGGTGTTAGAACAAGAACGCATTAAGAATGGCAACCATGTAAAAACATGCATTTAAAGAGGACATGTGGTTAGAAAACCATGTGTAATGCCTTTTATTGAAACTTCATAAAACCTTTATACAACAAGTACAACACAACTCATATACTTTATATAGAAATATATATTATTCATAATGTCACATAAAGACACGTATTTCCGTTAAGGAACATATATCATATTCATAACATAATATTCCCTTCACTGTAAGTTTCTTACCACTAATAAACCCTCCAATAATACTTGGTGCAATGCATGAATGGTGTCCCATTTCACTATTTACACTCAAGCATCACCTTAAGGTCACCAAGGTGAACATTCATACAACCTTCATTAACTTAAAACCATAATTTCACATAAGCGCCAAATATCATGAAACACATGGTTTACATATGACCCAACATACTTCATGAACCACATATAAGACTCATTCAAAGAACACATGCAAGTCAACACTACCAATAATATCACAAGAGGCAATAGTCAAAAACCACATACTTTGACTTCATTTCGTAAAGACATAGCAATACCTTACTCATAATTCCAATCTAAGCCTACTAGTGCAATGTACATGTAAAGCCTCATAACTTCATACATACTAAGTTAACTCACAAAGAGACCACAAACATATCATTTTTTTCATAAATAAATGTGAAAAGTATAGACAACCTCACACATACAAAATATTACCTTCATTATACAGTCAACAACACTAAAATTATGCATATAAGACAAGACCTCATCATATAGTCAATAAGTTTATCATTATGCATTCCAAGTAAGGCTTCGTCATATGGGAACAATAGGACTCATGCTATGCATATTATCATAAAAGTAAGTGATTTCCATAATATCATACATAATAGACATATACATATAGAACATCTTCCTAGAACTCCCTCCAAGAAATACTTGTGCAATGCATAGATAAAGTCTCATACGCTCACTTGAGTAAGCAAATCTCTTATTTTATTCTCGTTAGGGTTCATGACTTTACTTCCATTTTACTTTAGGTAAATCCTAGACTTAACTGAAAATGAGACAGTGTTAGTTAACTGTGGAATGCAGTATTGTGGAAACCCACACCGGAAGGAGGTGTTCTTCTTGGCCACATAGAACATTAACATCACTCTAGCATATTAGGATGATACACATGCTACATCCTATGGGGAAAATAATTATGGAAGTAATAGATGTATATTGAAACCCTCTTTATGACCTTAGGCATTATAGTTTCCATCTCATGAGAAACCATGGCTGAATTTTCCTCCAACGAAAGTCAACACCTCATGTGGGCCCATAGGAGAAATTTCCCTCTAGGGGAAGTGAACACCTTATGAAAAACCATTGGTGAACAATCCTTCCTCATTAACAAGGGGCACCTCAAATTGGTCAATTCCACTTGTTGATAAGCTAACTTCCCTTTACTGAAAAGCCTTTATTAATATTATTTTCATAAAATAGGCTTTAGGAGAATTAACCCCTCATATGCTTAGATCATAGGTTATAGATGAGAAGTATCCTTTTATAAATCTAAATCATGTGAGAAAACATTTCACATGGACATAACATATTAAAGCATAGTCTACTTTAGAGTAGAATTGAGCAAATCTTTCAACAACATCTACTTTACTAGAATGTCATATATATTTCACTATGCATTCATTCATATGAATATATGTTAATACATGAGGAAACCTTTTAAATTCCACATTTGGACACTTCACATATATATACTTCATCATATCATATTCTTAACATCATAAAATAAACTTTCATGTTAATAGCTTAATCATTCATTCATGTTCATGTACCTAAAGTAATCACCCTAGGAACTATTCTATCAAGACAAAGTCTATACTAGTTCACCTATAAAGTCATTCTACATAAGATACATATCATAATTCAATGGACATATACTTTACATGCATATTAGTATATATTAGTGCATATGAGAATTACCCTTTCATTAGACACCATGAACGTATACTACTCATAAGCATGCACGATATGTGTGTATACATTTGGGAAAAATAATCACACAATTTCTAGAACCATATTCTTGAGGAAGACACCCTCTTAAGACCACAATACACATTCATGCATAGATTACACACCACATCATCACATAGAAGACAAGACACCTTCAACATTGCATCCAAGACTCCTATCATTAACTAAGATCACACATTCATACAAGGGTACACAAGTAGGCGGTCGTTCACCATTATAACTTCATCATTGGCAGCACATAGACCAAATCTAACCCTAACAAGTTCATTCAAACGTAGAAGACACCATTAGCACCTAGCACGTGATACTAGATTAAAAGACTAGGCATTGTACTTCTCATTGTGTGACTATCATAACTACATTTCGTAATTCACGAACTTTCTTTCAAGTCCATGATCAACATATATAGAGATTTAGAATAAAGTAAACATTGCCACCATAAATGGACCATACCACACAATGTCATAAAATGTCAATTCAACTATAAACTCTATCAAAAAGTAAAGGAACAAGGAAATCCTACCAAATCTCCATTCTATGATCATCACTGATCAATTAACAATAATTCATAATCACGTTATAAGGAAAAGAATAGCTACAGGAAAGAGGTAATAATCGAAAACATAATCTAACATCATCTCAACAAGATCGCATCTAGAGAGGTTTTGTTTTGAGAGGGAACAGGAATTTATGAACAATGAATTGGCAATAGGGTTTTATGTTATTAATAAATTTATTATACCTAAAATACCACATAATAACCGACAAGACCCATTTACGAAGGTCGGTGAATTTCTCATTCACCCCTTAGAATGGCAACGCGCATGCAGCAGTTACATGCCACCCATCCACTGTGCAATTGACGGATCGATGATGGAACGACAGTGTCGTAATGTAAAAGCTTTATTTTGGAATAAAGCTAAATTTGGGAGATTAAGATCCCACAACTATGTGTGTAGTAATTGCCCCCATTTTAAGTGTTGTAGACCAGTCTACGATCCGTTGATTGTTAAGTGTAAATTTACATCGCCAAGGCAGTGCCTAGGAAGCCTTTGGGTCCTCCTCAAGGACCGCTTATGTGGTTCTTGGGGAGTGGTGACCGGATAATTCAAAAATAAATACTATCATTAACATGTTAAGGTACTTCCTTATCAATTTGAGCATCAAACAACATGTAAACCATACCAAGGCACACTAGCACGTTTCAAGGGTATCTTTAGAACGTCATGGGACGTTCCTGCATGTTTGACCTCCAAATAACTTCAAATCAAGTAATCATATTGTAAAGCACTTAATTAACATATTACTAAACTTTGTAGGCACTTGTGATTCTCTAGACACCTTAGGTATTTTTCAGACACCTTACAGTTTACATAGACTCCTTGATTATGAAGTTTACATAGACTTCACATTTATGTAATGTAGCCAATTCATAAGATTGTCTAATATTTTTTCTCAAAAATAAACACTCTAGTATAGAATTACAATGTTTTGGAATAGACCTTACAATAGTACAATATGCAACATATAGTCATAGAACAAAGTCTCAATATAAGGAAAGAATAATTGTCATGAGGGAAAGGAAATACAAATGAAGATAGAAAAAGACAACATCCTCGAACTTTAGGACACTATAATAACTCGGCAACAAATAAAAAACATCCTTTGAAATGGTTGTTTACTCTTCAATGGCCTAAACCTACATATTAGTAGAAATATAAATAATATGTATTATTACAAACCACATGTACTACGTATGGAAAGATATGCAATTAAAACCATTGAAATCATGTACAAAGGGACATTTTGTTACAAATTGTACTAACTTTGCAAACCTTTTATGCCTACATCAGATCATATACAAGCCATTAGTCATAGCAACATGTAAAACAAGTTCATATACATATACAAAGACGACACTATCATAATGTCATAGCAACATGAATAGCATCATCATAAAGTTATATCAACATGGATAACATCATCATAAGGTCATAAAACCAATTAATTTTCTATATTTCATTACATCATAGCATACAAGACCCTTGCTAACAATCCCATTCCAAGCCTAAAAGTGAAATACTCATGTGAAGCCCCATTAACCCACATCATCATGTAAACTAGAAAAGAGACCATAATCAATGTATATACTTCATATAAAATCATATCTTGTATAATCATCATCCACATAACAATTTAGACCAATATCTTGTTCATCAATGAAGTAAACAATATATAAGATCACCATCATGTTAAGTCAACGTTTAACATTTCATTCATAACACAAGTACATAATAACATCCTCCTAGAACTCCTCTAAAGGTCAACTTGTGCAATGCATAGTTAAAGTCCCAAACCCTTACCAACACTAAGTACAACCCCTTAACTAACCTTAGTTAGAGTTGATCTTTATTACTTTCATTCATTTATTTTACTTTTTTGAACAATCTACTTAACCGACATAGACCATATGAGCTAAACATGGAATCTGGTGTCATGAAACCCTAAACAAAAAGAATTTTCTCTACTTGCCAAGGTAAAGCCAAACATAAGCATAGATTTCTAGGTTGATACACTAGCTAGTTTTCCTATGGGTAACATAGTTAAGAAAGTAGGAGATATACTAGAAACTCTTGTATGCACATCCCATGGTAGTCTCTATCTCATAATAATAATTGTGAACCTACCTTTCCATATTTTGAAGGGACACCTTTCACATCTAGTTCGCTCACTGCTAAGTTAAAGTCCCTTTTTTGAAATGTCTTTAAGCCTTTATTAATAATCAAATCTTAATATTGAACGTGGGAGACTAACACCTTGTATAATAATGTTATTAGCTTATTAGGTTTAGAATGAGAACTTCCTTTCATCACAACCCATCATTTTATGAGATCATCACATCATATTCATATTATAATAAGGCACAAAAGAAAATCACATCCAACCTTTTCATGAACATACCCCTATGAAGATATAACAATTCAACATATCCATCACATGCCAACATATTTAGCATATCATCATCTTCCTAACCTATTCACATAATCATAGTTTAATAAAGCATCGTCCAGAATAAACGATCATTATTGAAGTAGAGAAGTCATAATCATATAAGTCTTATCAATAATTTCCAAAACCTCCTTAAAGAATTCACCATAAATCTCACAATATTTACCCATAAACTCACTAACATAATCATATAATAGTAAATTAAACAATTAAATATTATATTCAAACATCCCTAAACATCCACAAGTTCAATTCATAGCAAGAATTAGGGGAAAAGGGTTCATACATGGATTATTTTATAGAAACTAGGTCAAAGACTTAGAACTACAACAATAAACCAATAAATAATAAAAATATATCAATATTAATCAATACAACATTAAATCAATATGAAAAGCAACACACGAAATTGGATGAAACCCAAGTTTTAAACATATTTGAAAACCAATTCTGAAGAACCTCTTGGGGAAAGAGATCCCAAAAGAGGATATCTTTCACACCTTAAAAATCATTCATGATTGATGGAGAAAAACCTTGATCTTGGATCCCTAATGAAAATTGAACCTTGGTCTTTAATTGTGGTTTTTCGGTACTGAGAGAAAGAAGAGAGAAATTATAATGATTTGGGTTTGGGGAAATTATGAAGTGATGAGTTAGTTTAATGACTTATAACTCTATTATAGTCCCCAACTAAATTAATCCACCACCCCTTAACCCCTAACTAATTAATTAACTAATAAACTAACCTTGACTAAAACTTAACTGTGAAAAGAAGGACCAATCAACGACTTCACGTCAATGGGGCGTCGACCACACCATGGACCATACTTGCAGTCCATGGTTTCTGTCAGAGATTGGTTTTTTAGACATTTTAGAAAATGGCTAAGTACCTACCCATGAGCACCATCCACTGGTCGATGAACCATTGAGGCTTGTCGTTTGGGTCATACACTTCATATTGTCAATTGACAACTTTTTGGGTCAAATATAGGGTCATCTTCAATGACCCTTAGGGTGGTACTTGGGGAGTCATACTCGGACATTTCAAAACTAAAAACACTCGAAAATAGGTTTTCACACCTTCCCACAAATTTATACTTAATTCCGACTCTTTAAACCCTTGAAACATACTAAGGTACACTAGCTCATCTTTCACAAATCTCCAGAAGTCATGGTCGTTTCTTGAAGTTTTTAATCTAATACTTACTATTTAGTTTCAATACATTAATTTAGGCTTAGAAACATTGTTTTAAGTCTTAGCTCAACAAGTGAGGCTATAGACTAAGTCATGGACTTACGGAGTTTTACATTATCTCTCCCCCCCCCCCCCCATGAATATTCGTCCGCTAATGAAACCTAAATCATTTTATGGGGAGAGAAGGAGATCAGTACTAGCAGCCAAACTAACAAAATGAAATCGACTACACTTTAGACATGGCATTACACATATAAAGGCAATTCGCAATTACCACATATAAGAACTGAATATTTCCTTCACATAATCAGGAACTACCTTCTCAATATCAATATGAGTTCAACATGAACATCAAGAGTTACCATGAAATTAACATTCTCACTACAATTCTTCTAAAGACAACTCTACACATGCATATTAAGTTCAAGTTATACAAGAGAGCAATTTTCATGAAAACTCATTTTAACATGAACCTTTACTAACGCATGCACATACTACCAATACAAGTCAAATTCACATTATTCATGATTTCTTCATTTTAAGAGGAACTACTAACATCAATTTTTACTAGAAGTAAGAGGAAAGAGATTAGGATAGTGGGACTTCATGTAGGCCTAGTCCTACCATGTCCTACCGTCAACAAGATGGTTTATCTGTAGGACTTTTGAGGTCGCAACCTCTTTGTTCCTCAACTTTTTATTCGAACCTCTTCATAATAAAGGTTCTCATTCACCCCTAACCCTTCAATAGAGAGAATAGACACTAGGTTGCCTATACATTTCTTAAGCATAGTAACATGAAATATTGGGTGAACCTAAGATAATGTACTTGGTAGATTAAACTCATAAGGAGCTAATTTACTTGGTAGCTTCAACTCATAAGCAACTTTTCCGACCCGTTTTAAAATATCATAAAGGACCATATACCGGGGACTAAGCTTACCCTATTTTCAAAATTTCATCAACTCTTTCATGGGTGAAATCTTCAAGTAGACCCAATAACCTACTTCAAACTCAAGGTATCTTATCCTATTATCGGCATAAGACTTTTGCTGACTGCAGGTGTTTTCAACTTGTCCCTTATCATCAAAACATTCTCCAATGCCTCATAAATTATTTTGGACCAAGGAGTAAAGACTTGCCGACATAAAACAACCTAACTAGAGACCTACATCTCCTACCATAGAATGCTTCAATAGGTGTCATAGAATGCTCGAATGGTATCTATTATTGAAAAATAACTCTATCAAAGGTAGGTGTTCGTCCCAATTGACCTTGATGTCAATAACTTAAGCTCTTAAATATCTAATAGGGTTTAAATTGTACGTTCCTCTTGATCGTCAGTTTGAGGATGAAATGTGGTACTAAGTTTCACATGAGTACCTATCCCGTTTTAATATGACCTCCTAAGAGGACAAGTGAATTGGGCACCTCTATCCGAGATGATGGACAAAGGGATCCCATGAAAACTCACATTCTCATTAAGGAATGATCTAGCATATTCCTACACCAACTAAGTAAATTTGACTGGGATAAAATGGGCATACTTCATCAATCTACAAACAATTACCCATATCGAATCATTTTGCACCAAATCCATATTGATATCTTCCCACTTCCAAGTAGGAACATCCATCACTTGAGTTAGAAATCCCAATCTTTGATGATCGGCCTTAACTGGTTGACAATTAGGCATTCAACCACAAAATTTTATATATCCCTCTTCAAATTATCCAATCAATACACCTCTTAAAGATTAAAAAACATTTTGGTCACACCAAGATGAACGAAATATTGGGAACATAAGCCTCTTCACAAATTCTTCTCCTTAGATCATAGGATTTTGGCAAACACAATCTAACTTTGTGCCTAAGTAACCCATCCCCCATTTGGGAATGCGTCATTGAACTTGGTAAAAATTGATTCATTCAACTCTATCAATAGAGGATCAAGGTGTTTCTTACACTTCACCTCCACCACTACAGATGATTCGCGCTTATGATGAACCATAGAACCTTTTTGGGGGAGTCTTCCAACTGAACACCCAATCGAGGCAATCTATGTACCTCTTTTACTAACTCCTGGTTGTCATGGGAGTATGGGCTACACTACCCATTGATATTCAACTTGGACCGTACGCAACCACATTAGCCTTTACGGGGTAGAGAATACTCATCTCATAGTCTTTCAAAAGTTCCAACCACCTTCTTTGTCGAAGATTCAACTATTTTTGAGTAAACACATATTGAAGACTCTTGTGGTCAGTAAATACATATATTTGGAGACCATATAGGTAATTCCTCCGTATTTTTAAAGCAAAGACTACATCCTCTAAGTCAAGTTCATGAGTTGGATAGTTCTTCTATTGCACCTTGGGTTGTCTAGAGTGATAATCTATCACCTTACCATGTTGCATGACGATACAACCCAAACCTACTCAAGAAACATCATAATACACTACAAAACCCTTGGTACCCTAAAGTTAACACCAGAGCGGAGGGAAGCTTAACTTTCAAATCTTGGAAGATTCTTTTTCAAGCCTCAAACCCTTAAAACTTAACCTTCTTTTGAGTTAGGATTGTCAAAGGAGAAGCGATAGATGCAAACCCATGATTAAATCACCTATAATACAAGGGTAATCCTACGATACTTCGAATATTGGTTAGAGAAAAAGGTCTAGCCCAATTCTTAACTGCTTTCATTTTCTTCAGATCAACCTCGATACCCTAACTTGAGATAATATGACAAAGAAATGCAACAAGTCTCAACCAGAATGCACACTTACTATTTTTAGCAAAGATTTGATGTTTCTGGAGGACTTGAAAGACTACCCTTAAATGGTTCATATGATCATCCTCACTCTTATAATATACCAAGATATCATCAATGAAGACAATTACAAAAGAGTGTAGGTAATTTCGAAACACTCTATTCATAAGGGACATGGAAGTCGTTGGGGCATTAATTAGACAAAAAAAGATACTAGGAACTCATAATGATCATACCTAGTTCGAAAAGTTGTTTTATGTATATTTTAACCTCTCACCCTATGTTAGTGATATCCTAACCTTAAATTATTTTCCAAAAGTATCTTTCACCTTAGAGTCGATCAAAAAAGTCATTAATCCTATGTAGAGAATACCTATTCTTAATGTTTAGCTTATTTATTTAATAATAATCGATGCACATCTTAAGGTACCCATCCTTCTTTTTCATAAAATCCACTGGAGCTCCCCATGGAGGAATACTAGGTTGTATTAACACTTTGTCTAGTAAATCATTAAGTTGATCCTCAGACTCATTCAATTCAATTGGAGCTATCTAATAAGAAAGGAATTGAAATGGGGTTCATATTCCAAAACAAATCAATACTAAAGACTATATCTCATTTTAGAGGAATTTCAGGTAAGTAATCGGGAAAGAGTTCCGGAAAAATCTTTGACTACGGGGACCGATTCTTCATGAGAAGCTTCATATTCAAGGTCCTAGATCTTCACAACATGATAGATACACCTCTTAGAGATTATCTTACAATCCTTTAGACATGAAATTATTCAAACTCTTGGGATCGAGTTTCCCCCTTTCATTCTAAGGCGGGTTCATTAGGACATTATAACTTAACTACTGTTGTTCTACAATAAATGGAAGCAAAACAAGCATGGAAACAATCAAATACCAATTTGACATCAAAATACAACATATAGACTTGTAGTGAATCAACCAATTTAACATTATTGGACAATGATATAGGACAACCCCTAAAGACTTTTCTAGCTATAACAAAGTCACTCACTATGGTAGTAACGGAAAAAGGTTCAATCAGTACATCAGGTAACACATTAATATTCATGGACACTCAGGGAGTTGAAATACATGAAGTTTCATCAGGATCTACTAAATCATAGACATTAATGAAAAAGACTTGTAACATAATGGCGATATTATCGAGAAAATCCACTTCATCACTCCTAGAGCGGATAGCATAGAAGCGGTTCTTCTTAGGAGCATCTGAACTAGGACCGCTTGCTTGTGACTTATTAATCTCCCTTCCTCTATCCTTAAGCATGAACAATCCCTCACCTTATGGCCACTATTTCCACACCCGACACAATTATCCGTCCCAACTAGATATTCACCCATGTGCTTCTCACCACATTTTGTACAAGTAGGTTTCTCAATTGGTGAATTTCCACTTTTTACCCTTTAGGACCTAGGGTTAGACACCTTACCCTTACTAGCCTTGTGGAACATAGAATTAACTTTGTTTGATACCCTCTTCTTTAACCTAGGCTTGTCTTTAATTTCCAACTTACCCTTAAAAGTACCTAATGCATAGTGCCTTGACATCTAGAACTCCCTATCATTCGTATTAAACCTACTCTCCTCAGCTTGTTGATCATGAACCATCAAACAAAATACTTCCAAATTGTCATAAAACATCACGACCGACACTCATTCATAAGATCGTCAAACACATTCATCACAAAATGGTTCATTTTATCTCTAGGCTTGGTGTTAGGCCCTCAAAATAAATTTAGATGATTAGAGACTCACATATGTCTAAAGAAGTTTTTAAATATGTTAAAAAGTTTTTATGGTATGCATGATTTATTTGAACTCGTTTAGAGGTCAAACGTTCAAGAACATCCGATGATGTTTTAAAGTTAGCCTTGATAGGTGCATGTGTATCTAGGTGTGTCTTGACATGTTTTACAAGTTTGTTTTAGTTGAAACTTATGTGGAAGGTGCCTAAAGTATTAATGAGTATATTTACGTTGAAAGCACTCGGGCGTGACTCCCAGAGGGACCTAAAAAAAGACCTCAAGGAGGACACAAAGTCTGCCAAGACACTACCTTGGTACTATCTACCTACGATTGGCAAACAATGTCCAGTTGGTTTGGTGACACCCCGTCGATGGGTTTCAAATTGTACCAGAATTAGTCTAGAATCAAAATAAACCAACTCTAAGCCTTAGACCCAAACTAAGGCCAACAAAATGGTCCATCGATGAGCCTACGGGGCGTAGGTTGCTCCGTCGATGCAGCCTTCATTCCAACTGCCATGCGCACTATTTCATTAAGGGGTGTATGGGAAATTGACCCCACTCCCTAAACTCACCCTAGGAGGTTAATTTAGAAATTTTTGGGTATACTAAGTTAGTTTAAAAAAATCAAAACCCCAACCCAATTTATATTTCAAAATTAGACTTCCCTCTCCCAAAGAAACCTCTCTAGAAACCTCCATTGGAGATGAAGCTCAAGAACAACTTGGAGATTCCATTATTCATGAATATTTAGTGGTTTTCTAATTAAATAAGGTATTTTGATCCTTCATCCTTATTCAACCTTTATTCAAAGAAGTCCCTTCCAATGTTTGCAATAAAAAATCATGATCAAACCTCCAATCTTCCAATCTAGCCATGGGTTCTTTCTCAAAACGTTTTCAAAATCTTTATTATGATGATTGATGTTAATTTACTGATTGTAATGTGAATTTTAATACAAATACATGATGAGCCCATGTTCCCTCCAATTCTCAAATTAGCCTATATTAGGGGCATTGTGATTTTTATTATGTGTTAATTTAATTGTGATTCTATAATGTAGGATTAGCTTTTTCTATTGTTTTATTCTCAAATTGAGTGTGAATTTTTCATGAGTAATCCATGTGGATCAAGGTCTGAAGATTTGAATGAGATTGACCTATATTCCGCTATCTTCTTTTGATTGTTAATGTAAAGCACTTGATATGATCTCTATTCTAGGGAAATTGAAGTATGATTTCGTTTAGGTTATGATATTTCTTTAGAAATTTCCATTTATTATATCAATGATTTATTATGAGTATTGATAATTGATGATAAAATAAAGGGAGGTTTGGTAAGATTGATCTATGTTCTTCCATCCATAATGCAAGATACATAATGTGATCTTACTTTTAGGATGGATGAGGCATGATTTCGTTTATGTTAAGATACATGTAGCTAATTTCCTATACTTTAATTGTAGATGAAATATGACTATTTATCAATGTTTATCAAATGTTGATGAATCGGTAACATCACCTACTTTCTCTACTTTTCTTACAGAATTGCTTAATGATTTGCCTTGTATGGCATTCTGTGGTATGGTCCACTTATGGTGGCGGTTTTTACTTTATTGTAAATATATTTTTGATGTTATCATGTCCTTTAAGGCAATTTTACTTTGAATGAGTGGTGGTGATGATCACCCAATGTGAAGATTATGCCTAGTATTCAATTCTAGTTATGATTTAGGTCGTGTGGCTAATGTTATAAGCATGTGAACGACTATGTTAGGGTTAGGGTTCTTCCATTGATGAGTCATAATGGTTAATGACTCCTTACTTATGTATCCCTACATGAAGGTGTTATTATCTAAGGTTAGAAGCCTTGAATGTAATGTTAAATTATTTTGTCTCCTATGCTAAATTGTGATGTGTGGTCTATGCTTGAATGTCCATTGTGGTCTCAAGAGGGGAAATACCTCAATGTGTTTTTGATAGTCATTATGTGATCATGTTGACCAATGTACACACACTTACACCTCATGCATGCTTACAAGTAGTATAGGTTTGTGGTGTCTAAAAAGAGTATTCTCATATGCACTATTGTCTACTAGTATGCATGTAAAGAATAGGTCTATGAAGCATGTTATATGTCCCTTAACTGGGATGATTTGATAGGTGTACTAGTATGGACAAGGGTAAGGGACCTTTTTTATGCATTGCACATGTGTATCGTGATAGGATAGTTCCTAGGTTTGTTATCCATGTACATGAATATGAATACATGATAAAGATATGAACATGTCTTATGCATGAATGAAAAGAAGTTCTTTTAACAAAACATGTGTGGTCTAAGGGTGTTTATGTGAAAGGTTTGCTCATATATATGTACACACACACATGAAACATGTCCATTATGCATGTATGATGATCTAATCAATAGAGGCTCTATTGAAAGGTGTTCTCAAGGGTATCCTACAGTAGATTGTTTTTGGATATGCTATGTCCATGTCAAAGATCTTCTCACTTGAATTGTGTTGATGAACTCTCATCTACGACCTGTAAGCTAGACATATGGGAAGTCAATATCCGAAATCCTAATTTTATAAGTAATAATAATAATAGCTTTTTAATAAAGGGAACTTAGCTGAGTGAATATGCATAAAAAGAGTTTTCATATATATCTCCAAGTTCCAACAACAATGCTTACCCCATAGGATATAGCAAGGGATATCACATAATATGCTAGCATGTGTTAATGTTATTTTGCAAGGTAGAGCAGCTTCCTTTGCTATTAGGCTGTATAATACCAAATTCCATGTTAGCACCCATAGTATTAGTGTCTATTAAGCTATAGTTTCCTTAAAGTAAAGTAAAATGGAAGTAAAGTAAAGACCCTATTAGGATAACCTAAGGGAAATTTCTTAGTGTAGGTGATGATATAGGACTTTACCTATGCATTGCACAAGTAGCTCCTGAATGGAGTTCTAGGAAGGTCTCCTAATGTATATGACATGTTTATGTTCCCTATTAATGACATTGTAGTGTTGTCTACTTGTTGTGATGATATGCACATATGAGTCTTAATGAGTATATGTCATGTGGTCCGTACCTTATATGCATAATGTGGGTCTTGATGTCCATATGATGAAGGTATTTCTTGGCATGCATAAAGTTGTCAATGCTTGTCTTGTTGATGTATAAAGTGCATCATAAGGCTTATAGTCTATTTTTATGTGTACTTAGTATATGTAAGGTTATGGACTTCATATGTACATCTCACAAGTAGGCTTAGAATGGGATTGTGAGTAGAGTTCTATGATGTCCTTATGAAGTGAAGTCCAAGTATGTAAATGATGACTAGTGTCTTACTATGATAATGATTAGAAGTCTTCACTTGTATGTGGTCTTGTAATGAGATCTTTTATGTTGTCCTTAAAGTATGTTGAGCCAAATTTAAATTACATGTCTTGTTATATGAGATGGTTCCATGATTCATGAGTATGTAATTTAATGGGAACTTTATCTATACATTGCACCAATGTATCATTAAAAGGTTTCTTGGAAGGTTAAGAAATTAAGAATGAAAGGAGTTACTATAAAGGGAAATATACTTACTGTAAAAGGAAGGGTACTTACTGTAAAGTGGTTCCAAATAGGTGAAAAGCAAAATGTACGCTTTTATGTAATATTATGACTATTGGATATGCCTAAATGAAGTCTTTGAGTAATATAACAGGGTTGTATACCTATTATATTCTAAGGATGTTGAGTCTAGGATGACAAAAAGAGACTACTGTCTTTAACTATTCATTATGGTATTTTATACATATATAATGGAAGTGATGTTGTAGCACATGATTTGCTATGAAAATTATAAATTTTCGCTAAATTTACTTATGAAAATGCGATGAATGATAACTATGGGCTGTATAAGACCTCCCAGAGATCATGTAAGACATGTTAGTTCTAAAGGGTGCTCCGTCATCGTGACAATTGGACACCAAAGAAGAGGCATACTTAGACAACTTAGTGAATTTCAAAATGTACTCATCCACACTCGTACCTCCTTGATGAAGATTGATGAACTATTCCACTTTGGACTCTCTTTTCTCCCTTGGAAAGAACCTATAAGGAAATGCCCTCCTAAAAAATTTCCAACTTATGGGACCCACTCTCAAAGCCCTATTGTCTCTCTATTGAGTTTACAATGTTTGAGCCATATCCTTGAGTTTATATGTGCCTAGATTGGCCTTCTAAAATGAATTAACTCCCATACCATACAAGATATTGTAGACCTCATAAAGGAAGTCTTGGGTGTCTTCATTCACCTTCGATCAAAAGAACAATTGGACGGTTTATCCTAGTGAAATCCCTTAAGCGAGAAGATATGGTAATGACATTTTGATGCACACAGGTTAAAACTTCTTGGATTGGTTTAGCCTACACAGCTTAAGCTTGAGTAGTCATGGCATGAGCCAAGTTGACAAAAAACGACCTTATCTCTGCATCCGTCATAGCTGGAAGATTGATCGGAGCTTGGTTAGCTTAAAGAGCATGCTCTTGAGGAGGAGCTTGGTTGTATTGGAAAGCAACTCTCGCATTATCTATCTCTTTTTCAACTATTCTTGTGGCTTCCCTTCTAGTATTCATAGTCTATAACCAGAATAAAAGGGTTATAAGAAAAAGGGCACATAGAGTCAAGACTCTAGAGGCGCGATTTCAAGATTACCAAAAAGGTGAGAATTTTCTAAGAATCATATAGCCTCTCATTTATAAGTGTGACATAGACGTTGTTATGTAAGACACCAATCCTACGATTACTCAACATCATGCACTGATACCACGTTTGCCACGACGGGGAAACAGAAGTTAGACGTAACGAAGGTCTTCGTCCTTAAAGAGGCCTTAGACATGCCCTTAGCATACATCATCACATATCATAGGTCCAAAAATTGTGGAAAATTGAAAACCTTTACATAGTGAAGAATACTTATACTTCTCATTTTCATATATAGATTTTACATAGACTTTTCATTTAGGCAATATAGTCAGTTCATAACATAGTCTAATATTTTGTACATATAAACCATCTAATAGAGAATTACAAATTGAGGGCATAGCCCTTACACTAGCACAATATATCACATATAGGCTTACAAAAAAGTCTCAATATGAGGAAAGAAAAAGGGTCTTTAGACATAGGCACTACAAATGAAGATAGAAAAATGGCATCATCCTCGAACTTGAGAACTCACCAATAACTTAAGAAAGAATCAAATTCTTCTTTGAAATGGCCTTCTACTCAACAATGGCTCGAACTTACATATATGTAGAAATATAAAAAAAATATGGGTTAGTACAAACAACATGTACTAAGTACGGAAACATATGCAATTAAAACCATTGAAATCAAGCACGAAGGGACATTTTGTTCAAAATCTTGTTAGTCACTTTGAAATTCTTTTATGCACAAATAAGAGTATTGAATAGGAATTAACCGACAAGCTTGTTAATTCTAAATGACTCAAAATAATTAGATTTAATAAAGTTAAAAAAATAAAAGTTATTTTTCTGAACAATAATCAATCACATCTTTTCATATATATATATATATATATATATATATATATATATATATATATATATATATATATATATCATTTTTTGATAATATATATAAGTTACATAATTATGTATACAATTAGTATATTTTATGGTTATTCAAAAATTGTCTCAAAAGATTTTACCTTGCTTAAATATTTTACTAATAATTTTTGTTATATGTTAGTGTACATTTTGGATTGATTAGTTTACAATAAGTCGATTATTTTATTTCATTAAAATTGAGAAGCTTATTAGATAACCTATATTAATTCCTTTTATTTATTAATTTTAGTGGTATTTGTCAAGTGATTTAATTTTGCTAAACCTTTTAATTCTAAGAGCATTTGGCCTTTTCTCTAATTTGTTTTCAACCCACCACGCTTCTCTTTATATCAAATTTTGACCCATCCCACTCCAAGAGACCAACTTCCATTTCAAATATAAATCCCATCTTTCCCCAACCCAATACCTTTGATTATTCCCTGACCAGCTCACTCCATAAATCTGATGCGACCCATCTTCTTCACAAAGAAAAGAAACCTTGAATTTCTAGCGGAATAGGACAACAACACTAGTACGTGGCATTGTTTGCGACTTTCCAAAGCAACGTGTGGCTGACTACAACGATGCTTGTGCGCACCTCACACAAGATGAAATGGCAGCAATTTCACAGACGGGGAGCAGCGTGAAGATGGCACCAAAAATCCTCTGCAACAACATTTGCAAACGGCTCCAAGCGGCATCTCTTTTCCATCAAATAGATGGAAAGTAGCGAAACAATGAAATTTCTTTGTCTCTTCCATAGCGTCTTTTTCATCGTATACCTTCAGCGGGATTCCAGACACATTTTCGTCCTTGTCCATGGAAGATCTCTCCACGTCGACATAATGGACGATTGAGGTTGATCCTAGACGTCCATCCCCTACTTTTTTCGGCATAGTTTGAAATTTCAGAAAAAAGATGTTTTGCCAAAATAGTGAACGATTTTGAATTCATGGCTCCCCTTTCATTGGATTTTCTTCTTTTCACTCCCTTTTTAAAGCACTAATTTCCCTTCTATATATTTGTTTTTGTTATTCACAGTTAAGGGGGTTGTGGATTATATTGTTACTTTGGGAGATTTTATTTGGGTTAGGGAATTTTTATTTGGAAATCTTTGGAGAAAAGCAAATACCAAAATCATTTTAAGCAAAAGATAGTATAATACATACTTAAAAAATATAAAAGATCCAGAAGGGAACTGATTTCGATTTGAGTTTGATATTCTATTTGTATCTCTCGATCGCTGCTCGAGTCAGAATTTGTTGTGGTTGTTGAAGGCAATTTCTTCACTCGTCGACCCTATCTCTCTGCCCATAATAAGGTAAAAAAAACTCTTAGTTATAAATTTTTTTTATTTTCGAGATGATTTCATATAATTCGCCCTCAGCTTAAGTTGTCTTCCACATCTTATTTTTTGAAATAGTAGTGAAGACTTTGGTCTCAAAGTGATTCACTGCCTAGGATAAAAATCATATGTATATTTCTTCTAGGTTCTTGATCATTGTTCTCACCTTGAGTTTCAGCTTATGCTGCTGCATAGTAATGATACTGTTATGCCTTTATTTTTTTGAAAGAAAATAAAAAAAGCGTGACCATGAAAATCATATTGTCTTTTTTTATTTGTAGATATGAGCTTATTTGTTTTGCTGTTTTTTGATAGTCGAAATCTGAAATTTTAGTTATTATGTTGGTTATCGTTTATTCTTGCATCCATCTTGTGACTAAATATTTTCCATTAATAATCCCATATTTTTTATACTGTGAGTCAAACACCACTTTTCCTCTAGCTTTAGTTGATAGTTTGTTCTTAACATATCTCTTCTTGTATCTCGTAAATTAGCTGTCATTATTTTTCGCATATTGTTCTTCAGTGCTACCTATTGTTTCTATTTAGTTGCGTCCAAGAGTTGCATATCTACTTTGTGGTTAAAATAATTATTATTATAATAGATTATAATATATATATATATATAAATATATATATATATATATATATATATATATAAATGTTAAAAAAATTAGTACGATTTGTTTTAATTGTTAGATGTGAAATTAGTAGCATTACTCAGGTAGACTTAGGTGGCCTGTCTCTCCATTTTGGGTTTTTGTCCGTCTACTCTCGATAGTCATTTTAATGTATTCAACCATTTTTTTACATCAAAAGGGTTGTGACATATGTTTGTACATAGCACCAACTTGTGCATTTAATATTCTTTCAAAAGGCGCCTTGAAGTGTGTGATTGTTTCCTCTATTAAACTTTCTTGCATCAATTTGAAATTAAGAATTAACTTTCATAATTACTTATAAAATTTGTCCTGATTAGCTTTTCTTTGTTAATATAAATTTCAAAATTTTGTTAGAGTAAGTATATTGGCTGGCTCCATTCGGTCACCTTAGTTAAGCCTATTTTATCTTAACGCTTTTTAGAATAGGTGAGAGATGTGTTAATTATGGTTTGTTTTGGCTGAAAATTATTGTTGTTAGCGCAAATCACATGTATGCCAGACCCTTAGTTTTCATTGATTTTTGTGTGTGTGTGTGTGTTATTTCCGGTTTTTCTTATGAACTGTTATGGGCCTTACTTACATTTTGTATTTTAATTGCATGAAAAATCTTCCCGAGTTCACCAAGAACTCTTATTTTTCCTTGCATTTCGAGAGAGCCACAAAAGGCACAACTCCTTCATTGAGTCAAGCTTTAAAATTGACGAATAGGTCCTGAAATTGAAGAATATGCGCAAACCAAGAAGTAGGAGATTTGAAGAAGTTGGACCTAAGCCTTTTATTTCAAAATATTGTATTTTCTTGTTTTTGGGACTAATTCCTCTTTGTATTAGTATTATCTTGTTAGTTTAGGACATGTAGAATTTGAACAGGCCAAAGGCCCAAAAATGGGTCAAAACATCGGTCAAGGCGAATAGAAACCGGATTTGGACCCAACTCTCTCTCCCTCTTTCTTGACTTTTTCATTTATTTGTTTGACACTATTTATCGCTAGTTTTAGGGATAAAGAATCCACATCCCCGCAAGACACAACTATATTTTAACGACTTAATCAAATAAACTAAATAACATAAAATAATATTTACAAAATAAAATTCACTTAAATAGAAAAATTAATACATCATTTTCAAAGAAACTCTAAATAATTTGTTATATCAAAAATTAAATTAGATATTTTAGCCAAACAAGTTAGTTTTCGAGAAACCTTATTGACAGATATTTTAGATGACTTAAATACCTTCGTAAATTATAAATTAGAATCCTCGAACCCCCATAAGGTTTTCAATTGGTTTTCTGTTTAAATCTTTGAAAACTAAGTTTTCTTGATGTTTCCTCTAAAAATTAAGTGGTGACTCTAACAAGTCAAACAATATAAATATTTTTCTTTCCAACTAAACAAGAATGGAGACTCCACTGGGAATTTGACAGATTCTAACCTTAAAAGTAAACTATTTGGCTATGTAACATAGTTGTTAAATTGTTTTTTATCGTATTTTTAAAACTATTACAATCATGGAATAAAATATTCCGTCAAACGACGATTACTTTTATTTATCATTTAAAGGACGATTATACGGATGCAGTCGTTCATTAACAAAATCTTTCTCGGGGGACGAATGTAGTTGGCTACTTGATAGTAACGGCTTGTTAAATGTTCTTGCCCATGTAGTACGTTTAGGTCACTATTCCACTATAAATGAAACTCACTCCTAGTCAAACTAAGATAGAGCAAAACCAAATTCCGAAAGTAGCGCATTAACCTAAGATGGCTTAACACCCAAGGTGTGTTGAGTCCATTAGATATACCTCCTACAATCCAAAATGGCCCATAGCCTAATCGGACAATCATGCTTAAATGTTTAAATTTGAAGGTTGTAGATGTTATTCGAAAAATCATTGTTCCTTCAGGACCGGGAGTTTAATAGTTTGTTCTAGTCGAAGAAAGAGTTGTACAAACCACTAGTCCTTCCAAAGGCGCTGATATTTGGAGAAGAGAAGACATCGATATTGAAGGACCTTATATGGAAACTTAGTTTAAGATTGTACCCCTCCGTGGGACTTATTATTTGTATCCCATTTACCCTATTGTGAATCCTTATTAAGTTCATTTATTAATTTTGTATAAAATTGGGTTTTTAAACAATGGAATGTTTCAAAGGACATATACATCATTGAAATCACTAGGCCTACCCTTGACACAAAAAGGTTACAAGCATGTTGAGGACACGATATTTTTCTATATACTTATAAGATATGGTTCTTTGAATGAGGACGTTGTTAACTCACTCCTTGTAAAAAAATCAAAAAAATAAAAGTGACTATTATAAAAAATTTTGATCAAATTTTGAATTACTTAGCCGTAACACAAATTCCTAGTATCAAAATCCTAAAACACTACTCTATCACTCAAGAAAAGAAAAATCACAGCAATGGAAAAAGGTGAGAGTATCAAGATGGAACCTGTTGGAAATGAGTTGCAGAGAAAAATACAAGAAATTAGAGAAATTAGAGAGGAATGACTCAATGTTGAAATGTTCACAGTAGTCTACAGAACTGCAACTACAACATTGAATGAGGATTGGAGGCATAGATGAAGAAAAAGAAATCATCGAGATAGAAAGGAAGGATCTGGGTTAGAAGTTGGAGATGCTCCGAAAGAAAATTCGAGAAATGGAAACAAGAGAAACAGAGGTAAATCTAGGCGCCACAAATGTCCTAGCCAGAAATGCAGTACTTCACGAGGAATTGGTGGTGGAGATGGAGGAACTTACTGCCATGAAGTAAGGCCGAAATGTGTAGGAAGGACAAAGCTTTCAACTGGGATATGATCTCTAGACTTCAGAAGATGCACAGAAAATACTCTATCTCTTATCTAGAGGACCAAAATTGTCCAGAAGGCACTCACCCTAGAGCAACTGGGGAAGAAATCGACGAGGAAATTGTCTCCCGGCTGATGACCTGACACATAGTGTAGGAGGAAGAGTCGTGTCTTGTGCTCTCTTGTACAAGCATCTAAACTTGAAACCTCATAAGGGAATTATTTTAGGATTTGGGCATGAAAACTCTCAAAAGATGTGTGCCTACACCCAGAACAAGTGTGGACACAAAATAGAGGAATGTATGCAGCTTAACGAATGAATCTTCAACTTGTTCGACACTAGGAACATCCCTCATATGTGGGGCTGCAACACCGTTCTCACCTGTGACAGGACGGAGCCCAATGAGCTAGTCACTAAGCACACAAAGTTTATATGTCACTATTTCACACTATTCAGGATGTCATTGCTAATTTAGTTTAGAATGGGGTTTTAGCCTCTATCCAAGGCGTTGACAAACCACCCAAAACCATTGGGGTAGACGTCTTGAAACCTTTTGCTTATCATAACGCTACATATCATAGCCTCGGCAGATGCCTCAGCTTTTTTTAAGATGTCGAATACCTTGTCAATATAAGAAAGATTTGAGTCGATTTTGTTCCCCTTGACTGATATAGTAGCAAGAAGAAGAAGGTCTTACATGGGCCACCTTTTTATCTTATAAAAGCTTTTTGTTTTTTTTTCCAATTTCCCTGTAACCGTTGGAGAATGAAGGAATGAAAACAAGTATTTCTTTTGTATTCGAACTATGTAGGACCCTGAATTCTCATTGTGAGATACGTAGGTAGCCTTTCAAGGCCCATTCCCTATCTTTAAAAAATTTTATCCTCCCCCTTTTCATTCTATAAGGGAATATAAGGCTCAAATAAAGGGACATCTAAAATGATGCAGCAAAAAAAACCTTAGCTTAACATGATTTTACCTTTCTGAGATAATTCAAAATTAAAACGGCAAACTCCAGTTTGTTAAAAAATCAGTTTCCCCTTTACTCGTGGGTGAGCATGTCCTCAAACAAAATAAATTTTGTGTGTTTATCTGTTCTCTGGTTGATATCTTACATTGTGTATTCTTAACTCAAATTAACAAATTTTCCTTTGAGTTGTTTTACTCCTCATGTACTTACAAACTGGTCTGTGTTGATTAAACTGGTTAATTATCCCTACTTCACTAGATAAGGGGAAAGCAATAATGGGGGACAACAATGAAGAAATTAGTTTACTTACTTTGTGGTGGCTTAACTCACCATAGAATATTAGAATGAACTGATTATGCAGCTAATGCAGTAGATTGCCTAGATGAGGGTGGAAATGCAAAGGAGACAGGATCTGCCTCCCCCAAGTTTTACTGTCAACACTGCGATAGCTGGAAGGCCTCCATTGTACTTTTCCTCTTCAAACATGGAATAGGTTCAGAACCCGCCACCCACTCCTGCGTCAAAACCCCTAAGTCATCGACTTTACCACGCAAAATCCTCAATATGCATTGGACTCAAACCAAACCCCATCCCCTCCTCAAAATAATAATTCCCAAATACCACTTCTCCCTTAAAATTCCTATAAATAAACCGCTCCACCTTTGCAAAACCAAAACACATCCCATCCCCAAAACATCCCTCCATAACCAAAATAAATAGACTAATCCCAAAACCTATCCTCAAAATTACCAAGCTACTAAAGACTCCCTAAGTCCTTCCGTTGCTCAACCAATACCCAGAAAAATCTCCTTCCAAATTCCCGTTACATACTAGAACAACGTGAATGGTTTTGAGCTCAACCATTATAAGGATTAGGAAAGAGAGTGGATGTTCAAATAATAAGCAACTAAGGTAGATATAAAAGAGGAGATACGAAGGTCAATGAAGGAGAAACAATGCCTTCCGAAGGTCGCCGGGTTGAAATATGAGGACCTATGCATTCACCAGAATTTTGACCTCCTAGAGGGGTTCAAAGTGCCAAAATTTGACGTCTTTGGAGGAATATGGAACCCCTTAGCGCATCTAAGGGCCTACTATGACGACCTCGTGGGAGTTGGGAGGCATGTAGTTGTATTGATGCAGCTTTTAAGCCGAAGTTTGAGCGTAAAAGCTTTGGAATGGGTTACATCTCACGAGGAAAGATAGTGGCCCTAATGGAATGCCTTTGCTAAGGAATTCCTTGAGAGATTTGCTTACAATGTAGATGTTTTGCTTGATCCTTATTTCTTAGAAAAGATGAGGAATCAATCAAATGAAAGCTACAGAGAGTTTTCTTACAAATAGATAAAGAAGGCATCTAGAGTTCGGCCTTCTATGTCTGTAAAAGAAATTCTTGAGGTATTAGTGACGGTTCAAGAACCCGAGAATTATGACTAAATCATGCTACTTGTTGGAGCAAAATCTGTCAAGATAGTCAAGGTAGGTGACACTATCGAAGATGGATTGAAAATTTGGAAGATTGTCCATGTTGCTGCATTGCTCAGGTCATTAGGCTTGTTCAAAAAGAGAAGAGAAGATGTGTTAGTTGTTTCATATGAGGGGAAGAAGACCCTAAGAACATCATCATTGTACAAAGGTCGTTCTAGACCTTCGCAAAGTCTATACCAGGCTTGTTACACGCAAGCCTATTATCAAAATACTCCTCCTTCCATTTATTAAAATGAACCCCCCTTCCATTTATCAAAATCCACCTCCCATGTACTAAAATTTCACTCAAGTTTACCAAACTCCATCTAATCATTACCCAAATGTCGCTCCCAACTGCGCCAACGTGCAGTCAAATTACCGAGAGTCTCCCCTAGTATATCAAGCCCAAGCTCCAATTTAACCAAATACCTCTCCAAAATACCAAGCTCTACTGACAAATTACAAAACAAATTCCAATCCAAGATATCAATCTCCCCGTCCTAATGTCCAAAGTTATCATCAGATGCCAGCTAGAACCTTTAATGCGCTGGTGGAAAGCCAAAAACAAAGTTGTACGAGAAATTAACTCCAGCATGTAGGGGTGGGCATTCTGTAATTCAGTTCGGTTTTGGGTTTTTTTTTGGTTTTTCGGTTTTTGATTCTTTTTCAATGTGTACCAAACACCAAACCAAAATAATTTGGTTCGGTTCGACTTTTATTATTTTGGTTCAGTTTTTATTATTTCGGTTCGGCTTTGTTGTTTTGGTTTTGTTGTTTCGGTTTTTTTAGTGGGCCTGCTTAGTTCGGATTTTAAAATTTTACATTTTTTTGGTTTAGTTTTTCCTCTTAATGGGCTAAAAATAGTTACATCAAAAAGTGTCTCTCACTTTTTAAATTTTTATTTAAATTATAATATTTATTATTTAACATTAATAATTAATATAGTATATATTTATATTATTATATAATATATTTCGGTAAACTGAAATACCGAATAACACAAAATTACATACCAAAAACCGAACCTAAATATTAAAAATATAAAAACATATATCGTATATCAAACTAAAAACCGAGAAACCAAAATTGAAATACCAAAAATATTTGGTTCGGTGTGGTGTTTCACTTTTCCGGTGTTTATGCCCAGCCCTACCAGCATGTTATATCCATCTAGGGGGCCCAAGCCAGTGGACACTAGATAGTGTTGGAGATGATACTAAGAATTGTATTAACCTCAAGCACAAAGACGATAGTTATGATTGTTCATGATGATTTGGAATGGGAGATGTCTTCTTTGAGCATCAATGAAAGGAAGGAGTTCGTGATTTTTACACCCTCCAAGGTTATTGTCTTGGTGCTAATAGAAACTCCCACTAGGACAACTTTTGTGATCGAAACTGCTTTAGCTCAGGGTATGACCAGGTCTAGCAGATGTTATACTCAATATGAGTTGTCCCATGGAGGGAAA
Organism: Solanum lycopersicum; assembly: GCF_036512215.1. Lineage (NCBI taxonomy): Eukaryota > Viridiplantae > Streptophyta > Magnoliopsida > Solanales > Solanaceae > Solanum > Solanum lycopersicum. The sequence goes on along the minus strand of NC_090808.1, from coordinate 44,925,225 downwards.
AAGAAGGAACAATTAAAGAGGACGATAGCGAAGGGGAAGTTGAAGAATTTTATAGCAAGATACAGCCGAAAGACTATTCAATTGTTAAGCATTTTGAGAAACCCGGGCTTAAATTTTTGTGTGGGCCCTGTGAATGACTTCACATCTAGGCTAGCTTTGATAAAGTCTTTGGATGATACATATGTGCCCATGGACACCAGCAACGACAATGTAGCATCCATGATCAACCAGGTTACCTGATGATAGTGGATCATCTTCTGTGATGAAATGTTTCCCTTCGAAGGGATAATGCACAACAAAGCTTTGCATATCACTATCATATGTCAAGAAAGGGCTATAAAATGTGTATTTTTAGATGATGGATCTGGTCTAAATATTTGTCCATTGTCGACTCTAACGGAGTTAAGGTTTGATTTAGGAAGCTTGAACAAAACAAAGAAAACATGAGAGCCTTTGATGGGGTGCAGAGAGACACACTTGGGGCGATAAACTTGGTCATTCAGATGGGTCCTATAGATTTCAATACAAAGTTTCAGGTCCTGGACATCGACACTAGCTACAACCTTCTTCTGTGAAGGTCGTTCATCCACATGGTTGGGGTCATGCCTTCTACCCTTTGTCAGCTGATGAAGATTGTGTGTGAAGGAGCCAGAATTGGTTATTCACACTAAAGGAAGCCACTCAGGTGGGCACGCGCCAACGATAGATGAAGTCTTTGGAGGCACTAATTTTTAGACTGTGGAGCTGGTCATGACTTGTCCCCACACCTTCCTATGGCCTTTGTGTACAATATGATTGCTACGGTGATGCTCAAGAATGGATTCGAGCAACGTTTTAAATTTGGAAGAAATTTCCAAGGAATCTTCGAGCCTATTAAAGTTCCCGTCAAAGGATAAAGGTATGTTTTGGGGTTCATCCCCACCGATGATGAGGTAAAGATAAAGAAGAATGGTGATTAAGTGTTGACTAGGACAATCCCTCATCTGTACAAGTCATTTCTAGTATGAGAGTATGTTGATCATGATGTCCTTGGGGAAGAAATCTATGGTCTTTTTGAAGAGATTGATGTTATCATAGAGGATGAGGTCGAACTAGCAGGTATCCATGATGTTGAGCCAGGAGAGAAACTGTAGAACTGGACCTCCAGACCAATCTTGAATCCCTGAATATCATGGTAGAAGGACATTGTTTATGCCTGTTTTGGAAATCAATGGCAATACCAAAGAGGCCCGAGACCCACCATTTTGCAGTTTCTTTAATTACTTGAATTTTGAAGTTCGCCCATAATGTTTGAAAAGGCAACATAGCCCTTTGCCATGGACAAAGTTTGCACTATTTTCCAATTTGAATGAAAGTCTCTTATATCGAAAACTTGTTTATTTTCTTATCTTACTTTTCTAACTTTGTTTAGTTATGATTTCAGTAATTTGAATTTAAAACCTATCAATTTCATGTCATGTCACGAGCTAAAGGAACCAAATGAGGCAGGTGATGACGAAGATGAAGAGTATAAAAGAAGAAAATGAGATACCAAAATATATTGCTGAGGAATTTTTGAAGTTTCACAATAGATATAAGCCGAATTCGAATGAAATTGGGACTATGAATCTGGGAGACCAAGAGTGTGTAAAAGAGATCAAAATCACTGTCCATCTAAATGAAGCTCAAAAAAATATCTGATTCATTTTCTTAATGAATACATCAATGTGTTCATCTGGGAATACAACGACATGCTATGGCTGAGTACCGATGTGGTATCTAACAAGTTGCCGATTGATATGGGGTTCATTACAATAAAGTAGAATATTCAGAAGATCAAACCCAATATAAGTTTAAATATTAAAAAATACATCACCAAAAATATCGAATCTTGATTAGTACTTTGTTGGCTAATGTTGTTTTGTTCACCAAAAAAGATGGAAAGATAAAAAATTGTGTCTATTACAAAGATTTCAACAAATCAAGCCTAAAGGATAATTTTCTATTGCCAAACATTCACATTATTATTTATAATTGTGTAAAACATGAAATGCAGTCATTTTGCAAACTGTTACGCAGGTTGTCACTGAATCCTGATAAATGAAGAAGATGCAAAAAAGACAGATTTTATTACGCCCTTGGTATATATTATTATAGGGTGATGCCATTTATTTTCAAAAATGTAGGTGCTACTTATAGGGTGACAACCATAATTCACGACATGATTCACAAGGAAATCGAGGTGTATGAAGATGATGTCATCATCACTTCCCCGAGAGTTCAAACCACTTGACGCATTTAAAGCGGTTTTTTGATCATCTACGTCGTTACAACTTTATGTTAAATCCCGTTAAATGCGCTTTTGGGTGCCAGCCGGCAATTTGTTGGGATTTATAGTCAGCATAAAGGGTATTAAGCTCAATCCTTCCAAGATTAAGGCGATACAAGAGTTACCTCCTCCACGGACGAAGAGATAAGCTATGAGTTTCTTAGATAGGTTAAATTACATTCGTCCATTGATTTATCATTCCAGCATGTTGTGTGAGCCTATTGTTAACCTATTGAAGAAAGATGCTTGGACAAAGTGGACTGAAGAATGTCAGACTACTTTTGATGGTATCAAGAACTATTTATCCAATTCGTTGGTGTTGGTTCCTCCATGTGAAGGGAGTCCTTTGTTGCTATATCTATCTGTCTCAGATAACGCATTTGGGTGTGTACTTGGAAATCATGCCGAAACAAGGAAAAAGAGCGATATATTTATTATTTGAGTAAGAAATTCACTCCATACAAGGCTTATTATACTTTTCTGGAGAGAACATGTTGTGCTTTGACTTGGATAGATCAAAAGTTAAGACATTGTTTGTCTTCTTATACCATATACCTCATTTCCAGGATAGACCCATTGAAGTACATTTTCAAAAAAATGATGCTGATCGGAAAGTCGGGTAAATGGAAAATGCTTTTGAGTGAATTTGATATTGTTTATGTGACTCAGAAGGCGATAAAAGCACAAGCCTTAGCTAATAACCTTGAAGAAAATCCTATCGATGAAGAGTATGTGCCTCTAAAGACTTATTTCCCCGACGAAGAAATATCATATATGGGTGAAGATATTTATGACGCATACCCAAGTGGGAGAGTATTCTTTGATTAGAGAATATAGTCACAAAGGAAGAGGTATTAGATCTGTTTTAGTGTTAGAATCTGGTCAGCTCTATCTAGTGGCGCCCAAACACCTATTTAATTGCACAAACAACATGTCCGAATATAAGGAATGCATTCTTGGGTTGAAAATGGCCTTCGATATGAATTTTCATCAGCTTCTGGTTATCAGAGATTCTGATTTGTTGATTCATCAGGTTCAAGGAGAATGAGCCATGAAAACCCCAAAAAATACACCGTACGTGTAGTATATACAGAAGTTGTGTAAAAGATTTCACAAAATTGAATTCAAACACACTCCCAGAACACAGAAAGAGTTAATGAATGCTCTTGCCACAATTGCTTCAATTATTAAACACCTGGATACTGATTATTGGATCCTCTGGATATAGAGCTAAACGAACATCAAGTCCATTGTTCACATGTAGAAGTGGAACCAGACAGTTTGCCATAGTATTTTGATATAAAGAAGTATTTAGAGTCTGGGACATATCCCGAAAAGCCCACATTAAACAAGAAGAAGTCGATACAACATTTGGCCCTCAACTTCTTTCAAAGTGGAGAAATCCTTTATAGGAAGACTCCAGATTTAGGTCTTCTCAAATGTATTTATGATGCTGCAGTTGCGATGCTTATTGAACAAATCCATGACAATGTTTGCGGTACGCACATGAATGTATGCACTTTGGCGAGGAAGATCCTTCGAGCAGTTATTTATTGATGACTATGGAGCATGATAGTTGCAAGTTTGTGCAGAATTGTCATAAGTGTCAAGTGCACGCTGATTTGATTCGAGTGACGCCTCACGAACTCAATACTATGAGCTCACCTTGGCTATTTGTAGCTTGGGGAATGGATGACACGGTCTAATAGATCCAACCACTTCTAATAAACATAGATTTTTTTTGGTTGCCATTGATTACTTCACCAATTGGTCAGAAGCAGCTTGGAACAAATATGTGACCAAGAAACTTGTTGATAAATTTTGTTCCCAACAATCTAATCTGCATGTTCAGAGTTCCAAAATCCCTCCTTACGTCCAGTGGTGCAAATCTCAATAGTCATTTTGTGAGACATATATGGGAGGAGTTTAATATTACTAGCTAAAACTCAACCGCTTATCGTCCTCAAATGAATGGAGCTGTAGAGGTCGCCAATAAGAACATCAAAAAGTTTCTGAGGATAATTATTGACAATCACCGAGGTTGGACTGAAATGTTTCCATACACTTTTTTGGGTAATCGAACGACCGTCAGAACGTCGATTGGAGCTACGCCATACTTGCTAGTATATGGAAAAGAAGCAGTCAGACCTACTGAAGTTAAGATACCTTCCTTGAGAATCATCCAAGAAGCTGACTTGAGTTATGTTGAGTGGGTCAGCAAGCGAATTGATCAAATGACATTGATTGAAGAGAAGAAAATGGTTTCCATTATTCATGGTAAACTATATCAACAAAGAATAATTCATGCTTTCCACAAAAGAGTCAGAGTCAGAATTTTCGGAATCAGTCAGTTGGTCCTTAAACACATTTTTCCTCATCAGGATGAGTACAAAGGAAAATTTGCGCCGAACTGGAAAGTGACTTACATGGCTCGCAAAGTATTATCTTGAAGTTCTTTGATCTTGTAAGAGATGGATGGAACCGCATGTCCTAAATCGATCAATACAGAGGCTATCAATAGATATAACGTATGAAGCTTCCATTTTTATTTCCTATCATTTCCTTGAAATTCGTTCTATTTGTGTGTAATTGATTTTCTTAAAAATTTTATCCCTCTTGTAGTGAACTATGTCTGATCAGAATTGTTGAGAATGAGATACGTAGGCGGTCTATGTCGGCCTCGGTCACCCCATGCATCCCTTTTTGTATTTCCTTGTATTTGAACTGTGTTTGACCTGAATTATCTAGAATAATATATATGTACGGCATATGTCGGCCTTAGTTGATTTTCTTTGAAAATTTCTTATTTATGTTAACCTTTGAGGGGGAAATACATTTGACCTAATTCCCGCCTCGACGAAATACGTAGGCGCCATAAGGGTTCGTTCATATCTCCTGCAAGATTTCTATTTCTTTTTACAATAGAAACTGTGATAAAATATTTGAGAGAGACTCAAAAATTCTCAAGGAGAAGATATTTTTCAACGAGCCAAGATTAAAGTTACTTTGAAATTTGCAACTGCAACAAAAATTTTAAGAGGATCTAAAAATTCTATAACTTTCTCACTAAGGGTTAGAGATAAGTAAAGATAGTTAATTAAGATAGAAATTTTGAGAATGGCCTTATAATTTCAACATTGGGTTTATCGGCAGCCTAGAGGAACATCGAAAACCTTTCAGCAGATAATCAGATAGACCTCCAAATATCAGACTTAAAATTTTGCTAAGATTGACCTGACATAACACTTGGTAGTGACATTCCTAAATATTACTCTTTGAAAATAAATTTTTCTTATAATGTTCCCTTTATGTTTCATTTATTTTGGCATAAAATATTTTGCCTTATTTATCAAGAGGAAGGATATCAGAAAAAATTAACCAAAGAAATCGGGATAAGGAGTAGACAACCGAAGAAATCAACACAGATCAGTTCATCTGAAAACTGACAATTTTTCTGTGGATGTAGGTTTACTCTGAAATCAGTAAATTCCTCCAATCAATATATATGAAGAAGTCAAGGGGCGAAGATCCACCCAAAATTAAATAATTTTTGGGTGAATGCAGGAATTATTTTATATTGCTTATAACGAAGACTTGCGAACTTGAACACCATTGTTTCATCAAATTCACAACTACATGAAGTCTATACCAAAAGATACAACTATGTTCAAAGATGAACCAAATGAAAACTCCAAGAAAGACATTTTATAATTTTCGTCAAGGACGTCATTGCATCACATTATAAGACATGATAGCAATACTAACCAGAAGGTCATTATATTTGTATTGTTGATTGAGATGATACACTACCTAGACGGTCATTTACAATATTTTCAATTGAGATGATATCGTTATCCAGGATGCAAGCAGATGATCACTGTTTTGCTCGATTGAAGAATTATTTTCATTTGATACCAAAAAAAGTCATGCATTGCAAAAAGTCATGCATCGTGAAAAGTTATTCATGCATTGAGATAAAATTCATGCATAGTGAGAAAATATTCATGCATCACGGAAATTCATGCATCATGATAAGATATTCATGCATTACATGAAAATGGCATGCATCGTCAAAAGATATTCATGCATCATGATAAGATATCCATGCATCACCGAGAGTGATGCATCACGAGAAGATATTCATGCATCACGAAAATTCATGTATCGCGGAAGATGTTCATGCATCATAGAAATTCATGCATTGTAAGAGAAAATTCATGCATCACAGAAAGTAATACATCGTGAAAAGATATTCATTCATTGCGGGAAAATGTCATGCATTGCAGAAAAGAAGTCATGCATTGTTAGAAAAATTCATGCATGGCGGAAAGGTCATACATTGCGGAGAAGAATTCGTTCATTGCAAGAGAAAAATCATGCATTGTGGAAAATCATGCATCGCAAGAAGTGAAGTCATGCATTGCCAGAGAAAATTCATGCATTGCAAAAAAATCAGGCATTGCAAAAAAGAACATGCATTGCAAAAAAGAAGTCATGCATTGCAGGAAAAATTCAGGCATCATGGAAATGTCATGGATTGCGGAAGAGAAGTCATGCATTGCAAGAGAAAATTTATGCATCACGGAAAAATCATGTATTGCGCAAAAGAAGTCATGCATTGCAAGAAACATTCATGCATCGCGGAAAGGTCATGCATGGCGAAAAAGAAAATATGCATAGTGATACGCTCAAACTTACTTCTCAAATAAGAAGTAAAGCGGTCGTGTCAAGTAAATAACCCAACTAGTGAGGTTGGGATCGTTCCTACGTGGAAAATAGTCTAGACTTAACTTCAACCTGTTATTACTATTGTTTGGTCAATGACTTCCTTGGAAAGTAAAAACAATAAAGGGGGTTTCTAATTCCAAATGAACGAAAATAACTAACGTAATTGAAAGAGATACTGAACAACTTTGATTGTTGGATTTTAATCAATTAATCAAAGTAACTAGGGTTTACGTGTTCCCCACAGGTTCATAACTTGATAATTCTAACTATAACAATTCTTTCCTAGTATCTTGCATGCAAAGTGATAAGTTATGTATTTTTAAATCCTTGGTCCGGCATCTAGAAAATCTCACTCCGCACCTTGGTTCGGCTACGTATGTTGCAATCCTAACCCTTATCCTTACCTCATATTAAGCATCGTATTCGATATTTGACTAAGTTAGTACCTCATACAAATCAATACTAGCCTAGTAGATAGTATACACTAAATCTATGTTAATAATTCTTTTCCTATTATCTACCTCCTTGGTCCGACAAGTAGCATTAAGGCAAATTCTAAAGTTGGACATCCGTTAAAAGGACTTCTAATCGAAAGAATTATTAATACATGCAAGACACTTTTCTAGAATTGTTATTTTAGTTAGGGTTTATCTCATTATTTTCCTATGGTTCCCACAACCCTAGTTATGGAGTTTAGTTACTCGTAGCCATAAACACAATATTCAATATCCAATAGTTTGCTTGATTAATCTCCAAAAATCAATTGCAACAATCTCAAAGTAATCAATAATCTCACAAAAAGCCTAATGATTAGCAAGAATCTCACAATACAACGTTTACCAATACGAAGTTTAATAATCTAAGAGTCTAACTATCTGGTGTCTAAATATCTTGTGTCTAACCTCAAAAATAAGGTTTTTCGAACTATTTATAAAAAAAACCAAAAACCTAATTAAACAAGGATTCTAATTGATGGAAATCTTCCAAAACGCGGCTGGATCGACGGACCTCGCGACGGACCGTCGTGGTCACGACGGACTGTCATGGACTCTGTCGTCCCATACTTCTGCAATTTCTTCTGCTGCTCTCTTCATTCCCCTTGACGGCAAGTATGACGAACCGTCATAGGCACAACGGTCCGTCGAGGGTCTTCATTCCAAAACACTTCAACTCTTGGAATCTGGGTACTGGGATCACTTCTCTGAACTTCACGATGTACCTGCAGGACGGACCGTCATAGCTACGACGGACCGTCACAAGCTTCGTAATCCCACACTTGGTCAGACTTCCCCATCTTCCTTGAGCAGCATTACTACGATGCCACCTACTGAGTGTCACAAGCACGACGGACCGTCATAAGTTCCGTAGGTGGTCTCTTCTGCATTTCTTCGCTCAAAATCTCCGCATTCAACTTTGGACATATTTCCTGCAAAACAAATAGAAACTTATATAAAAACTAGCACAAAAAGGCTTTTGGACACACTAAACTTAAGGAAAAAGTATTAATAATACCGTGAAACCACGGTATATCAACACCCTCAACTTAAATTCGTTGTTTCTCCTCAAGCGATGCACTATGACTCAATACAAAATCTTTGTACAATAGTATCCATGTTTTATCCTTTTCAATCATTTGGCTATCAATCCCGATTAATCTCATCAAATTTATGCATGCTATCACTATTAGGCTTGAATCATGTGGGATCAGAACATGACACAGACTTACCATGCACTAACACCTATCTTCTTCAATTTCTCACCGAGATGAACAATTCCGGTATTGCAACTAGTGTCATCACTTTAAAACAAAATCCTCCTTTTTCACACAATGATTTCAGTTTGAGTATAAGGATTACTTTTGAACACTCGCTCTCAAAACAAAGTCACACTCATTCATACCTATTGCCATAAGCTTGCCCTTATTTTCACTGCCTTAAGTTCGCTATACAACCCTTAGGATCACGTATAGGACTTTTTTAGCTAGTAACATAGGCTCGGGGTCATGTAAGGTATATTTAGGTATACTTTAGTGACTTGTTGCCCTCCTTGACATATCGGATAAACCTTCCAATGTGTATCATTTTATCTCGCCCGGTTTCTCATATCCTTTCACCTTGCTATTTTCTCTTCTTTCTTCATTTGTGTAAGTGACTCTCTTCTTTTCTTTTTTGTAATTCTTGTATATTTTTCTTTTTCTTTACTTTTCTTTCAACGAATTCTTGAGTCACTTTACTTTTGTTGTTTCTCTCTCTTTGTTCTTTCAACCCCACTTTCAAGAGCATTCCTCATAATAGCCACCCTCAACTCATGGCTTTTCCATGAGTCAAGGTACACGATACCCAAAGTTGGGTTAGGGTCATAACGAAGGTTGCTTATGCATTAGCCACCCTCAACTTATGCTTTTGGCATAAGATGAGGTGCACATGTCCAAGGAGGGACCAGGGCCAACACATTGTTCCCAGAAAAGATCAATTGGGGTGAAAAAGAAACGTCTAATTTTAAGCTCAGATTATTTGGATCAAAGAAGGATAAATTTCATTTGGTTTATTTTATTTAGGCTAGAAATGGGCTATATTGAATAAGGGCCTATGATCCTTTCCTAATTGGCTATTACAGCTTACTTTTAGCAGGACTAACCAGGCAAGTTCTAGCTCAGTACCAACAGTGGACTATTCTAATTTTCCTCACTCTCACTTGACATCTCATCACTATACCAAATCATCAGACACCTTGTTCGAATTTAAGACTTAGGGTAATGCAAAGGTGTAACTCTATTTCATGCTTAGAGACACATAATTATCAGTTACTATGCCTAGTCATTCATCATTTTCCAGTTTATCAGGATATCATTTTAGCCATCATGCTCCAGCATTAAACTATGTACTAAAGATATAAACATACCGGTTCAACAGAAAAAGTAATCAGTCTTTTGGGGAAAAAGAACAGGCAAGAAAACCCCAAAAGAGGATAGTGAATCGGGATACATACTCAGACTTCACCCTAACACTCACTATAAATTTACCCCACCCCCAACAAAAAAGCATGTAATTGTCCCCAATGCACAAAAATCTAAATACTAGAGTGTTAGGTGAAGCAAACCTGTGGTGCAAAGCGCCATCGATTAGAAAGATGGTGGGTCCGGTTCCCTGGAACCCATGTCCTCAGCAATCTGGACACCCTCAGTGGTGTCCTCAGCAACAACCGCACCATCAGTAATGCCTCCTGCTATCTCCACAGTGCGGGAGATAGACGCCACAGCTGCTAACTCTGATGCTCTCATTTGGTGCGCCTCCTCCTCAGCAAGGGAGGCTCTCCTCGCAGCCTCTATCTCTCGGCGTTCCTTCTTCCGTGCTCGCGCCTCGTCCTCTGCTCGACCCCTACACTTCTTGGCACTCTATCTAGGGGGAGGTGGTGGAATGTTAGAAGTAGCGAAAAGGGCCGCCAACAATGTGTCCTCAGCAAGCTCGACAGAAGGGGCCTCAGAATCCGGCACCCTAGCCTTTAAGATCGTGTCGATATCTGCACGAAGACTGTCGACTGCAGCCTGAAGGGTCGACACATCCACCGGAGGGGCTGGTCGGGCTAGCACCCTCACTCAAAGGCGTCCAAGCGCTGGTTAACCTCAGCGATCTTCCGCTCTGTAAACTGAACCATTTTCCTCTCTAGGCGCTCTTCGGACTCAGTAATCGACTTCTGAATCCACGGCTGGATATAATGCAGAAGAGTGGCCATTTGTGCCTCTAGTTTTTGGACCCTAGCAAGTGGGACCAGTTCCGGTAGAGGGGCTGTGCGAGAGGAGCTCATGGCAGTGCTACTACCCGGGATAGACTCGACCAGGGAAGTGTTAGTGGACGCCGCCTGTATAGCTGTGCGGGCCTGGGCTTTCGTATCAGCAAGATCATCAGCAAGTAGGGGCAGCTCCTAATGGGGGCCTCTGCGTGGAGGCAACTCATTGGCCTCGTCTCTGATGAGGCCGACGTCAACAGTGCCCTGTGGGGTCTTAAGATGATCTACGTGCCAAATGGGCACACCTGCGGACCTGCAGAGGGCAAAGATCATGCACGGGAAAGGGTAGGTAGTAGTGACCTTGAATGACCTCTCGTGCATGACTGCCTGGAGAAGCCATGTGTAGTCCACCTCGAATCCGACTATCATTGCCGCCATCAACACTGCTCGATCCTAGGTAACGATGTTATCAGCAGCTGTGGGGGAAAGGCAGTGACGGACAAGCAGCCACAAGAACTTTGCTATGAACGTGAGGTTGGCCTTCTTGATGGCCTCCTTCGGCTCAGTCACCCAATCGGCACCCTCTCCATCTACTGACAGGTGCAGGGCCATCCACCTCTTGGCGGTCTCTCTCAGTGATGGCTCGCGCAAGAACTGGCCATCCTTAACTATCTACAAGCAGTAGTCAAACTCGGCAGTGAGGGGGGTCCGAGTAGCATCAACACTCTTGTCGTATAAAAACCGGCGGATGGCTGGCAGGGAAATGTCAACCTGTCCCGTACTCGGACCTGCTCTAGTGGGGCCTATTTAGCAGGAGCAGACCGTCTATTTATCTGTGATCGGAGAGTCGCTACGTAAGATGCGTAGAACTCTCGGACCAATTCTTCACTGTTTTGTCCCAACGGACGTGCTGTCCACTCCAAGCGGTGCCTGGTGAAGAGGTTGTGGATCTCAGGCATCGTCGGGAGACTCCCTGTAAGGACCCGCCGCTCCAAGGTGAGTGTTTGAGTCATCACTCCTTTATCAGTCAGGAACTTGGCGTTAGAGTAGATTTGAAATAGCCCCTCGACACACCACCGATAGGGCTGGTCAGTGGCTGGGGTGGGGACCTGAGCTTGTGAGCCTGATGTAGATTCTGAACTGTCAGCCTCATCAGACGAGGCCAACGCTGCAGTAGTGGTGGGTGTGGGAACCTCAGCAGAGCCAGAGGCTTCCTCGGAACATGATACTCATTTGTGGCTGACCCAGAGGGTGTGCCGGTCAGTGTGTGCTCCTCATCAAACTGGGAGGCAGTAACTACGCCGAACGCCGCCTTTTTGGGTGTGGCTCTGGGAGTAGGTGCAGCACGGGAAGGTGTGGAAGTGCCTGGGGGTACATACTCAGGGTAACGCTCATTATTAGCGCCGATGACCAAGTGGGCAGACGGGGCGACAGACTTTGATCGCCTGCGTGCGTAGATTCGGTCTTGCTTGGGTGCCATAGTATATAGTACCTGCAAAGGATCAATATTAGTACGAGTAGTGAAAAACAAGACAAGCGAAACCATACGAAATAAAACATTGAAAATAGTATGTCATTATTGTAGAAACAGTGACACATGACAGGCCTGGTGACGGCTCGTCGTGACTATGACGGACCGTCGTGAGGTCCGTCGTGTTTTACATAGAATATGTATATATAGAGAACCCTGAAGGACACTCTCTGACTATCATGAAGGTATGTGCAGGACGGACCGTCATAGGTACGACAGTCCATCGTAGGACACTTGAAAAAAATATGGAGAACCTTAGCAAAGGGGTCTCTGACTGTCATGACGGTCGTGCAGGACGAACCGTCATGGGTATGACGGTCCGTCACATGTTTCCGTTGAAGGACACTTGAAAAAAATGAGAGACCCTTAGAAACATGATATCTGACAACCAGAACGGTTATGCAGGACAGACCGTCGTGAAGACGACGGTCCGTCACATGTGTTCGTTGAGGAACACTTGCGAAAAAAATGAGAGACCCTCAGAAAATAGGGTCTCTGACAACCGGAACGGTTGTGCAGGACGGACCATCGTGAGTACGACGGTCTGTCACATGTGTCCGTTGGGACAGGGTGCTAGGGCTTTTGCAACGGACTCTACGACGGTCCATAGTGGGTACGATGGTCCTTCATCGAGGTCTCGTTCTGAATACCAGTGACAGAATTGAGGGTACTCTATGCATCCCCGATGAACCCACATCAAACTTGTAGTAATTTTGACCTAAATTTTTCTAACCCAACTACCTAGAAAACTAGCAATTCAAAAGCACCTATGTCTAGGATTGTAAACATAGGAATTTTCGAACATTTTAAACCTAGGTGAGATAGAATCATATAAAAGAAATAACATATGACAAAGAGCTAAGCTAATAATAACTAATAAACAAAAATGCAAGATAAATGAGTAAAAATTAGAGACACATACCTTATAAATGGAGATAAACAACTAGAGAAGGACTCGGTGGCCAGGCAGACACCCACAGCAGTAGCTCTGACTAGTAGATTAACATTTTTGGGCCTTTGGAGAATTGTTGGGGGGGGGGGGGGAAATGATCGAGGGGGAGAATATGGAAGTTGAAAAGAGAGGGAAGTGGGAGTAATAATGAATGAATGGGGTGAAATGAAGGGTTGGGGGGTTTAAACGGTCTAATTTTGAAAAAGACTCCAGCCGGGTCGGGTCGGGTATGACTCATTAATCACGCGACGGTTCCCCGAAGACGGTCCGTTGCAGTTGTGACAACCCGTCGTTAGTTCTGTCGTGTGTGCTCTAGTTTGAAAATAATAGAAAGACGTACCTGGTACGACGGAGGCATACGACGGTCGTTCGCAGGCGCAACGGTCCGTCGATGTATCCGTCAATGACTGCTGCAGAGTAGTTTTCTGCTGAATTTCCTGGTGATGTGCCTGCAAATTTAAAAACCCATTAGTAGAAAAATGCTACCATTACTAAAAAGACTATAAGTATTGGGTTACCTCCCAACAAGCGCCTGATTTAATGTCGCGGCACGACTGGGGACCCTTGATTACTCAGACTTCATCAAGATGGTATGCCTCTATTACTTCATTACCCGATGTTTTATGCCCAAAATAGAGTTTTATTCTATCTCTATTCCTCTTAAACCACACTCGCTCCTTGGCTTTTAACTCAACTGCTCCATGAGGGATTACTTGGGTAATCAAGTAAGGGCCGTTCCATTTGGACTTGAGCTTGCCTGGAAGACAAGGCACCACAGAACTGTTTACAAGCACCATATCCCCAACCATAAACTCTTGTTTTGCATTTTTCTACTCGGTCTCCTTCTTCATATTTTCTTTGTGGGATATGGCAGATACCGAGTGGAGCTCACCACTCTGCCTCATGGTCCTACAAATGTTGAAGGTCGCTTCTTCATTATTCAACCGAAATGTCATCTATCCCTTCTCCATATCAACTAATGCTCTACCTGTAGCAAGGAATGGCCTCCCAAGAATAATAGGCACTTCAAAATCGACCTCGCAATCAAGAATAACAAAATCAGCCGGAAAGATGAATGACTCCACTTTTACTAGCACATCATGGAGTATCCCTATAGGCCGTTTCACTATCCGATCAGCCATCAGTAGCCACATTGCAGTGGGTTTTGGATCCCCCAAACCAAATTTCTTGTAAATCGAAAGGGGCATGAGATTTGTGCTTGACCCCAGATCACATAATGCTTTCGCAAAATGTAATGACCTAACTGTACAAGGAATAGTGAATGCACCAGGATCTTCTTTCTTTTGTACGACGGATCTTGTAGCAATAGCACTACAATGATGTAGTCTATCATCATTCTCGAAAGTGACCGATCTTTTCTTGGTGACCAGATCTTTCATAAATTTGGCATAACCGGGCATTTGTTCTAGAGCATCTACCAAAGGGACATTGATAGAAAGCTGCTTCAACATTGTTTTGAAACACCGGTATTTACCATCCTCGGTCTTTTTAACTAATATCTGAGGGAAGGGTGGTGGTGGCCTAGGCATGGGAATTATCTTGATAGGTACTTCTGCATCTTTTCCATTACTTTCCTCTGCTTCACCGCTACCCTTTACCACATTATCATTATCCTTTCTCACATTTTCCTCAGTGAATGGCATAGGTGGGTAAATGGTTTGCTTACCACCCCGAGTAGTGATTGTCATACAGTGCGCATGATTCTTTGGGTTTTTGACAGTGTTGCTAGGAACAGTGCCTGGTTGCCGTGTGTTCACTGTCACAGATAATTGGGCCATTTGCAACTTGATCTGCTTAATCGAAATTGCATATATATCAACCTTTTGCCCAATACTAGATAAATCACACCTCAACTCTTTAATGTGCTCATCACTAGCATCGAACCTCCTCATCATTTTGTGTAACATATCCTCAACTCGCGCCATACTATCTCCACCATCCCTAGGAGTAACTTCACGATTTTAAGGAGGGACATAGGGCCCATTCATGTCGTTTCTATTAGCATAGTTACCCCTATTAAAGTTGTTGTCGCGGTTGTAGTTTCCATCTCGGACATAATGACCTTCACGGTTGTAGTTACCATAGTTCCGACTATGGTTCCCTTGATGTTGGAGCCAGTTATCCTAATTTGAGCCTTGGGCGCTTGGTCGGAAACCCCCTGTCTGCTCATTTACTGCATAAGTTTCCTCCGCATAATAGCACTCGTCATTAGGAGGAGGTGGTTTAGCCAAGTAGTTAACTGCATTTATCTTTTCTTCACCCTCTGTGACATGTTTTAGTACCAACCCAAGCTCAGTTCTCATCTGAGCCATTTCTTCACGAATATCATCTATGGCTGGGTTGTGAGTGGACTGTACTGCAAAGGTGTTTCTCCCTGTATCAGACTTCCTAGTACTCCAAGCTTTGTTATTTCGGGAGATTTTCTCTAATTTTTCAGCAATCTCAGCATAAGGACACTCACCATAAGATCAACCTGCTATAGTGTCCAACACCGCTTTATTGTTATCATCCTGTCCCCGATAGAAGTATTCCTTCAGTGACTCATCATCTATACGGTGATTTGTAACACTTGTCAAGAATGAGGTGAATCTATCCCAAGACCTACTAACTGACTCTCCTGGTAGTGCCACAAAGTTGTTCACTCTGTCTTTGTGGTTTAGTTTCTTGGAGACCGGGTAGTAGCATGATAAGAAGACATCTCTTAATTGGTTCCAAGTGAAGATTGAGTTGAATGGGAGCTCAGTGAACCACATAGTAGCCTCTCCCGTCAGGGAGAGAGGAAACACTCTGAGACCTATTACATCTAAATCCAAATCAGGCCTCCCTACACAACTTTTACACACTGCCCTTACCTTAGCTATATGGGCATGTGGATGCTCAGAGGGTAGCCCTTAAAACAAACCTCTGGCAGTGAGCATTTGCATTAGGCTACTAGTTACCACAAAAGTGTGGCCTATGGGTATAGGGGGCAAGACAAGTGGCCCATCTTAGTCTTCTATGTTATCATACCCTCTAAAGTATGCTTGGGGTCGTGGAACGGGATTTTGTCCCCTCTGTTGATGTTCACCCAAAGCATCGGGTAACATTTGACCATGAACATCAACCAGAGCTGGGATGTTCTGGTTCGGATCCTCATAATTTATTCCCAAGTTTTGATTCATATTGCGCAGTGTACGCTCTAACTCGTAATCGTAGGGAAACAAGGGTTCTCTTCCTCTCCGTGTATTTGGCATACAAGGAGGATAGTTCTAAATAATCAAAAACGATAAAACAAAGTAAAATCAAGAAAATATCAACTAAACTATAGTAATAGGTTCAAGTTAATCTAAAAGCTATAATCCCCGGCAACGGCACCAAAATTTGATACGCTCAAACTTACTTCTCAAATAAGAAGTAAAGCGGTCGTGTCAAGTAAATAACCCAACTAGTGAGGTTGGGATCGTTCCCACGAGGAAAATAGTCTAGACTTAACTTCAACTTGTTATTACTATTGTTTGGTCAATGACTTCCTTGGAAAGTAAAAACAATAAAGGGGGGTTTCTATTTTTAAATGAGTAAAATTAATTAACAAACTTGACAGAGACACTTAACAACTTTTGATGTTGGATTTTAATCAATTAATCAAAGTAACTAAGGTTTACGTGTTCCCGACAGGTTCATAACTTGATAATTCTAACTATAACAATTCTTTCCTAGTATCTTGCATGCAAAGTGATAAGTTATGTATTTCTAAATCCTTGGTCCGGCATCTAGAAAATCTCACTCCGCACCTTGGTCCGGCTACATGTGTTGCTATCCTAACCCTTATCCTTACCTCATATTAAGCATCGTATTCGATATTTGACTAAGTTATTACCTCGTACCAATCAATACTAGCCTATTAGATAGTATACACTAAATCTATGTTAATAATTCTTTTCCTATTATCTACTTCCTTGGTCCGGCAAGTAGCATTAAGGCGATTTCTAACGTTGGCCATCCGTTAAAAGGACTTCTGATCGAAAGAATTATTAATACATGCAAGACACTATTCTAGAATTGCAATTTTAGTTAGGGTTTATCTCATTATTTGCCTATGGTTCCCACAACCCTAGTTATGGAGTTTAGTTACTCATAGCCATAAACACAATATTCAAATATAGTAGATAAGAATTCATGTACTTACTTCAACGAGAAAGAGTAGAATCCAATAGTTTGCTTGATTAATCTCCAAAAATCACTTTCAAGAATCTCAAAGTAATCAATAATCTCACAAAAAGTCTAATGATTATCAAGAATCTCACAATACAACGTTTACCAATACGGAGTTAAATAATCTAAGATTCTAACTATCTGGTGTCTAACTATCTGGTGTCTAACCTCAAAAACGAGGTTTTTCGAACTATTTATAAAAAAAACCAAAAACCTAATTAAACAAGGATTCTAATTGCTGGAAATCTGCCAAAACGCGGGTGGGTCGATGGACCTCGCGACGGACTGTCATGGACTCCGTCGTCCCATACTTTTGCAATTTCTTCTGCTGCTCTCTTCATTCCCCTCGACGGCAAGTATGGCGGACCGTCATAGGCACAACGGTCCTTCAAGGGTCTTCCTTCAAAAACACTTCAACTCTTGGAATCTGGGTACTGGGATCAATTCTCTGAACTTCACGACAAACCTGCAGGACGGACTGTCATAGCCACGATGGACCGTCACAAACTTCGTAACCCCACACATGGTCAGACTTCCCCATCTTCCTTCAGCAGCTTTACTACGCTGCCACCTACTGACTGTCACAAGCACGACGGACCGTCATAAGCTCCGTAGGTGGTCTCTTCTGCATTTTTTCGCTCAAAATCTCCGCATTCAACTTTGGACATATTTCCTGCAAAACAAATAGAAACTTATATAAAAACTAGCACAAAAAGGCTTTTGGACACACTAAACTTAAGGAAAAAGTATTAATAATACCGTGAAACCACGGTATATCAGATAGAAATAAAAAATTCATGCATCATGGAAAGAAGTCACGCATCATAAGAGAAAGAAGTCGTGAAATCCTAGAGAATATTTGCCCATTAAAATCAACTGCATCCTTTTATTTAGATAAGAGTAAATGCCAAGAGAATCATCGAAGAAGACATCAAGAGAAATATCAACATTGCATCAACTTTTATTCATTTTTACATCAAACAATAAATACATTGAATAGTATATTGCAAAAATAAGTCATAAGATTTATTTGGTTTAAGTCAAACCGATCGAGTTGACGTCAAATGTAGAAGGAGATCAACTAAATGTCAACACAGTAAAAGACACTATCCCCATTTGAATAACATTTTTACATTAATGAGTTCATCTCAGTTTTTGTCTTCCGAAAGGATGAATTCTCCAAAAAATAAAAGCCATAGGTGCGGACGACATCAAAAAGGATGCAGCACAATGTGAAACTTTTTCTTAGCAGCAAACTGGGACATAGTCCAAAGAGGAGTGTCAAACTCTTAGGATACGAGCAGAGGAGAGACTTCCACCACAATCAAACCACACCCCTATATGAAGGCATGTGGGTTTTCTTTTGGGTTAGTCTATTTAAGTTTCTCATCCCGAAATTTTGGTATCTGCCCGAAGCATGTTTCAAAATTGAGGATAGTGCACCAAGAGTTTTCGAAATTATGTCGATGTAAGTACTTAATTATGAGTGAGAAGTGTACACATTCATGGCTAACAGGTTACAAGCCTCTTTTTAATACTCCATCCATTTGTCACTCTTTCAAAACCAAAGGCTATCTAGCATAATAGATTTCCTTTTCAACAGATCGAGACGAATTACAAAAAACCTGATTCTTACTATATAAGGATATGTAGGAGAGCTTAGTCTTGAGAACTTGGTTGTACACCAACATTCACTCTTAAACTCTACTCCCGAGCATTTCGGTCCCTTCATAATTCAGTATCAAGTTGACCTTTGAGTTCTTTCAAAATTATGCGTTAAATCAATCTTATCGAACTACAGGTAGCCTGAATTCCTATATAGCTTGAAATATGTAGAAAACCCTTTTCCAGGGTTCATCCATAATTCCCAAAGTCCGTGTCAAGTTCCTTTTCTGAAAGATGAATATGTGGTCCGCCAAAATTGGATTAGTAAAATTAGTTTTTCTCGAATTTTTTGCATCAATCTGAGTAAAATGAGGAACAATCATAGAAATCTAATTTCGACCCCCCGATAAGAACTAACCAACAGGCTTCTTAATTCTAAATGAATTGAAATAATTAGATTTTATAAAGTTAAAAAAAATTAAAAAGTTGTTTTTTGAAATACAACCAAAATCATTTTATATATATATATATATATATATATATATATATATATAATTATATGTATATAATTTGTATATTTTATGGTTATTCGATAATCGCCTCAAAAGATTTTACCTTGCTTAAATATTTTATTAATTAGTTTTGTTATATATTAGTTTACATTTTGGATTGGTTATTTTACAATTAATTTGATTATTTCATTTTGTTTAAATTGAGAAGCGTATTATTTAACTTGTATAAATTTATCTTATTTATTTATTTTAAAGGAATTTGCCAAGTGATTTAGTTTGGCTAAACCTTTAATTCTAATATTCTTGGGCCTTTTCTCTAATTTCTTTTCATCCTACCACACTTCTCATTATGCCAAATTTTTACCCACCCCACTCCAAGAGACAAATTTTCAATTCAAATATGCAGCCCGTCTTTCCCCCAACACAATACATTTTAGTATGCCTCGACCCATCCCACTCAATATATTCGAACCGACCCATCTTCTTCAAAAAGAAAAGAAACCCTGAAATTCCAGCGTCATAGGACAACAACAACAACAGTAGTAAGCGGCGTTGTTCGCGACTTTCCAAAGCAACGTGTGGCTGACTACAACGGTGCTCATGCATGCCTCACGCGAGATGAAATGGTAGTGAGCTCACAGATGGGCCACGGCATGAAGATGGCACCAAAAATCTTCTCCAACAATGTTCGCAAACAGCTTCGAGCGGCGTTAATTTTCTGTCAAATAGAGGGAAAGTAGCGGAACATTGCGATTACTTTGTCTTTGTTATAGCGTACTGTTCATCATATACGTTTAGCTGGGCGCCAGACACGTTTTGGTCCTTTTCCATAGGATATCGCTCCACGTCGACGCCAGGGGCGATTGAGGTTGATCCTAGACATACATCCCCTCCTTTTTTCAGAATAGTTTGATATTTCAGAAAAAAAATTGTTTTGCCAATATAGTGAAAGATTTTGAATTCATGGAACCCCTTTTCGTACGATTTTCATCTTTTGTCCCCCTTTTACCAAGCCCGAATTTCCCTTCTATATATTTGTTTTTGTTGTTCGTTTTTAACGGAGGTGTGGATTACTTTTTTTCTTTAGGTTAGGGTTTTTTTTAATTGGGAATGTTCAGAGCAAAGCAAATACCTAGAGCGTTTTAAACAAAAGATAATATAATACATACTTAATAATTATAAAAAAGAAGCAGAAGAGAACAAATTTCAGTTTGAGTTCGATATTCAATTTGGATTTCTTGATCACTGCTCCAGTCGGAATTTTGTTGTGGTTGTTGAAGAAGATTCCTCAGCTCGTCGTCCCTGTTTCCTTGCCCACAACAAGGTAAACAACTCTTAGTTATATATATATTTTTTATTTCTGAGATGATTTCAGATGATTCGCCCTAAGCTTAAGTTGTCTTCTTCATCTTATATATTTAAGTAGTAGTGAAGACTTAAGTCTCAAAGTGATTTATTGCCTAGGATAAAAATCATTTGTCTTTTTTACTCTTGGGTTCCTAATCATTGTGCTAGCCTTGAGTTTTAGCTTGTTGTGTTGCATAGTCATGATATTGTTATGTCTTTATTTGTTGAAATAAAATAAAAAATCAGTGACTATAAAAATCTCATTGTATTCTTTTATTTGTATATATGAGCTTATTCGTTTAGGTGTTTTTTAGTAGTCGCAATCTGAAATTTCAGTCATTATATTGATTATCCTTTATTCTTACATTTATCTTGTGACTGAATATTTTCCCTTAATAATACCATGTTCTTTATAGTGTCAATCAAACACCGCTTTTACTCTAGCTTAAGTTAACGGTGTGTTCTTAACATATCTCTTCTTGTATCTCGTAAATTAGTTATCATGGTGTTTTGCCTATTTTTCTTAAGTGTTGCATGTTTTTCTGGTCCAGTTGCGATCAGGAGTGGCATATTTAGTTCGTGGTTAAATAATAATAATAATAATAATACATAATGTGTGTGTATGTGTGTGTGTGTGTGTGTGTGTGTGTGTATGCTGGGACTTTGGTGACCTGTCTATCCATTTTGGGTTTCTGTCTGGCCCCTCTTGATAGTCATTTTAATATGTTAACCCATTTTTTACAGCAAGATAGTCATGACATATTTTGGGACGTAGCACCAACTTGTACATTTAAATTCTTTCAAAAGAGCCTTTAAGTGTGTGATTTTTTCCTCTGTTAAACATTTCTTGAATGAATTTAAAATGAAGAATTAACCTTGATAATTTTTTATAAAATTTATCCTGATTAGCCTTTTATTGTTAATATAAAGTTCAAAATTTTGTTAGAGTAAGTATATCGGCCGACTCCAATTCGTCGCCTAAGTTACGCCTACTTTATCTTAACGCTCTTTAGAATATATATATATATATATATATATATATATATATGTGTGTGTGTGTGTGTGTGTGTGTGTGTGTGTGTGTGTGTGTGTGTGTGTGTGTGTGTGTGTGTGTGTGTGTGTGTGTGTATGTATATATTATTTCCCTGTTTTTCTTATGAACTGTTATGGGTCTTACTTACATTTTGTATTTTATTTGCACAAAAAATCAAGCCCGAGTTCACCAAAAACTCTTATCTTTCCTTGCACTTCGAGAGAGCCATAAAAGGCTCAACTACTTCATTGGGTCAAGTTATAAAATTGACGAACAGGTCCCGAAATTGAAGAATATGTGCAAAATAAGGAGTCAGAGATTTGAAGAAGTTGGACCGAAAAGGCCCCTTTTATATCGAAATGTTGTATTTTGTTTCTTGTTGGGCCAAACCCTCTTTGTATTATTATTATCTTGGTAGTTTAGGACAGGTACAAATCGAACAAGTCAAAGTCCCAAAAATGAGTCCAAACACCAGTCTTGGTGGACAGATATCAGATTTGGACCCAAATCACTCTCTCTCTCTTTACTTTATCATTTTTTTGTTTGACACTATTTATCGCTAGTTTTAGGATTAAAGAATCCAGATCCACACAAGTCGACACTTTATTTCAATGACAAAATCAAATCAAGTAAATAATTCAAAATAAATTATACAGATTAAAATTCATTTAGATAGTAAAAGTAATACTTCATTTTCGAACAAATTCTTATCTCAAAAATTAAGTTAGATATTTTAGCCAAACAAGTAGTCGTCAGAAAACCACCCCCATAAGTTTTCAGTTGGTTTTCTATTTAATTTTTTTTGAAAACTAATTTTTCTTGATTTTTTTTCTTTAAAAATTAAGTGGAGACTCTAATATGTCTTACAATATAAATATTTTTCTTTCCGAATAAAATAAAGAGCATAGAAAAGCCATTAGTCATAACATCACTTAAGAAAAATTCATATCCTTATACAAAGACAACACTATCATAACGTCACTGTCTAGACCCTCAAAATGAACTAAGGTATCTAGAGTCTCACATGTGTCATAAAGAAATAATAACAATTTAATTAAGTGTGTCATAGCTTGTGATAGTCATTTTTTAGAATTTCAAAGTCAAACGTCAAGAAACGACCAAGAAGATTGGAAGCTACTCATGATGTTTGCTAGTGTGCCTTGGTATGTTTGTCTTGTGTTGGAGTGTTCTTTGGAGTCTAAATTTATATGGGGGGATCCTAACTTGTATATGGACATATGAAGGGTCTTAACGTCCGTGCATGACTCCCCAAGGAACACCCAAAGGGTCATTGAGGAGGACCCAAAAGCTGGAAGTAGACTGCCTAGGCATATAGTCCAAAATACACCCCAACATCGATGCCGCATGCTTGGATCGAAGTCCCATTGTTTGGGGGTGTTGCTACACACTAAGTCGTGTGATAACAACTCACATGATGGTAGCCTCAGTCACAAACGAAGGAGTAGCATGATTGCTCGTCGATCAGATGATGCTCCGTCGCTATCATCCGTGGTTTGGACCTGCAACACTACCAAGAAATGCTGCCATGCTAGGGGTGATTTGGGATATTCATCCACGTTCTAATAAAATCATGGACGGTTATTTTATGTGTCTTTATGTATTTTAAGTCTTTTTATAAGCCTAAAACCTGATTTAGAACTCATTCGTCAAATCAAATATTTCCCTCTCAAAACAAACTCTCTCAAGATCCCCATTGGATACCAAGTTCAAGAACAAGCTATGGAGATGGATTTCAAATGCTTTATTCTCGAAATTTTTGTGGGCTTCTCATGTATAAGGTATGTTAACCCTTGATCCCTAGATAATCTTCCATTTAAGGTGTTTTTTCAAAGGTTATCAAACAGGATTCAAATGTCAAATCATATCTTTCAATATAGACATGGTTTTATTGTTATATTGATTTCAAAAGCACTCTAATGGTGAATATATGATCAATAAATGGTTTTAATATGATTTTCAATCCATTTCAATGAATTAATCTATGATTCCCTCAATCTCTCAATTTTGATATAATGTGGGTCTTGTGATCTTGATGAAATGATGATTAGAATATGTTTTGATTAATAAATTACTTAGTTATATATTCATTTATATCAATTTATATGAATTCTGGATAATTTATCAATGATAACCAAAGCTTGTATAGTTGGTAAGTTAACCTATTTCCTTTATCTAGCTAAGAATGGATATTAATTTGTGTTTATTGGTATAGTACCCTTATGGCAGTGACATTTACATTCTTGTATATCCTTATATGTGATGTGCATGGCCTTGAAGGAAAATTTATTTTATGTGAATTGTAGTTATGATGATTACTTATGTGAAGCAATATGTATTGTCTTTCTTACTAGTTGCATGATTTAGGTGTGTGGATGATCATGTTTGGGCAAGGTGTGGTCTTTATGATTTTTTGAGATGAATAATCGTATACCATGACCCCTACCTTTGTGAAACCTATATGAATATTTGATCTTATGCATGTTAGGACTTTTGTATTCAAATGTTGTGTCATATGATGTATTGTAAGTGTGTGACCTAGATTCTCTAGGTGTTCTATTTATGTGTTGGTCATGACTTGAGAGGTACATTGCATATGTTTTCTGATCTTTGGAGTATGATTTCCTAAATAGCTATGTTGTTTCTCTTATGTGATCATGATGACCAATATGAGCACACACACGCTGATGCATAATTATGAGTAGGATAGATTCATTGTATAAATTTAAAGGATAGTTCTCCCATGCACTATTGCCTATTAATATGTATTTAAAGTATATGTTGAATGAACTATGAGCACGTGTTGCCTAGAGGTGTTTACGTGAAAGTAGTTCTCACATATGAATGAACACACACATGATTGTATGAATAATAAATTCTATCATGAAAGGATGTTCTTATCTTAGAAACCTTTGAACTATATGATGTATGAAGAATCAAGCTCGTATAGCCTACTTTCTGAACAAATGTTAATTAAAGGCTTCAATGTTTTTAAAAAGGGTGTTTGAGCTTAGCACCGAGTGAACATGAAAATGAGAGTGGGGGCTTCACGTTTAGTAAGTCAGGCTTCCCATAAAAGAACCTTCACATTTAGCAAGTTTGGGTTCCCAACATAGATATTTTCTCATGAGATAGAAACCTCCACGTATAGCAAATCAAGGTGTCTAGTAGAAATGTCCATGCTCCATAACTATATGCCCCCGTAGGTCTTAGCTTAGTGGATCCACTAGAATGGTTGTACGAAGGTCCTACCTTGGCAAGTAGTGCCCTCTCTTTTCAGTGTGGCAGTAGTACACCAGATTCCATGTAGGTCACATAAAAAATATGTCGTTTATTGATATGTCTCCTAAAATTAATATATGAACAAAGATAAGAATATGAACTCTAATCATAACTCCTTCAAGTGGTTGCTTAGTATAGGTAGGACTATTGTAACATTTCAAAACTCTGAGACTTGTCGTAAAGACTAACATATATGTATTGAGGTATAGACACTGTTTTTAATACTCTAATAATGAATATAAGTCATTTAGGAGGTTTATAAACCAAAACGTCCAAGAACATCCATGACGTTCGAAAACTAGTTGTAAGGGGTACAACGTGTCTTTGCCTATTTGACTAGCTTTTAGGAGTCTAAAATTCATGAAATTAGGTGGAAGGGTGTATATCATGTTTTAAGGTGACTCGTGGTCGATAAGTCCAGGTACGACTCCCCAGGTAATAACAAAGGGACGTTGGAGAGGACCCTAGCATGTAGGAGGCAACACTGTCTGGGTTGTGTTGCAAACCCAAAATCCAAGGAGCGTCTCGTGTGTGGATCGATGGGGATTCACCGCTAACCATCGTCCCATACTTAGAAAAAATTGGAAATCCATAGCCTGCAAAAGTCTCTAACCAAGACTACGGTTGTGTAGGACGGAGGTGGGACCAACCGTCGACTCAGAGACGGCCCGTCGACGGGATTCCGTCTGTGAGGTTCAAATTTTCTGCACAATTTAAGCTAGTTCCAATTAAAATAATTAAGGTATTTAGGAATTAAAGGAAGATTAATTTAGCTAATTTAATCCCCCATTTAGAGACCCCAACCCTCATTAGCCTAAACACAACTCACGAAAATAAACTCTCTTCCTTCTCTCTTCTTTCTCTCTCTATTGGAAGACACCATTGAAGACAAGCTAGGGGGAGGTTTTGGGGGATGGAAAGGGACGATTTCGCCATCAAATCTTTATCACACATTAAGGTATGGGATATAATTCACCTTTGAGACTTCTTTCCTCAAAAGGCTCATTTAAAGTATTTCTAAAAGTTGGGTTTTCAAGTGGGTTTTATTCAATTACGAATTTGATGTTACGAACTGAGTTGTTTATAGTTTCTTTAGGATATAATGGATAGATTAAAATATATTTTAACTTGATTATTGTAAGTTGTGATGGTTTAATCTAAATTGAAGAACACCATCCTTAAAACCCATAACTCTAGGTTTCGTCTTGATGTGAATTGGGTTGTGATTGATTCAAGTGACTTGATTATTATTTAAATAACTATTAGATGATGTATTTACACTAATCGTGAACAAATTAAGATGAATTAAGATCTAGGTTATGCGAATAAACCTAAGTATCTTGGTTTAAGCTTTGATTTAGTTTTGAATTATGGTAGAGTAACTCTTCTTGTATTGTTATCATATTGATTATTGATTTATGATGTGGAACATCTAAATTTTATTGAATTGAGGATTTATGGTAAGGCCTAAATGATGAACTATGACTGAGACTTGATAAGTCTTATCATCTCTATCTTTACATCCAATTGTGATTAATTGTGGTCAAGTCATGATGTTATATTCGAGTAAGCCCTATATTAGGGCTGATAGGATGGTATGATGTTGAATTGAAATGTCTTGACTATGTTGTGTGGTTGATTAAGGTGTATGTGTTATAAGGATGGTGCTGACTATCAATGTGCATTATTATGATATGAAATGCTAATGTGCTAACCTCACTAATATAAATTGTAATGAAAGCACATATACTTATACAACTCTTATTGACCTATTGAAGATGATGATTATACAAAGGGTAGACCCTATTACCTAAACTAAGCTATGATTGATAACTAAAGGTTTAAAGACATTTCACAGAAGGACTCTAGCTTAGCACCGAGTGAACTAGATTGAGGAGTGTCCCTTCCCACATAGGGACGGTAGGAGCATTGAAGTACTCTTGACATTGGAGACTATAATGCATGGACCATAAAAAGGATCCCAACTATATCTCATATTTCTTGAACTATATTTCCCCCATAGGAATAATAGCTAGTGGATCCACATAGTTGTTATGTTTTATATTTTGGTACAACCTTGGCAAGTAGTCCGATTTCTTTCGGTGTAGGGTTATATGACACCGGATTCCAAACTAGCACATGTGGTCTATGTCGATTAAGGAAAGATGTTCCCAAAATGGTAAAAATGAATTAAAGAATTGAAATCTAAGTAGGATAACCTAAGGGGTCTAGCTTAGTCTAGGTAGGGGTATGGGACTCTACCTAAGCATTGAACTAGTAAGCCTTGAGGGGAGTATTAGGAGGATGTTCTTATGCATGTTTATGTCTATGATGATTTATGATATGTATATGAAGGACTTGCACATTATTGATACTATATGTTGACTAGTTTAATTATGAGTAAGTGTTGGTTTATATTGTTAGTCATGATTTTTTTCGTGTTACTTGATTGAGTAAGGTTATGGGGCTATGATTAGTCATTGCACTTGTTAACTTGATTGGGACTCATGGGAATTGTCTAGATTTTCTATAATGAGATGTACTTTTATTCATGCTTATTGTTTAATAGGACTTGGATGTAGAGTTACTTGAATATGCTTTTACATTTATAGTGGTAATATTTGGTTGGACTAGACTTGACGTTGTGGTATCGTGATAATCATGTCTATGACTTAATATATGTGAATTGTTTGGTGTGATATTGTTTATTATGCATATAAGTTCTAAAGTAAAAATGCATACTTATAGAAATGTCCTTTTCTTAGAATGTTTTATAAATATATGTGCATATGGTCTCATACATAGTACATGTGGAGTACTAACCCCATTTTCTTCCTATTTCCCAAACATTTTAGGTTCCATTCACTGAAGTCTCATTCAAGACAACTTAAAGAAGACTTGGATATTCTCTACCATCCAAGTAGGTAGGTCCTCACTTTTCGAGGGCGATGCCAATATCTTTCTTATGAAGTTGCTTTGTTTTTCTAAGACTTTTATGTTCATTCCACTTTCATTTGAGTATGATTTGTATAAGCCTATATGTTGCTTCTTTACATTGATGTATGGATATGCCCAAATTGCTATTATTGTTAGATGGTATGAGATGAGACAATCCTTAAGACTGTTCTATATTATGTATATATTTTGGCGCAATAAAAGTAGAAGGCTATATAACCTTCCTATATGAAGGGTCTATGTATACTCTATATTTATATTATGTGTATGTAGAGGTCTATATAAAACTCCAAGTACAAGTAGTAAAAGATTTGAATTTTTCGCTAAATTTGACTTATGAATGTGATGATGTAAACTAAGAGGCTAGTCTTAGTCCTCAAACAGCGCAAAGAAGCCGGTTACATCTACGGAGTAAACCCAAAAGTGAAAAACTTTGTATCAGAGCATGAGGTTGAATTATCTTAGAGTTTATGTCTCTTTGTACCACGTCCATGTAAGTTCGTGTTCATAATGATGAAGCGCGCCACACTTATGAATGGGAACCTACATGATGCCTAGGAAACTCTCATTTTCTTATAAATCTTATATTGTGCCATTAGAGTATACTTATGGTGCGTTTTTGTATCTAATCCTATAATTGTGTTTATAGATAGAATGAACAGTCGAAGGAATGCGGCACGAATACTTGATGAGGAAATTGCCAATGCGGGAACTCCTCCCCGTGGTGAGCAAGTTCCTCCACTTGAAGAAGATGCTAATGTTGACCAAGCTCCATTCAACCCTCCACCACTGAAGGATGGAAATATAAGGGCTGCCCTCATTTAACTGACTCAAGCCGCAACTATTCAAGCCCAAGCTATGACGGCCCAAGCTAACCTGGAGCTTGTACCCCATTCTCATTAACAAGTCACTACTATGGCTTTATGTATAAGGGACTTCACTCGAATGAACCCTCCTACTTTCTATAGGTCTAAGTCTAATGAAGACCCTAAGGAATTCATCGATGAATTCTATAAAATACTTTTGGCTATGGGGTTGTCCATAAGTGAGAAGGCCGAGTTGTCCACTTATCAACTCAAGGACGTGGCTCCGGCATGGTTTGTGCAATGAAGGGATAAGAGGCCTTTGAGGGGTGGTCCTTTGACTTGAGAGATTTTTAAGAAGTCTTTTCTTGATCAGTTATTTCCTAGGGAGATGAGGGAGACTAAAGTGGTGGAGTTCATCAACCTTCGAAAGGAGGTATGGGTGTTCATGAATAGTCCTTGAAATTCACAAAGTTGTCAAAATATGTTCCTTCTTTGGTTTCCAATCCTGGAGATGAAATGAGCCTCTTTGTGACGGGGGTGTTGGATGATTTCCAAGAGGAGTGTAATTAGGCTATGCCACATGACAACATGAAAATTTCTCGTCTTATGGTGCATGCCAAGCATGTGGAGGACGCAAGGGCTAAAAGGAAGAGTAGAAATGCTCAGTGCGCAAAATTTTTTGATGGATGTTCTTAAAAGAATAGGCTTTAGATACAAGATAAGCCTATATTTAAGAAGTGGGTTTCAAGTCAAGTCCCTTCCCAATTTCCAAAGGCTAGTGGTGGTAGGGTGTCTAACCCTAAGTTCAAGAAGGGAAAAGGTACTAATTCACCAAGCGAGAAGCAAACTATTTGAAAGTGTGGCAAGAAGTACTATGGTGATTTCCTTAAGGGGACGGATAATTGTTTTGGTTGTGGCAAGAGTGGGCACAAGGTTAGGGATTTCCCTAATGTGAGGATTCAAGACTAGGGTAGTGGACAAACTCAAGAAAGTGGTTCTAATCAGGTTCCAAAGAAGAACCTCTACTATGCTCTCCGCTCTAGGGGTGAGCAAGAGACTTCTCCCGATATGGTGACCGAAAGTCTTCTCTATTGATGTATATCTCTTACTTGATCTCGGTGCTACTTTATCCCTTGTTACTCCTCTACTAGCCAAAAAGTTTGATGTATTACCCGATACTTTGCATAAACCTTTTATAGTATCTACACTGGTGGGTGAGTTTGTTGTTACATAAATGGTGTATAAAAGTTTTCCTATAATGTTTCCAAATAGAGTTTCTCATGTTGAACTAGTAGAACTCGATATGCTTGATTTTGATGTTATATTGGGTATGGATTGGTTGCATTATTGTTTTGCTTCTATTGATTATAGGACAAGGGGGAAACTCTATTCCTAGAGGTCGTTCATCTCTTGTCTAAAAGCATGCAAAATGATCTCTAAAAGTTGTCTATACCATATTGTAAGAGTCCAAGATCTAGACTCCGAAATTCCTCCCATTGATTCAGTCCCCGTAGTGAGTATTTAAAGGGTTTTCCTAATGACATTCCTGTTATTCCTCTCGAATGGGAAATTGATTTTGGTATTGATTTGATATCGGATACAAATCACATTTCAATTCTTCCTTATCGGATGGCTCTAGACGAATTGAAAGAGTTGAAGGCACAACTCAAAGATTTACTAGACAAAGGCTTTATTAGACGTAGTATTTCTCCATGGGGTGCTCCGATTTTGTTTGTGAAGAAGAAGGATGGGTCCTTATGAATGTGTAATGATTACCGCCAACTCAATAATGTAACAAATAAAAATCCTCTCCATCGGATTGATGACTTGTTTGACAAACTCCAAGGGGCAAGTTACTTTTCAAAAATTGATTTAAGGTCAGGGTATCACCAACTTAGGGTGAGAGGTGAGGATATACCAAAGATGACATTCTTGACTAGATATGGTCATTATAAGTTCTTAATAATGTCTTTAGGTCTCATTAATGCTCCAGCAGCATTATGGACCTAATGAATAGATTGTTTCGAAATTACCTAGATTTATTTGTCATTATTTTCATTGACGACATCATGGTAGATTAAAAAAATAAGGGTGATCATATGAACCATTTGAGGGTAGTCTTGCAATTACTTAAAAAGCATCAATCGTTTGCCAAGTATAGTAAATGAAAGTTTTGGTTGAGTTCAGTGACATTTCTTGGTCATATCATCCCTAGTGAAGGAGGTGAGGTTGATCCAAGGAAAATGAAGGCAGTGAAAAATTTGCCTAGACCTTTGACTCCAACAGATATTAGGAGTTTCTTTGGTTTACTAGGTTATTATAAGAGGTTCGTGGATGGTTTTTTATCCATAGCATCTCCTTTGACTATTTTTACCCAAAAGTGTAAGAAGTTTGAGTGGTCGAAAGAATGGGAGAGAAGTTTTCAAATATTGAAAGATAGTCTCACTTTCGCTTTGGTGTTGACCTTATCGGAGTGTACAAAGGGTTTTTATGTATTGTGCTCATCTCGGGTGGGTTTGGGGTGTGTGCTTATGCAACATGGGAAGGTGATATCCTGTACTTCTAGGAAACTTAAGGTACATGAGCGAAATTATCTAACTCGTGACCTTGAGTTAGCGGTCGTGGTGTTTGCTTTGAAAATATGGAGGCATTACTTGTATGGTGTGCATGTTGATGTCTTTACCGACCATAAGAGTCTCCAATATGTGTTTACCTAAAAGGATTTAAATCTCCGACAAAGAAGGTGTTTAGAATTTTTGAAAGATTATGACATGAGTGTCCTCTATCATCCCGGCAAAGCCAATGTGGTTGCGGATGCTCTAAGTCGTATGACTATGGGTAATGTATCCCTTATTGATGAAGCCAAGAAAGAACTAGTAAAGGATGTACATAGGTTGGCTAGGTTGGGGGTGAGGTTAGAGATTCTTCGGATGGGGGTTTTATGGTTCATAATAACTTCGAGTCATCATTAGTAGTTGAGGTGAAGTCCAAGCAACCCCTTGACAAATCATTGATGGAATTTAAGGAAACAGTCCTCGGCAAGATTATTGAAGCATTCTCCCTGGGGGGTATTTTAAGGTTCCAAAGAAGATTGTTTGTTACCGATGTAGATGGGTTGAGGTACCGGATCTTACAAGAAGCCCATGGATCCCACTACTCAATTCATCCGGGTTCAAGAAAAATGTACCATGACCTTAGGGAAATTTATTGGTGGAAAGGTATGAAGAAGGACATAGCATAGTTTGTTGCTAAGTGTCCAAATTTCAAACAAGTAAAAGGCGAACATCAAAAGTCGGGTGTCCTACTACAAAAGATCCAAATTCCTACTTAGAAGTAGGAAGACATCAATATGGACTTTGTAGTAGGTTTGTCTAGGACTCAAAGGCAATATGACTCTATATGGGTGGTTGTGGATAGGTTAACCAAGTCCGCGCACTTTATTCTCGATAAAGTCTACTTATTCAGCGGAAGATTATTCTAGGATATTCATATATAAGATTGTGTGTCGCAATGGCATTTCGTTATCCATCATATCGGATCGGGATGCACAACTCACATCTAGGTTTTGAAAAAAAGAGTTGGGTACTAATGTGAAGTTGATTACCATTTTTCATCCCCAAACGGATGGTCAAGGAAGAGCGTACTATTCAAACCCTTGAAGATATTCTTAGGGCTTGTATTATTGATTTTAAGGGAAATTTGGATAAGCATTTGCCTTTAGTAGAGTTTGCTTATAATAATAGTTTTATTAATCCATTATCATGGCTCATTATGAAACCTTGTATGGTAAGAGGTCTATGTATCCTATTGGATTGTTTCAAGTGGGTTAGACTTCGTTTCTTCGTCCCGAATCGGTTTATAAAACTTTGGAGAAAGTTCATATCATAAGGAACCGGTTGTGAACAGCCTATAGTCGGCAAAAGTCTTATGCCGATCATAATAGAAGGAATTTGGAGTTTGAAGAAGGAGATAAGGTGTATTTGAAAATTTCACCAATGTAAGGGGTGGTTAGATTTGGCAAGAAAAGGAAGTTGAGTCCTTGTTATGTGGGTCACTACGAAATCTTGCAAAGGGTTTGTAAGGTTGCCTATTAATTTAAACTTCCTAGTGAATTGGCTTCGGTTCATCCGATTTTCCATGTTTCCATGCTTAAAAAGTGTATTGGTGATCCCGATTCTATTCTTCCTATTGAGAGTCTTGGTGTCAAGGATAACCTCTCCTATGAGAAAGTTGAGGTCTAAATTTTTTGATAGGCAAATCAAGAAGTTAAGTAATAAAGAGGTGGTTTCCGTAAATGTGTTATGGAAGAATCACCTATTTGAGGGTGCAGCATGGGTGGCCGAGGCTGACATGAAGTACTATTACCCTCATCTTTTTCATATTTAAGGTTAGTTATTCTTTTTAATTATATAAATATGACTATGAATTGAAGTTTTTATGATTTTTGGTGAAGTTTTGCAAAAATGTGCATTCTGGGTTGCATTAGAATGAATTACAGCAAGTTGATGCATAAAACTTGAAATTTTTCCTTTTGGTTTGTTTGAGTTATGTTGTGCATTTGGATATGGTGAGTCCTTATGAAATAATATATAGCATGTTGATAAGTTGAACTTTGTGTAAATTGACTTATGTAATGCATGTCGAGCTCATGTTGTTGTTGTTAGAAGGAAATTCCTCGTAATGAAGTGTTGATCCTTATGTGTGGTAATTTATGTTTTGAATTGCCTTGTTTAAGTAATATGATGATGTTGTTATGTGTTGTTGTTGGTTGGGCTGCTAGTCTTCAATCTATTCCTTCCTTCAAAAGAATTTGTGTCATTCGGGGACAAATGTTCCTAGGGGGGAGGGGGGCTAATGTAACATTTTGAAAATACAAGATTTGTTGTAGAGCCTAAAATAGATGTCTTGAGGTTTATAAACTGTTTTTACGACAATAATAATGAATATAAGTCGTATAGGAGGTTTAGAAACCAAAACGTCCATGACGTTCGGAAACTAGTACTAAGGGGTACTAGCGTGTCTTAGCATATTTGACTAGCTTTAGGAGTCACAAATTCATGAAATTAAGTGCAAAGGTGTATAACATGTGTTTAACGTGATTCGTGGTTGAAACATCTGGGTACGACTCTCCAAGGACTAACAAAGGGCCTTGAGAAGGACCCTAGTACGTATGGGGCAACACTGCCTGGGCTGTGTTGCAAACCACAAAATCCATGGAACGGATTGTGTGTAGATCGATGGGGCGTCGATGCTCACTGTCGTCCCACACTTATCCAAAATTGGAATCCCTCCCCTCCACAAGTTTTTGACCAAGACGATGGTTGTGCAGGACGGAGGGGGGACCAACGGTAGAGTCATAAGAAGGCCCGTCGAAAGGGTTCCATCTGTGAGGGTCAAAGTTTCTGCAGAATTTAAGTTAGTTCCAATTAAAATAATTTAGGAATTTAGGGGTTATTTATGAATTAAAGGAATATTAATTAGCTAATTTAACCCCCCATATAAAGACCCCAACCCTCATTAACCTAAACACAACTCACAAAAATAAACTCTCTTCCTTCTCTTCTTTCTCTCTCTATTGGAAGACACCATCGAATACAAGCTAGGTGGAGGTTTTTGGGGATGGAAAGGGACTATTTTACCATCAAATATTCATCAAACTATAAGGTATGTTATCTACTTCACCTTTTTGAGACTTCGTTCCTCAAAGGGCTCCTTCAAAGTATTTCTAAAAGTTGGGTTTTCAAGTGGGTTTCATCCAATTATGATTTTGATGCTATTAACTGAGTTGTTTATGGTTTCATTAGGATATAATGGATATATTAACATGTATTTTAACATTATTATAATAATTTGTGATGGTTTGATCGAAATTGAAGAGCACGATTCATAACCCTTAACCCTAGGTTTGATCCTTATTTGAATTGGGTTGTGATTGATTTAATTGACATGATTATTAGTTATATAACTATTCGATGATGCGGTTACACTAATCATGAACAAATAAATATGAATTTTAGTCTTCCATACTAGTTATTGAGAAGTGATTTAGGTTATAGGAATTGACCAAAGTATCTTGGTTTAAGCTTTGATTTAGTATTGATTTATGGTATACTAAATCTTCTAGTATTGTTATCATATTGATATTGGATTATAATGTGAAACATCTAAATTATATTGAATTGAGGGTTTATGGTAAGGCCTAAATGATGAACTATGCTGGAGACTTGGTAAGTCTTATGATATTTATCTTTATTTCTAGTTGTGATTACTTGTGGTTAAGTTATGATGTTATATTAGAGTAAGCCTTATGTTAGGGATGATAGGATGGTATGATGTTGAATTGAAATGTCTTGACTATGTTATGAGGTTAATTAAGGTGTATGTGTTATAAGGACGGTGATGACTATCAATGTGCATTATTATGATATGAAATGCTAATGTGCTAACATCACTTATATGAATCGTAATGAAAGCACTAATACTCATACAATTCTTGTTGAGCTATTGATGATGAGGATTATACAAGGGGTAGACCCTTTGACTTGAACTAAGCTATGTTTGATACTTAAAGGCTTAAAGACATTTCAAAAAGGGACTCTAGCTTAGCACCGAGTGAACTAAATTTAGGATGTCCCTTCCCACAAACGGACGGTAGGAGCATTAAAAGTACTCCTGAGATTGGAAACTATAATACATTGAGCATAAAGAGGATTCCAACTATATCTTCTAGTTCTTGAACTATGTTGTCCCCATAGCAATACTAGTTAGTGGATCCACGTAGTTGCTATGTTTCATGTTTTCTTACAAACTGTGAAAGTAATCCGCTTTCATTATATGGTTATATGACACTGGATTCCAAACTAGCTCATGTTGTCTATGTCGGTTAAGGAAACATGTTCCCAAAATGGTAAAAAAAATTAAAAAAATTGAATTCTAACTAGGATAACCTAAGGGGTCTAGCTTAGTCTAGGTAGGGGTATGAGACTGTACCTAAGCATTGCACTAGTTATCCTTGAGGGGAGTCTTAAGAGGATGTTCCTATGTATGTTTATGTCTATGATGATTTATGATATGTATATGAAGGACTTTGACATTATTGATACTATATGTTTACTAGTTCAATGATGAGTATGTGTTGGTTTATTTGTTAAAGTAAGATTAAATGTATATCAAAATGTCATGTTATATGAAGTAGGGTTCATGATTCTTGTTAGTTTACTTGATTGAGTAAGGTTATGGGTCTTTGCTTAGTCATTCCACTGGTTGAATTTATAGCATTTCATGGGTAATTGTCTTGCTTTGCTATAATGAAATGTACTCTTATTCATGCTTATTGTTTAATAGGACTTGGATGTAGAGTTACTTCAATATGCTTGTACATGTATAGTGGGAATGTTTTGTTTAACTTGACTTAGTGTTGCAGTATTGTGATTATCATATCTATGACTTAGTATATGTGAATTATGGTTTGGTTTGGTATTGTAGAATATGCATATAAGTTTTAAAGAAAAAATGTGTACTTATAGAATTGTCCTTTTCTTAGCATGTTTTATAAATATATGTGCATATGGTCTCATACTCAGTACATGTGGAGTACTAATCCCATTTTCATCCTATTTCCCAAACATTTTAGGTTCCAGTCATTGAAGGCTCTACCATCCAATTGGGTAGGTCCTCACATTCTGAGGGCGATGCCAATATCTTGCTTATGAAGGTGCTTTGTTTTTCTAAGACTCTTATGTTCATTCCACTTTCATTTGAGTAGGATTTGCATAAGCCTATATGTTGCTTCTTTACATTGATGTTAGGCTAATCCCAAATTGCTATGATCTTTAGATGGTATGATATGAGACAATCCTTAAGACTATGTTATATATTATGCGTATATTTATGTGCAATAAATGTAGAAAGATATGTAACCTTCCTATATGAAGGGTCTATGTATACTTAATATATATATTATGTGTATGTAGAGGTCTATGTAAACCTCCAAGTAGAAGTAGTAAAAAATTTAAATTTGCCACTAAATTCGAGTTATGAATGTGATGATGTAAATTTAGAGGCTAGTCTTAGTCCTCAAAAAAGGGGACGGCGGCGGTTACAACTAGGGGGTAAACCCGGATGTGAAAACTATGGACCCTGCCGTTTCATTGAAAAAGTGAACTCCAAGAAAGGATAAGATTAGCACCTTTATGAAATGAAGGCTTATGTATAGTATGATTTGTATGAATGCATCTTAATGTGTTACTTCCCAAAACCACACCCTAGAAGATATGACATTCTCGGAATGCAACCGGCGTACTTGACCTCTCGGAGGGCTTGTACAAGCCCTTCCGTATCATTCATCGCATATAAACATATGAAAAGTAGTGCTAAATTAAAACTTGTCAAAAAATTTCCGAGTCTTGAGTTTCTTAACCCAAAAACCAAATTCCGAGTATCCAAATCCTAAAACATTACTCTATTATCTCAGGAAAAGCAAAATCACGGCTATGGAGAAAGGTGAGAGTATCAACATGAAACCTGTTGGAGAGGAGTTATAGATAAAAATGCAATAAATAACGCAAGAAATTTGAGAAATTTGATAGGAAAGACTGAAGGTTGAAATGTCCAAGACAGTATAAAAAGCGGCAACTGTGACGCTGAATAAGGATTTGGCGGCTATGATGAAGAAAACGAAAAACATCTAGATAGAAATGGAGGATCTATGGGAGAAGTTAGAGATATTCTGACTGAATATTTGAGAAATAGAAGCAAGAGAAGCAGAGGTAAATCTAGTTGCCACAAATGTCCTAGCAAGAAACGCAGTACTTGATGAGAAATTGGCGGTGATGATGAAGGAATTTACTGCCATGAAGGAATAAATGGCCGAAATGTGGAGGAAAGAAAAATCTTTCCACAGGGATATGATCGCCAAACTTCAGATAATGCACAAAAAATACTCTATCTCTGATTAAGTGTGTAACACTGGTCCCCTAGACACTCACCCCAGATAAACTTGGGAAGACATCGACGATGAAATCATCTACACACCTCCTTTCCAGGGTCGTCTAAAAGGAGGAGACAAATGGATCACTCTCTCGACTGATGAGCTGACACATAGCGTGGAAGGAAGGGTTGTGTCGTGCACTCTCTTGTACGAGCATATTAAGTTGAAACCTCATGAGGGAATAACTTTAGGATACGGGAATGAAAACTCTTAAAAGATGTGTGACTTCCACCAGAACCAGCGGGGACACACAATAGAGGAATGTGTGCAACTTATAGAATGAATATGCAACTTGATCGACACTAGGAACATCCCGCATATGTGGGGCTGGAACACCATCCTCGCCTATGACAGGCTGGAACCAAACGATCTAGTCACTAAGCACACCAAATTTATCTGTTGCTATTTCATACCATTTAAGAAGCCATTGTTGCAAATCTATAGTGATATGGTTCTGAATGGGGTCTTGGCCTCTATCCAAGACGTGGACAGAGAACCCGACCCCATTGGGGTAGAAATCTGAAAAACTTGTGCTTATCAGATCATAAACTTGGCAGATGCCTTAGTTTTTGCTATGATGTCGAAGCCCTTTTAATCATGGGGAAAATTCGAGTCGAGTTTGTTCCTCGTGACTGATATAGTAGCAAAAAGAAGAAGGGCTGACATGGGGCCACCTTTTTATCTTAAAATCTTTGTTGTTTGTTTTTTAATTTCCCTGTAATCATTGGAGAATAAAGGAATGAAAACAAGTATTTCTTTTGTATTCGAACTACATAGGGCCTGATTCTCCTATTGAGATACGTCGGCAGCCTTTCAAGGCCCATCCCCTATCTTTCAAAATTTTCACTCTCTCCCTTTTAATTCTAAAAGGGAATATGAGTCTCAGATCAAGGGACGTCGAAAAAGATGAAGCAAAAATGACCTTAGCTTAACATGATTTTACCTTTCTGAGATAATTCTAATTAAAACGGGCAAACTCCTGTTTGTTCAGAAAAAATAAGTTTCCCCTTTACTCGCGCGTTAGCATGTCCTCAAACAAAATAACTTTTTTGTGTTTATTTGTTCATTGTGTGATATCTTGCATTATGTATTCATAACTAAAATTAACAAATCTTCCTTTCAGTTATCTTCTTCAACAGGTACTTACAAACTAATCATCCCTACTTCACTAGATCTAAAGGGCCTATAGATTTCTTTCCCAACAAAAGTTCAGATAAGAGAAAAGTAGTAATGGGGGACAAAAATGAAGAAATTAGTCTTACAGACTTTGTTGTGGCTCAACCCAACATAGAAAATCAGAATGAACTGATTATGCATCTTATGGAGTAGATTGCCGAGATGAGGGTCGAAATGTAAAGGAGACAGGATCTGCCTTCACTAGGTTTTACTATCAATATTGTGACAGTTGGAAGGCCTTCATTGTACTTTCCATCTTCAAACATGGAACAGGCTCATATTCCGCCATCCACTCCTACTAAAAACACCTAAATAATCGACTTAACCTTACAAAATCCTAAATATGCATCGGCCTCATACCAAACCCCACTCCCTCCTCAAAATAATAATCCCCAAATACCACTTCCCTCTCAAAATTCCCATTACCAAACCGCTCCACATCCACAAAACAAAAAAACATTCAATCCCCAAACATTTATCCATCACCAAAATCAAAATGCTAACCCCCAAACCTACCCTCAAAATTACCAAGCTACTTAAAATGCCCCAAGTCCTTCCTTTGCTCCACTACTTCCTAGAAAAACCACATTCCAAATTCCTGTTCCAAAGAAGCACAATATGAATGGTTTTGAGCTCGACCATTATGAGGAGTGTGAAAGAGAGTGGAGGTTAAAATAAGAAGTTTCTAAGGTAGATATGGTTTCTATTTAATAATATGAATTGATTAAAATGTATTCTAACCTAATTTTTTATATATCTTGATGTTTTAGTTTACTTTGTGGAAGATGACCTTTGACCCTTAACCCTAGGTTTGATTTTGATATAAATTAGGTTGTATATGGTTCAATTAACTTGGTTATTGATTGAATTACTATTATATGATGTTGTTATATTAATAATGAACAAATTAGTGTGAATTGTAGTCTTTCGTGTTAGTTCTTGAGAAGATGATATAGGTTAGGAAGTGAATTGACCTAAGTATTTTATCTTAAGCTATGATCTAGTATTGAATTGTGATGTAGTGATTCTTCTAGTCTATTTATCATGTTGATTATTTGTTTATGATGATGTATACCGAAATCGGGTTTAATTGAGGGTTTATGGTAAGACCTTGATGATGAACTAGGAAGGAGACTTGGTAAGTCTTATGATCTATATCCTTTACTTCAAATTGTGGTTAATTGTGATTAAGTCATGATGTTGTATTGGAGTATACTTTGTATTATTATAGATAGGGTGGTATGATATTGAATTGAAATGTCTTGATTATGATTGTGAGGTTGAT
The DNA here is from genome assembly GCF_036512215.1 of Solanum lycopersicum. Classification (NCBI taxonomy): domain Eukaryota; kingdom Viridiplantae; phylum Streptophyta; class Magnoliopsida; order Solanales; family Solanaceae; genus Solanum; species Solanum lycopersicum. The sequence continues at coordinate 44,884,760 of NC_090808.1, read as the reverse complement.
TAAGATGTAAATCTTGTAAGGATGATGATGATTATCAATGTGCCTTATTATGAATAAAAAAATAAAAATGTGTTAACCTCATTTATGTGAATTGTGATGTAAGGACTATACTCATACAATTATTATTGAGCTATGATTATTATGACTATATAAGGGTTAGACCCTATGACCCACAATAAGTTATGATGATTAATAAATACATTAAAAGACATTTCAATAATGGGACTTATCTTAGCACTGAGTGAACTTGACAATGGGAGGTGATGACTTCCCATAGAGGAAGATTCACCCTATAGTTCTGCATGTGGTGTTGAATCCCCAAAGAGGGATACTCATCCAATGGATTCCCATGAGTGGAGGCCCCAATTTCCAAGTGGTATATAGAGGGAGTATATCTATCTCTTAGTTCTTGAACTATGTTCCCCCATAGGAAGACTAGCTAGTGGATCCACCTAGAAAGCTCTGTTTATGTTTGGTTTTACTTTGGTCGGTAGACCATCTTCCATCGGTGTAAGGTTTTACAACACCGGATTCCACACTTAGATCTTCTGGTCTATGTTGGTTAAGGCAAGTGTTCCTAAATTAAAATGAACAAATGAAGGATAAACTAACTAAGGTGACTTGAGAGGTTTGACGTAGCCTAGGTAGGGGTATGGGACTCTACCTATGACTTTCACTAGTTTACCTTGATGAAAGCTTTAGAAGGTTGATATCATGTATGTATACGATAATGAATGCAAAAGATGATAATATGATGACTTTACATGTAAATGATACTATATTGTGATTGATACTCTTAAGAACATGTAATTGGTATATGTTATTAAAAGTATAATGTTGTATATCCTCAAAAGGTTATGTTATGTGAAGTAGGATTTTAGTCATGGTTCTTATTGAGTTACTTGATTGAGTAGAGTTATGGGGCTTTGCTTGGTCATTGCACTTGTACACTTGATAGGGGTTCATGGGTAGTAGTTTTGCTTTATTATCATATGTTGAACTCTTATCCATGCTTGTGATTTAATTACTTGATGGTAGGGTTATATTGGATTATGGTTTAAAGTATGTTGACAAGTATGTTATTTGTTGTGACTTGATGAATATGCCTTCTTGAGTTGTATGTTTTCCTTGATGATGTATAAGGTTTTTCAAAGGATATAATAGCATGTTTTAATAAAACTTCCTTTTTAGCATGATTTGATCATATATCTGCATATGGTCTCATACTTAGTACAAGTGGAGTACGAACCCCATTTCTTCCTTTTTCCCCAACATTTTAGGTTTCGGTCGTTGAAGTGTTTTAGAAAGGAGACTTGAAGAAGACATGGATCTTTTGATCACCCAAGTAAGGTAGGTCCTCATTTTCTAAGGGCGATGCCGATATCGAGCTTGTGTTGTTGTTTTAGTTCTAAGACTCTTGTGTTCTATCTCCTTTCAATTGAGTACGGGTTGTGTAAATCCTATATGTGGCTCTCTTTACATTGATGTATAGGATATGCCCAAATTGCTAATCGTGTTAGATGGTTATGCTATGAGACAATCTTTAAAGACTATGTTCTATATTATATACATATCTATGTGCAATAAGAGTAAAAGGCTATATAACCTTCCTATACGAAGGGTCTAGGCATACTTGATATATATATTATATATATGTAGAGGTCTATGTAAATTTCCAAGTAGAACTAATTTAAATATTTTAAATTTTCCGGTAAATTTGACCTATAATGTAATGATGTAAACTAAGAGGCTAGTCTTAGTCATCAAAGAGGACGACGATGCCGATTACGTCTAGGGGGTAAACCCGGATGTGACAAACTTTGTATCACAGCATGAGGTTGAATTATATTTTAGTTTATGTCTCTCTCAACTAGGTCTATGTAAGCTCGTATTCATAATTGTGAAGCGTGCCACACTTATGGATAGGAACCTATGTGATTCTTAGGAAACTCTCACTTTCATGGAAATCTAATATCGTTCCATTAGAATAATACTTATGTTGTGATTTTGCATCTAATCCTATTGTTGTGATTATAGGAAATAAATACTTAAAGGAATGCGACACGAAGGCTTGAAGAGGAGATTGCCAATGCCGGAGCTCCTCCCCGTGGTGATCAAGTTCCTCTTCTTGAGGAAGGTGGGAATGATGACCAAGATCCCATCAATCCTCCTCATTTGATGGATGGTGACATATGGGATGCCCTTATATAGTTGGCCCAAGCCGCCACTGCTCAAGCCCAAGCTATGACAGCCCAAGCTAATCGTGAGGTTGTACCCCGTCCTCGTCAACAAGATACTACATGGCCTATCGTCTAAGAGATTTCACTCGGATGAATCCTCCTACTTCTTACGGGTCCAAGGTTGAAGAAGACCCCCAAGAATTCATCGATGAAGTCTACAAGATACTCTTGGCTATGGGGTTGTCTACTAGTGAGAAGGCCGAGTTAGCCACTTATCAACTCAAGGATATGGCTCAAGTATGGTATGTCTAATGGAGGGATAATAGGCTATTAAGGGGTGGTCTGGTGACTTGGGATATCTTTAAGAAGGCCTTTCTTGATCGGTTCTTTCCTAGGGATATAAGGGAAGCTAAAGTGGTGGAGTTCATCAACCTTCTCCAAGGAGGTATGAGTGTTCATTAATACTCCTTCAAATTCACTAAATTGTCAAAAGATGCTCATTCCTTGGTTTCCTATCCTAGAGATGAAATGTGCCGCTTTGTGATGGGGGCATCATATGATTTGCAAGAGGAGTGTCATTCGGCTATGCTACATGACAACAATATTTTCCATCTTATGGTGAATTCCAAATATGTGGAAGAGGAAAGGGCTAATAGGAAGAGTAGAGATGCTAAGTGGGCATGATCTTTTGATGGAGGTTCTTCAAAGAATAAGTGTAACACCTTAAAAATTCAAGACGTTTCATAAAGCCTAACTTAGGTTGCATGGGGTCTAAGTACTGTTTTTAAGTTTATTTTATAAAATATAGTTTATTTAGGAAGTTTAACAACCAAAACGTTCAAGAACGTTCATGACGTCTGGGAAGTTGGTTCAAAGGGGTGTTAGCGTGCCTTAGCCTATTTGACTAACTTTTAGGAGTCGAAATTGCACAAAAATTGGTGGAAGGGTAGATAATAGGTGTTTGAGTTGTTTTATGGTTGAAACATCCTGGCACAACTCCCTAAGGAACAACCAAGGGCCCTTGAGGAGGACCCTTGTGTTTGAAGAAACAGGGCCTGGACAGTGGGCATCGACGGGACCACCTACGGTCCGTGTGTGGACTGACGGGGCGTCGATGCCACCATCGTCCCATAATTAGACAATTTTAGGAAAGCCTCCACCTGCAATATCTCTGAACTCATCGACGGAGTGCGGGACGGAGGGGTGAGGGACCGTCGACTCACAGATGGCCCGTCATTCAGGGTCTCATCTATGAGGGTCAAATTTCCTGCATAATTTAAGTTAGTTTCATTTAATTAGTTAGGTGTTCAGATGGTTAATTAGGGGTTAAAGGGAGTCTAATTAAGTTGATTAAGTCCCAAATATAAACACCCCCAACCCTCATTAATCTAAAGAGAAGTCACAAATAAACTCTCTTCCTTCTCTCTTCTTTCTCTCTCTACTTGAACTCACCATTGAAGACTAGCAAGAAGAAGGGTCTGGGGATGGAAAGGGACGAATTCACCATCAAATTGTTGTCAAACGTTAAAGTATGGGATCTAATTCACCTTTGAGACTCTTTCCTCAAAGGGTTCCTTCAAAATGGATTTCAAAAGTTGAGTTTTCTTATGGGTTTCATTCAATTACGAAATTGAAGTTATGGATTGAGCTGTTAATGATTTCTTTAGGTTTTATTAAGTAGATTAACATGGATTTTTACTTGTTTATGGTAATTTTTGAGATAGAAGACTATAACGCATAGCACATAAAGAGGGTCCCAACTATATCTCTTAATTCTTGAACTATGTTGCCTCATAGGAATACTAGCTAGTGGATCCACGTAGTTTCTATGTTTCATGTTCTGGTACTACCTTGGCAAGTAGTCCGCCTTCACTCGGTGTGGGGTTTTATGACACTGAATTTCACACTAACTCATGTGGTATTTGTCGATTAGGGCAAGATGTTTCCAAAAGGTAAAACAAATTAAAGGACTTGAATTCTAACTTAGATAACATAAGAAGTCTAGCTTAGTCTAGGTAAGGGTATGAGACTCTACCTAAACATTGCACTAGCTAGCCTTGAGGGGAGTCTTAGGGAGGTTATTATACATGCTTATGGTATGATAATATATGATGTATATATGATGACCATGGCAGATTGTTGATAATATATGTTGATTAGTTCACTTATGAGTATACCTTGGGTTATAATGTTAGTATATGATGAAATGTAACCTAAATGTTATGTTATGTAAAGTTGGACATTGGTCATGGTTTATTATTGAGGATACTTGATTGAGCAAGGTTATGGGACTTTGTTTGGTCATTGCACTTGTTGACTTGATTAGGATTCATGAGCAGTTGTCTTGCTTATTATGATATGATTGACTCTTATTCATTCTTGTGATATTATTTCTTGATGCTAGGGTTTTAGTAAATCATGGTTTTCAAGTATGTTGGGATAAGTATTACTTGTTGAGATAGTAAGCATGTTTGGTTGGTTGATATGATTTGCTTAACTTTGCACTAGGTTCCTAAAGGGGTAAAATGGCATGTTTTGACAAAAGTCCCTTTTTAGCATGTTTTCTTGTGTATGTGCATAAGATCTCTTACTTAGTACATGTGGAGTACCAATCCCAATTTCTTCCCTTTTTCCCAAATATTTTAGGTTCTGATCGTTGAAGAGGTTGGAAGGTGACATTGTTCAAGTCTTGGATTCTTCCGTTCATCCAAGTGGGGTAGGTCCTCAACTTCCGAGGGCAATTCCATCATCTAGCTTACAGATTTGTTATGAGCTTAAAGAATCTTTCGTTTATTTCCTTTTCAATTGAGTACTATACTTTTTATGACCTTATGTTGTCTTGTTGGATTGATGTAAGGGCTATGCCCATATTGTGATAATTGTTTAGATGGTATGATATGAGACAATTGTTTAGACTATTTCTATATTTTATATATATGTATGTGCAATTAAAGTAGAAGGGTATGTAAACTTCCTATACGAAGGGTTTATGTATACTCGATATGACTATATATTATGTGTATATAAAGGTGTATATAAACATCCAAGTAGTTATAATGAAAGTTTTAAATTTTTCCACAAGTTTTAAATTTTTCCGCATTTTTCGACCTATGAATGTAATGACATGAAACTGGGAGGCTTGTATTAGTCCTTAAAAAGGACGACGACGCCGGTTACGTCTAGGGGGTGAACCTGGATGTGACAATAGGCTTGAGATACAAGACAAGCCTAGATTTAAGAAGCGGGTCTCTAATCAAGTTCCATCCAAGTTCCCAAAGGCTAGTGATGATAAGGTGACTAACTCTTTGCCTTCTTCTCCTTCACTTTCTTCTCACTAATTATAGAAAGTGTTAGGGAAATAGATTTTTTCAACCTCCTACACTTCAAAGGTTGTGAAATCTTCTTGAATCTTTGGACATCAATATTATGTGACATTTCTTTAGAATAATCAGTGAGTTTTTTTTAACACGATTAATAAAATAATCATGTTGCTGCTCACATTCTTCGCATAGACAAAAAGAGCTTTGATGTTAGAAGAGGAAGCAAGACAAATAAAAGATTGAGTTGTTGTCATGGATGAAGCTTCTTGTATCATTTCATCTACAAAGTAAATAAAAAAAGATTGAGAGTTTACAATTCATTATAAAATAATATTAACATTATGTTGCCACAGATGGATAGTCAGTTAGCATAAATTAACATTATGTTGCCACATATGTATCTATTGTTACCACACATGAAATTTCTATGGCCACATATAAATCTTATGTTGCCACAGATGAATCATATGTTAACACAAATATACCTATTTTTGCCACAAATGAATTTTTTGTTGCCACTGATGAATCCTAAGTTTCCACATATTAATCTTATGTTGCCACAGATGACCATTTTGTTGCCCTAACGCATAAGTGAGATGTTACAACATAGGATGAATGTTGGAATACGCATCAATATATCACTAAAATGTGGCATAATACGATACATCTTCAACAAATGAAATATATATTGGACAATTGAACAAGACTATATTTCTAAAATCATATTAACAAAATTGCCACAAAAAGAACAACAAAAGCAATAAAAATTACTTTTCACTGAATGCTAACAATACATATACATTTCTTCAAAATTAGGGGTTTTTTTTGGGTGATTGATTGTCTTTCAAAAATAATAAATAATAGGCATCATTACATTATTATTCAAATTTTACATCTATAGAACGCTTTATTATTCATTAATCTAAGAAAAAAAATTAAAAATAACTTACCCACTTTAAGTCGATCACTATTTCAGTTCAGAAAGAAGAGAGAGTCACGACTGGAGATGAAGATGAAAATAATGGAGATAGTCGGAGAGGAAAAGGAAGATAACGGAGATAGTCTAGTCAAATTCTCGAATTGAAAAAGGAAAAAGAAGAAGAACAACAAAAGAGAGAGAACGCTGGGAGATTAAGAGAGAAGATGAAAAGAATATTTTATATTTTAAAATGATTTGGATAGAATAATAGAAGTAAAAATGAAGTGTTTTTTGTATTTTATAAAAGATCAAGAAATTTTTTGAAATGTTAATTTGGTCCGAAACTTACTTAATTACATTTTAAAGAGGACTTGACAGCTATTGGTCAATCTGTCACCAAAAACAAAGGGATGGTCTATTAAAAGGGACAAAGAAGTTAGGCAATAAGGTGAGAGAGTCCTTCAAGTTTTATATTGAGTAAAAGTGATAACTAAATAAATGAATAATATTAATCAAATTAAAAAGTATTTTCTAAATAGCCCGAAACTTTTATGTTGTAAACTTTGCCTCTACATTCTTTATTTCTTTACCTTCAAATATTTCAAATTTTATCAAAATAAAGAAAGAAAAGACTTTCTCGACTTCATTCTCTTCCCACCGATCCTCTTCAACTGTAGCTATATTTCTCAATCTTTCTTTCTTTTTCTTCTTGTTCTTCATCTTCCTTTATTTGCAAAATTATGCTTTTATATAGAAGATCTATCAAGAAAAATTTATGAAAAAAAATATCAAATATATATGTTTGAGTTTTTTTGCATTGTATTTGTTTTGTTTAAGCTTTGAATAAACTAAAAAGAGTCCTATTGAAAAATATGAAAATCACTTTGCGTTAATTCTTGAGCTGCATTTACTGAACCCAAAATGATTGTTTCAGTCAACAACTTTCGTAGTTGTCCGAAAAACTATCGAAGTTGTTTATTGAAATAATTAGGTATGTCTTTGTTGTTGTCCAACAGTTGTCTTTAGTTGTTCGACGATAGTAGAAGTTGTCCCAACAACTAGTGCAGTTGTTTGACAATTGTGTTTTGTTGTTGGTCAATTGAAGAATTATAAAATTGTACTTTTGTCGTATTTATAATATGTACTTAATGATACGATTATTAGAAAACAACTTAATATTTGTTTCTTAACAACTTTTAATCAAAAGCTTCTAATTTTTATATTAACAATTTCTAATGTTGTTGGACAACTGTAACAGTTGAAGGGTCAAGTCCTTCAAACAACTGCATTAGTTGTCCAACGATATTGCAGAGTTGTCCAACAATATTGGAGAGTTGTCTAACAACTTTGCATAGTTGTCTAATAATAATTAAAGATTGATCTAGCCATTTTGTAAATTATTAGGTATAAACTAAGTCGTTTAATAATAATTGAAGATCAATTTAGTCATTTTGTAAACTATTAATAAGTATAAAGCAAGTCGTTTAACAATAATTGAATATCGATTTAGTCGTTTTGTTAATTACTATGTATAAACTAAGTCATTTAATAATAATTGAAGATCGATCTAGTCCTTTTGTAAATTATTAAGTATAAACTAAGTCATTTAATATAGTTGAAGATTGATTTGATCGTTTTGTAAAATATTAAGTATAAACTAAGTTGTTTAATAATGTCTGAAGATCGATCTAGCCATTTTATAAATTATTAGGTATAAGCTAATCGTTTAATAATAATTGAAGATCGACTTAGTCGTTTTGTAAACTATTAAGTATAAAGTAAGTTGTTTAATAATTACTTGAAGATCGATTTAATCGTTTTCAAACTATTATGTATAAACTAAGTCGTTTAATAATAACTGAAGATCGATCTAGTCATTTCGTAAATTATTAAGTTTAAAGTAAGTCATTTAATAATAGTTGAAGATCATCTTTTTGTAAACTATTAAGTATAAACTATGTAGTTTAATAATAACTGAAGATCGATTTAACCATTTTGTAAATTATCAGGTCTAAACTAAGTGGTTCAATAATAGTTGAAGATCAATTTAGTTGTTTCGTAAACTATTAAGTACTTTAGTTGTTTCGTAAACTATTAAGTACAAACTAAGTCGTTTAATAATAATTGAAGATAAATCTAGCCATTTTGTACATTATTAAGTATAAACTAAGTTGTTTAATCATAACTTAAGATCGATCTAGTTATTTTGTAAATTGTTAAGTATAAACTAAGTCATTCAATTTTAGTTGAAGATCGATTTAGTCGTTTTATTAACAATTAAGTATAAACTATGTCGTTTAATAATAACTGAAGATCCATTTAGTTGTTTTGTAAACTATTAAGTATATATTAAGTGTTTTAATAATAGTTGAAGATCGATCTAGCCATTTTGTAAATCATTAGGTATAAACTAATCGTTTAATAATAATTGAAGATCGATCTATCCATCTTGTAAACTATTAAGTATAAATTGAGTCATCTAATAATAATTTAAGATAGATTTAGTCATTTTGTAAACTATTAAGTATAAACAAAGTCATTTAATAATAACTCAAGATCGACCTAGTTATTTTAAATTATTAAGTATAAACTAAGTCATTTAATAATAGTTGAAGACCGATTTAGTCTTTTTGTAAACTATTAATTATAAACTAAGTCCTTAAATGATAATGAAGATCGATTTAATCATTTTGTAAAATTATTAGGTATACAGTAAGTGATTTAATAATAGTTGAATAACAATTTAGTCGTTTTGTAAACTATTAAGTATAAACTAAGTCGTTTAATAATAATTGAAGATCAATCTAGCCATTTTGTACATTATTAAGTATAAACTAAGTTAAGGCAAATCATATTCATCCCAACAAGCAAGTGATCAATAAAAATACAAGCATATGGTCCATATCTCGCACAAGAATGGTTACTTGACACATTTTTTAGACGCTCATATGACCATGCAACATTCAACAAATATTCAAACAAATAATTGAACATCCCGCTTTGCTTGAGTAGTTTGGGCCACAATATGAGAATGAGTTGGATCTATGTGAAAAAAGTCATCTCATCACACACATGAATATTGCAATCATAAACTTGAATCAAGCCTTTCTCCATCACTTTCACTTTTATCACCTTTTTCTTCTTATTAGATTTATCTCCATCACTTTCATCATCTAATTTTTTTCGCTTGAATTTTTTCTATTTTCGTTACCTTTTTCTTCACTTAATAGGTCACTGCTGCTCTTACAATTTTTTTTCCATCTCACTAGATTGCTTCTCGCTATTTCCTCACTTTTTTATTTTGCTAATAAGTCATTGCTGCTCTTACTAGTTTGAAGTGTTGCAGTACCTTTTTTATTAGCAATCGGATAGCTCTCATCATTTTCTCTAGCATCTAAATTCGGTGAAGATGTTTCAATTCTTTTCCTCTTATATTGACACATTATATCTACACTAAAATAGTTAAAAAGTTAGTAAATGATATAAAATTAATTTAATAAGATCAATAGAAAATGTGTAATTATAATACATTAAACATCAATAATTATATTGTTTGTCCTACAACTAATCAATTGATCAACATCTGAACACAATTGTCTAACAACTGTTGTAGCTGTGGGAACAACTTATCTAATCGTCCGACAGCTACATGCAGTTGTTGGACCATTTGGTATCTGAAAGATATGCACAATTATTCTTATAAATTACTTTGGTAGTTGTCCAGACAACTGTAAAAGTTGTTAGCTGAAACAACTAAATTGGCTAAATCATTAACACAAAATAATTTTATACGGACGAAAAAGCTCTTTTGAGTTAATTTTAACTTCAAGCGGAATAAATGCAATGCAAAATAACAAAAAAAATATAGATATATGATATTGATTTTCTTCTTTATAAAACCCTAGTTTTGATATTTTGAAATAGAAAGGAGAAGAAAATTTGCTAGGAAAAAAACACAATAGAAAGTATTGAATAGTGATTTTAAAATTGAAAAAAACTAATTTTTTTTTCCAACTTGTCGTTCCTTTGCCGGCCTAGCCATTTGGTTCTATTCTATTAATGAAGAACTCTTCGAAGTCCTTTTAAGTTGGGATTTTATCAAAATTTAAAAAATATTATTTTGAATCCTTAAATTTTAAAGTTAATAGTTTGATCTCTTTTTATTAATGTTTAAAACAAGAAAATAAAGGAGAAAAAAAAGACCCACTTATCCTTTTTTTTTAATTGAAAACTTAAGAGCATTCTTACCTCATTTTCTCAAAAACAGAACCAAGAGTTATTTGATACTTCCATTTAATTTTCTCGAGTTATTGTGGATAGTTGTGCGCGTCGGGTTAGTCTGATGGCAGGACTTTGTGTGCGGCTTCCTCAAATCCCTCTCACAAATCTGAGATTTTTACGCTCACGCACCCTAAAGATAGTGCTGTGCTCTTCGACATCATCTGTGGAAAGCAATAAATGGGAACCTTTCATCAAAAAGAAAGTTGTGATGCGCGTGGGATACGTGGGTTCTGATTATCGAGGTCCTTTCTTTTTCTTTCACCACAACCTCAAATACCTAAATGTTGTTTTTTTCCTAATATTGTTAATTGCAGGTTTGCAAATGCAAAGAGATGAACATCAACTGTCCAGTAAGATATTCTCCCTATTTCTCCTTTCAATTTAATAACTATTATACGAATTCCACTTAGCTATAAACAGTGCTAGTGTTATTATCAGTAGCATTTCATCCCATATGCAGTTTGTTGCACTAGGCAGTGGTGGAGTCAAATTTTCACTGAGGGTGTCCAAGTGAAAAAACAAATACTTTAAAGTTTGTGTGTCTTTACTCTTTCAAACCACTAGACTACATCGTATTGTTGTGTCAAGGTATCCAAAATATGTCATTTAGCCACTTTGTTTATCATTTTACTTGTATATATACGGCATAATATTCCGACGAAGGGTCTCCAATTGGACACGAGTAGCTATGCCACTGACACTAGGCCCCCTATGTAATCATAAACCCATCAACATTCATTTCCCCCCTATACTCCACACAAAATCCTGACTGGTTATGATGCCTCAATAATATCTCACAATGTGCTGTGGTGCAAGGACATAAAATTTGTTTAGGTTTGTCCATCTACATACTGATAAGCACAAGGCTGATTGCATACATACATCAGGTGAGCGTGGGACGTAGCAGAATTCCTACTATCTCATTGGTGTTCAATCAATATCTTTGTGTTATGGAAACCTTGTTTAATTTCATGCAACCGCAAATTGGATCACACTACCATTTCTTACTCATATTGAGCTTTCAATTGCATGTCAATCTGATTGTATAGTGCCTCACTTTCTCACTCTCTTATTTCGATCATTTGCTACAAGTCTTACTTGATCGTAGTCTTATGTCTTCATTTTTGTCTTGAACACCCATTCTCCTAAACTATTTTCGACCTTGGCATTGAGCTTGAGCTCTTTTAATGGTTGACATCTTCTCATTTTGTTGCCTACTTTAAATGCTCTCTGACATATTTTTAGTTTTTTACTTACCTCATTATTTACCATTCAAACGTATCCACACTCTGGTGAGGTCTCACGAGTAGCTTTGCTTCGCATGTTTAAACTCCTTGGGCTATTCTATATCATATATCATGCAGCTTTCTCCACCATGGGTTTGTTATTTGGCATTATTATTTTAGGCATATGATGCCTTGCTTTGTTTTTGTCCCACTACCAAACATCTTCCTTCTAAAAGATTCCGTGCTAATTATGTTGTCAATATACTGAGGCTGGACGATTTTTGTACAAGTTTTTAGCCACGAATCACACACTTCTCTTCTTCCTTTTGCATTTGGCACGTGTGCATTTGCAATGCAAAATAAAATTTAAAATAACAACACCCATCAAGTCTTTTTTCATTTTAAGTTTGTTTGTGTCTCATGTCTTCTTACAAAACAAATGCTGGACTCCTACTGAGAAGGTGCACACTCCAATGCTGCTTCATGCTATATTTTCTTTGTCTCTTAATCCTGGTAGACTCTCACCATATTCATGATTCAGTTCTCCCTTTCACCCACTTCATTTTGCTGTGGAGTGTATGTCGCCATTATCTATCTCTTTATCCCGTTAAATTCATAAAATTTTGAAAAAATACTGCAAGTCATACTATGGTCCTTACTCCTTCCTACTTCATTATTGTTTGCAGTTTATTTAAGCATTTTGAAAGCTTTGGATTTTTGTCCAAAAGTTACTTGGAGAATTTCTTCCACATTCAATTCTTAATGTTGCATATTACCTTTTTCACCATTTGGTGTTCGGTTATAGTCCAATATTTGTTTCTGTGGACAAGTTCTTTCACTTCTCCTGATTTTTGAGTTCCTTTTTCACAAAAAAGACTCCTTGTGCTTCTTCCGCTGACTATCTTCTCAAATACCAGAATCTAGTAAATTTTGAATACCAATAACTACGTTGTATTGTAAAAATTCTTCTCTTGAAATTCAAGTGCTCAAATCTAAAATGCCCCAACCAAGCTGTCTCCTTTGGTTGATAATTTATCTTTAAACAAGACAATGGAAGTGTCGACCAACTTTTTTTGCACTGTCCCATAACAGCTGGCATATGACATTTCTTTTTCTCATTGTTTGGCCTTCAATGGGTTATGCCCCTCTCCACCAAAGATGCTTATGCTAGCTGTATATGTGGAGAGTTGACAAAACCATAAAAAGGATCGGGAGGATGACCAGATCAATAATTTTTTTGAGCATCTAGAAAGGGAGGAAATGTGGATGCTTTGGCCTTTGATGGAATATCAACTCCCATAAATACCATAAGACTAGGTGTTTAGTTAGTCTTTTTACGTCACTCTCTCTCCCTTAAATAGTATGGATAATATTTGGATTTTGTTGGCTCCCTAATTCTAGCACAAAAGGGTTTAAGGGGTATCTTTTTGGTTGCTTTACAGGTTTTTGCTCAGTTAGCTTCATGTTTTTTATTCTGTTTGAAGCAATTTTTAGCTGTAACCGTTGCGTCTCTTTGATGACCTTGCTGCATCTCCTTGATGACTTCTAATACAATTTAATTAATTTAACCAAAAAAGAAGTAAAACATGACTGGTTTTTTTCCTTGGGTTCCAACCTGGTGTTTAATACACACATTGTAGCCCGACTAATCCCAATTTGTGCATTGCAGGGCCCATTCTGCTCCCAACATGATCTTTTCTATACCCGGGGATCGAATCCGAGACCTTTGGTTAAGGGTGGAGGGATCCCAACCATCTCACCACAGCTTAGTCAACATTATTTGCTTACTTGTGCTACAAGTGTGAAATTCTATTTTTTGCACATGACATCCTTAATTCACTTGATAGGCCTATTAGCAAATGCTTAGTTAGTAGGTCCTCCGCATGGTCAAAAGGGTGTATAAGGGATTTAAATCAATTCTATTCGTTTTGTTGAATTCTGGTCTGACATTTCCTATTTTGGGAAGTTTCGAGTTATCTCCAAATTTCACATTGTCTCTGAAGATTTCTCTCAAGTGGGGGAAATTTTCTTATTACCACACATATGGTTAGTGCAACCCAAGTGCTACTTGTCTTTGGAAGCTACATCTTTTATTGTTTTTCTTTTCGAACATCTTTTCCTTGACATTAATGGCATAGAAGAGTGAAGTTAAGCTGCAATGGGTTAGGACTACGTTGCCTAGATGTAGACAACTAAGATATTTAAATTTGATGTTAAAGTAGACTCATATGACATAAATGTAGAATTTACACTAAGAATAAAATAAAATGGTTGAATGGAGAAGCGTTGTCGGAGTAATATGTGATAAAATGATATTTACAAAAGTAAAAGAAAAAATTATATAACTGTCAGAATAACAATATTGTGCGAGAGCGAATTTTGGGTCTCTAAAGTCAAAAGTTTTCACAATATAAGTGTTCCGGAATAGCGGATGCTATGGTGAATGTGCAGTCATACAAGATTAGACAAGCTTAAAAATGACTATCCGGTAAAAGTTGCCAGTGTAGTGATGATAAAATGAGAGAAGGTTATTTGAGATGGTTTTGTCACATCCTACGTCGACCTCTAGATGCATTGGTTTGTATGTGTGGAACTGGTGTGAGGGGTTGCCTTCTAGGTCGAGTCGTCGCACCGGGCTTGCCTAGTGCGGGTTACCTCTCCTATGTGGTTTGCGAGCTATTGCATTGGATCGAGAGTTCTACCCCGTGCACATTCAGAGGGTAGCGGCTGCGGGTTTCCCTCGTCATAAAAAGAAAAGGAAGTAGACCTAAAATCATGTGGAAGAACACTATCTTGAAAGACTTATAATCTCTTGGAGTTCGTATGGGTTTAGCAAAAAATAGGGCAGAATGGAAGGAAAAGATCCGCATTTGAAGTGTGGTGACATTTTGCTCCAGTTTTTTGGTCACAACCTTCTTTTCTTTTCCTTCTTCAAGTCCGAGCTTATTACTTGATCTTTCTTCTACCAAGGTGAGGTGTAGTACGAAGTGGACTTCTCCAAGTGGTCCTTTGATGCCCCCCACTTCGACATAAGTAGTTCCAATGCCTTTAGCTCCTTAGCTTTGCTACGAGTGAAGGGTCTTGAAACTGGAGCACCACCATCACGTGGCCAGTGAGGATCATATGACCGACCTAACTTATTTGGGGTTGAGGCATAGATGCATAGTTGTTGATTTGATAATTGAGAATTTGACATTACAACTTCAGAAGCCAGTGGATAATAATGTTACCTTCTAAAATAAATAAAAATTCAGCGGATAATGGGCTCGCCTCCTACCCTTTCTCAAATAAAACCTGGTTCCACTACATAATTTAGACCATTGATGTGCACCTACAACACATCTTGTGATGGACTACCTTTGCTAGGATGTGAAGGCTTCTACTTGTGTAAAAGCATAAACACTTATTCACTCTTTCTTTTACTAGGTGATTTCACTTATTCACCTGGGTAAATTCTTTCTTTTGCTGTTGTTCTGTATGCTTACTTGAGTAGAGAGTTGAAGGGCTCGAGGATCCTACCACATCTTTTTGCCTTATCACCATATTTCTTGACTGATTCTTTGACTTCCTGGAAGCTTCAAACTTGGTGTAGAGTGCCAATTCAGAGTGCATAAAGTTTATACTTTTAAGTGACAGAAGAACCTTAGTACTTTTTTGATAAGAGGCCACATGTGCTTGGAGGTGACTTTGGAAATAACTATCTCCAAGATCAAATGATCCATTGCCTATAGCCTTCAGATTTGTTTAGTTTGACTAGTCTACCTCTGCCTTTTGTGCTTCAGTTGTTTACATGACCACTTGTCGTGAACTCTTAAAGCTATTTCCACTGTTCTTTTGATTTGAGAAAGTTTTTTGCTGACAACACTGGTCATAATGACCATCAAATCGTGGAACATAATGCTGGATGAAGCTTGCAGACGCGATGAGAGAGAGCATAAGCTTATTAAAATATAGCTGCTGCAATAAACATGTTAAAGTATTCTCAAAGTAATTTGTAATGGTTCTGTTTTGGGTTTGGATTCTCAATTTTTTTGGTGAGTGTTGAATGATCAGATTTTTTCAAATGTTTTCATAGTCTACAACATACATTAGATCTCATCTGTTTAATATCTTTGTGCTCTCTCTCAATTTAGTCTGTTAGTTGCTTCGAGTTCCTCTTCTCAGCTTA
This sequence comes from Solanum lycopersicum, assembly GCF_036512215.1. Classification (NCBI taxonomy): domain Eukaryota; kingdom Viridiplantae; phylum Streptophyta; class Magnoliopsida; order Solanales; family Solanaceae; genus Solanum; species Solanum lycopersicum. The sequence continues at coordinate 44,868,666 of NC_090808.1, read as the reverse complement.
GCCCATTGAGACACCAACTCTACGTCAAGCTATGATGCTCGTACTCTTAAAAAATGTCGATAGGTGCATGTAAGATACTTCAAAAATTGTGCATTTTCATAAGAGTCTGACACTGGTGCGGCAACATTTTTGGAGAGTCTGAGCAACATAGACGGCAAGCATACTCCTTAGGCTCTTGAGCCACTTTTCTCCTTGCATTAGGTCCACCTTTTAGCCTTCACTTTCTGCTGAATATACTCTTCAGCCCGTTGAGTCACTTTTGTTCTTCTAAAAAATTACAACAACAAGAAGATACCCTTTGAAATCCCACAAAGTGAGGTCTGGGGAGTGTAGAGTGTACGCCCTTACCCCTTACCTCATGGAGGTAGAGAGACTATTTCCAGAAGACCCTTGCCTCAAATGAAAGAAAGGAAAAAAGAAAATAAAGGAATTTCAATTCATGTGTAAACCCTAGAACTGGTTAACAAATATAAATGTCCCACATTAGTTGTTAAAATGTATTTTTGGAATGGTCCTCAGCTGTTCCACTCATTGCCAGAGTTTAGATTGGAGGAGAGGATTCTTTTTTATATACCGAATGACTAAGAGTTAAGACAAAGGATCAAAGAATTGAATATCACAATAGTTAAGGCGGAGGATTAAAGAATTGAATATCACAAGAGACAGAGAATAGATGAACTCCGTATGTAAATATTCATCAAAATCTAGACTTAACATTGGCAGAACATATTACTAAAAACCAATAAATGGGCTCATGATCAGTATCTACCTGCTACTTTCTGAAATAAATTGATATTTCTCTCCTGCATACTATGATTCAGTTCTTAAAAGATCTTACAGGAAAATGATAATACTTTATTAGAAGTCCATTTTTTACATTTTTCAATTATTTCCTACCTTCTCCATTACCAATTTAAAAATAATTACTTCCAACCTTCTCTATGGTGAGAGGAGAAAAAGAAATGGAATGGAAGTGCTATATCTTCTGTTTTGTCCTAAAATTTTTCTCAAGGTATTTATGATTTGCTTGACTTATGATAACTAGTGGAAAACTCCCACTATTTCTTGATATTTGGTGGTCTTTTATTGGGTTTCACTTATTGTTACTCATGATATTCAGCATAGAAGTACGACTGGAAATGACTTATATACTAAAATACAGGACTATTTAGTGATATTTAGGATAATGTGTTCACTAGTAGCAATTTTTATCTAGGTTGGTGGATTGTCTTGCTTGGGAAATTAACATTTGGGGTGTTATAGTAAACATATTATCGACTGAATTGGAACTTGCAGGGTTTAATGTATAACTATACTTGTAAATTTGGGTCATCTGCTTCATGGATGTGCTTTGTTGGAGGAGAACTTTTCATGGAATTTATTTCAGTATTTTGTGTATGATAATTTGAGCTAGCCGTGGCAATACTCTATTTTTTTACATGCTGCATAAAACTTGACTTGCATACATGTTCTGTTAGTCTAGATGTCATGTGGGGTTTCACTAAACCATTGCAAGTTCTGTAATGCAGCCATTGAAGGTGAACTGGAAAAAGCTATCTTCAAAGCTGGTGGTATTCGAGAAAGTAATTTTGGAAATTTATATAAAATTGGCTGGGCGAGAAGTAGTCGAACCGATAAAGGAGTAAGCTAGAGATTTAGAATAACTTGCGCATGGCATTTGTTTTTGTTTCTCCCCTAAAAGTGTCTTCTCTTGCCATCATGCTGATTTTATTTCAAAAATTCATATTAGGTTCATTCCTTGGCGACAATGATATCTCTTAAAATGGAGATTCCTGCAGATGCATGGGAGGATGATCCAAATGGGATCACTCTTGCTAATTGCGTGAACTCGAGTCTTCCAGAAAATATCAGAGTTTTCAGTATTCTACCCTCAAAAAAGTTAGTTTCTGTCTCCTATTTCTTAATTAGCCTGTGACTGTCACTTTCGTTCTTGTCCAATTGATAACCACAGATAGAAGCACATTTACCTAGAGACTTTTTGTTTATTCTGTTCTTGGTTGGGAATTGAATTTTCATTATCATTAATTGTGGAGGAAAAACTTGTAACTTTGCTTGTAAAAATCTTGTAAATGCGCAGATTTTGAGGTTAGAAGTGAAAACAAAAACATATTTCCTTCCTTTCTGCGGGTTATAGCAAGTAAATTTTTTGGGCTAACCTGAAACAAGCATAACTCATAAAGTAAGAAAATACTCCCTAATGTACTTCATTAATTGGAAGGCTACGACATAGTATCAAAAGCATTCTAGTGCAGACTGTTAAGTCCGTTATGTTTTCTTATCCTTTCTGCTGATCAGTTGTTCATTATAGCATTGATCTGATTCTTGCCACAAGTGAACCATCTCAGCATAGTAAATAGTAACACTTCTCATCCCCCTGCCTAGCGTTTCGCAGTTTTAAGTTTTAATTAAATAATCAGAGAGGCATTTTACTGTATATATATATATATATATATATATATATATATATCAGATTAAATCTCTCTAAAAGCCTCCCAAACTTCCCTAGCAGTGGGAAGAACAAATATGATTTACCTATATCGAATTTCATGGAGTTTAGTAGCCAAGTTATTACCAATCGAGATATCTATTCTCCAGGCGTACATTTTTCGGTCTAGTTCAAGCTTTCTATTTCTCCAGTTAGGTGCCTAAGTTTACCTCAACCAGAAATTACCAAACAGACAAATTGTGCTTGTAAGAAGTAAATTGAAAAGATAAATGAGAAGATTCACCGCCTTGGTTCATTGTTGTCTCGGTTGAGACTGAGAAGATTCACCGCCTAAGGTTCATTGTTGTCTCGGTTGTGACTTTGTTACAGAACTCTCGACTTCTATTGGTGCTGCTGGATGATGTAGTCCAGTAAAGGTTGTTCAGTCATAAGCAACAAGAAAAGATCATCCATATGTAACAAATAGAAAGTAACAAATAAATAATCGATATGTAACAGAAGAATAAATCATTGACCTCAACAAAGTAGTGGTGAGAGTTGTTCTTTGAAATGCTTACGACCACACTTAGACATAAGATAATCTTTAATAGTTAATATAAATAGAAAGATATAACTCATCAATATGTAATAAATCATTTAATATGGTGGGATTTAGCACAAACCAACTCAATCAAATGGAGATGTGCATATCAATCCAATGCATATCATGTAAAGTGGCAACTCATAGACAACACCAAATAAATCAATATCCTCAAAACCTATGTACACGTGGATGGGCTTGGGGTTGGTCAGCCCAACGGTTCATGGGGGAGAAAAGCTGGGTTGTCCATATGTCGTACTCCACGAGCAGTGCATACTCTATCAACGTGCTATCATTCTCATCACAGACGATCTCAACATGCACCTTTTCATGATCAATAAGTCATATCTAGTTCAAATAGTTTCCACGTGCTTGTCTGATATAAATTTCTCAATCACGATTATAATCACCAGATAGAAGCATGGTAGGAAAATTTCCATAGAGCGAGTTTTCAAGTAGTCATGCCATCTTATATGCAATTTGCTCAAGATAAAGCCCATCTGGCATCAATGTTATTGGATTTGTCATTTAGCATGAAGTTCCTCTTACATATCAATTATTGAAGTAATTAAATCAATTAAGCACTTAAGACATGTCAAGTCACCCAATGTTTCCATAACCTCTCAGGACCTTGCTTATACGACACACCCTTACCCATATACTACATTAATTGTTTAATCAAGGAAAACTATCCATTATTGAAGGTCAAGTCTGAACTTACCTCGAGCCAAGTGCCATGATGTCTACAAATGGACTTCTTTTCTATAATGCTTTTTATAGCTCTCAATCTATAAAGAATACGATCTCTTCGATTATCTAGTCATACCCTTGCCTGCCCCACCTTTTTTTTGGAGGGAGGATACAATTGTTGAAGATGAAGTCCCGTATTGACATGATAAGAGTTCGGTCAACAAAAATCTAACGTCGAGCCACTGAGGTCAAAACCATAAAGATCTTCTAGAATTGGATCCCTCACAAACCTATAATCTCAAATCTCAATTTTCATTCGATCCCAATCATTAATCGATCCCCAAATTGGATTAAAGCGCTAATTAGGATTAAGGAATCATAGAAAAATACTAGAATCAAGGTCAGATACTTACCCTCTTATATATGAGTTGATTGTTTCAAAAATTGCCAAAATCCGAGATTTAGAGCTCCAAAAACATAATTTGAATAGTAAGTTTGAATTGGGGATTCGTAAGTCTACCCAGATTCCTTCTCTACAAACGTCAGGCCCCCCCTCTCGATCCTGGGTCCTTTATTCCTTGCACTTCGCAGCTGTGAGCTCCCCTTACGCGACCACAGAGACCTCTGGCCCCCTTAACGATTGCGTCTACCAGCCCACAAAGCCATGAGTTGTGAGCCTAGCCTCCTACATGACCACGACACTGTCACACTACTTTAAAGAACAACAATTGATGGCACCAACAATAAAAAATTTGGTCTCTTTCGTTGTTTTGCTGCCCGAAACACATCCAAATCCATTGGGATGGAAACCAAATATGCAAATCACTTCAAAAAACCCTATAAACCCGTTGGAATACTCAAATTACCAATGTAGTGTCATCTAAGCATATATTTGACCGTGGTCAGCTTTTATTTTCTTAATTCTCTAGTTCACTACCTAAGTGTCTGAATTACTCCCGAGTCTCCAGAGACCATCCAACCAAGTCTTAAATCATTTTCTGAACCAACAGGAGCCTTCAAATCTCGATTCTGAACTCGTTTACTCCAAATTTTGGTTTTGGTTAATCCTTTGTTTTCTCCAAAACTTCTAGTATTTAGTATTCTTTTCTAAAATACATCCAGGTCCCTGGGGATACATGTCATCCATTCTCGCAAGTCATAATTCACACTTTGAAGCTATAGGATGTGTCATTTAGGGGAAAAGGGTTCTAATACTCAAAATTATCAGATTGGTTCTTATAAATTTATGGGCCCTTGATGCTGGTGAGGAAAGGAGTTTATCTTTGTATTCTCTTTGAGTCATTTCAGTTATTAGTAGGGAGGACAGAGCTTCCTTCATTACATTGTTCCATGATATTGGTCAATTTGCCTGTCTATCTACTGTCTGTGATTTGTCTTAATTCAGTTAGAAAATGATGTAGCAGTTATGGTTTTCTTTTCGTGTCAGTTAGTTATTAGTAGGGTTCCTTCATTGTTGCATGATATTGGTCCATTTGATCATTTGCTAGTCTGTCTTCTGTATGATATGTCTTTATTCAGTTTGAAAACGATATAACTGTTATTGTTTTCTGATCCTTTATAGTTAATTCATTTTAAACGAGCTTCAGGAGGTTTGATGCCAGAAGAGAGTGTAATGCACGCAAGTATTCTTATCTCATTCCTGCTGAAATCATCGGGATTAAGAATGATTCTGCTTCTTCTGAAATCGAGTACCATATAGCCAATTTTAATGACATACTAAATTCTTTCGAGGTATTTTCAAGTCCATTAGATGGATTTTCTTTTAATAGCTTTGTTTCATATTCTTTAAAATTTTCGTTTATATTCCTTAATTTATAAGTGATTTGTATTGTGATGTGAAATTAGATCTTAGATCTAACTCACACCCAAAAAGCTAGCTCAAAGGGATGAGGATTGTCTAAGCCTTATAAGGTGTTCACCCATTTCATTAACCATCGATGTGAGACTTTTGTCGGTTTTAACGCCCACCTCACGCCCGGTGCTTAGTATCTGGTGCGTGGACAATTTTGATTTTGAGCGTCCCAACATCGGGTGAGGCCATGGTCTAATACCATTTTGAGGTCTTAGGCCTAACTCACACCCCAAAAGCTTAGCTCAAAGGGAGGAGGAGGATTGGGCCCAAGTCTTATAAGGAGTCCACCCATCTGATTAACCACCGAACTTTTGTCATTCTTTAACAGTGATATGGCGTACCTTTCAAAACTTCAATTTTTCTCCGGTTTGTATCTTCAAGAGCTCTCCTGTGTGGTTTGTGAGCTATTGCGTAGAAGAGGATTTTTAACCTTGTACATTCAAAGAGTAGCGGCTGCGGGTTAACCTTGTCATAAAATAAAAGAGTTTTTCTCTATATTAGTCCCAAAAGGACTGACATTAGGTTTCACTGGGATAGTTCACGAAACTTTAGAAAATGTTACGTGCCAATTCAGTAGATGAGTGATTTCATTTTATGATATCTAGTTGTTTTCCATTGATAAAAGACAATGATTCTGTTCTCTTCACTTGCTGTTTGTGATTTGGGTTGCAGGGAGAACATCCTTTCCACAATTACACAATACGATCCAAGTACAGAAAACAATCTCCTGCCAGAAACTTGTTAAAAAATGACAGTCTCTTAAAAAAAGGGAGGCCCTCCAGTGAGGAAGAAATATCTGGGTCTGAGGAAATTGATGGAGAACAAAACCGTAAAGAGCAGGGGGTTGTGACGATTGTTGAGGCTGAAAATCAAAATGCAGAAGGCAACTGTAATTTGAAAGTTAGTCATTCAAAGGATCTTAATTCTGTTATACCAATTCAAGCAAGATGGCTCCATGAACCCGATGCAAGAGATAAACTTAGCTCTGCTCATTTCAGAAGGATTTTTCACTGTCATTGTGGAAAATTGGAGAAGTTGCTCGGCATGAATTATGTTGAAGTTTCCATCTGTGGAGAGTCATTCATGTTACATCAAGTAATTCTCTTTGATTATCATTTTGCCCTGTTCATTCTTTCTAAAACGTTTTAAAAAGGAACACTCTTCAACTTGCTAAAAATATTAATAACACCTGGATACTTGTCCATTGAACAAGGGTGGCACTTGGTAAGCATGGATCTGTCTTCCACAGGAAGAAATGTATTGTAGTTGTATTACCAAGATTCTCATTTGCCTTGATGTACACATTTCAATTGGGGTGGACATAAATATGAATCCTTCTTATGGATCCTGCAAAATACACTGGTCTCTTCTTTTATTTGATACACCAAAATTTGTTAGAATAACTATATGGGATACTCGTCCTTGAGCCCATGCATGAGCCAAGAAGATGGGCAGTGATTTTTCAACTTGGCAGCTTAATTAACCAAGCAGAATGAACTGTTGTTTACTTTCTTGGGTTTCATTACATGCAGTTGTATCTTGTCTTTATTCAGTTTCATGTTACTTTGTTGTGATCTTTGTTTGTGTTGACAAGATATGTTGTATGCGTCTAAGCTTATATTGTTGCTCTTTTTCAGATACGCAAAATGGTAGGGACAGCAGTTGCGATAAAACGCAATCTTCTACCACATGATACTTTGAGAATGTCGTTATGCAAGTTTTCAAGGATTGTGTTACCCCTAGCCCCATCAGAAGTTTTGGTTTTGAAGGGGAACAATTTTGCTTTGAGAAACCATCCAGGCAACATAATAAGACCTGAAATGTTGACATTGTTGGAATCAGACGATATTCTCAAAGCAGTTGATGACTTCTACTACTCTACATTGTTACCTCAGCTTTCTAGATTTTTAGACCCTTCAAAGTCCCCTTGGAGTGAGTGGGTAGAAATACTGGATGCAAACACAAGCATTCCAGATTATCAATTAGAAGAAGTAAGGGTTGCTTGGAAATTGTGGAAGGCACAGTATGATAGCAGAACTAAGTTTCCATCAGTATTGGCTCAAGGTACATTATGCATTATCACTAATTTGATGTTCTGTTGAGCCGTCTCCTCTTTCCTTGGCTTACTGGATGTTAGGCCCAGGTCAGGTGTATGTAGAAACAATAAAATATGTTTTTGCCTCTTACTGCACCATCTTGTATCACTTGGTGCACAAGTTTGAATTGGTTTTATGGAATTGTATCATTGAAATGATTTGTGTTTCTTCTGTGCAGAGTCTGGTGTCGTATGATGGTCAAATTGTTAAGAGCATCAATCAAAGATAAAACCTCTGTTTGGTATTTGCTAAAACAAGGATGGAAATTGGCAACTTGGAGAAAAATGACCTTTTGGAAAGTTACCGGTTTCAAAAAGAAAAAAGAAGAGAAAAATGACCTTTTGGGCATGCATGTCGACAAGTCTGTTCCACAATCAAAATTATGACCACCAGACAACTAATACTCTCTGTACCTATTTGGATATGCAATAATAACTCTAACTTGCCATTATCTTCACTTTTTCTTTTTCTTTTTATCAAAGAAGAAACTAGTTTATTTATAGAACACAGGACAAATATTTTTGAACCAACTTTTCTTTTATAAATTCAAATACCATATAATTCTCATTCTCTCTCTAAGTTAAATAATGTAGGCTTACTTATCAATGAGTAAAAACAAAAATTATTTTCAACAAAATGCTTATATGTATATACAATGATAAAAAACATAAATATGTTATATCTAATAAATATTTATCATTTATGTCAATATAATTTTTTAAACTTAATATAGCATTTTTTTGGAATTAAGAAAATTGTACAGTCAATTGCCTCTTTTAGTGCACTTTTTCTCTTCCTTTGCTTTTTTTCTTTTATTCTTCTTCTTTATCTCTTTTCCTATCATATTATCCTCCTCTTCTTTCTTTCTTTTTTATTTTAGAGTTCTTCATCTTTGAATTCTCATATAAATAACTATCTCGAAATCATTAATAAAACTTTTATAAGACATTCACATTACATTTTGATGCATATTGTAATCGTCATTATTTTCTTACTGATAAATTAAAATAATTTATAAGACACATGTATTATAAGTTTTATCCATAAGCAATTCATTTATAAAGCATATTGCAAATATCACTCATTTCCTTAGTGATACAAATCAAATAATTTATAAGACATATATAATATTAGTTTTATTCATGAACAATACATTTCGAATGCATATCGCAAACTTTACTCTCTTCTTAGTGATACCATCAAAATAAAAAGAAATGGAGAAAGAACAACGTACAGAAAAAAGAAAGAGATTGGAAAGAAAGGGATAAAGAGGGAGAAAGAGAGATAAATTTAAAAAGGCAAGAGAGAAAAAGAAGAAAGAGGCGAGAGAAGGATAAATATAATAAAATATATAGTATTGTTAGATATTGCTATAAATGGTAATAATTAAAGAGTATATTTAAAATAAGTAATTATTTTTAAAAGAAATCCACTCAGGTAATTAATCCTATATACAATCTATTGATATTGTATACATAGTTTACAATCATGTATAATTATCTATCAGAGATACATATACATTGTTGATATAATAAAGTGTGTATGTGTGTGTGTGTGTGTGTGTATATATGTATATATATATATATATATTAATTCAGATCTCCTCTAAATAATCCCAAATTTTAAACATGAGCTCCCTCTCAATGCTTTGAGTATTTTGATCTATATTATTTACTCGAAATGATTCAGGTTTACTACACATCGATTTTTAAAGTTGAGCTTTAAACATGGAAGGAGGAAGAAAGAAAGAGGCAAAGAAACAAGAAAGAAGAATGAATGAAGGAAGAACAAATAGTTGTTGGAAGAACACAAAGTAGAAAGGAAAATCAATATCGAAAAAGCATCGGACTTGAAATTAGAAGTGGCTAAATGACGTAATTAGCTTATTTTGGGGTCGGAAATTTCGACCAAATCATTATTTTTTTAATTCCAAATAATTTATCAAAATAACTTTGATAATATTTTCACAAAAGCAATCCAAAAAAGACAAATTATTTTTAAGGATTTAAAATAGGTAATTCTATATAGATTACTCTCAAGTAATATAGATATTATTGTACTAAGAAATAGCCTCAAGAAGTAACAAAATTGTCATGCATTAGAATTGTGAGTAAGTATTTTCGGGATCAGTGACCAACCTCTCCACAAACATAGCAACCCATATAGTATGAATCCCGACATGAAGAGCGCGATGAGTTTCCATGTCTACCTCCACCAAACTCAAGACCACCACTATCCAACTACACCGGGTTCTAAAACAATCTATAACAAAGGGGCCTACTTCACCACACACGTAGCAATCGTCACCAAGAACAACCTGTTGCCAAGGCCAAACTAAAGTAAATGAGCTCCAACTCCTCATGGCCCAAAATGCACGCAAAAATAAGTCTGACCTGAACTCTGTTTACAAAAGTCACCACAACCTGTCTTAGATCCCCCTGAAAGTTGAGATGCTACTGCTATTGTAACACCTTAGACTTTGGAGAAGGTACAAGAGGTTAAAGGGCAAGTCCACAAACACAAAACGGAGCATGAACCCTTCATGGAACCCTAAGTAGTAGTTTAGGGCATCACTGGTAGTTTAGGTGAAGTGGCCTGGCCGTTTAAGGCAAAAAGGAACTTGGGTGATCGGTACGGCTTCGTAAATGACCAGTGGTGATTATACATACCGTTCAGGATCCTAGGCCACTTTGTCAGCTTTTAAGATTGGGATATTTTAGTCTTTATCCTATGTGTTTGTTACTAAGCTATGTTGTTTTAACCCGTATCCTAAGACCTATATAAGTGAGTTAATTCATAAAACTACCCATTGATATGTTTAAATTACACCTTCCTAATAAGTATAAATGGTTGTTGACAAATAAAGAATCTAATTGAGGTTAGGGTCGATCCCACGAGGAATATGGTTTAGACTTAGGATAATTTACTGTTGATTATACATTTAGTCTGATTAATTCTAAATAAAAGTGGGAATTGTAACATATAATAACAATTGATTCATTTGTATTAATAAGTAACAAGTACAAGATTCACAGTTTGTAATATCAATATGAGATGAAACTAGGACACATGTGTTCTCCATAAGTTCTTAACGCAATGTTTCTAATAATAGTAACTCTTCCGTAGTGTTCAACATGCAAAGTTAGTAAGTTAGGTTTCTTATAAGTGATCGGTAGTCAAAGTTGAAAATTTCACCACACAACTTGTTGGTTTACGGTTGTATGCTTTACTAACCCTTACCCTTGACCACAGATTATCCCTCACTTATTTGAGTTCTTATTAGATGGTGGATTATCACTGTCATGACCGGGAGCACCCCTAGACGTAACCGGCATCTTCGTCCTGCGAAGAGGTCTTAGGATAGCCTTTAGCATACATCATTGCATATCATAGATAGAGAAAATGCAGAAAAATTAAAAACTTTACATACGAAGTATACATAGACTTCTCATTTATCCATGTATGAAGGTTACATAGATTTCTCATTTAATAACATAGTCTACTATTGTCTCATACATAATCATCTATTATAGAAGTACAAGATTTGGGACATATATCCCTTAGAATGTCACAATATATCTCATGTAGAACTTACAACAAAGTCTCAAAAGATAAGAAATGAACATTGTCTGAGGCATAGCCAAATAGTAAATCTAGAATAGTGGCATCGTCCTCGGACTTGAGGACTCACCAAAAACTTAGGAACTATCCAAGTCTTCCTTGAAAATAGACTTGAATCTCTTCAATGGCCCGAACCTACATTATTGTAGAAATAGCGAGAATATTGGTGACTACAAACCACATGTACTAACTATGGAAACATATGCAAGTAAAATATTTAGAAACATGCTAAAATGAACATTTTGTTTAAAATCATGCTAAGTTAGTTAAAGCCTTTCATGAACACACAAGAGCTTATACAAGTCAATAATCATAACAACATTAAGACATGTTCATATCTATATACAAGAATAACATAATCCTAAAGCCATATCAACATGTCATAGTTTAGAGTTCATTTCATTAAACCATCAAAAGACCCTTACTCACAGTCTCAATCCAAGTCAAATAGTGCAATGCTCATGTGAAGCCCCATAACCCCACATAAACCAAGTAAAATAATAAAGAGACAATAAGAAATATTTATACTTCATATAACATCATGTCTGTTCCATCTAGGTTTACACCCTAGACGTAACCGGCGTCGTCGTCCTCTTTGAGGATTAAGAATAGCCTCTTAATTTACATCATTACATTCATAGGTCAAATTTAGCGGAAAATTTAAAATATTTAATTATTTCTACTTGGAGGTTTATATAGACCTCTACATACACATAACATATATATATCAAGTGTACATAGACCCTTCATATATGAAGGTTACATATCCTTCTACGCTTATTGCACATAAGTATATATATAAGATAGAACATAGTCTTCAAAGATTGTCTCATCTCATAACCATCTAACATGATTAGCAATTTTGGAATAGCCCATATATCAATGTAAAGATAGCCACATATAGGCTTTATACAATTTGTACTCAAATGAAAGGAGATAGAATATAAGAGTCTTAGAACTAAAACAACAACATAAGATAAATATTGGCATCACCCTCCAAAAATGAGGACCTACCCTACTTGGATGATCAAAGGATCCAAGCCTTCCAAAACACTTCAACGATCGGAACCTAAAATGTTGGGGAAAAAGAAAGAAATGGGGTTAGTACGCCACTTGTACTATGTATGATACCATATGCACACATACTATAAAATCATTCTAAAAAGAAAGGACATTTCATAAAGTATGCACTTTTCCTTTAAAGCCTTTATGCACATCCAACAAGACCATACCATTCAATATTGCATATTCATTAAGTCATAGACATGTACATTACAAGAACTACAACACCAAATCTAGTCAAGTCAACCATACCTATCATATAAATAGATACATACCCAAGTAACTGTACTATCAAGTCATGTTAACAATAAGCATGCATAAGAGTACATTTCATTATAACTTAAGCAAGACAAATACCCATAAACCCCTATCAAGTCAACAAATGCAATGACCAAGCAAAGCCCCATAACCTTACTCAATCAAGTAACTCAATAAGAATCATGACTAACATCCTACTTCACATATCATGATATTTATGTGAACATATCATCTTACTTTAACAACATAAACCAACACATATCCATAAGTGAGATAATCAACATTTAGTATCAACAATGTGCAAGTTCATCATACATGTCATAAAACATTTTAAGCATAATCATACATAAGAACATCCTCCTAAGACTCCCCTTCAGGATAACTAGTGCAATTCTTAGGTAGAGTCCCATACCCCTACCTAAACTAAGCGAGACCCCTTAGGTTATCATAGTTAGAGTTCAATCCTTTAGTTTATTTTGGGAACATTTTTCCCTAACCGACATAGACCATATGATCTAATGTGGAATCCGGTGTCATAAAACCCTACACCGACGGAAGGTGGACTACTTGCCAAGGTGGTATCAAAACATGAAACATAGTAATTACATGGATCCACTAACTAGTATTCCTATGGAGGCAACATAGTTCAAGAACTAAGAGATATAGTTGGGACACTCGTTATGCTACATTAATTGTACTCTCTAATATTAAGAGTAAATTAGTGATCCTACCTTCCCTAAGTGGGAAGGGACACTCCTCACTCTAGTTCACTCGGTGCTAAGCTAGAGTCCCTTTTCGAAATGTCTTTATGCATTTATTATCAACCATAGCTTAGTTTAGGTCATAGGGTCTAACCCTTGTATGACATAATCATAATCATATCTCAAAAAGAATCGCATGAGTACAAATCCTTTTATTACAATTCATATAGGTGAGCTTAGCACATTAACATTTCATATCATGATAAGGCACATTGGTTAATCATTCACCCTTCTTACAACATTTACATCTTAAGACAACACCTCATTATCATAAAAAAGACATATTAAAACATTATCATACCACCCTACTAATCCTAATACAAGACATGCTCCAATACAACATCATGACTTAATCACAATTAACCACCATTTGAAGTAAATGATAGAGATAATAAGACTTACCAAGTCTCCTTCATAGTTCATCATCAAGGTCTTACCATAAACCCTCGATTAAAACCAATTTGTGTATACATAATCATAAATCAATAATCAACATGATACGAGACTAGAAGAAACACTATATAACAATTCAATACTAGATCATAACTTAAGACAAGATACTTAGGTTAATTCACTTCCTAACATAGATCATATTTAAAAGAACTAGCATGAAAGACTAAAATTCACTCTAATTTGTAATGATTAATGTAAAAATATCATCTAATGATAATTAAATCAATAACCAAGTTAATTCAACCAAATACAACCTAATTTATATCAGAACCAAACCTAGGGTTAAGGGTCATGGGTGATCTTCTACAAACCAGACCAAACTATCAAGATATATCCCTATTAGGGTATAATACATGTTAATAAATTCATATTATCCAATAGAAAACATAAACAACCCAATTCATAACATAATTTTTGAGATTGAGAAAGACCCACATGAAAACTGAACTTTTGAAAATTCTTTGAAGGAACCCTTTGAGGAAACAGGTCTCAAAGGTGAATTAGATTCCATACTTCAATGTTTGATGAAGATTTAATGGTTAAATATCCCCTTTACAGCCCCCAAATCCCTCCCCTAGCTAGTCTTTGATGGTGTCTTCCAATAGAGAGAGAAAGAAGAGAGAAGGAAGAGAGTTTTGTTTTGAGAGTTGTAATTAGACTAATGGGGTTGGGGTTTTTATATGGGGGTTAAATTAATTAGTTAGTCTTACCATAATACTTTAATAACCACAAAAACCTTTAATTAATTAGTTAAAAACAACTTAAAAACGTTTAGGAAAATGGACCCTCACAGACGAGACCCTAATCAACGGCCTGTCAGTGAGTCGACGGTTACCGTGCCCCTCCGTGCAGTACATCCTTCATTCTTATCAGAGACTATGAAATTTGATAATTTCAAAGAATTGGCTAAGTGTTGATCGAGGGTTGGAAACGATGCCCCGTTGATCCACACACGGATTGTCGATTGCATCTCGTGGTTACAAAATGCCCAGGATGTGTTGATACCAATGTGCAAGGTTCTCCTCAAGGGCCCTTTGTTGGTCCTTGGAGAGTCGTACCTAGACGTTTCAACCATGAATCGACTGAAACACATATTAGACACCCTTCCAACAATTATCACTATTTTCCAACTCCTAAAAGTTAGTCAAAAAGGCTAAGGCACGCTAGTACCTCCTTGAACTAGTTTCCGAACGTCATGGAAGTTCTTGGATGTTTGGTTTCTAAACTTCCTAAATGACTTATGAACATTAAAATAGGCCTTAAAATAGTGTCTAGACCTTATGACACTTAATGTTAGGATTACGACACGTCTTGGATTTTTAAAGTTTTACACTATCCCCCCTTAGGATTATTCGTCCCCGGATGACACTAAAATTCTTTAAAAGGAAGGAATAGACTCAAGAATAGTAGCCCAACCAACGAAAATGCATGACAACATTAACCATATCATTTACACAAGGAAATTCAAAAAATAAGGGTGAACACATGGACCATTTGAGAGTGATTTTGCAAGTGCTTTAGGAACACCATCTATTTTCCATGTATAGAAAATGTGAGTTTTGGTTGAGGTCGGTGGAGTTTGATGGTCATATCATCTCTAGTGAGGGAGTTGTGGTTTATCCAAGGAAAACCAAAGCGGTGAAAAATTTTCCTAGACAATTGACTCCAACAGACATCAGGAGTTTCTTGGGTCTAGCGGATTATTATAGGAGGTTTGTGGATGACTTTGCGTCCATTGCTTTTCCCTTGACTAATTGATCCAAAAGAGTGTGAAATTTCAGTTGTCACACGCCCGAGCTACCCCTGAGATGTGGACACGGAACCTAGGACCACAAGTGATCCAAAGCTAACCTTACTGGCATGATCATGAGCATACTAAAGATAATAAACTATTGTGGAAGCTAAATATACTTAAAATGAAATTATGGGGAATACCTATATGCTAAATAGAGATATATAAAGTCTGATGAGTTTAATACAAAGAAATATTAAGTCAATGCTAAGTTGAAACTAACTATGTCATGAAAATATCCTCTAACCAAGACTAGAAATACTGGGACAAGCCCCAGCTAAATCTAGCTAAAGCTGGAACTAAATGACTGAAATAAAATTAATGACAGTTATCCTCAAAGAATGAGGAATCACCACTGAATCAGGTGAATTGGAGATCAGAAATCGATCTAAGCCTAATCTGGATGCTGAGAACCTAAAGCTATATCACGAGAAGATGTAGCACACCTATGCGTAAGTACTTGAAAGTTACTGAGCATGTATGATAGAATATGGATGAAATAAAACATAACTGAACAATCACAAATCAAGTATAGAAATATTAACATGACATAGTGAATGCTAATTTAACTGAATGCAATGACCAATTCATAACATGCTAAAATTGAATACTGAATATACTGATGAATGGTTAATGCATCAGAGATTGACTGAACTATGGTAGCTACTAATAACTGATAATAAAACCACATGACCTAAATGTGGAGTCCGATGTATACGCCCCATAAGGAGGACCCAATATTACCCTACCAAAGGTATAAAGGCATGCTGGCGTGATCACTAAACTGATGCCCACAGAGGAAACTTACAACCTGCTTGGCTAGTAGTTTTTGGACTATTGGGTACGTAGAACTCTAGTCCAACTCGGTATTATGCTACTCCCATTGATTTATATAGTTAAGTGACTATGTCTGAATTTTCTATAAATACTGGATAGCTCAACAATTAACATGCAAACTGGAAATGCAACGTTTAATTTGATAATGATCCATTAAAAACTGAAGCATGTATAACTGCACAACTGAAATATCTGACCTAGCATGTGTAATTCAAGAACTAAAGAAATACAAAGCTAGGGCTTTAAAATTCATACGATAAAATTAATAATAATCTTACAATCTGATTTGGAACATTTATTTAATAAATTCATGAAGTTCTATTTAAGTTCTAGAAACTCTAAGTTTAATCATGATAAGAGAATCAAGAACTGACTGAAAACTAGGGACCCAACGGGTGAAAGGAACCTGCTAGTGCCTAGTGATGAAATTCATGCAAAAACACTGAGGTTTCAGGGCTAGAACTGCTGGAACCTTCTTGGGCTCTTGAACTAGGGTTCTTGACCTTTTTTCTCCTTTCTTGCTTCTAATTTTCTAAGTTTTGATTAATGATTTCACTTAGGTAAGTTTTAGTTATTTTTCTAGGCTTAAACTGACTAAAATATGTTGATTTAGGGTCAAAACGAGGTTCTTTAAGGTTTAAACGAAGTAGGAAAATACCAAAAGACCCCTGGGTTAGTTGCTGTCGGACCAAACGATGACCTGGACAAACAATTTTTCATTCAATCGACGGTCCGTCGTTTGGTCCGTATGTTGAGTCTGTTCAACAGGCCTTTACTAAAATGGGCATAACGTTTTACTCAAATCTTTGATTTTAGCAAGGTTGGTGGCTATGGAAAGGTAATTCAATTATGTATTTCTTAATATTTCATGAGACACCTAATTTGTTTTGTGCTAAGAGTTATGTTAATTTAAAGTTGACTCTATTGCATTTCCCCCTTAACTATCTGCGAATTCCCACCTACGGTCAGACCTACGGACCGTGCTGGTCAACTTGGTCCTTGTCAAAGAGTGGTTGACGGTCACGGACTATGGACCATATTCTATCCTACAGACCATAGGTCCCTCCATCTATCAAGACTTTAACAATTTTTTTCGGAGATGAATTTTTGGAGTCTCTGATCCCTTTGACAGATGTGCAGGACGGACCGTGGGTCAGGCTACAGTCCGTCGATGGCCATGTTGGTTGCTCTTGCAGATTTTTCTGAAAAACTAATTTTTGGTCTTTTTGGATACAGGGTGTTAGATTAGTGGTCACATCCATGTGAAAGAAGATTCAAAATTTTGAAAGATATGCTTACTTCCTCTCCGTTATTGACTCTACCGGAGGGTACTAAAGTATTCGTGGTATATTGTGATGCATCCCAAGTGGGATTTGAGTGTGTTGTTGTGCAACATAGGAAAGTAGTAGCCTATGGCTCTAGACAACTTAAGGTGCATGAGAAGAATTATCCAACTAATGATCTTTAATTAGTGGTCGTGGTGCCTTAAAAATATGAAGGAATTGCTTGTATGGTGTTCATGTTGATATGTATATCGACTATAAGATTTTTCAATATATGTTTACTCAAAAGTAGTTAAATCTCGGACAAAGAAGGTGGTTGAAATTGTTGAAAGAATACGACATGAGTGTTCTCTACAATCCCAATAAAGACAATGTGGTTGCAGATTCTCTAAGTCGTATGACCATGGGTAGTGTGTCTCATGTAGTGAAAGCCATGAAATACCTAGTGAAGGATGTTCATAGGTTGGCTCGTTTGGGTGTTAGATTGGAAGATTCTCCAAATGGTGGTTTTATGGACCTTCATAACTATGAATCGTGTTTGGTGGTTGAGGTGAAGTCTAAGTAACACCTTGATCTATCATTGATGGAGTTGAAGGAATCGATTCTTCGTAAGCTTAATGAGTCATTCTCCTTAGTGGGGGGATGGTGTTTTGAGGTACGAAGAAAGGTTGTTTGTTCCCAACGTTGATGATTTGAGAAACCGTATGGTCAAGCGGGGCAGACTATTCAAACTCTTGAAGACATGCTTAGATCTTGTACCATTGATTTTAAGGGAAATTAGGATGAGCTTGTATCATATAATAATAGTTTTCATTTATCCATATCTATGGCTCCTTATGAAACTTTGTATGGTAGGAGGTGCAGATATCCTATTGGATGGTTTGAGGTTGGTGAGTCTTCGCTTCTTGGTCCCTATTTGATTTATAAGACTTTGGAGAAAGTTCATATCATGAGGAACCGGTTGCAAACCGCCAACAGTCGGAAAAATTCTTATGCCAATCATAGGAGAAGAGATTTAGAATTTGAAGAAGGTGATAAAGTGTACTTTAAAATTTCACCTATGAAAGGGATGGTTAGATATGACAAGAAAGGGAAGTTGAGTCCTCGTTATGTGGCTCCCTATGAAATTTTGCAAAGGGTTGGCAATGATGCATATGAGTTGAGACTACATAGTGAACTAGCTTCGGTTCATCTGGTGTTTCTTTCACATCCTAGACCACATTCTAGAAGACAGGGAACAATCTCAAATTGAAACTGGCGTACTCGACCTCTCAGAGGTCTTATACAAGCCCTTTCATATCATTCATCGCATATACATAGTGAAAGTAGTGCGGAATTAAAAATTTTCAAAAAACATATCATAGTCTTTAAAAACTCTTTCATATAGAAGTAATAGAAAATACTAAGTCTCAATATCATCAATCTTAGACACAAGAGTACTTGGGACACAACCCATACAAAATAGAAATATAGTTTTACTAAGTATATTACAATACTTTGATAAAAAAATTAAATTACATATGCTCTCGATTCAAATGAGGACATACTTAAACTTCACTTGAATGGTTCTATGATCCAACTCTTGCTTTCCAAATGCTCCTCACCTCATACCAACCACTATAGAGATAGATAAAAGCATGGAATTAGTACAACCACATTTACTAAGTATGGCATACTGCATAAAAATCATTAAAAAGGACATTTATTTGAAATATGCATCTTTTCATTTAAACATCATTATATAATCATAAAAACAACATTTTTAAACTTAGAAACACATAATAAATCATTTAAACAAAATATCATAATTTTAGAAGTCACTTTAGAAAAACCTCAACTCATTATACAGTGAATTCCTAAACTGTTACAATGAAGTGGCCTTTTTTCATTTCAGACACCTTCTAGCATGTAATTACCTCATTAAAACCTATCCTAAGTCTCACTTAAGTCATAAAAAGAGAGACCTCTGATAAACCCTCTAAGAATTCCTAATCGATCCTTATGATTACTTAGTATGAAACACATACACTTACAATACATCAAACACATGACATATAAGTTATTACATTCTCTTTACTACGGCTAACAAAAGACTTACTTAAGTACTTCTAGAAGCGAACGCCAATACACCCTCTTTAAGGTTACATAAATTATCGTTAAGACTTCCGAAGTTTAGATCATCTCCAACCAACTTCCAACTTCCCTAACTTGAGTCATTATCAAGACTACCCTATATAAGCCATGAAGAGATAATCCCTTATTCCCTCTTCACACTTTAACTAAGGAATCCTTAATTCACTCTAGATTAGGTACTCTTCATTTACATTCTTCATATCATTAATTTATTACATTCCTTATCCATTTAAGAGACGTTCATCACATAAATTACATTCAACTAATGGTCTTGACAAATATCTGGGGACTCTCACTAAAATCTTCAAAGCCTCTTGTGCAATGTCAAGATAGCGTCTCATACTACCACCTAAACTTCATAGAACTTATCTAATGATAATAGGTATCCCACATGATGAGAATAGAAAATAACCGATATAGACCATGGTAGCAAAACATGGAATCCGGAGTTCTATCCTACTCTGATGAGGTTATTCTACTTTCCAACGGTAGAACTTGTACACGTCCCATGTAGGCACATGGTTAAGGAATATGAAGGGCTTACTTTGTACTATAGCCTCATCCTTTAATTAGAGCTACTTACCTTGCCATACAAAATCGGTGCTAGCCTTTGTTCTCATATGTTAATTCACATGAAGGTTCATACAAAAGGGTTCCATATCAAGTTCATAACCAATTACATTTACCCTACCAAAGAGGTCCTGTAGGGGCTACATTACCATGGTGAGAAAAAGCTCATCATGACTTTCCTAAGGTTTGATATGATTCTCTTCCATCTAATCAACCTTAAGTCGATCATTGCATTAGAAGAAGGATACGATTATGGCTTTCGACTTCAAGTTTCATAACTTTACCACTAGGTTCAAAGCTTCTCATAAGGACCCTCTTATCATCATTCAAGGTCTTACATTAAATTCATTCATACAATACAAATATGCTTTAGCCTCCTAATTCATTACATCACATATTCATATTCATACACGCATCAACTAAGGGACACAAGTCTACCGAAACAAGACACAACATACTATACTTTAGCACATGTTACATGTCATTATAGAAGAACATAGGAACAACCATTATCTTATTTAACTCATCCTATTAACTACTATTTGATCATAAATATAACCATCATATACTCATATATTCAAGTATATATAATCATGCATGAACCTCTAAGATTACACACATCACATTGCCATTATCCTAATCCGATTACCTAAATAACATTAATAGAATAAACACTTACTTCCACTTTATTTCACATATAGGTAGATATTATGATACATCACATAATAAACTACACAAATTATCACATTATTTCAAGTAGAGCCGACAAGCCCATGATCATCATAATACGTAAAATAACGTCGACAAGGCCACATTAGTCACATAACACCGCCACCATTAGTGGACCAAACCCATCACAATATAATTAATAGATATAATACTTTAAATAAACATAAATAGGTAATGTTACCACCAATCCATTCTCTCCACTTCAATCCATGTTTAAATCATTCAATTTAATACCATAAGGCCCTTACCCATGGTCATTAACATCAATTCAAAGCATAAATCATAATACTATATGAAACTAGGTCAATTACATATATAATTATCAATATAATACCAATAAGACGTCAATTGAACACAATTCTTACATCATTAGAAAGCCCATAGAAATCTACACTAGAATTTATAAGCATTAGACCAATATCAAGTAATTCATAAATTAGTCAAAGTCCAGGGTTCATCAATTACATGGGTTCATAGGTCAATAGATTTAAAATAATATTAATAACAACAATTCAATCACAAAACAATGATTAAAAACCTTTAATGCAAGAACCCATGGATAGATCATGAAATAGGTCAGGTTTATCTTTTGTGAACTTTAGAAAACATCTTTGAATTTGGTCTCCTTGAATAATAGATGTTCAAAGATCAAAAACCAAACCTCAATGATTTTAATACTCCAGTATGATGAAGAATCACCACTCAAATCTCCAATCCAATCTCTTCCTTGAGTTTTGGCTTCAATAGAGTCTTAAAGAATTTCTAGGGGATTTTGGGGTTTTGATTTAGAAGAATGAATTCTTCCAAGTGTTAAAGACATATATGCATGTATAAAATTCCCAATATACCCTTAAGAAACCTCCAAATCACTTATTTACCAATTCACACTTCACTAAATAGTGAATTGCACGCAGGGACTGCTTCACAGACAGAAGGGCCACCGATGGCCCATCTCTTGACCAAAGGACCATCCTAATGGTTTGTGGTCTGGGAATGAATCTTGTATTTGGCTTCTCCTATACCATTAATAACTCCCAATTGCCGATCCACCACCAACGGGTCATCGACTGACCCACTGGCCTTCGATTGCTAACCGTTGGTTGGGCTGTCTTGGACACCAACTTGGGTCCTTCCTCAAGTACACTTGGATGGTCCTTTAGGATGTTTTCCTGGACGTTTACAACTCAAAAATGCTTGTATACGATTTTAGGACCTCTCACACGAATTTCACCCAAAATAAACACGTAAAACTCGACGAAACATGCTTAGACACACAAGGTCATTTCAAGGCACATCTTTTGAACGTCGTGGTCGTTCTTGAGCGTTTGACCTCCATACTTTTCAAAACTTTACGCACTTACTATATACACTATAATAAGTCATTTTAATACTTCACAAACTCATGAATCTCATATAAACACATAAAACCTTATATGAGGCATTTAAGTGACATAGTCGTGGAATGTCTTAGTCGACCCTTCATGTTTGACTTCTGATGCACCTAAACTCTTAGATAGTGAATAAATAATACCATTTTAGGACCTTATACCATTATTATAACTATGTTAGGATCTAGCTTCACCTAAGTCATTTTTGGGATCTTACAGTTTCATGTCTCAATGCTTAAGAAGTGCATCGGCGATCCCGAATCCATTATTCCTATTGAGCATCTAGGTGTGTAACAGAACCTCTCATATGAAGAGGCTTGTTTGATAATCCTTGATCGTCAAGTGAAGAAATAAATGAAAAAAGAGGTGGCCTCCGTAAAAGATCTATGGAGAAACCACCTAGTTGACGGAGCAACATGGGAGGCCGAGGCCGACATGAAGTCCCGTTACCCTCATTTCTTTGATAATAAAGGTTTGTTTTTCCTATTAATAATGAAAATGATGAGTTAATTTTTATTCGACTTGTTTTGAAAAGATATGCATATTATGGTAACAGGTTTTTGCTAAAATGAAGTTTTATGAAAAATGCTCTTATTTTTGTTGTTTAGCACTTATTGATTACTTGGTATGTTCTTAACTTTATGACATGATATTGAGCATATTGATAGGTTGAATTTTGGAAAAATTGAATTTTTAATGATATGATGAGGTCATGTTGTTGTGAGAATAAAATTCCTCATGTAGTCATTTTGAGCTCATATGTGTAGTATTTAAAGTTTTGAATTGCTGAATAAATGCCCTTTTGATTAAGTTAATTTGAATTTAAAGTCATGTTCGATATGTTTCTGTTGATTTGGTTACAAGTCTTGCGACTATCCTTTCCCTTCAAAAGATTTTTAGTGTCAATCGTGGACGAATGTTCCAAAGGAGGGATAATGCAATACTTCTAAAGTGTAAAACCTAATCTAGATCCTCACATGAGTGTATAAGGTTTTAATACTCTTTTAATGTCAACAATAATTTATAAGAGTAATTTAGGAGGTTTTAGAGTCCAAACATCAAGGAACATCCATAACGTCCGGAGACTAGGGCAAAAGGTGCTAGTGTGCCTTAGCCTATTTCACGGGGTTTCAAGAGTCAAAATTTGATAAAAGTTGGTGAAAGGATGTCAAACATGTATTAGAGTAGGTTAAGGTTCAAAATGTGTAAAACTCACCGAGAATCACCCCAAGGGTCCTTGAAGAGGACACTTCCAATATGGCTAAGAAGCTGTCACAAGACAGTGTGCAACAGCGGTTGCAGGCGATGAAGTGTAGGCTATCGACGGGGCGTCGATTCCTCATTTGATAAACACTTTGCCACTTTTTCAAAAGTGTCCAAATTCAGGTCCTCTGACAAAATGATGTACATGCAGTACGATTGGTCCCAAGGCCTGTTGACTAACCAACGGATCGTAGGTTGTGGTCCCGTAGGTCAGGCTTGTAGTTTCATTGGTGAGTTTTAGTGGGGTCATTTTATTTATTTATTTAGTTAGAGGTTTAATTAGTGATTAGGGGTTATTTAACTAGGTTAGTTAATCAACTATATAACATACCCTAAGCCTAAACTCAACAAAACTCCCACATTTTCCCAGACTAATTGTTGTTCCTTCTCTCTTCTATCTCTCGCCCAAAAAGAAGAATTCCATTGAAGAACTAGGTCAAGGGATTTTTGGAAGAAATAATTCAAATTTCCTCCATCAATCTTCATCAAATACCAAGGTATGGGAGATCTTCACCTTTGGGATTCCTTTCCCCAAAAGGTTCATCCAAAATTAATTTAGAAAAGATGGGTTTATTTCTATTACGAATTTGATCTTCCAAATTGTATTATCTATTGTTTATTTTTATTATATACTTAAATTATTATGTATTGTAATTAAATTATACTGTATCTTGATTAATTAACAAATTATGTGAAATAGATAATTAAAATGACCCAAGTGTCTAACCCTACGTTATGAACTAGTGTTGAAGTGAATTGTAGTGACTCGATTAACTTAATTATTGTGTCATGATATTACACACATCTTTGGGTTGAATTGGATGGTTGATGGTAAAATCTTGGAAGATGTCTTGTGAAGGAGATTGGGTAAGTCTTAGTGATCTCAAACTTTTACATCAATTATGGTAGCTTTTACTTAGTGATGAAGTGTAATTGAAGTATACCTTATGATTGAATTACGTAGGTGTGGGTATGATGATGAAATTTAAATGTAATTGATTATGTATATTGTGATGTTATGTTTATATGTTATGATATAAAGTTGGTTATGAAGTACCTATGTGCCTTACCATATTAAGATGATGTTAAAGTGTTAAATCTCAGATGTGAGGGTTGCATTGGAAGGATGTTCTCATGCAATTGCTATTGAGAAAAGGACTATGAAAATATAAGGAGTAGTCTCCTATGAAATAAACTAAGTTATTATTATTAACGAAAGACATTTCAAAAGGGACTCTAGTTTAGCACTAAGTGAACTAGAAGTGAGGAGGTTCCCTTCCCACATAGGGAAGGTAGGTTCACTATTACACTCATGATATTGGAGACTATAATGCATTGACCATAAAGAGGGTCCAAAATACATCTCCTAGTTCTTAAACTATGTTACTCCCATAGGAATACTAGCTAGTGGATCCACATAGATTCTATGTTCAAGTTTTGATACTACTTTGGCAAGTAGTCCACCTTGTTTTGGTGTAGGATTCCATGATACTGGATTCCACATTAGCTTATGTGGTCTATGTAGTTTAAGTCAAGATGTATCCAAAAGTATAATGAAGTAATAAAGTGAACACTAACTAGGATGTCTTAAGGGGTTTCACTTAGTCTAGGTAGGGTTAGGGGTATGGGACTCTACCTACACATTGCATTAGTTAGCCTTGAGGGAAGTCGTCAGAGGATGTTCTTATGTCTTAATGTGTTTATAAATTAAAAGATACACATATGTTGATCGTATATGCTGATGACACTATGTGATTGGTTTCACTTATGAACAAGTTGAGGGTCTCTATTGTTAAGTATAATGATAACTACTATTGATGTTACTACAAGAAAAACAACCTCTAAGGAAGGGAAATCTTGTCCCTAATAATATAAATCTGGTCCCAAATGCTAATTTGAGACCACAAAATATTGGTCGCCACCCGTCATAACCACCTTCGTCGCTATAGATCTTCTGCGACGGGAACAAAATGTTGGTCCTTAAATGGTATTAGAGATCGGAAAAAAATATAATTGTTAAATACTTATAGAGACCACATAACTAGTCTTATATAGGCAATATATATCTTGAAAAATCTATTTTTAGGTTGTTACAACTTTTTAGCGACCATAAACACCTGGTCCTAGTAGTAGTTAAGACGAAAACATTATGGTACTTGATGAGCTTCTGCGACGATATTGTCATGGTCGTTTAATAGTTTTAGAGATGAGGATGACCTGGTGGTTGATTTTTATAGAGACAAGATATTTCTTGTCCTAGATTGGTAATCAATGGTACTAGGTCAATTGATATCACCATAAAAAAATTCTTCAACAAATACTAAATTTCTACTACAACTTTTGATTAAAAGAGAAAATATAGAGAGACAGAAACAAAAAGATAGAGATAAAGAGTTCAAATCAATTGGTCAACATCCCACGAACTTTGTTTCATTATGTTCATCGATAAACTATGCCAACATCCGAGTTAGACTATATACTATCGAGTTTTTCATAACATTCGTAGCAAACTAATAACAAGATTGTGCATTTCTTCTAAGCTTGTATCTTGACTTAAAACATCAACATTCAAAATCTACAAGTTCAAAATTTTAAAATAATGTTAAATATTTATTGGTACACATTCAATTTTATACAAAAATTAGGTAGATCACTTTTATACAAAAATTTAGGTAGATCACTCACCCCAAAAAGTAGTTAAAACTTCTCCATGCGTTATCTAGAAATATCCACAAAAGCTGCAAAACATAAGAAATCAACTCGAAAATCGTTGAGATCCATTTACCAAGAATTCAAATATTATTTGTGAGCAGAAAATTTAACATATAAAGTGGCTAACCAAAACTACAACAGTGCAGAAGTTAACATATATACAAAAAGACACTTATGTGCATTTGTGTAAAAAATTTTAATTAATGATGTACACATATGAGCTTCTTTGTCATAGGGTTCTATAGAATAATCTTGTCTTGAAAAACACACTTCCATGATAAGTTGTGCATCCCTTCTAAGTATGATGTTGAAAACTTTTTTTCCAGCTATGTAAATTTATGAATCACTGTATTTCACAAAAATAGACGAAGAACGAAAGTAACAACTCTGACAAATCTAAAACATCATACCAAAATTTACAGCGTCAAAAACAAATATCATACAGTTAGGAACTATGGCCAAAGCTACTTGTGAAGGAATCCCATACAGTAGTAAACAAACAAGTCAACAGACGAAAAATACTAGTAATGACAAAAGTAAGAATAGTCACATGTGATTCTTTGTCATCCTCCACAAAGGCCTTGTATATATCTACACATAGCTGACTTATGAGAATATTTGACTTCTCCTCAGCTGCCAATTGCAAAATATTTTGTTTTCCTTATCAATGGTTCCCCAATCTAATTATGTGTAGTTCATTGCAAGGCGTATTCACCCTTGTTAATATTGGCTTTGGCACAAGTTGAACATGCCAAAATGTGAAATTAAAGGACATGAATCTAAAAAAGAAACATTACAAACACTTTTGAGTAACTTTCATCCCTAACATTTCTTATGGTCGTATAAAAAGAGGCAAGGTCTTCTTGATTTTTGTTCATTTTAGCATCAACAAGCTTCTTCTTCACTTTACTTCTTGTCATTTTAACAACATTTTCTCATATCATAAACTTCTAAGAGGTTCAATGGATAAATTCCACCATCAGTTGACAATTTTTACAAGTTGTTATGGCTTAATCTAAGTGATAGTAAAATTAATTGGAACATTCAAATCTGAGACGATTCAGCACCTGACTAGGCATATAAAGTTTTATCCATTTTTCAGTTACTTACAAAAAATTAAACTCTCTGGACCTATCCAACATCGACTTATCTGTATAAACATTACTTTACTTAACTATACATACATTATGAAAAACATATAACAACCAGCCGACATGACATCAAGATGGATTCAAACAGTTTATGTACTATCTTCTAGCTTGAAAAGATTAGTTACCGTCATTTTTTGCTAGATATAGTCCTAGTAGAATATGACTATATTAAAATCAACAAAATAAACTAAAAAGTCGGGTATCTTGGTGCTTACTTGGTCATTAGAAAAAAGTAGAGGTTATTCAATTGAAACATTGGATGTCGTAGGTTGGATATGTGATTTTTGAGAAGCAAATAATTCCTTCATTTTCATTATTTAATTCATCTCATTTTCCAATGTAGACAAGCCATTGTTCAAGTATTTGTTTTCCTCATTCAAGGATGTACTTTCTTCATTCAAGCATTAGTTACCCTCTCTAGTTGAACATAGTTCACACAATAATTCAGCCTTCGAAAAAGTTCCACCCTTCATGTCTTTTGCCATTACTCCACCCCCAAATCCAAACACATGACTACTAGTTTGAGGTCCAAAACATTTTTCAAAAATCATCATTGCTAGGTATAGATTAAAGAACTTTAGAATAGAAGGTAATTAAAGCCAGGAATGATTACTTTTGAATACAAGCTAAATAAAACGAAAGAATGTATTCTTTCAAAAGAAGAAATTTCTTAAAATTCTTCACAAGAAAACTGATCTGGAGAATAACAATTTGACTCATGGTTATATATAAAAGGATTCTACATAACTCATGGCCCTCAGGAAGCTATTATCAAGATAGACATTGAAGCTTCTAAAGGATTCTTCAACAATGTATAACAGAATATCATCTTTTTACTGTTATGTTTGATATTGCTTGACAATTTAGATATGTATTAGATAACCATCCGTAAAATTAGCTTTATAATATGAGTCCTCAAAAACTTATCATAAGAACCTTACAAACTCCTATGAGAACACAAATTAGCAAGAACTTTCATATAAAGTACAGAACTATATCAGTTCTCTCGTAGGACTTAATAAACTCTTGGACAATCTTGTCTAGCCAAGTGTTATAACAAATAGTTTTGATGATCAATATAAAAGTGCTTTTAATATGAAGCATAAATGAAAAAAGAATTTTTGTAAACTCAAGGAAATAGAAAATAATACTTTCGAGTTCAAACGGTTTTCAATATTTTCCCTATGTTACACTATATATATATATGTGTGTGTGTGTGTGTGTGTGTGTGTGTGTGTGTTGAAGACATTTTTATTAGAGGGGATGAAGAAATAAGCAACATATAAGTTGCTTGTTTAAATGAGACCATATGTTTTTTTTTCTAAATTTTTTAGATGTTTTTATACTCTTGTTTAGTTGAGTAGCTTTGATCATTAGTGCACATATGCTATAACCTATTTGAATTTCAATCCTTCTAATGTGTTCATCATTTATTAAAGAAAGTCAATAACTAATTACACTGGTTTATCTTACATTTCATCATATTATGACGATAACTAGTGTATAAGTCAAATCAGTAATGTATGACGCAAGTGTTAAAGTTTGTTTCCTGCCAATATGTTGACACAACAACCATGAATAAAGAAAATGAGCAAACTTACCAAAATTAGAGGAAAACACCATTTAAAAAGCAAAATAATTAGATTTCTTTGGCATAATTTTGAAGGTTTTATTTGAGATATCCATAGCCTTTCACTCATGATTTCTTTGTCGTCAACCTTTTATAATTATTTTCTTCTATAATCTAATTAGTTAACATGATTTTTTTTAAAACTCGTAGTTGCTTGTTTACTAGACATTAATTAAATAACCATTCAAGTTTTTTTTTGTTGATTAGTATCTTTGTTAATTCTTCATAGAATCCAAATTCAAGTAAATAGTGATGTTAATAGATGTGTAGATTAACAACCTATAACACATCAATAAAAGATGACAATTACTTAGCTCGATGAAGACTCCAATATAAAGAATTTTTATGTTGAACAGTCAAAAACTAATCCATCAAGACTCTTATACCCATTTATACATTGGTTTGTTTTAGAAATTAAAGAAGGGAAACCATAAAAAGAGAACAAGGAATAAGTACAATAAGGGAGGGCATTGCGAAGGAGACTTCCTATGTTGCTTGTGATAGAGAACTTACTAGCATAAGAGACGAAGTATATATTTTCTTCTTTTAAAAATCTTTATGCTCTATATGATCAGATGATTCATTAGAATAAACATGTTAAGACTTAAGCATGATTAGTTTGTTAACACAATCAGGTTTATGACCAAAGTAAATTTTTACTTGTCAATCGTCGAAATAAAGTTTAGTACTTGCTATATTAAATTCAACTGTTAAAGAGTTCAAAAACAAGTGAAAACATGATGTTAAAACATTTTATAATTTAAGATCCGTAACACACTAATAATGAAAGTTATTGCTTACCTTGTAGTATATAGAAAATAATCATTTTTGTTATGACGAGTCAATCAAGTTTCTATTGTAATGAATATTTGTGTTGTATAATCAACAACTAATTAATCGAAGAAGAATCATGTACTCATTCATACAAGGGACTTTGCTGTCCATTGAAGGAGGGAATCATGAAATGGAGAAGAAAAGAGGAAGGGTGTCCTCCTAGTTATTTTTCAAAAAACAAAACTTTATATCATGGGTAATGTGATTTTTCAAACACACAATACACTATAAACATTAATATACTTAGAAATTAATTAAACTTTCAATTAGGATCTGGACTTAATAAAACAAGATAACAAGGTAATGTTGAGCTACAGATCAGTAAACAGGAAGAAGAGGAAGAGACATCATACTCGAAATTCATTGTTGACATAAGGAAAAAAAGATGTTGCTTCTACGAATACATACAGAGGATTTAAGGCAAAGCTGAATAACCCTAGGTCGGTGTTGTTTAAGATAAAAAAGAGACCTTCTGTTGATTTGAGAAAAAAAATCATTAAACAGAAAAGAAGAAGAAGAAATATCATAATTTCAATTCGCAGTTATGAAAATGAAATAAAAATTTTACTGCTAAGACTTCAAGCAGAGAATTTGAGGCAGATCTTCATAACTCTAGGTCGCTGTAATTCAAGATGTAAAAGGGACACTTTTGTTGAGTTGAGAAGAAGATCTTTAGTAAATAATAATAAGAAGAGACATCATACCTTATATTTGCAGTTGAGAGAACGTTGCTGCTGAGAATACGTTTAGAGGATTTGATGTTGAGAATACAATTTGTTGACCTCTGTTGCTGCCCTAGGTCGTAGTTGATCAGATGAAAAAGAAACACTTCTGGGCTTGACAATATACGTATAGGGAAAAGTTGTGACCAATACATTTTGAGAGAAAAATTCTTTTTTGGGAGTTTTAGAAATTAGTGCTTCTTTTGGTGCCTGCTTTAAGCTTTTTTATTTTTGCATTTTGGTTAAATTTTTAGCATTATTTGGCGCTCCCGCAAAGTCCCTCAATTGTTGGTGCGAGTAATTAGTATTCTAAGGGATGAGACTTTTTAGCTTCCCCATAACATCTACCTTTTAGGACGGAAATATAATCTCATCTCAATATATTTACTTTTTGTGATGAGATTATTAACTAGTCCTTACATGTTGCTTTTAACTTAACCTTTTAATTTTAGTGTGTATAGCTAGGCATTTCATATGGTTCTTGTTTGGTTTACTTAGTTGAGTCAAATTATTGGGCCTTACATAGTTATTGCACTAGTGGATCAATGGGAGTTGTGAGTAATGGTCTTGATTATGTTTTGATGTTATGAACTCTTATACATACTTGTGGATGTTCTAACTTGATGTAAGAGTTGTTTTGATTATGTACTCAATTATGTTTGTATGCATGTTGACTTAACCATACTTGATGGCGTTGGTATTTAGTTCTACATTATCTTTACTTAAAAAATATGTGCTTATTGGCTTGTATTGGTTATTGATTGTGTATAAGGATTTTTAAAGTGACTTTGCATGCATTTGAACAAATGTCCCTTTTTAGCATGATCTCTATGTTGTGTGCGCATATGTTTCCATAATTAGTACAAGTGATGTGCTAACCCCTATACCTCCCCTTTTCCCTAACATTTTAGGTTCCGTTTATTGAGGAGGATTCGGCCATTTTAAAGGAAAGCTTGGAATCATTTTTCCAAGTGTGGGTCTGTCCTCAAGTTCCGAGGATGATTCCATTTATCACTCTACCTATGTTACATTGTTATATTCTAAACAAAATCATTTAACTCTACTTGTTTCAAGATATTGTTGTAAGTCCCAAGTGGCATTTATAAATTTATGTAAGGTCTATGCCCTTATTATTCGATTTTCGTTAGATGGTTTAGTATGAAACATACCTTTTAAGACTAATATCCCATATGTGTGTGCCACAAAAGTAGAAGACTATGTAATATTCTTATACAAGGAGTCTAAGTAAACTTGCTATTAATATATTATGTATAAGCGAGAGGTTTAAGTAAACCTCATGAAGTAGATGTATATAAAAAGTTTTAAATGTTCCTAACTTTTAACCTATCAATGTAATGATGAATGCTAAGAGTCTAGTCATATCCTCTTCGAGGACGACGACGCTTGTTACTTCTAGGGGGTGCTTCCCGGATGTTAAAATATATGTCTAAAATTTGATTTCCATGGGTCAAGAAATCCTCCAATTGAAATCCATTTGACCCCTTGGCTTGATGGAGAGTTTGTTGGGATATGACCTATGTTTCGGATAAAGACCCATGACCTAATCCTACTTGAAAAAGGATTGGAATTATCCTCTTTATTTGGTTTCCAATTCCATGAGGAAAGATTGGAATAGTAGTTCTATATGGAGTATGTTTTGATATTGTAAGGAAATGCACAACAATATAAATAGAGAATGGTTTTGAAAGAATAATTCAATCTCTCATTAGTATTGTCTTTGAAATACATTAGGACATAATAGAGGTTCTTAAGAGAGCATTAAACAAGAATGAAGAGAGAAGAGAAAATGTTATTCTGTTGTAGTCTTCTCCTCCTACCAGAAACATTTATATAGTGTTTACCGATTAACTAACCGTTGAGAAGGGCAGAAATTTTAACTGAGTTTTCCTAACATCTTGGTGGTTGATTTGAATAGTGAGATAAACTTCATAAGTCAGCCAAATCTTGAATTTAGTCCTTAATAGAAACTGGATTTGGATAGTATTTCTTTCTATTTATCATTTGTTGGTATACCTATTGTTTTTTATCTTTCGGAACTTGTTAGGTATCCATTATAAGAATATTTGTAATCCTCTTATTGTTGTAGTGAAGTCATTCAGATTATTCGATCCCGTGTGTGTTACCTTCAAATTGAAGGGTCTTTCCACAATAAACTTGGTGTTCTTTACTTTTTAGATTTTTGTTTTCATCTTTTAGTAGAACTAAAATAATTATGTGTCCTACAGAAGCTAACAAAGAAAATCTTGAAAGACCATGAGTAATAAGATAAATGAGAAATATACCAAAAGACAAAAAATATTTACGTTGTTCAGTTAATCAACCTAGGTATATAAAGGATAAGAGAAATCAACTATATAAATATGAGGGTAAAAAATATAGAGAGAAACAACCACGACTAGTTAACTTGGCATGCATATGAGATTTACACAAGTGATAACGTATCAAACTGTGTCCCATAAGTTCTTTCCCTAACCAGAACTTTCAAAGACCCTAGAACTATATTATGAGTGTTGTAAAAGTTAGAAATAACAAGTCTTTATTTATAGAGTCCTAAACCTTTTCCTAAAAGAAAAGCATGTAAGAAATTCAGGCAATTAATACACATAAAATCTCCCCCTTGTCCTGATTTTGTAAGAAAATAATTCTGTTAACCTTCTTCACTAATGTTCAACATCCTGCATCTCTTATCAATAAAATCATCCATTTATACATAAAAAATATCTTTGGAAAAATTTCTATATCATATCCCCATACCACACCCTAGAAGTTAGGGAACAATCTTGGATCTCGGAGGTCTCATAGAAGCCTCTCATATCATTCATCGCATATGCATAGTGAAAAGTAGTGCGGAATTAAAACATTTCATAAAACAATATCATAGTATTTAAAAAATCTTTCA
The DNA here is from genome assembly GCF_036512215.1 of Solanum lycopersicum. Classification (NCBI taxonomy): domain Eukaryota; kingdom Viridiplantae; phylum Streptophyta; class Magnoliopsida; order Solanales; family Solanaceae; genus Solanum; species Solanum lycopersicum. The sequence continues at coordinate 44,834,841 of NC_090808.1, read as the reverse complement.
TATAGAAGTTATAAGAAATACTAAGTCTCAATCTCATCATCTTATACACAAGAGTAATTGGGACACGGCCCGTACGAATATAGAATATGTACTACTAATAAGTCTATTAAGAAACATCATTACAAACATAAAAGACATATTTGCCCTTGAGTCAAGTGAGGACATACTTCAAATTCTCTTGGATGATCTTCTAAGTCCAATTCTTCTTCCCAAAACATCTCCACCGACCAAGCACTATATAGATAAAGCATGGATTAATACAACCACATGTACTAAATATGGCTAACGCAAAAAAATCATGAAAACGAACTTTTATTGGAAATATGCATCTTTTGACTTAAGTATAATATTATAATCATAAAAACAACATTTAGCAACTAAGAATCACATAAGAAACCATTTAACCAAAAATTATAATTTTTGAAGCTACTTTACAGTGACCTCATTCACTGTTACAGTGAATTTCTGCACTGTACAATGTTACTTATTCTTCACTTTAGAAACCCTTCAGCATGTAATTACCCCACTCAAAGCTATCATAGGATTCATTATAGTCACACAAAGAGATACCGTCCATACACCCTCACTAGATGTTCCTAAACGACCCTCAAGATTACCTATAATGAGTCACACACACACACTTACAAGCATCATAAACATAAATGTAAGATTCTTCTACCAAAGGTGATTCTAAGTATCACTTGAGTGAATTGTGAAGCAACCGCCCATACAATCCCTTAGACAAACTTAAGAGATACTATAGACTCCCTAGGATATAATCATTCTCACTAAACACACCAACGCATAGATGATATGATATTCTCCTTCCAAAGGTTATCAAAAGACCTACTTAAGTAAACCAAGAAAATAACATCCATGATTTACCTCTTCAATGTTACCTAAATAGTCATTAAGACTACCTAAGGCTTATATCATCTCTACAACACAAAACATCTTCGCTAACTAGAGTCATTCTCAAGACTTCCATAGATAAGACATAAAGAGACCATCCCTTATGCCCTCTTCACACTTTAACTAAGGAGTCCGTAAGTCACTTTAAATTAGTTACTTATTCATTTACATACTTTATATCATTAAATAATTAGTTCGTTAGTTCATTTAAGATACATATATCACATAAAGGACATTCAAATAGTGGTCTTGACAAGACCTAGCGACTCTTATTAACATCTTCAAAGCCTATTGTGCAATGTCTAGATAGCGTCCCATACCACCACCTAAACCCCATAGAACTTTTCAAATGCTAATATGTATCACATATGATGAGAATAGGCAATACCAACATAGAACATGGTAGCAAAGCATGGAATCCGGAGTTCTATCCTATTGTGATGAGGTTGTTCTAGTTGCCAATGGTAGAACTTAGACACATCCCATGTAGGCACATGGATAAGGAAATACGAAGGGATTCTTTGTATTCTAGTCTCACTTTTTGAATAGAACTACTTCTCTTACCATACTCACTCAGTGCTAGCTTTCGTTCTCATAGATAAAGTCACATTAAGGTTCGTACAAATGGGTCCCATACATTTACCCTACCAAAGCAAGGTCCACTACAACTATCTCAATATGGCGACAAGAAGTTCATCATGAATTTCCTTAGGATTGATCTGATGCCGTTCTAGCCAATCAACCTTAAGTTCACCATTCATTATATGAAAGATACCATTACAGCATTCGACTTCAAGTTTCATAACCTTACCACTTGGTTCAAGGTTGTACATGAAGGACCCTCTTATCAATATTCAAGGTCTTACCTATATCAATTTATTCAAGACTAAGACCTTTTATATTCCTACGTCAAGACATCACATATCACATAAGCATCAAGTAAGGGACACAAGTGTACCTAAACAAGACACAACATACTTCTATTTAACACATATAGCCTATATTTCTTTAGACATTTAGGAGTGACCCTTAACATCATCTAGTCATCCTATTCTTGTAACATTCCAGAAACTGTACTTGTCCAGTGAAGAGTCTATTGGGTTTTCAGAATACGTAGTGGGGTAAATAGGCATCCTTATGCCCGAAATTGAGTAATATTGGGCATGTTAGAGAATATTGGCTTAAGGGTGTTACCCAATTTCTATGTATACACAAGTAACTTAACATACAATCCAAGCTTGTTTAGGGATTCGACCTTCAATGAAGACCCTAAGCTAAATTTTTTATTTTCACCGCTTACACACATTAGGTACTAGGCATTAAAATGTCAAGCCTAAGTACCATAGCACATGATCATTTAAAATGACAATGTAAATTAAGCAGTGCCCAAGGACATAGTGACGATCCTTGGGAAAATAAGAAGTATGCTTTCCAAGTGCAACTATAGAGTACACAGTTACGAAAGTACACGAAAACACATGTGCAAGCACATGTTCTATCGGCCGAGAGACCAAGCCCAATCGATTCGGTAAGGGCGGTTAGGGGACAGGCACGCGTCGAGTCAAGCCAAGTGGGGCTGACCTTCCTAACCAGTACTAGGCTATAAATTACTTAACTAACTAGCTATGTAACCTAGGACTAACTAAAATGAACTAACTAGTGCACCCAAAAACTTAAGACCTAACCGGGTGACACTAGCCGAGTAACTTACTAAAGAAATATCCTAGTACCTAACCTAGGATGGTCAAAAAGGGTTGGTTATGATCCTAGTGACTTAGGGGGTACTTTAGTAATTACTCTAGGTCACTTAATTAATAAAATTAGAAACCTAATTAATTAATTTAAATATTTAAACCGAGACCCTTAACAAATTTTTTAAATTTTTGCTAAGTAAAATGCTCTCCTATTTTTAGTCAATTTAGGAGGGTCATTTTGGTAATTAACAAATTGATTTTATTAATTAAGTTATTTAGACTAATTTGAATTGTTAAATATTAATTTCCTAAGACTTAGACTCACGTTTAACCATTAGAAAACCTATGACTGAAAAGTAGTGAACAACGTAAGAAAAACCTTAGGCGATTTCAAGAAAGTTCTTCAAGGTTTTCGAGCAAATAACAAGTTGATCATCGTAGATTCAATTCTACAGTAAGGTATGGGTTTTCTATGAAGGATTCATTTCCCCATGAGGATTTTGAATTGTATTGACTTCAAGAAAACCGAAAGTAGGGTTGTTCCCAATGAAATTGTCCAATGTTAATCTCCCTAGTTTTCCCTATTTCCAATTCTAGTAGTATGTATAATGTAAATCTTGAGCATGTTGTTTGTATGTGGTGTTAAATGATCATTATGTGTATGTTTATGTGATTTATAATATTGAATGAACCTATATGTTAGATCCGTATCATTAGGGCATTATTTACATGAGAAAATAAGTATTGTAATGCCTAATTGTGTTTGAGAAGATGGAATTGTTCTTAAAGGCTAATCAAAGGTTAGAAGTTTGATTGATTAAGATGATTAGATTAATATAGTATATAGATGAAGTTAATTGACTTGGCTAATGATAATCTCATGAAAATGTTTAGTTAAAGTTTGTTTTATGCCAATAAATTGGCTAGCAATATTATTTCAGAAATATGTAATAAAATTGGCCATTACTAATTCATACAAATCATATATGGCCAATGTATTGTAATGCCAAATACATATTAAAGAATGAGATTTGACAAGATGTAACTAATTGAACTCAAAACCAAGGGTATGCCAATGATTGGGACAAGTCCCAACATACCCTATCTAAATGAAATTGTAAATATAGTAGCCCATTGAATAATGTCCTTGCAAATTTCATGAAGAATGATAGGAGACTACCGATTAACGTATAATAAGATAAGGTGAGTAATAAAATTACCTAAAGCTTATGAGTTATTTAATTGACCGAACCTGAGAAATTATTTGAAAAAGTACTCATATAAAAGGGTGTTAGAAACCGTGAGACAAGTCTCACTCACACCATGTTGATAATGTAAGATTTAAATTAACATTCATCAAGTAAAGAAAGGGATGACCGGTCATTCATTGTGATAAGTATACCTCATACTAGAAGCGAGCTTCCAAATGTTTGAGTCAAGTCTAAAAGTTGTAAAGCATAATATATATCTGAGCTAAGCATCTATAGACTAATAATGAGCTTGTTCCAGCACATGTAGGCCTCATAAGGTGAGACTACCACCAAGGTGGATCAGAGTCTCCAAGGTCTCCTAGTATTTGAACTATGTTGCCAAAATAGGTTACTATCTAGTGGATCCACCTAAGAAATGTAGGGTATTCGGTTTAACTTTGGCCGGTGAACCACCTCTTTTCAGTGTGGGAAAGACACTTGATTTCATGTAAGCTCACATGATCTATGTACGTTAAATACTAAAGAAATTATTCAATTTCACTTTAGCAGTGAACAACCTCTTTTAAGTATAGTGAAGACACTGGATTTCATGTTAGGTGACCTGATCGAAGTCAGTTAAATGCTCAAGAAAGTATTCAGTTTCACTTTAGCCAGTGAACCACCTCTTTTCGGTGTGGGGAAGACACTGGATTTCATGTTAGATCATATGATATAATCAGCTAAATGCTAAAGATTTATTTAAGAAAGTAATAAATAAAGAAAATAACACGTTCAAAGTGAACAATAGATCAAAGAAGAAGAAATGTAAGTTCAAAGTGAACTAATTAAGCAAAGCATGAGAATGTCAAATCATCAATGTTTGATAAGAATGAAGTTTGAACAGTTATTGGTTTATGCCAATATTGGAGTATGATATATGCCTAGTAACTATATATTATGCAAATAATCAAAGAACGGGCATAGCCAACAAAGATTGGATTATAAAGACTTCATGCCCAATTTAACAAGAATGAAAAGAATAACTCATGAGTAGGGTAGCCAAATCATTTCCTTAGTCTTTTGGATTACTTTCTTAATTCATTGTAGGTATGAGACTATAACAAATAATTTCACTAGTAAGTAAAACGTAGGATCAAATGAGATCATTGAAACACAACATAAAGAAGAAAAAACTGAAAAATAAACTAAAGCTGGGAAAGAGATCTCTCGGCCTAAGGGAGCAAAATTATTAACTTTTGCTTGAGTTGTTCTAAAATTTTGTTCATGATTCCAAGTTCTTATATTAATATAAAAAATGAGTTGTGTGCTTTAAATGCATGAAAATATGTCTAATTCATAGCATGATTAACAAATAACGAATTAAGAAAGTGAAGTGACTTTACTTTCAAAAAATGACATGTTGCTATAAGAAGAGCTTTCCTTTATCATGCATAGTACTTATGTGTTTATGTTCGTACAACAATAATTAGTACAAGTGTGTGCTAACACATATAAAATAACTATTTTTATAGGTGCAGGTCCTTGAGAAGATTGAAGATTCATTGAAGCGGTTTGGACTAGCATCTCCAAACTTTGGTTGGTCCTCCTGAGTTCAAGGATGTCTACACTATATTCTAGCTATAGTACATTCGACATAGCTAGTGGATGTTGTCCCTAGAATTTCGTTTCAAACATTTTTTTAAGCATTTGTATTAAGGCCTATTTGGCAAACTATTACTAATATTATGATTCTTCATTTCAATTGTTCAATATTTTATTAGATGGTTGTTTGGTTTGATCTATTAGTATATCACTATTATTGAAGTTATATGAAGTCTAAGTACACATCAATAAAAGTTAGATTTTCTGCTAAATTTAACTATAGTTAGATTTTCTGCTAAATTTAACTGTATAATTGTGATAAAATCTAAGAAGAGGCTTGTCTGCAATCTCTGAGAGGTTGACAATGATGGTCTCATTTGGGATCAAGGATCCGAGTGTGAGAAACTTAGTATTAGAGCATGATGTTAAATTACCTAGGGACTAAGGCTAAAAAAACACGTTGCATAGTTTCTAGCTTATGGTTGTTAAGTGCACCACAACCATGACTTTGAGACTTAGTGATGTGAAGAGTCTTCCCTTCTTCTACTCTTTATTGTGTTGTCTAGAGCTTTGAAATTTTATGTCATTCTAGCATCTAACTTCCGTCTTTTGTGTGCGTGTAGAGAATGAACACAAGAAGAAATGTAGGCAAGAGAGTTTGAGAAGCAGTTGCTGGAGGAAACCAAGTTTCTCCTCAAACCCTAGTAGCTGGATAGCAAGTGCCTGGCAACCCAGCTGCGTTGACGGATGGCGATGTGAGAGCAACACTACTTCAGATGGCCCAAGCCATAACAGTTCAGGAACATGCTATCACTACCTAGGACACTAGAGAGGGTGCTCCCAGGTTGAACCTACATTCTATCACCAAGGCTAGCAAAATGAGAGATTTCACCAGAATGAATCCTCCAGTCTACTTCGGTTCAAGAACTAATGAAGATCGTCATGAGTTTATGGATGAGGTTCACAAGAAATTTTATGCTATGGGTGTTAATGAAGAGGATAAGGTTAAGTTGGTTTCATACCAGCTCAAGGATATGGCTCAGGTGAGGTAAAAGATGTGGGAAGATGGCCGAGCACCAGGAGAGGTCCCCATCAATGGGGACGTTCTCAAGAATGCATTTTTAGAGAGGTTCTTTCCCAGAGAGAATAAAGAGGCTAAGGTTTAGGATTTCATCAACCTACATCGGGGAGGTATGTCAGTCAAGGAATACTCCTTCAAGTTTGTTAAGCTTTCCAAATATACTTCTTCCCTGGTGTCAAGTAGAATGGATCAGATGAGCATGTTTGTGACTGGTGTATCAGAGGATTTGGAGGAGGATTGTTGGGCAGCCATATTGCATGATTACATGGACCTTGCTAGGTTGATTGTACATGCACAACAGGTGGAGGAAAGTCCTCAGAGGAAGAGAGGCCGAGAAGGAAAGAAGCCTAAGTGCTCGGATCAGGCTGGTTCTAACACTCATAGGGGTTCGTTTGGAGTCCAAGACAGACCCAAGTTCAAGAATGGGCAGGATTTTTTCTTTTTTTTTCTGCAGCACGCAGGTAATCCTACTCATTCCAGGAACAATACTGCCAAAGGGGTGAAGTCCGGCCCCAAGAAAGGCAATGATAGAAATGCCCAGCGTGAGAAAAAATCACGTGGTATGTGTGTCCGTTTGCATGGAGGTGAGTTCATGGTAGGTTCTAATGCCTGCTATGGGTGCGGCAAGAGTGGGCATATAATCAGAGACTCCCCACATATGCATAATCAGGCCAAGGCAGATACTCAGCCTCGACCTAATAATGCTGCAGCCGATCCTCCCAAGAGTAACCGGTTCTATGCTTTGAAACAAAGAGAGGAGCAGGAGAAATCTATTGACGTGGTCACTGGTAACTTGCTTGTCTTTTCTTTTCATGTGGATGTATTTTTAGATCCAGGATCTACCTTGTCTTTTTTTACTCCTTTAGTAGCTAGTAAATTTGACTTGTTTCCTGAGATATTGCATGAACCTTTTCTAGTTAGTTGTCCTATAGGAGACATCATTAGGGCTGAAAGAGTATATAGAGATTGCCCAATAACTATTCTTGATAAAGTTATATATGCTGACCTAATAGAATTAACCATGATTGATTTTGATATTATTTTGGGTATGGATTGGCTCCATAAATGCTATGCTACCATAGATTGTTGAAACAGGGTAAGTTTCAGTTTATGAATGAGTTAGAGATGGAATGAGAAGGGCGTGGTTCATATCCAACAGGACAAATAGTGTCCCATCTTAAAGCCAATAAGATGTTATCTAAGGGGTATTTATGCCACTTAAATAGAGTCAATGACTTAGAGCATAAAGTTCCTTCCATAGAATCTATGCCAATAATGAATGAGTTCCAATATGTCTTTCCGGAGGATTTACTAGGAATCCCTCCTGAACGCAAGATTGACTTTGGTGTTGATTTAGATCCCAACACAAAACCAATGGCCATTCCTCCCTATAGAATGGCTCCAGCTGAACTGAAAGAGTTTATGTTGCAGTAAAAGGATATATGTGATAAGGGATTCATCCAACCAAGCATATCTCCATGGGGTGCTCAAGTGTTGTTTGTTAATAAAAAGGATGGAACTCTTAGAATGTGTATGGACTAGCGGCAACTCAACAAAGTTACTTTAAAGAACAAAAGCCCTCTTCCCAGAATTGATGATCTATTTGATCAGCTAAAAGGTTCAAGCTTATTTTCTAAAATAGATCTTTGGTCAGGGTATAACCAGCTTAGACTGAGACAAGAGGACGTTCCTAAGACTCCCTTCCATACTAGGTATGTTCATTACGATTTTCTTTTCATGTCATTTGGTCTCACGAACGCACCATCCGCGTTTATGGATCTTATGAATGGAATCTTCCATGAATACCTTGATTCATTTTTCATAGTATTCATAGATGACATCCTTATATACTCTAAGACCAGAGAAGAGCATGAACAACATTTGAGAATGACATTGCAATTACCCAGGGAGCATTAGTTGTATGTAAAATTCAGGAAATGTTAGTTTTTTCTGCAATTAGTGACCTTCCTTGGTCATGTTATGTCCAATCAGGGTGTCGAGGTTGATCCGAAAAAGATTGAGTCAATAAGGAACTGCCCGAGACTCCTCACTCCTATAGATATCCGGAGTTTCATAGGTTTGGCTGGTTACAATCGCAGGTTTGTTGAGGGATTTTCCACAATTTCTTGTCCATTGGCAGCTTTAACAAAGAAGAGGCAAAGTTTAAGTGGCATGAAACCTGTGAAAAGAGCTTCCAAAAGCTCAAAGACCGACTTACTTCATCCCAGTTCTCACATTACCGAGGAGTGGTGAAGGGTATGTGGTGTACTGTGATGCTTCCCGAGTAGGTTTGGAATGTGTTCTTATGCAGGATGGCAAGGTAATTGCATATGCATCAAGATAGTTGAACGTCCGTGAAATAATTACCCTACCCATGATCTTGAGTTAGCTGTTGTTGTATTTGTGTTGAATCTTTGGAGATATTACATATATGGTGTTCATGTTGATGTATTTACTGGCCATAAAAGTATTCTATATGTTTTTACACAGAGAGAGTTGAATCTTCGTCAGTGAAGATGGCTAGAGCTGCTAAAGGATTATGAAATGAGTGTCCACTATCACCATGGTAAGGCCAATGTAGTGGCCGATGCTTTGAGTCGATTGAGCATGGGCAGTGTGTCTCATATCGATGATGAGAAGAAGGAATTTGTTAAAGAGGTACACCAATAGTCTAGGTTAGGTGTACGGCTGGTAGATTCACCAAATGGGGGTTGTTTCAGTTCACTCCAGTTCTGAGTCCTCATTTATTGTAGATGTTAAAGGTAAGCATCACCTCGAACTAGTACTCACGGAGTTGAAAGATTCAATGTTGAGTAAGGTGAATGAATCATTCTCCCTGGGGGGGATGGTGTGCATAGATACCAAGGTAGATTGTTCATGCCAAATATTGATGATTTGAGACCAAATATAATTGCAGAGGCTCATGTCTCCATGTATTCCATTCATCTAGGTTCCACCGAGATGTCTCATGATATCAAGGAGATCTATTGGTGGGAAGGTATGAAGCGAGATATTTCTAAGTGGCCGAACATCTTAAGCCTGGAGGTCTTACCCAGTGGATTGAGATTCCAACATGGAAGTGGGAGGCTATTAATATGGACTTTGTGGTCGGTCTTCCCAACACCAGGATACTTCATGATTCTATTTGGGTCATTGTCAATAGGATGACTAAGTCTGCTCACTTCATTTTTGAGAAGTATACTTACAAAGATGGAGATTATGCAAAGCTGTATATTGATGAGATAGTGAGGTGGCATGGGATCCCTTTATCTATCATATATGAAGGAGAACCCAATTCACTTCTCGCTATTAGAGATCTTTCAAAAAGAGCTTGGGTACACTGGTGAAGCTCATTACTGCTTCTCATCATTAGACGGATGGACAAGAAGAACATACCATTAAAACCCTTGAAGACATGCTAAGAGCATGTGTTATTGACTTCAAGGGGTGTTGGGATAATCACTTGCCACTGATTGAGTTCTCTTATAATAATAGCTATCATTCAAGTATTGGGTTTACACCTTTTGAACCAATGTATGGTAGGATATGTAGGTCCCCAGTTGGGTGGTTTTAACTAGGAGAGTCTGCCATCCTTGTCCTTGAGATCATAAATGAGGCCATGGAAAAGGTGAGAATGATCAAGGATAGATTGGCTACTGCTTATAGTCATCAAAAATCCTATGTTGATAAGAGAAAGAGGGATCTTGAATTTGAGGTAGGTGATCAAGTCTACTTAAAGATATCACCCATGAAAGGGGTGATGAGGCATGGTAAGAAAGGGAAGTTGAGTTCGAGGTATATAGGTCCTTATGAGATTTTACAGTGAGTAGCGAATGTTGCCTATGAACTGAAGTTACCAAATGAATTGGCTTTTGTTCATCCCGTGTTTCATGTTTCGATGCTTAAAAAATTTCTAGGTGATCCAGCATCCATCGTATCTGTTGAGGGGTTAGGATTCGGTGAGAACCTTTCTTACGAAGAGGTTCCAGTTGAAATTTAGATTGCCAAGTGAAGCGACCGAGGAACAAGGAGGTGGCCACCATAAAGGTGTTATGGAAGAACCACCTTGTTGAGGAGCAATATGGGAGGCCGAGGCCGATATGAGATCCCGTTACCCTCACTTTTTTAGTTCTTCATGTTAGATATATTCTTTCTAAGTCTGATTTTGTTTAGGAAACTCTAAATTATAGTGCAATAGTCACTTTTGGTGTCTTAAGTCCATAACTATGTGTTTTATACTTGCATTATATGATTTAATATGAGTTCATGCTTTCATTCATGTGGCTGTTTTCAGTAGCGTTGACATGATCTTTGTGTTACATAAGTTGTGAGGTGCATTGATTTAAAGTAAGATTGAGAAGGAAGTTCCTCAATCTCAGATATGAAGCTTCAGATAATCTTTTAGTGATGTGCATCATCTAAAGTAAGTTGTGAGTTAGATATTCACAAAGAGGAAAGTTTCAAGTATGTTGATGTGTTTTTTGAAAATGCCTTCTTTAATTTAAAATGATGTGTAGTGTCATTCAAGACAAATGTTCCTATCGAGGGGATAACATAACAATCTAGAAAATGCTCTTGTCTAGTGAAAAGACTATTGTGTTTTAAGAATACGTATAAGGGTACATAGGCATCTCAATGCTTAATACTTAGTAATGTTGGGCATGTTAGAGAATATTGGCTTAAGGTGTTAGACAATTTATATGTATACACAAGTAACTTAAAATACAATCCAAGCTTGTTTAGGAAATGTACCTGCAATGAGACCCTAAGCTAATATTTTTATATTCACCGCTTACACACATTAGGTACTACACATCCAAGTGTCAAGCCTATGTACCATAGCACATGATTATAAAAAATGACTATGTAGATTAAGTAGTGCCCAAGTACATAGTGAGGATCCTTGGGACACCAAGAAGTGAACTTTCCAAGTGCAACCACAGAGTGCACGATTAGGAAAGTGCACGGCAACAAATGTGCAAGCACATGTGTTACCAGCTGAGAGACCAGGCCCAACCGATTCGGTTAGGGTGGTTACGGGACAGGCACCCGTCGGGTGAAGCAACCTAGGCCAAGGTTCCTAAATAGTCCTAGGCTCTAACTAACTTAACTAACTACATAACTAACCTAGGAATAACTAAAATGAACTAATTAGTGCACCCGAAAACCTAAGATCTAACCGGATGACACTAGCCGAGTAACCAACTAAACATCCATCCTAGTACCTAACCTAGGATGGTCCAAAAGGGTTGGTTATGGTCCTTGTTACTTAGGGGAACTTTAGTAATTACCCTAGGTCACTTAATTAATTAACTTCAACGTAATTAATTAATTTAAATTGTCAAACCGAGACCCTTAACAAATTTTTAGATTTTGGCTATGTCAAATGCTCTCCTATTTTTAGTCAATTTAGGAGGGGTGTTTTTGTAATTAACAAATTGATTTATTTAATTAAGTTATTTTGACTAAGTTTAATAAGTCATATTCAGTTCCTAAGACTTAGACTCATGTTTAAGCATTAGAAAACCTACGGCTGAAAAACAGTGAACAACGTAAGAAACTCCTTAGGAGATTTCAAGGTAGTTCTTCAACGTGTTTGTGCAAAGAATAGCGTGATCATTGTAGGTCTAATTCTACAGTTAGGTATGGGTTTTCTCTATTGGATTCCTTTACCTATGAGGCTTTTCAATCATATTAACTTCAAGAAAATAGAAACTAGGGTTGTTTCCAATGAAATTGTTGAATGGTAATTTCTGTAGTTATCACTATTTGCGATTCTAGTAGTACATATAACACAAATCTCAAGCATGTTGTTGGTATGTGGTTCTAACTGATTATTATGTTTATGTATTTGTGATTTACAATGTCGAATTAGACCTATATGTTAGATCCGTATGATTAAGGTATTATTTACATAAGATGATAAATGTTGTTATGCCTAATTGTGTTCGAGAATATTGAATTGTTCTTAAAGTCCAATCAAAGGTCAAAAGTTGGCATGCTTAAATGTTTAGTGGAAGTTTGTTTTATGCCAAAAAATTGGCTAGCAATATTAATTCCAAAATATGTAATAGAATTGGCCATTACTAATTCATACCAATCTTATATGGCTAATGTATTGTAACACCAAATACATGTTAAAGAATGAGATTTGACAAGATGTAACTAAATGAAGTCATAACCAAGGGTATGCCAATGATTGGGACAAGTCCCAACATACCCTATATAAATGAACTTGTGAATATAGTAGCACATTGAATAATGTCCTTAAAACTTTCATAAATAATGGTACAAGACTATAAATTAACGTATAACAAGACAAGGTGAGTAATGAAATAAATAAAAGCTTATGAGTTATTTAATTGACCAAGAGTGGGGAGTTAAAAGAAGTGAGACAAGTATCACTTACACCTAAGCAATTACATGAAAATGTACTCACAGAAGAGGGTGTTAGAAAATGTGAGACAAGTCTCACTCACACTATGATCATAATGTAAGATTTAAAATAACATTAATCAAGTAAAGAAAGGGATAACAATTCATTCATTGATCTAAGTATACCTCATACTAGAAGTGAGCTTCCATAATGTTTGAGTCAACTATACAAGTTGTAAAGTATAATATATCTGAGCTTAGAACCGATAGACTAGCAATGAGCTTGTGCAAGCACATGTAAGCCTCATGAGACGGGACTACCACCAAGGTGGATCAGAGTCTCCAAGGTCTCCTAGTCTTTGAACTATGTTTCCAACATAGGTTAGTAGCTAATAGATCCACCTAAGAAAGCTAGGGAGTATTCGGTTTAACTTTGGTCATTGATACACCTCTTTTCGGTGTGGGGAAGACACAGGATTTCATGTTATCTCACATGATCTATGTCGGTTAAATTCTTAAGAAAGTTTTCAGTTTCACCTTAGCCAGCGAACCACCTCTTTTTATTGTGGCGAAGACACTGGATTTCATGTTATCTCACTTGATCTTAGTCAGCTAAATTCTCAAGAAAGTATTCGGTTTCACTTTAGCCGGTGAACTACCTCTTTACGGTGTGGGGAAGACGCTGGATTTCCAGTTAGCTCACATGATTTGTATCAGCTAAATGCTAATAATTTATTTAAGAAATAAATGAACATGTTCAAAGTGAACAACAAATCAAAGAATAAGAAATGTAAGTTCAAGGTGACCTAAGTAAGCAAAGCATGAGAATGTCAAATCATCAATGTTTGACAAGAATGAAGTTTGAACAGTTATTGGTTTATGCCAATATTGGAGTATCAATATATGCCCCAATAACTATATATTATGCAAATAATCAAAAAATGGGCATAGCCAATAAATATTGGCTTATAAAATCTTCATGCCCAATTTAACAAGAATGAAACTAATAACTCATGAGTAGGGTAGCCAAATCATTTCCTTAGTCTTTTGGATTACTTACTTGATACATTGTAGGTATGGGACTACAATGAATCATTGCACTCGTAAGTAAAACATAGGATCAAAGGATATCATTGAACTACACAACAAGAAAGAAGAAAAGACTAAAAATAAACTAAGGCTGGGAAAGAGAGCTCTCGACCTTAAGGTGCAAAATTATTAACTTTTTCTTGAGTTGTTCTAATTATGTTCATGATTCCAAGGTCTTATTTTCATACAGAAAATGGGTTGTGTTCTTTAAATGCATGAAAATTTGTCATATTCATAGCATGATTCAAAAATAACGAATTAGGAAAGTGAAGTGACTTAACTTTCAAGAAACAACATGTTGCTATAGGAAAAGCTTTCCTATGCATAGTCCTTATTTGTTTATGTGCATACAACCATACTTAGTACAAGTGTGTACGAACCCATATACAATTACTATTTTTATATGTGCAGGTGTTTAAGAAGATTAAAGATTAGTTGAAGCGGTTTGGATTAGCATATCCAGACTTTGGTAGGTTTTCCTGAGTTCGAGGATGTCTACACTTTATATTCTATCTTTAGTACGTTAGACATAGCTAGTGGATGTTGTCCCTCGCGTTTCATTTCAAACATTTGTTCAAGCGTTTGTATTAAGGTTTGTTTGGAAAACTATTACTAATATTATGATTCTTCATTGCAATTGTTCAATCTATTATTAGATGGTTGTTTAGTTTGAGATGTTAGTATATCACTATTATGCATTTATATGAAATCTAACTACAATTCAATAAAAGTTATAAATTTTCCGCTAAATTTAACTATATAATTGTGATGAAAGTTAAGAAGAGGTTTTTCTGCGAACTCTAAGTGGTTAAGGACGCCGGTCTCATTTGGGATCCATGATCCGGGTGTGAAAACTCATGACCTTAACATCATTAATATAACCATTATAAAATCATATAGACATGTTAGGTTCAACCATGTATCAACTCTAAGACTACACACTTCACACATTGTGATGGTATAACATGATTACCTAAATAGTATCAATAGTTTAACCCATACTTTCACATATAAGTAGATATGATCATACATCACCAAATCAACTAAACAAATAGCGATATAACTTCAAGTAGTGCCGAAAAGGCCATGATCATCAATATACTTACAAATAACGCCTATAAGACCACAAAAATTCACATAACACCGCCACCATAAGTGGACCAAACCAATCACAACATAATTGAAATTTAAAATAACATTAAATAAGAAGAAATAGAAAAGAATACCAGTCTTCATCATCAATACATCAATCCAATACCAAATCATTCAATTCAGCTTCATAAGGCCCTCGCCCATGGCCATGAACACCAGTTCAATACATAAAATGTAATAATCAATAAAATCTAAAAGCAATTCAATATAGATTCAAAAATCTAAGTCCAATTATACATAAATTGAGTAAAATTCTTATATTATTAGGAAGCCTATAAGAAACTACACATGAATCCACAAAAATTAGACTAATATCAAGTAACCCATAAATTAGTCAAAAAGTAGGGTTCATCAATTACATGGGTTCATAGGTAGATTAAGTTAAAATCATGTAAATAACAACAATTCAATCACTACTCAATGTTAAAACCTTTAATGCAAGAACCCCATGGTAGAATCATGAAATTTGACAATTCATCTTTGAAAATTTTAGAAAACATCTTTGAAGTTGGGCTCCTTGATGAAAGTAGTTTCAAGATTAAAAGTCATTACTCAAAGAAGCTAATTCTTCACTTTGATGAATAATCTCCACTCCATCCTTCTTTGTGAGTAGGATTTCACCAAGGAATTCAAAATTTCTTAAATATTAAGGTGAGTTCACCAGATATATAACCTTGAGTTCCAACCCACTTAGTTTTCTAAATTTTGAGCTTTTATGAGGGAGATATGAATTCATCCCCAAAGTGTCAGTGTTTTGAGAGAAGATTAGAGAGTATAAGAAGTTCAAAGTTTCAAGCATTGTTCAAAAAACTCAATATTTAGCCAAAACAACTATATCTTTAAGGTATGCAATCCTCTATAGTGTTGGGTTCATTTAAAGACACGTCGATAATGAGTTTCTTTTAGGAATCCATTCATAAATATGAAGAAAATCAACTTCTTGATGAGTTATTGATAAGGTTCTTGAAGTTTTCTTGTTGATTAAGTTTTGATGTAAGATTCTAATTGGGTAAACTAAAAACATAACCCATGAAATTAAAGGTATTTCAATCAACTTTTCAACGCCATCAATTTCGTGTCAGTCCAATTTTTGACTAAAAAGTTATGACTATTTTAGTAACCTGATATAGTGTTTTTACGAATTAGCCGATAGGAAAATATTAAAAAGGGTTATTTTTATATTTTTACACCTAATAAGACCCTAACAAGTTTCTTGAATAATAAAAGGTTTAAAAAAAATAATCATATTTTCATCTTTTAATCCCTCGATTTCTTGTCCCTCAAACCCTAGGGCCAAACCTTAAGGAAAAATTAAAGTAGAAGACGTCATTCAAGATTCATTCAATCTTTTTCAACATTCTTCGTCAAGGTAATTCTTTCTCCAAGAATTAAAGATTTTAAACTAAAATTCCTCCATACAATTATAAATCACTAATACAAATAATAATTTTTGGCAATAGAGATTTCAAGAAAATAATTCAAGAATATCAAGAAAGGTTTTCTTGATCATTTACCTTCAAGATAGGGTTTAAAGGCTTCTAATAAAGTTGTTCTTCAAGATTCTTCATGAACTCTGTTCTTCCAGGTATGTAAGACTATTATAGTATTGGACTAGTTTGTCCTCACACCCTACATTTACTCTAAAATCAGTAAAATAAAAATCTAGGATTCACCCAAGATTTGAGTATTCTTGAGATAAGTTGATTTGGAGTTCTTGATTTTCTGTTTCATAATCAAATTCTATTCATAATTATTGAGGTTCTATATTCTTATTGAGATAATTGAGTTGATTTGTTCATGTCTATAATTCAGCATGAACATTTTTTTAGATATAAATCTTGAGAAGTTTTGCAAAGCACACACTTGAGTTTTTAATTGTGTTTTGAGGAAGTAAGTATCAGAATGAGAAGAGTCGTATACATGAGTTCCATATTGTGATAATTACCCTAGAGTCGAGTCCTTCATTCTAATAAATTCCATATGAACTCCATCAGTTGAGCATATTTTAGAGGAGGAGTATCTTAAATTTCTATGTCTTGAGTATTTAGTTCATAGTCCTTTGGGCATTATATTCCTACTTATGGCGCCACTACATGTTATCCATAAAGTTCCTTGACTTAAGTTATTCATGCCCATAATTCTATATGAACCCTATGAGTCGAGCAGTCTTGAGATCAGAGGTATCATTGAGTCATTGAGTTAAGTACTATATATCCATAATTCCACATTAAACCTCCAAGTCGAGCATACTTTAGATGAGTAGTATTATTGACTCTTTGAGTTTGAGTTCCAAGTATGATTTCAATGCATAGTTGTTGAAAACATTGAATTGAGTCGTTCACATCCATAATTTTGCATGACCCCTTTTTTAAGAAGTCTTTTACAAATTGTTTTAAAACTTGTTTTAAAGAATTGAGCAGTGAGTTGAGGAAGAGTAGAGCTATTTCATTTTTTAAAAAATGGTATAGGGGAACTTTTGCAAGAGTAAATATTAATACATTTAAGATTAAAGGAAACTAAGATTTGCAAAAGAGTTTGAGTACCATCTCTTTTATGAGAAATGAATTTTAGTAATAATCTCAAAACATAGAAATAATTAGGTTTTTAAGCATATGAGCTGGTTATATTTTGAAAGTAGTATTGAGCACCGATATGGGGGAGATTCAAGACAACCCATTGCCCTTATGAATCATGTAGCAAACATGGATAAAAAGGTCATACTTATTCAATTTTCACTTAATAATGATTAGCATAAACTAGTAAATAAACATAGTGAATAAGTATTATACCTTGGAAAGTATAACACAATTTTGGCAGCGCATGCGAGACAATGTATTATCACAAACTCATTGTGATTGTTGTTTGTTAGAGACAATTCCATATAGATATTTTGTATTCTTATTTACAAAGAGTTTATTTTATATTTTTATACACAAACATAGTCTATTTTTTATTCTTGTACACAAATAGAGTTACATTGTATTTTCTAATACGTTGAGTTGGTATCTATTGTTTTAAATGTTTTTGATATATTGCATTTTTATTGTTGCTTTATATTGTGTTGAGTATGCAGAGTTGAGTATAGAGAGTTCACTATCTAGAGTTGAGTACCTAGAGTCAAGTATATTATTAATGAGTTGAGACTTATTTCACTGAGTTGAATATCTTATCATTGAGTTGAGCTTATTTTCTCTGATTTGATTTGAACTATGTTTTGTTGAATTAAGTTTAGTTGAGTGAAGTAAGTATGTTTCTCCTTACATACTCGTACATTCCACATACTAAGTCATTTGGCGTGCATCGTTTCATGATGCACATATAGGTATTCAGGAGCATTAATAGGTGTATCATTGAGGTCATGTAATATTCTTGTAAGCTTTTGTGAGCCTTCTTATAATTTGAAAGACTTAACCTTTATCGTATAGTTAGTAGTTTTGATATGTGGTGGTTCTTTTCCTAATATCATTTTTAATAGTAGAGGCTTCATAGATAGATAGAATTTAGGAGTTTCTATAATTACTTTTATTTTGAGTATTCTGCAGACTTTTAAAAAGGTTGAGTTCAATGAATTTATTTCGGTTTTATATTTTGTATGCTTAAGTTAGTCTTTAACTTGTAGTCATCTACGATAAGGGTTCGTTTAGGACCAGTAATCATTCTTGAGATACAGCCACATCA
Source organism: Solanum lycopersicum (assembly GCF_036512215.1). Lineage (NCBI taxonomy): Eukaryota > Viridiplantae > Streptophyta > Magnoliopsida > Solanales > Solanaceae > Solanum > Solanum lycopersicum. The sequence goes on along the minus strand of NC_090808.1, from coordinate 44,816,068 downwards.
CGGATGTAGGCTCGAGTCGTGACAATCTTTATATTTGAGCACACAATTTAAGTAACCTAGGATATCTATGTAGCCGTGTTGGTGGGGTATTGTTTATGGTAGTGAGGGATCCACTTCAATAAATGAGGGACTATAAACATTTTCAGAAAATATTCCCTTCTCTCATAGTCTTATTAATTGAATAGAGTTAAGCAATAGATTTTAACGCATACTCGTGTGTTTCTAAGATTTATACGACTATTTGTCATACTAGATTTGGTTGAAAAGAAAAGTAAGTCCTTTATTGATGACTTTCTCTTACAATGAGTCTTGTGGAAGTCATGAGACTCCAGAGGGGCTTGAGAAAAGACCATGAGTGAGTTAAGTGTTGAGTTTCACAACAATGCACTCATGTTCATACAAATCATGCATTTTTGAGTTGATAGCGAGTTGCATACTCTTCCTTAAACCTTATTCAACTAACACATTTAAAAAGATGTTTTGTTTAGATCTTTGGTAGTATTTCACCATAAAAAATAGTATGAATTATGAGATTATGAGCAGTAGTAGCGAAAGCTCCCAAAATTAGAGGAAAGTATATAGATATTCAGTAATCTAAGGAAAGGGGATGGTGATGAGGTAGATTATTTTATTACAATCGTGCACTTAGTAAGTTGTAAGTAATGAGTTCCTTTATGAGTCAAATAAGGAATTGTAAGAATATAGTGAAAGGAGCAATAGTTATTAGTCATGATGGATAGAGTATTCTGTCAACCAGAATAAGTTGATGTTGATGTGTCATCGTGTTATAGGATACTAAGTATATGTGTGGAATCAGATAGATGAGTCTTCATAAGGTTATAGACCCAAGCTACGGTTATGAACTTTGAAGGGGGAACCCCATAGTATTCATAGGATGATAAAACTAATTGAGATAAAATCTATAGTAAGTGAGTAAGAAGTACTTAAGTTGTGAAGTGGAATATGATAGAAGTTGTAAGTGTAGATGCTAAGAGGTAAGGATTGACACATAAGGTCCTAGTGGACGGGTGTTTTTACAATTGTGCATAGTAGTGTTCAGTTAGTATAGTAGGCAAGAGATTATATTGATATTTTGGTTTTCTAATAAAAACTAAGCTTGAATTTGAGAAGAGTTCCATGATCAAAAGAATAGAAACATGAGGGCGATGATGTTAGTCTTGATATTTGATGTCGAAGACTTAACATAGAGCAGGTAAGAAATCGAGGTGATTAGTTACAATGAATATGAAATATACAAGTGAGAAACCTTAATCTTTAGATAATAGTAGTGAAGTATACCTAAGCTACAAGAGTAAAAAAAGAACTAAAACAAGTACTAAGAGGGTATGTAATTGGAAGACGTTAAGAGAAACACCTTAAAAAGAGGTCTTCGTACACGGTTATAGAGATTTCAATAGTCATGATATAAAATCCTTCAGAGTGTTAGGTAAAAGTGGATGTACACCAGTTAGAGATAATGGAATGGCTTTATAGCTTTCAAGTGTTAGCTTTATACCTAAGGGGGAGATGACAAGATTACAAAACAAGTCAAGTGTTTGAGAGATATAAAGTAATGAGTTGCAAAGAGTATGGGAGATATCCTTTTGGAGTTCTTTTTAGTAAGTGAATGACGTTACAGAGAGGAGGTTGATATTATTATCGTGATTATGATGGTGTGATAATTTCGTCTAAGGTTATAAATGAGGAAAATGAGGTTTTACTATGAGAAATAGCTAAATGAGAACACTTAGTTTGTTCTGAATAGTAATGCATGCAAATTCTAGTTGGTATGATAGAGATGATAAAAGTAACCCTATTCCATACCCAGTCAAGTCGTCATGCGAGAACAAATGATCCCAAGGGATAGATATTCTAATACCCTATAAATGATTTGAACCAAAACGAGAACCATCCTTTGTTGTGAGTAGGACTTCACCAAGGAATTTAATATTTCTTAAGTATTAAGGTCGACTCACTAGATATAGTATATTGAGTTCCAATAAGAATTAAAGAAAATTCATTTAAGTCATTCCTTAGTTATTTTATATTTTAGGTCAACTTCAAATCATCATAACTTTTAACACAAGATAAGTTACAAGACCCATAAAATATTAAATGTAAAGTCTTGAAACCCATTTTCCAACTACACTGAGTTTGATAAATTTCAAGGTCATATGAGGGAGATATACCCGTTTAAATTCGGGTTGTCCAAAAGTTAACTAAAAATATGAGGGGTATTTTTGTCTTTTCCTTACCCAATCAAATTTTAGCATTTTTAGTAGGGTTTTAAGAGTCTAAACTAATTAGAATCACTTTGATTCATTCCCAATGTATTTAGAGTTTAGATAGAAGATTCAAGAGGAGAAAATAATTCAAGTTTCAAGCATTTTTTCAAGAAATTAAAGATTTTGCCAGTAACCAAGTTCTTAGAGGTATGTAAGCTTCCACAGTGTTGGGTTTGTCCACTCACACACCAATCATGAGTTTCTTTTGTAAATCTTTCCATTCGATTCTACTTGGGTCAACGAAAAAGGATTATGTCTCTTAGAATATATAGAGTTATGTGGGTCATAACCTATCCAATTAAATGCATTTGAATCAACATTCAAAGGCCACAAATTTCGTGTCAACCTAATTTGTGAGTAAAAATTTATGACTATTTTAGTAGCCTAATACAGTGTTATTACGCATTAGCCAGCGGGAAAATTTTTGAAAAGGTCATTTTTGTCTTTTTATCTCCAAGAAAACCCTAAACATATTTATTGACTAATAAAATACTCAAAAAACGTCATTTTCATATTTTTATTCATCATTCTCTTCTCTCTCAAAACCTTGGGAAAAACCATAAGGAGAAACCAAAGTAAAAGACTATTCAAGATTCTTTTAATATATTCCATGATTCATCTCCAAAGTGAGTCTTTGTCCAAGAATTCCAATCTTTTCAACTCAAATTCCTCCATACAATCATGAATCACTAATGAAAATCAAACTTCTTGTGCATAGAGATTTCAAGAAACTAATACAAGAATATCAAGAAAGGTTTTTTTGATCCTTTACCTTCAAGCTAGGGTCAAGGCTTCTAACCAAGTTGTTCTTCAAGATTCTTGAAGAACCTTGTTTTTCCTGGTATGAAAGACTATCATAGTGGATGGACTCCTCACATCTTAAATCTACATTCAAATCAGTAACAGAAATATCTAGTATTTTACGCTTAGATTTGAGTATTCTAAAGATAAGTTGATTTTGAGTTCTTGAGTTCATGTTTAATTAACTAAGATATTTGACTCAACTTTTTCATGTCTATAATTCATTATGAACCCTAACTTGAATTATAATCTAGAGAAGTTTTTCAAAGTCAACACTTGAGTTTTGAGGAAGTAAGTATGATAATGAGAAGAGTCGTATACATGAGTTCCATGTTGCTATTTAGACCCTTGAATCGAGTTGTTCATTCCTATAAAATCCCCATTACTCCATTAGTTAAGTATCTTTGAGAGGAGTATTATCGTCAAGTTCGAAATCTTGAGTATTGAGTTCTAAATATTTTTAGGATTAAATCTATAATCATGGGGCTACTACACATTACCCATGAAGTTCTTTGAGTTGACTATTTCATTACCATAATTCCATATCAACCCTATAAGTCGATCACTCTTGAGATAAGAGGTATCATTAAGTCCTTGAGTTAAGTAGTTCATGACCATAATTATGCATGAACCCCCCTAGTCGAGAGTTCTTGAGATGAGTAGTATAATTGAATCCTTGAGTTTTGGGATTGTTGAGTTCCAAGTATTGATTTCTATGCATTATTGTTGAAAACCTTGAATTGCGTCGTTCACGTTCATAAATTGGCATGAACCCTATTTTAATAAGTCTATTTACAAATTATTTTAGAACTTGTTTTAAAGACTTAGGCATTCGGTTGAGGAAGAGTAGAGCTGGGGTAATTTTATTTGAAATGATATATGAGAACTATGTATTCCCACGAGTAAATGTTTTTTACATTTATAATTAGAGAAAACTAGGATTACCAAAAGTGTTTTGAGCAGTTTGAGTACCATCAGAGAAAGATTGTGGAGTAATAATTTCAAAACACAAAAATGGTATTCTTTTGGTCTTGAACATGCAAAGAATTAAACAATTATACCAAGGTAATTTTAGACATATTTTGTGTATTTTCCAAGGTTGCTTCATATCTTTCGGGATTTGTTAGACGAATTTTTTTCAATAATTTTTGTATCTTTAAATTCATTGCCTAGTAATCTTAACTTGTTTATAATAACAATCAATCTGTTAGAGTATTCCTTGACTATTTTGATTCTTTCAATCTCTGTAATTCTAATTCCCTCATTAAATTTAGTACCTTGATGCCTCGTATTCTTTCATCTATAGTATGTTCTTTCTTCAAATTATTTCAAGTATCTTTCAGTGATGTGAGAGTCATAATTTTCGTGAAATCAGTTGTCGAAACAGCAACAAACAAGGTTGATTTTGACTTTGACTTAATGATTTTCTTTTCCTTGTGACTCTTCATTTGGGCCATGGTGGGATTATTTGGCAGCGAATTAATTCCATATTCCTCTTTGACGGTGATAAGACCCCCAAAATGAGTTAGGGTTTGTGGATACTAACATGTTTTTCTTAAGGTTCTAAGGTCATAAAATGGCTTATAATATTTTATATAGGTAGTATGTAATGTTGGATGTGATTTGGAAGTCAAATGTCAAGGGCGACCAAGACGTTCGACGATTAGTCACCTATGTGTCTCATATGTCTGGTCTTGCTTTTATTATTTTTCATGAGCTTATGAAATCTTAAAATGATTTATAATTATGTTTATTCATAGTATATGTAGTTTCATGAAGTTTGGAGGTCAAACGTCAAAGAATGTCCAAGACGTTTGAAAGATAGCCTTAGGACATCCATGTGTATGTCTTGATGTTGCCTAGCCTGTTTGGACATTTTACGTGTATTTGTTTTGGGTTAAACTGATGTGGCCGGTGTTAAACTTTTTAAATTTGTATTTTTGTTTAAAACGTCCGTGTATGACTTCTAAAGGGCCCCACAAAAGGGCCCACAAGAAGGACCCAAGGCTGTCGAGACACTGCCTTGGAAGTGTTAATCAACGAGCTGAATGCACGGCCCGTTGGTTGATTAAAACCTCGTCGATGGAGAGGATTCGATGATCACTTAGCCAGGGTAAGGATTTACCACATGATGGCCTCAGATCCAATCGACGGATGGCACAGAACGGCCTGTCGATGGACCAACACCCGATCGATTGGGTCTGTCGTACAGGCTGGTGCAACTGCTGCATGTGCACTTCCCACTTACGGGGTGAATGGGAAATTCACCCCACTTCCTAAACTTACCCTAGTTGATTTCTTTACCTATTTTTGGGTGTATATAAGTAATCCAAAACGTGACCAACAAAATTTCACATCCAATGCTCATGAAATAAACCTTTCCCTCAAAAAATATTCTCCCTAGAAACCAACAATGTTGGTGAAGCTCAAGAATAACTTAGAGCTTGGATTACAAGGGTTATTCATCAATTTTAAGATATTTTCAACTAGACAAATGTATGGTAATCCTTCAACTCCAAGTAACCTTTCACTTGGAGAGTTAATCTCAAGTTTTCAAAGAAGGTTTCATGATCAAATCTCTTCTTCTCGAATCTGGCCATATGTTCTTTCTAAAAACTTTTTAAATCGTTAAACCATTATGGATTTATGTTAATGTATTGGTTTGAACGTAATTTTAACCCAATTCCGTGATGACCCATGATTCTTCCCTAAATCAATTTAGTCCTTGCATGGGCTTTGTGATCATGGCTTGTTAATGGTCGATTTGTGATTCTCTTACATTAAATTGCTTATATTTACTACTATTATTTATGTGAATTGATTATAAATTGATGATGATGTATCCACGAGGATCAATGTACGAAGATTTGTGTATTACTAGCCTCTGTTTCTATGTGTTATAATGATTCCAATTTTTGAATAATTGTGTAGGATTTCATTTATTCAAGAATCATTGTAGCTAATTCCTTACGTTAAACATTATGGATGAATTGTGGGTAAACACCCTTGATATGATCAAATTAAATAAAGTCTTACATGAATTGATCTAGGTTCTTCTAGTCTATGAAGTGAAAAGGCAATGTATATTATGTGATCTCGAATTGTGGTTAGATGAAGCATGATTTATTTTTAGTAAAGATCTATTGAGATACTGCCTAGCATGTATTTTATTGGTAAGATATGATTGATAATCAATACTTTGTGAAATTGGTAAGATAGCCTACTCCCTCAACTCACTATTGAATTGATAGCTTAATGCCTCTCTTGGTATCATTATATTGTAGGGATTTAAGCATGATTTCGATATGATAAGTGTATATTTAGCCGCTGGCCTAGGTTAATAAGATTAAAGAAATATGATTTACAATTTATGCAAGTGAAATTGGGTAACAGTCTATGTTCTTCTACTTTCTAGTATGTTAATGTGTTGTACTAATGGTAGCATGACCTTGTTATAACAACCCTACAAATGACTATGCTAAGTAATGCTTAATGTGTCTATAATGCCTACGATTAGACCAGGTTCACATGGATTGATGCGCGTAGAACCAGACCTATGAACCCTTGGAACAGCCAAGCCAACCAACTTGGGTGTTAGTTGAGCTAGGAAAGGTTGGGTCCAGCCATGTAGGGCACCCAAATATTAAGATCTACCCAGATAAGTCTTAACCGGACTTAAAAAGGGGTTATCTTAAGTTTGGAGGGTTTAGGGGTAAAACGTTCTTTTCCAGGATAAGGATAGTATTGTAATTATCCTAAATAATTTAATTAATTATTTAATTAATATGGTGGAGGGGCAATTTTGGTAGAAAGGGCCGAAATTAGCCCTTTGAGCAAAATATTTCTCCACCAGGATCGAGCCTAGGTGGGAGCAATGATTTAATTTTATTTATTTTATTTTGTGAATTAATTTAATTAATTAATATTTAATTGCTGATTTAAGAAAAAGGAAGAAAATCCGATTTTTATTTATTAATTATTTATTACTCCTAATTTGACTAAGTCTCTCCCTAATCTCCTACTTTTAAGCCAATACTCCCTCACGTTTATCACTCTCTCTTTCTCTCATTCACGGTCTTCCATTCACCAAAATAAACAAGAAAAGAACATGAATGCTAAAGTTCATCAAGAACTTGAAAGCTAAAAACTCAAAAGCAAAATAATCTTAAAAATGAAAAGTCAAAATCAATTTCTCGACGGATTTTTCTTGTTGTTTTTTCTTTGTCTTGGTGGAAAATAGGCATCTCGAATGAATAAAATTTTGAACAACTTAAGGTATGAGTTTAGTCTCTCTTGGTCCCTTTCCTAAGAGACCCTTAAGGTTCAGTTTAATCGCGATCGAAAAACTAAGATTGTCCCCGTTGCATGCGCATGTCATTAGATCCTTTAAAAGATTCAAAGCATGTGTTTGTATTTCTTCTGGTAGATAATTGTAGGTCTCGTTGTGATTATGTGTTAAATGTGTATTTGAAAATCATGTAAGGGATGAAAATATATTTCGAAAAAGTATATTTAGTTGACTGTTTTGAGCATGCGTGTGCTGAAAATTTACTATGTTTGCTGCCTGAAATTTGTATGTTAAATGTTGTGTTTTGAGTGTATAATAATGTTAAAAATGGGGTTTTCATATAAGGTTAAGGTGGCTGACTGAGTGTTACTCAAAATACTACAAAAATCAACATACGAATGAGATAAAATGGAATGGAAGAGACCAAATTTCCAGCTTGCTGGAAATCGATGGTCTAGACCAAGTATTAAAAAAATAGCTACGTTTTAAATATTTAAAAAAATTATGAGGTCATTGGGAATTGAACCCAAGACCTTACCAAATGTAAACTACATACAAATTTCATGAAAAAAATGAAATTAAAAATAAATGTGGAGAGTGGGGATTGAACCCACAACCTCTTGAATATATGAGAGAGTTAGGAGAAAAATAAAGGAGAAAAAAATGTGAAGAGTGGAGATTGAACCCAGAACCTCTTGATTATATAAGAGAGTTAGGAGAAAAAAGTAAAGGAGAAAAATAAAGTCAGGTGAATACTAGAACTTACGAAATCGACACTGAAGTTATTCATATGTGGAGCTTTCATATGGATTTGGTAGGCCCTCATTCTTTCAAGGATGCTTACTATTTTATTCTAGCATGAGACGTAGATATTAGCTAGTGGAGTATGTAGCACTAGTGTTTCTTTCCCAGTTATTTTCAGATATTGTATTGGTGACATTTTGGCAACTCTATATTTTATACAAATATTGATTATGTCTTTCATTTTATTATCTTGATATTAGATGGTTGTTGTGAACACTTAAAAGTTTATGTAGATAGTGTTATGTGAGTTCAATGTTTCTCACTATGAAGTATAAGTAAACAAAAATTTCAAATTTTTGGCTAAAATTGACCTAGATGATGTAACAATGACGTATGTAGGGTTTTCTGCGACCTCTGAGAGGTCAACGACGCTGATTACAGCTAGGGTCTAAACTCCGGTTGTGACAATTGTAGTAACTTATACTTGAATTCTTGTATGATTATGGTACTTTAGATACTTCCCTATACTAGATTTGTTGATATAAGAGTATTAATGGTCAATGATGACCAAAGTCTAAACCATCGGTAAGAATTTCTCTACTCTTGTATTTCTCTACTTTTTATAGTTTTTCTAATGGATGAAGCATCGTATGACATTGTGTTGTATGGTCCACGTTTAGTGGCTGTGTTTACTTTATTGTCATTATATATGTGTTGACCATGGCCTTGAAGGCAAATTGATGAATATATGGATAAGTGGTTATGATGCTCACCTTATGTGGAACTTGTTCGTCGTCTTCTACTTCAGTTGTGAATCTAGGTAATATGTACTATCATTATGAGCATGTAAAGGGTTGTGTAAGATCATGTGTATGTGTTTCAATTAATGAAGTTTTAAGGATTGATGACCCCTACCCATTTTCCCCTATGCGATTGTTTGAATAGATAATGCTAGTTTTCTTATAGTATAATATGAAGTTAGCTTGCCTCCTATGCTAAATTGTGTTCTCTGGTCTATGGTTGAAAGTGTAATATGGTCTTAAGAGGGTGTCTGCCTCAATGTGTTGTTGATAGCAATTATGTGATCATGTTTACCAATGTACACACACTCTCACTTCATGCATGCTTAAAAGTAGTATATAATCATAGTGTCTAATAAAAGGTTGTTCTCATATTCACTAGTGTCTACTATTATGCATGTAATGTATAAGTATGTGAAGTATGTTATGTATTCCTTAACTAGGATGACTTGATAGGTATACTAGTATGGGAAAGGGTATGGGACCTTGTCTATGCATTGAACATGTGTACCTTGATAGGATAGTTCCTAAGTTTGGTTTCTATATACATGAAAAATGAATATATGGATATGTTATGAATATGACTTATATGGTATGATGAAGTATGAATGTGCATTGAGTCTTAGAGGTTTTATGTGAAAGGATTTATCATATAGTTATACCTATAGTCTTATGCATTGATATATGGACATGCGTAATATTTATGTGATGTGAAAGGTTTGCTCACATATATCTACACACACATAAATAATGATCTATTAAATATAGGGGCCTTGAGAGGGGTGCCCACGAATAATCTTAAACTAGATAGGTTCTTGAATATGCTATAAGCATATGAAAATGACTATCCAAAGCCTATGTTTTATGAAAAAAGTAATTAAAGGCTTTTCAGTAAAGGGAACATAGCTTAGCACCGAGTGAACATCACATTGAGAGGTGTTGACTTCCCTTGGAGTAACATTCATCATTTGTCCCTTATAGAGTGTTGACTCACCTTTGAGGAATACTCACCGATGGACCCACTTGAGGTGGTGATTTCCCTTTGAAAAAGGTTCAACCATTCTTTCTCATGAGAAGAGGCCCCAATTGCCAATGGCATGTACAGGGATTATACCGATCACTTAGTATCATGAACTATGCTTGCCACATAGGATCTAGAAAAGTGAATTTACTTAGGATGCTAGGATTTAGGTTAATTTTCTACCTTGGCTAGTAAAGAACACCTTCCATTGGTGCAAGTCTCTACAACACCAAATTTCATGTTCAAAACCCATGGTCTTAGTGTCAGTTAAGGCTATAGTTTCCCTAAAGGAAAAATGGACAGTGCAAAAATTACTAGGATCCTAACTATGATGACTTAAGGGAGGTTACTTAGTAAATAATGAATTCATCTAGACAATGCATAAGTAGCTCTTTAGGAAGTCCTAGGAAGGTGACCTAATGTGTATGATTATGGTTATGTCTTTATGCATGGCATTGTAGTATCTATCTACTTGCTATGAAGATTTGCATGGTATGAATCAATATGATGTGATATTATCCTTATATGCACTATGTTGGTCTAAATGACTATATGAAGAAGGTTGTTGACATGAATGAAGTTGTCTTCACTTATATGTCGATGCATTAATTAAATGTGAAGGTTTGTGGTCTAATAATGGTTTGACTAAGTATGTGTAAGGTTATGGGGCCTCACGTGTACATTGTACTTGTAGATTCAGGTTGGGGTCATCAACAAGGTCTTGTAATGATTTATATGAAAACAAGTGAATATATGTGTGAATTGATGTAGCTTACTGTAAAACTAATAAGTCTTGACTTAAATGTGTCTATGATGTGTTATGCTTGTATTATGGTATATTTTGGCTTAGGTAGGTCATATGTATGCTTTCCTTGTGGTCCTAAGGTGATGCATTGCTCTAAGTATCACTAGAGTGTTACTTGGGAGGTAAATGAATTAAAAGAAGTAGTTCACTGTAAGAAGAATGAGCTCACTGTAAAGTAACCTCAATTATGGCTTAAACTGTATATGTGATTTTATGTAATGTTTGGACTTTGAATATTTCTGTACGAAGTATGTGAATGATATAAATGATATTAAACAATGGTTTTATAGAGATTTACTCAAAATGGCATGAAGTGTAGGTTATGGATTCTTAAAGGATGTCTATATGATTGATGAGCTTCATACGTGATTCCCCAAGCTCAAGGAAAGGAATCCTTAAGTCAAAGGATTCCTCTGCTGTGTGTTTACTGTAAAGTGTATAAAGTTGTACTCATGTTTATGTCTTAAGGGACTTGTCCATAATGTATTCTAATGGTGATTGAGTCTAAGACGACAAAGAGACTTAACGTCGAAATATGTATTATGACTTATGTTTTATCTATATGTTAGATAAAGTTTCTAGCATATGATGTGGTATGAAAAGTATTTGATTTTCTGCTAAATTTACTATGTCAATGCGATAAATGATAACTATGGTCTTCTATAAGAATTTCAAGAGGTCAAGTACGCCATATTACTTCTATGGGGTGCTCCTAAGATGTGACAAACGTGGTATTAGAGCATGAGGTTTAAGTGACTTTATACGCTCATTGACATTAACGCTAAGCTATTCACCTCTTTTCATTGCTTTTGACCACCTATTTCTCTTCTCTTCTCTTCTTTTCCTTGTTTACCTTTTTTAAGTGTGACTTTCACTTCACTTTGGCATCTCATTCTCAGAACATTCTTTTCTCTTTTATCATCTTTTTTTTCATGTTCTTTTCAACAGTTCTTTTATTTTTTGTCAAGTCACATCTTTCGCTCATTTAAGTTTTTGTTTTCAACATCAAACTCTTTTTATACCTACTTTTGGGTCCTCACTCATAATATCCACCCTCAACTCATGGATCTTCCATGGGTTGAGGTACACAATGCATGAAGTTGGGTCAAGGAGAAGACGAAGTCACTTTCTGTATTAGCCACCCTCAACATAGGCTTTTGTCCTAAATCGAGGTGCACATGCCCAAATGAGGGAATAAGGCTAACACATTACAACCTGGGAAGATGAGTTGGTGAATAAAAAAATTTTGGTCTATTACAAGCTCAACATAATTGGTTTAAAACGGACAATTATTTCATTTGGTCAACTTCTTTTAGGTTAGACATTGGATATTTCGAACAAGGGCCTATGATAACTTCCTAGCTTCTTGAGCCGATTACCTTTGCAGGACTTACTGGGAAAGTTCTACATAAGTACAAACTATTGCACATTCAAGTGTCCTTACACTATCTTGGAACATCGTTACACTATCATATTATCAGATTTCCCAGTTCAGGTTTTACTTGAAATCATAAAGTGGGTGTCTATTTATGTCATGTTTAGAGCCAAAACATTCAACTTATGTTAACCTATAAACACAAGCACTACAATGGACCGGGTTTCCTTTTTTATTAGCCATCATTCTTCATTTTTCATGCTTCTATACTTTGACTCACTAAGACATGTCGATTGAATAGAAATTAACCAGTCTCTTGATGAAGAAGAACACACGCAAGAAAACACCAAGAGAGGATTATGAGTTGGGCTACTCAAACTTTACCCAACCACTCACTTTACTTTTACCCTACCCTCAAGGATTTAACTTTTTTGCAATTGTACCCAATGAAATAAGAGATAAAAGACACAACGTGGTAGGTAAAGCAAACCTGTGGGTCATAGTATCGAAGAAATCTCAACAAGCGGGTGGGACCATTTTCCCAGAACTCACACAATCATCAACTTGGCCACCATCAGTAGTGCACACATCTCTAAGAAGGGCACCATCACTAGTGCGATTAACCTATATCATACATAGAACTGGATTCCTTAACATCTATCTCTAGTGTGATCCTCTGTCGTATCTCCTAATCTACTAAACAAGACCTCCTAGCATGATCAAGCTCTGTCCGCTCTTTCTTTCTTGCACCGGCCTCATCTCCTGTATCAGTCGTGAGGGTGGAGCGGTGTCTTTTGGTACGAACTCGTAGTTCAGGTTGTGGCTTAATAGATCCTTTGAATAGTGCCTCAAGTACAATGTCCTCAGCTAGCTCAGTTGGGGCCTCCTCTAGCTAGAACACGCAGCTCAAAGGCATCAAGGCATTTGTGGACCGCCTGAATCTGTTGCTCCACCTTCTTGGCCACTCGCTTCTCTATGAGATCTTCTGCCTATGCAATGGACTTTTGCATCCATGGATGAATGTGATGGATGAGAGTGGCCATCTCTTCATCTAACTTTTTGGCTTGATCTAGACGGACTAATGCCTAAGATGGTGGCATGGATCTAGAAGAGCTGGGGCCTTGCAAGCTGAATGTGAAGAGAAGGTCGGAGTTGGATCCTCATGCTCTAGTATAGTAGGGTAATCCCTTTGATCTAGATCCACCATGTCTTCTAAATTCTCGCTTAGTGGAGGAACCTCAATCCGAGGGCCTCTGTAAGGTGCTGCTACATTGGTCTCATCCCTGATGTGGCCTATATTCACTGTCCCCGCTGGTCAACAAAGTCTATCCCAATGTCAAATTGGCACTCCACCTGTCACATCCCACAAGTACACCCTAGAAGTTAGACTATCCTTGTGATGTCACCCGACCAATGAGACTTCAAGAAGTTTCATCTAAACCTCTCGTATAATTCATTGCATAATAACAATACTAAAATGAGTAAGAATTTAGAACTTTTTTCATACACGAAGAACTCTTTTCATAAACAATACACAAGTAGAATAATTTCATTAAAACATTAAACCTTTATAATAACCCCTTCAACCATCTAAAATTTAGAGTATACAAAAATTGTGACTAAGCCCATACAATACATAAAGTAAGTACATAAGACATAACAGATCATGTAGATATTGTCCTCGAATCGATGAGGAATCACCAATACTTCATCTTCAACCCTTACAAGCCTATCCATCCTACATGGCACATCAAACTTCTTATTCCTTACACTTAAGTCGAAAGTAAAAGAAGGGGTTAGCATATTAGATTTACTAATTATGGAAGTCATGCAAAAACCATGAAAAAGGGACATTTAGTAAATAGCATGATTTTCATGAATTTCGATTAAAACATCACCATAAGAACAATATTTAACACTTTAGAAATACATAAGAAATCATCCATGAAATTATTCACATTTTAAAGAAGCATTATAGTGAACTTACTTTACTGTACAGTGAAGTTCTCCATTGTTACCATAAAGTTTATTAGCTTTACCTTGCACACCTTTTAACATACAATTCTCTCACTAAAATCTATCCTAAGACTCACTTGAGTAAGAAAAAGAGAGACCGCCCATACACCCACTATAGGCACACCTAAATGATCCTCAAGACTACTTAGAATGAGACACATTCAATTACAATACATCAAGCACATCAACGTAAGATCCTTCTACAAAAGGTGATTCCAAGGTTCACTTGAGTTAGTATAAAGCGACCACCCATACAATCCCTATCACACACACAAGAGATCCTATAGACTACCTAGTATAGATTCATTCTCACTAAATACAATAGCATACATCAAACATGACATTCTCCTTTCCAAGGTTATCCAAAGACCTACTCAAGTAACTCAAGAAAAGAATGTTCATAATTGACCTCTTCAAGATTATTTAAGTAGTCCTTAAGACTTACCTAAGTTAGGATCATGTCCACCCAATCAATTACGTTTCCTTAACAAGAATCATTACTAAGACTTATCTAGGTAAGAGATGAAGTGACTATTCCTTTCCCCTTTCACACCTTAAGTAGACAACTATTAACTACTCTAGACAAGTACTTATTTATTTAACATTCTTTCCTTAACTTAAGTCATTATATTACTTAGTTTATTTAATAGACATTCATCAGATAAAGGACTTTCAAGTAATGGTCTACAACACAACCTAGGGACTCTCATTAAAATCTTCAAAGCCTATTGTGCAATGCCTAGATAACGTCCCATACAACCACCTAAACTTCATAGAACTTCTCTAACGCTAGTAAGTATTCCATATGATGAGAATAGTAAATAAACGACATAGACCATGGTAACAAAGCATGGAATCCAAAGTTGTAACCTACTCTTATGGAGGGTGTTCTACTTGCCAATGGTAGAACATAGACACATCCCATGTAAGCACATGGTTAATTAATATGAAGGGCGTGCTTTGTAATCTAATCTCATCTTTTAACTTGAAGTAATTTTCCTTCCATACTATCTCGGTGATAGTCTTTGTTCTCATAGATTAAATCACTCTAAGGTTCATACAAATGGGTCCCATATCATGTTCATGATCCAATTACATTTACCCTACCAAAGCAAGGTCCACTAGGGCTATCTAACTATGGAGACAAGAAGCTCTTCATGACTTTCCTAAGGTATGATATAATGTCGTTCAAGCCAATAAACCTCAAGTCCATCATTCATTACATGAAGGATACAATTACGACTTCAAATTTCAAGTTTCATAAACTTACCACTATGTTCAAGATTCACATAAAGGACCTTCTTGTCATCATTCAAGGTCTTACATAACATTCATACATTAAAGACTATGACTCTTTAGTTCCTAAGTCAAGATATAGCATATTGATATTCATACAAGTATCAAGTAAGGGACACAAATCTATCGAAACAAGACACAACATACATCACTTTAGCACATATTACATACATTCTTTAGGCTTTTTTGATTGACCTTATCAACCGTATATCAACCTATTCATTACCTTAACATCATCAACATAACCATTATAAACTCATCTTGCCAAGTTAGGAACAACCATGTATCAACTCTAAGACTATACACCTAACACATAGTCATAACATAATATGATTACCTAAATAACATCAATTGAATAATACATACTTCCACATTACTTCACATATAGGTAGATATGATCATACTTCACATAATAAACTGATAATGTTGATCACGACCCGGCTAACCCTTCACCTATCACGGAGGTGGAGATGAGGACTATTCTTGCTAAAATGTCCCAAGCTATTACTACACAAGCACTAGTCGCAACGGTTAAAGCCCAAGCTATGAAGATTCAAGCGAATCAGGATGTTTCTCCTTATGCTCATCAAAAAGTCAATACTATGACTTCCCATCTAAGGGACTTCACTCGGATGAACCCTCCTACTTTCTATGGGTATAAGGTTGATGAAGACCCCCAAGAATTCCTTGATGAGGTCTACAAAGTGCTATATGCTATGGGGGTGACTTCAAGTGAGAAAATTGTGTTGGCCTCATATCAACTCAAGGATGTGGCTCCAACTTGGTATGTGCAAAGGAGGGACAATAGGCCGTTGAGGGGTGGTATGATAACATGGGAGATCTTCAAGGCAACTTTTCTGGATTGGTTCTTCCCTAGAGAGATGAGGGAGGGGATAGTCATGGAGCTCATCAATCTTTGCCAAGAAGGGAAGAATTTTCACGAGTACTATTTGGAATTTGTTAAGATTTCCAAATATGCTCCTTATTTAGTGTCCGATCCTATAGACCAAATGAGACGTTTTTAACGGGGGTGTCGGAGGACTTACAAGATGAGTGTCGATCGGCCATGCTACATGACAACATAAACATTTCCCGTCTTATGGTTTATGCAAGAAGGTAAATGAGGCAAGAGATAAGAGAAAAAGTAGAGATGCTAAGAGGGCTAGGTCTTTGATGGAGTTTCCTCAAGGAATAGTCTTGAGATACGCGATAAGCCTAAATTTAAGAAGCGGGGTTCAAATAAAGTATATACCAAATTCCCAAGAGCTAGTGGTTATAGGGTGTCTAACCCAAAATTTAAGAAGGGAAAAGCTTCTAATCACTAAAGGAGAAGCCAACTTATGGAGAGTATTGTAAAAAACACTATGGTCAGTGCCTTCAGGGGATGCATAATTGTTCTAGATGTGGCAAGAGTGGTAAAAAATAGAGAGATTATCCAAACTTGAAGATTCATGACAAGGGTAGTGGCCAAGCTCAAGCAATTGGTTCTAGTGATGCTCCAAAGAAGAAACACTTCTATGCTCTCCGCTCTAGGGATTATCAAGAGACCTCTCCCGATGTGGTGACCGATATGTTGAAAATCTTTACTCTTGATGTGTATGATTTACATGATCCGGCTGCTACTTTGTCCTTTGTTACATCACTATTATATAAAAAGTTTGATGTCTTACCCAATAATTTGCATGAGCCTTTTCTAGTGTATACTCAGGTGGGAGAGTCGATTGTTGATAAAAAAGTCTATCAAAATTGTCCTATTTCATTGCCCAATAAAGTTTCTTATGTTGATCTCGATATACTTGATTTTGATGTTATATTGGGTATGGATTGGTTGCATTCATTCTTTGCATCCATTGATTGTAGGACAAACGTGGTGTGGCTTAACTTCTCAAATAAACCTGTTGTTTAGTGGAAGGGGGAAATCTTTTTCTAAAGGTCGCATCATATCTTGTGTAAAAGCATGTAAAATGATGTCAAAGTGTTGTATCTATCACATTCTAAGATTTCAAGATATGGATTTCTAAATTCCTCCTATTGAGTCGGTCCCCGTAGTGAATGAATTTCTAGAGGTTTTTCCTAATGACCTTCTGGTATTCCTCCCAAACAGGAAATTGATTTTGGTATCGATTTGCTACGGGAAACAAATCCCATTTCAATCCCTCCATATCGGATGGCTCCGACCGAATTGAAATAGTTGAAGGCTCAACTCAAGGATTTGTTTGACAAAGGCTTTATAAGGCCTAATATATCTCCATGGTGTGCTTCGGCGATACTTGTCAAAAATAAGGATGGGTCTTTGAGAATGTGTATTGACTACCGCCAACTCAACAAGGTCACTATTAAGAATAAATATCCTCTCCCTCGGATTTATGATTTATTTGACCAACTCCAAGGGGAAAGTTACTTTTAAAAGATAGACTTGAGGTCAGGGTATCATTATTTCAGGGTGAGAGGGGCAGATGTACTGTAGACGGCCTCTCTAACTAGGTATGGACATTATAAGTTCATGGTCATGTCTTTCTGTCTCACTAATGCTTTGGTGGAATTTATGGACCTAATCAATAGAGTATTTCAAAACTACCTGGATTTATTTGTCATTGTCTTCATTGACGATATGTTGGTATACTTGAAGAATGAGGAAGATGATATGGGTCATTTGAGGGTAGTGTTGCAAACCCTTAAAGAACGTAACTTGTATTCCAAATATACTATGCGTGAGTTTAGGTTGAGATCAGTTATTTTTCTTGGGAACATCATTTCTAGTGAGGGAGTTGAAGTAGACCCAAGGAAAATAGAAGCGGTGAAAATTTGGCCTAGACCATTGACTCCGACTGACATTAGGAGTTTCTTGGGTTTAGCGGGTTACTTTAGGAGGTTCGTGGATGGCTTTGCATCCATTGCATATCCTTTGACTACTTTGACCCAAAAGAAAAAGTTTGAATGGTTGGAGGTATGTGATAAGAGTTTCCAATTGTGAAAGATAAAGCTTACTTCCGCTCCAGTGTCGACCTTACCGGAGGGTACAATGGGTTTTGTGGTGTATTGTGACGCATACCGAGTGGGTTTGGGGTATGTGCTTATGCAAAATGGAAAGGTGATAGATTATGCCTCAAAGCAACTAAAGGTACATTAGAGGAATTACCCCCCCCCCCCCCCATGACTTTGAATTAGTGGCCTTCGTGTTTGCTTTAAAAATTTGGAGGCATTATTTGTATGGGGTTCATGTGGATGTTATTACTGATCATAATTGTCTCCAATATTTTTTTACCCAAAAAGATTTAAATCTTCGACAAATAAGGTGGCTTGAGTTGTGGAGAGATTATGATATGAGTGTCCTTTATCACCCCGACAAGGCTAATGTAGTTGCGGATGCCATAAGTTGGATGACTATGGGTAGTGTATCCCATCTTGATGAAGCCAAAAAGGACCTACCAAGGGAATTGCATAGGTTGGCTAGGTTGGGGGTGAGGTTGGAGAGTGCTCTGAATGGGGGTGCCTTAGTTCATCATAGCTCCGAGTCATCTTTAGTGGTTAAGGTGAAGTCCAAACAACACCTTGACTTATACTTGATGGAGTGCAAAGAATCAGTTCTTGGCAAGTTGAATGAATCATTCTCCCTGGGGGGATGGTGTGTTTAATTACCAAGGGATATTATGTGTTCCCGATGTAGGTGGGTTGAGGGTTCGGATCTTAGAAGAAGCACATAGGTCACGCACTTCTCAATTCATCCAGGATCGACAAAAATTTACCATGACCTAAAGGAAATATATTGTTGGGAAGGCATACAAAGGAAATTAGCAGAATTTGTCGCTAAGTGTTTCACAATCGGAATCTAAACCCTAGACGAGACCGGCGTCGTTGACCTATCAGAGGTTGCGGATCATCCTAAATACATCATTCTTACTTCATCTAGGTTAATTATAGCAAAAAATTTGATCTTTTTGTTTTCTTATTTCGTGCTAAACATCTTCAACTTAACATCATTGAGATTCAAAAATCAACCATCTAATATAGAGATAATCAAATGAAAGAATCAGTTCAAAATTTTACTAAACATATTTTTGCCAAAATGGCACCAATACAAAGTCTCAAATAAAAAGCGAAAAGAGACTAGTGGAACATGCTCCATTAGCTATATCCAATATCTAAGCTAGATAATAATGGTAGACATCATTGAAAGCATAAGATCCTACCAAGTCTGGATGAAAGCTCCACGTTCGGATAGCTGCAACGTCAACGTGTAAGGTCTAGCATCCACCTGTGCTTGCGCCAAAAATTGTAGAATTGTATGGGATTAGTACACACTTGTAATAAGTATGGGTATATGCAAGCACACACCAAGATCTTGCATGATTAAGAACAATTCTTTCCTAACAATATGATTATGGAAAGACAAGTTAGTGGAATTGCAAAATTGGGATTAGCAAAGTGAGTAAGCTTTCCATATTTGTATTAGGAAAATGAGGAACTTTTCGAATTTGAATTAGAAAAGTCTTGCTATGAGAGTAACATGCATCATCATACTTATCATATTTAAAACAACACATACCATCTTGCATATAACGCATAACATATTGCATATAGCACATAACATTTTTCATATCATCCGTTCATATGCCATGAGACCTTTGAATCATGGAATTAACATCAAGACCTCCCAAAATGACGGTTAAACATATGGGACCTCAACTAAGGAGCCTTATTTTGTAAACACAGAGTCTTCTTCATTCATTCATACATACTTGATTTCATTTCATTCATAGGCTAGTGTAAACACCAGCTATACATAGCATGTAGTTTAAGACTTTCATCAGGTTCGTTGTGCAATGATCAAGAATGACCTAGTGTCATTACTTGAGACTAGCTCACCTCTTGATTATCCTATCGTAACACCTTTGATATCATTCATTTCATTATGTGCATCTTTTGAGGCTGGCCTCATTCATTCATTGGGAACTTTAACTTTAATCGACATACATCATGTGAGCATCATGAAATCCAGTGTCTTCCCTACACCAAAAAGAGGTGGAATCACCAGCCAAAGTGACCCCAAACATGCTAGCGTACACGGGAATTGAACCCACCCAGATCCCTATATTGGCAGTATAAGTTTGAAGACTATGAGATATAAGGAGACCCATACCCGGCATGCCAGACTTTCTCATCTCATAAGAGTTACGTGAACCTCCGCCCTTCCCAAAAGAAGGCATCACCGTTAATAGCTAGTCTATCGGCACTCAGTATAAAGTTCCATTACATTCAACATATACATCATCAAAGCTGGCGTCTATTTATGAGGACATCATAGATTAATAGATGATTTCTCATCTCATCATTAGTATTAAGTGTGTTAATATCAATAGTTTCATTAGAGTGTTCATAGAGATTGGTCTCTTCATTAACTGTACACACTCATAGGTGAATACATTTTGGTAACATTGACATAGGCTTATTTTAGATTGATCTCATCTTTTACATTAGCCTCATATAATGTTGTCACCACTTTAATTAACATTAGCACATTCGCTCTTCATAATTACTCACCCCTTTTAAACTAAATCTTCATTTCATCATATGCCAATACACTTGGACATATAGTGTGTTTCACACTCTTACTAAACCCTTATAGGTTTTCATCATTTCATTGTTCATTTCATAATTTCATTGTTCATTTCGTCATGTACTAATGACCTTGGCCATTTAGTGTGTTTTACACTCTTATTTAACCCTTTTAGGGTTACATCATTTCATTAGAGACATCTTAGGTTCACTTAGTCTTAAACGTATGCTAAACTTATATGTCTATACATAAAAACATGAGGCTTCGTTCATAGTTCGTTTAAGTGATTCACATCTTTCTAAGATTATGTAGTACAAGACTTATACATCTTGTATGTATGCCAAGATCTCAATTTCGATCTAACTAGGTAGCATAATTATTGAATATTTAATTCATGTATGACTTATGTATCAATATGAAATTTGGTCAAGGGAACCCGATTTCGAATCCTTTGGACAACACATAAATATTTCATTTATTTTATTTTGATCCACACGTCTTGGGGACCCAAGTTCAAGCACCAACGCCTTAATTTTCTTTTATTTACATTTTCTCTTTCTTGGTCGACCCCCACAACCCCTTTTTATTTTAATTTCTTTTTCCATGGCGTCTTCGATTTGACTATGAGTTTGTGCAATCGAACCCTTACTACCTCACTTTATTTTTCATTTAACTCTCCTTTTCCACCTAGAGGTCGTGGATTTGATTCCCATGCCTCACACCTATTTTATCCTCATTTTTCTGTAAGCTTTACATAGAGGTTGTGGGTTCAAATTCCACTCCTCTCATTTATTATTATCATACATTATTTTCCTTCCCAAAACCATAGTTCAAATCACCTTCACCACATTCCTTTATTCTTCTATATTTTCATGGTTTTTAACGTGGTGAGGTCAAGGGTTCAATCCTCAATGATCTCACATATTTTTATTCATTTTTTCATAGCATGAAAATTCCCCTAGCTTGGCCGAAACTCATTATCAAGATGCTGGAAATTTTTTCTGCCTATTTTCTCACTTCTTTAACATTAAATGTTTAGACGTTTTGAAGTAGTTTTGAGTGAGTTCTTTGGTTTAATTTTCAAGATTTAATTTGATAAAGATATTCACTCAAATCAGCATCTTTAAATAACTTATGAACATCAAGATTTACATAAATATGTGTACATGAAATCCAATGAAGTAACATCATATTTTAGAGCCTTAAACCCGAGGCACATAGTCATTGTTCACATTGCACAAACATGCACATAGTTTCGGATCACATAGGTGATCCTTCATGCGATTTCAAACACACATACATGAACATATTCATCACGAAAACACAACACACGCCTAATATCTACCAGTAAACATACCCAACCTACGAATCCTTGGGAGCTAGTGATAGGGACATGCAACGGGGAACAACCCTAGTTTTCAGAATATATTCGTCTGAACCTTAGGGGTCTCTTGGGAAAGAGACCAAAAAATAAGAGAAATCATACCTTTTTTACGTTCAAACCTCGACATTCTGCCCAAAAACTTTTCCAAACACACATCCAACACCTAAAGTCCAACACCCCTCTCAATGGAAAACCTTCTTTTTGCCTACGTGATTGATTAACATTTGTTTTTCTTATATTTTGGTGTGATTTCTTAAAGTGTGAAGAACCTTGGTAATTTTATGCTCTTGAATGTTATTTGGCAGAGAGAAACGTTAATGGGAAAAGAGAATGATCATGAATGTTGAGGAGATAAACTTGAGAGAATTAGAGTTTTATTAGGCTTAGGAGTCTAGTTTAGGACTTAGTCAAATAAGGTTTTATTAAATGATAAAAAAATCTAATTCTTTTATTTTAAATAAGATAATAATAATAAATTTAAATTAATTACATTAACTTACCAACTTAAATTAAAACAAATTTAATTCATTACTTCCACTTAGGTTCGAACCGGGGTGGAGCAAGACTTTATTCTAAAGGCAAATTTTTGGCCTCTCTCCCCAAAATGCCCCTGCACCTTTTTAATTAAATAATTAATTATGTATTTGGGGTAATTATGATACTACCCTTAACCTCAAAAAATACTATTTTATC
The DNA here is from genome assembly GCF_036512215.1 of Solanum lycopersicum. Classification (NCBI taxonomy): domain Eukaryota; kingdom Viridiplantae; phylum Streptophyta; class Magnoliopsida; order Solanales; family Solanaceae; genus Solanum; species Solanum lycopersicum. The sequence goes on along the minus strand of NC_090808.1, from coordinate 44,793,003 downwards.
CCTAGACCCGCTAAACTTAAGATTTCTCCTTTTTAATTCCAGTAAAGACTCATCCGAGTAAATCTTCATATTCGGAAGCCCTTTATGGATGGACCAAACTTTTAATAGCTCAACTAACTCATCAAGTTAGTTGGCTTGGCTGTCGTAAGGGTTCAGAGGTCTGGTTCTACGCGCATCAATCCGTGTGAACCCAGTCTTATCGTAGGCATTGTAGGAACATTAAATATTATTTAGCATAGCCATTTTTAGGGTTGTTACCTTATCCCATTCTTAGGAACATTCGTCCCCAAATGACACTACTAACTGTTTCGCGTATTGCCAATCAGATCATAAAATAGTTACTGTACACAATCAAGAAATAGAAACAAAGAATGGAGAGATATGGAATCTTAGACTTAAGAGTAGGAAGTCTAACCTCAAGAGATGAAAAGATGGGGGTAGTGGGATCTCATATCAGCCTAGGCCTACCATGTAGCACCCTGAACAAGATGATTCCTCCAAAATACCTTCACAGTGGAAATCTCTTTGTTCCTCAGCCCCTTGACCTGTTTGTCTAAAATCTCAACAGGTACCTCTTCAAAGGATAAATTTTCATCAACCCCCAAACGTTCAAAAGGTAGAATCGATGTTGGATCGCCTAGGCACTTCTTTAACATGGAGACATGAAAGAGTGGATGCACAGAAGCTAGTTCCGCAGGAAATGCCAACTCATAGGCCACCTCTCCCACACGTTGTAGGATCTCATATGGCCCAACATACCTCGGACTCAACTTCACCTTCCTACTAAACCTCATCACCCCCTTCATAGGTGATATCTTCAAATAAACCTCGTCACAAACATCAAACTCTAAGGGCAATTTTTTGTTGTTTGCATAAGACTTCTGCCGACTTTAAGCAGTAGTCAACCTGTCCCTAATCACTCTAACCTTCTCTAAGGCCTCATGAATGATCTCTAGACCCAAAATGGATGACTCTCAAACCTCGAACCACCCAACTTGAGACCTACACCTCTTACCATACAGTGCCTCAAATGGTGCCACCCTAATGTTGGAGTGATAATTGTTATTATACGATAACTCTATCAAAGGAAGATTGTCGTCCCAACTACCCTTGAATTCAATTACACACACCCTCAACATTTCCTCCAATGTCTAAATGGTATGCTCTGCCTGCCCATATGTCTGAGGATGAAAGGCAATACTATGTTTCACCTGCATGCCTAATCTCTTCTAGAAGGATCTCACGAAATATGAAGTGAACTGAGCTCCTCTATTTGAAATGATAGACAAAGGAATCCCATATCACAATCATGCAAAGACTCGCATAATACTCAGCTTTATAAGTAGACTTCACAGGGATAAAGTTTGCAGACTTTGTCATCCTGTCCACGATAACCCATATGGAGTCATGCTGTCTTCCAGTCTTCGAAAGACCAACCACGAAGTCCATATTATTGGCTTCCTATTTCAATGTCGGAACCTTAATAATATGAGTATGACCGCCAGACTTTAGATGTTCTACAATTAGGACACTTGGCCATAAAATCTGCAATGTCCTTTTTCATGCCATCCCACCAATAGATCTGTTTAAGATTATGATACATCTTGGTGGAACCAGGATGTATGGAATATCTGGAACTATAGGACTCTGCAACGATCCTATTCTGCAATCATCCACATCTGGTACACATAACCTTTCCTAGTACATCAGTATATTGTCATCTCCCACAGCAAAAGAATCATTCATATTAACCAACTTTGAGTCCTTTAGCTCCAACAACACAACATCAAGGTGCTGATCCTCCTTGACTTCAACTACTAAAGATGATTCATAACTAGGATAAATTGAAACACCCCCACTAGTAGAGTCAATTACCCGCACACGCAGTCTTGCAAGTCTATGTATATCTTTAACCAATTCCTTCTTCTTATCCATGATTTGGGATGTACTTCACATTCTCATCCTACTCAAAGCATTAGCTACAACATTAGCCTTACCTGTATGGTAGTGGAAATTCAAGTCATAGTCCTTCAACAACTCCGACCATCTCCACTGACGTAGATTCAACTCTATTTGTGTGATATACTGGAGACTCTTGTGGTCTTTGAACACATCCACATGTACTCCATAAAAGTAGTGCGTCCATAATTTCAGTGCAAACACCACAACTGCCAACTCTAGGTCATGAGTGTGATAATTTTTCTCATGAACCTTGAGATAGCTGGACGCATTAGCTATCACCTTACTACCCTCCATTAGAATACAACCAAAACCAACCCTAGATGCATCATAATAAAGAGTGTAATTTTCACCACAGTTAGGCAAAGTAAGCACCGGGGCTAAAGTGAGTCTGTCCTTGAGATCCTGGAAACTCTACTCACAAGTCTTCGTCCATTGAAACATGGCCTTCTTCTTTGTCAAAGCTGCCCGTGAGGCACAATGGAAGAAAAACCCTCAACAAACCAGTGGTGGTAACTAGCCAATCACAAGAACCTAAGGATATCTGTGGGAGTAAGAGGTTTTAGCTAGTTCTTAACCACCTCAGTCCTCCTGGGATCTACCTCTACACATTGTCGGAAATAACATGACCCAGGAAAGTCATTGATCTAAGCCAGAATTTACACTTGCTAAATTTGGCATATAGCTTATGTTGTCTAAGTGCCTGTAAGGTTAGTCTCAAATTATGGTCATGCTCTTCCTTGGTCTTAGATTAGATGAGAATGCCATCAATGAATACTATGACGAATGAGTCAAGGTATTCATGGAAGACCCTGTTCATGAGATCCATAAATGCAGCAGGTGCATTTGTGAGACCAAATGAGATAACTAGGAACTCATAGTGACCATAACGAGTACAAAAGGCTGTCTTTGGGATATCTCCATACTTAACCCTGAGTAGATGGTACGCTGACTGAACATCAATCTTCGAGAAGAAACTACACTCTTGGAGTTGGTCATACAAGTCATCTATTATGGGAAATGGATACCGATTCTTCATAGTGACCTTGTTGAGCTGTCGATAATCGATACACATTTTTAGGGTTCCATCTTTGTTTTTAACAAACAACACTGGAGAGACCCAAGGGGATATGCTCAACTGAATGAAACCCTTACAAGTGAGATCTTTTAACTGCAACTTCAACTCTTTGATTTCAGCTGGAGCCATTCTGTAAGGAGGAATTGAAATTGGTTTACTATCGTGTTCTAAGTCGATACCAAAGTCCATCTCTCGAGGGGAGGGAACTCCAGGAAAATCATCAGGAAATACATCTTGGAAATCATTCACTACAGGCACTGAGTCTATGGAAGGAATGTCATGATATAAATCATTAACACTCACAAGATGACACAATAACCCCTTGGACATCATTTTATTGGCCTTAAGGTTCCAAATCAAGGGATTAGGATGACTCGAGTTGTACCCCTTCTAAACTAGCTCTTCTTCATTAGGGAAACGAAATCTCATAACCCTACTACGAAAATCCGTACAAACATAATAACTATGAATCCTGCCCATGCTAGAAAAATATCAAAATTGTGCATTGGTAACTCAACCAAGTATGCACACATAGTCTTACCACATACAATTATTGGGCATTTATTATGAACTCTATCATCTATTGCATTCCTCCTATTCGGACAATCTTTCATCATGTGACCCGGTTTGCCATAACTGTAACAAGTGTTGGAGCCCATCAGACACTCGCCTTCATGTTGCATGCCAGATTTTCAACAAAGTGGCCTCTCCTGAGCTGTAAAGTTTTATGAACTTTAGGGAGAAATCCTTGACTGACATCGAGCCCTACTTAAGGCTGATGAATTCCTAAACCTTTGCCTCCTTCATTTATCCAAGAAATAACCGCTCTAGAAGAGACATCTTAAAAAGATACAAAGTCATAGGACCTCTTTCTAAGACCCTTCTATCATGCAACACTTTATAGCAGGATTGAGCTACATCCCTTAGCTGGTAGAATGCCAACTCAGACTTTTCAACATCAATTAAACTCAATAGCCTAAGCTTGTAAAGTGATAGCTTGGGCAAGCTGTACCAACCTTGTCCTTACTTTTCCATCTGTCAACCCAGCTAGATTAACAGGCATCTCTATTCCAGCAGCTGGAGCCTAGGAAGGAACGTGAATTACCCCAGCAGCTGCTCCTCCAATCTCTCCGCGTGCTTTTCTCTTTGTATTCATCTTTTGGAAACTTAAAGAGTTGATGTTAGATACGCTCTTAACACCGAGAAATCCGACATTAGAGAAGGAACAATAAGATTAGAAGAAGGGAAATTTTCCTACGCATCATGCAATATCTAAATCAGGATAGTGGTGCATCATTATCATGAATTAGAAACTACTCAATGTGGTTGATGTGAACTTATTATCCTCAGAATTTAACCTAGTGCTCTGATATAAACTTTTTCATGACAAGAATCTAGACCACAGACGAGACCAGCATCGTTGACTCCTAAGAGGTTGCAGACCAGCCTACATACGTCATTCTTACTTCATGTAGGTTAGTTTTATAAGAAAATTTGAATTTTTTGTTTTCCTATTACATGCTAAAAATCTTAAACTTAACATTATGGGCGTTCACAAATCAACCATCTATAATAGAGTTAATCAAATGAAGGAATCAGTTCAAAATTTTACTAAACATATTTTTGCCAAAACGACACCAATACAAAGTCTAAACAAAAGCGGAAAGACACTAGTGGAATATGCTCCACTGGCTATATTCTATATCTAAGCTAACGACAGACATCTTCGAAAGCATAAGGGCCTACAAAGTCTTGATGAAAGCTCCATGTCCGGATAGCTGCAAATTCAACCTGTAAGCTCTAGCAACCATCTGTCCCTGCACCTAAAATTGTAGAATTTTATGGGATTAGTACACACTTGTACGAAGTATGGGTATATTAAAATACACGCCAAGTACATGCATGATTAAGAACAAATCTTTCCTAACAACATGATTATGGAAAGACAAGCCAGTGGACTTGCCAAATTGGGATTGATAAAGTTAGTGAGCTTTCCAAATTTGTATTAGAAAAGTGAGTGAACTTTCCAAATTTGGATTAGGAAAGTGAGTGAACTTTCTGAATTTGGATTAGGAAAGTTATGCCATGAGATTAACATGCATCATCATACTTATCATATTGCACACATCACATAACATCATGCATATAGCACATAACATATTACATATAGCACATAACATTTTTCATATCATTCGTTCATATGCCATAAGACCCTTGAATCATAGACTCAACATAAAGATCTACCAAAATGAGGGCTCAACATATGGGACCTCAACTAGGGAGCCTTCTTTAGCAAACATAGATTCTGCTTCATTCATTCATACGTACTTCATTTCATTTCATTCATAGGCTAGTGTGAACACCAGCTATACATAGGATGTAGTTTAATACATTCATCGGGTTCTCTGTGAAATGATAAAGAATGACCTAGTCTCTACTTGAGTCTAGCTCAACTCTTGATTATCCTATGCTAACACCTTTGGTATCAGTCATTTAATTATGTGCATCATTTGAGGCTGTCCTCATTCATTCATTGGGAACTTTAACATTAAACAACATAGATCATGTGAGCATCATAAAATCTAGTATCTCCCCCACACCGAGAAGAGGTGGAATCACCAGCAAAGGTGACCCAAAACATGCTAGCGTACATGGGAATTGAACCCTGCCACATCCCTATATATTGGCAGTATAGATTCAAAGACTAGGAGATATAAGGAGACACTTACCCGGCATGTTGAACAGTCTCATGTCATGAGAGTTACGTGAACCTCCGCCCTTCTCGAAAGAAGGCATCACTGTTTATAGCTAGTCTATCGGTTCTCAGTATAAGGTTCCATTACAATAAACTCATACATCATGGAAGTTGGATTCTAATATGAGGACATCATAGCTCAATAGATAATTTCTCATCTCATCATTAGTATTAAGTGTGTTGATATCAATACTTTCGTTAGAGTGTTCATAGAAACTGGTCTCTTCATTAACTGTACACACTCATATGTGAGTACGTTTTGGTAACATTTACTTAGGATTATTTGAGATTGATCTCATCTTTTACATTAGCCTCATATCATATTGTCACCACATTAATTAACATTACCATATTTGCTCTTCATAATTACTCACCCCTTTTTAAGTGAATGCTCATTTCATAATATGCAAATGCACTGGGCCAATTAGTGTGTTTCACACTCTTACTTAACCCATCTCAGGTTTCATTATTTCATTGTTCATTTCATCATTTGATTGTACGTTTCGTTATTTACCAATGCACTTGTCCATTTAGTGTGTTTTACACTCTTACTTAACCCTTGTAGGGTTACATCATTTCATTATATACATCTTAGGTTCACTTATTTTTAAAACATATGCTAGACTTATGGGTCTATACATACAAGCCATAAGGTTTCATTTATAGTTCGTTTAAGTGATTCATTTATTCCTAAAATTATGTGGTACAAGGCGTATTCTTCTTGTATGTATGCCAAGATATCAATTTCGATATAAGTAGGTAGAATAATTCTTGACGTATGACTTATGTATCAATACTTAATTTGGGCAAGGGAACCCGGTTTCAAATCCCTACGACAACACTTACATTTTTGTCATTTTATTTTATTTTGATCCACACGACTTGGGGACCCAATATCAAGCCCCAACGCCTTCATTTTCTTTTAGTTTATTTTATTTACATTTTAACTTTCTTGGCCCTAGGGTTGTGTGATCGAACCCCCACACCCCCTTTTTATTTTAATTCCTTTTTCCATGGCTTCTTCGAATTTACTATGAGGTTGTGGGTTCGAACCCCCACAACCTCATTTTATTTTCCATTTAACTTTCCATTTCCGCTTAGAGGTCGTGGGTTCTATTTTCATGCCTCACACCTATTTCATCCTAATTTTTCTATAAACTTTACGTAGAGGTTTTGGGTTTGAACCCCACTCCTCTGATTTCTTATTTTGATACATTATTTTCCAGCCCAAAACCATGGTTTGAATCACCTTCACCACATTCCTTTTTACTTCTATATTTTCATGGTTTTGAACGCGGTGAGGTCACGAGTTCAATCCTCAGTGGTCTCACATATTTTTATTCATTTTTTCATAGCATTAAAATTCCCCTAGCTTGGCCATAACTCATTAACAAGATGCTTGAAATTTTTGCAGCCTATTTTCTCACTTCTTTAACATTAAATGTTTAGACATTTTAAGTAGTTTTTAGTGAGTTCCTTAGGTGCATTTTCATGATTTAATTCCATAAAGAATTGCACTCAAATCATCATCTTTACATCACAGATGAACATCACAATTTACATAAATATGTGTATATGAAATACAAAGAACTAACATCACATGTTAGAGCCTTAAACCCGAGGCACATAGTCATGCTTCACATTGCACACACATGCACATAGTTTCAGATAACATAGGTGATCCTTCATTCGACTTCAAACACACATACATGAAATTTTCATCACACAAACACAACACACGCCTTATATCTACCATCAAACATACCCAACCAACAAATCATTGGGAGCTAGTGACAGTGCGTGCAACGACGAACAACCCTAGTTTTCGGAGTAGATTCATATGAAACTTAGGAGTATCTTGGGAAACGGAACAACAGATAAGAGAAACCATACTTTTTTGACATTCAAACCTCTATTTTCTTCCCAAAAACATCTTCAAACAAACGTCCAACACCAAAAGTCCAAAACCCCAGTCGACGGAAAACCTTGTTTTTCCTACTTGATTGATTAATATTTAGTTTTCTTATATTTTCGTTTGAGTTCTTCATGTGTGAAGAACCTTGTTCATTATATGTTCTTGAATGTTAATTGTCAAATAGAAATGTGAATAGGAAAAGAGAATGATCGTGAAAGTTTTATTAGGCTCAGGAGTCTAGTTTACGATTTAGTCAAATAAGGTTTTATTAAATGATAAAATATCTGATTCCCTTTTATTTAAGATTAGATAATTATGATAAATATTAATTAATTACAATAATATACCAACTTAAATAAAAAAAATTAATTCATTGCTTCCACCTAGGTTCAAACCCGGTTGGAGCAAGATTTCACTCTAAGGGCCAATTTTTGGCCCTCTATCCCAAAAATGACCCTCAACCTTATTAATTAAATAATTAATTATATATTTAGGATAATTAAGATACTACCCTTATCATGGAAAAATACAATTTTACCCTTAGACCCTCCAAACATAAGATTTCTTTATTTTAAGTCCGTCAAAGACTTATCCAAGTAATCTTCATACCCGACAACTCTACATTGCTGGATCCAACATTTTACTAGCTCAACTAATTCCCCAAGTTAGTATGTTTTGCTGTCGTAAGGGTTCAGATGTCTGGTTTTACTTGCATCAATCTGTGTGAACCTGTCTAATAGTAGGCATTCTATGCAGATTAAACATTATTTAGCATAGCCATTTTTAGGGTTGTTACAAAGTGTATGAATTGCCAACAAGTAAAGGCCGAACACCTAAAGCCAGTTGTCTTACTACAAGAGATCTAGATTCCAACTTGGAAGTGGGAAGACATCAATATGGACTTTGTAGTGGGTTTACCCCATAGCCAAAAGTCCTATGATTCCATATGGGTGGTTGTGGATCGATTGACTAAATCCGTTCGCTTTTTCTCTGTTAAGTCTTCATATTCAGTGTAAGATTATGAAAAAAAATTCCTAGATGATATTGTGTGACGCCATGTAATTTCGTTATCCATTATATTGGATCGGGGCACATAATCACATCTAGATTTTGAAGGTCATTTCAAAAAAGGTTAGGTACTACGATGAAGTTGAGCACCACTTTTTATCCCCAAATGGATTGTCAAGCGGAGCGTACGATACAAAACCTTGAAGATATGCTTAGAGCTTGCATTATTAATTTTAAAGGGAGTTGGGATAGGCATTTACCTTTCGTTGAGTTTGCATACAACAATAGTTTTCATTATTCCATTTCCATGGCTCCCTATGAAGCCTTGTATGGTAAGAGGTGTAGGTCTTCTATTGGATGGTTTGAAGTGGTTGAGGCATCACTTCTTGGTCCTTAGTTGATTTATAAGACTTTGAAAAAGGTTCATATTATATGGAACCGCTTGCCAATAGCCTATAGTCGGCAAAAGTCTTATGCCAATAATAGGAGAGGGGATTTGGAGTTTGAAGAAAGTGATAAGGTGTATTTAAAAATTTCCCGAATTAAAGGGGTGGTTAGGTTTTACAAGAAAGGGAAATTGAGTCCTCGTTATGTGGGTCCCTATGACATCTTGCAAAGGGTTGGTAAGGTTGCCTATGAATTGAAACTACCTAGTGAATTTGCTTGGGTTAATCCGATTTTTCATGTTTCTATGTTGAAAAAGTGTATCGGTGATCCCGAGTCCATTCTTCCTAGTAAAGGTCTTGGTGTCAAGGATAACCTCTATTATGAGGAAGTTCCAATTTAAATTCTTTATAGGAAAGTTAAGACGTTAGGAATAAAGAGGTAGTATCCGTAAAAGTGTTATGGAAAAATCAATGAGTTGAGGATGATACATCAGAGGCCAAGGCTGATATGAAGTCCGTTATCCTCGTATTTTTGAGAATTAATGTTAGCCATTCTTTTTATTGTATAATCATGACAAAGATTTGTGTTTCTTGATTTTCTGGTGAAGTGTTGCAAAAATTACATTTTTGAAAACCTTACAGTAAGTTTTACAGTGAAGTCACTGTAGTATTGATATTAAAACATGAAATTTTGCTTTTTGCTTGATTTGAGTTATCTTATATTTTTTGATAGTGTGAATCATCATGAAATAAGAGGTAGAATGTTGTTAACTTGTACTTGATGCTAATTGACTCATATGATATACAATGAGCTCATAAAAGTTGTTAGAAGGAAATGTCTCATGATGAAGTGTTTTGAGCCTTATATGTGGTAATATGAGTTTTGATATTTGTCTTGTTGAAGTCACCAGATTTGTGTTAAATGGATATTGTTGATTTTTTGGGCTTCTAGTCTTGGGTCGATTTCTTCCTTTAAAAGAGTTTTAGTGTCATTCAGGGACGAATGTTCCTAAGCAGGGGATATTGTAACACCTTGAAAATCCAAGACTCATGGTAAAGTCTAACATAGGTGTCATAAAGTCTAAACACTATTTCTAAGTCCACTTTTATTGAATATAGGTCATTTATAAGGTGTAAGAACCAAAACATCCCAAAACATCTGGGAAGTTGCTTCAAAGGGATATTAATGTGTCTTAGACTTTTTACTAACTTTTAAGAGTCAGAAATGTACTAAAATGGGTGGAAAGGAGCTAACTGGTGTTTGATTTGCATCATGATTGAAACGTCCGAGTACGACTCCCCAAGGATAAACCAAGGGCCCTCGAGGAGGACCCCTGCAATTTGATGCAGCATTACCTGGCAGTCTGCACCAACGAGGCAGATGACGGTCCGTAATTGTCTCAATGGGGAGTCGAGGCCACCATAGTCCCATACTAGGAAAGATTTGTGAAGTCCATTGCTTACCTAGCTACTGTTACACGCGACGTAAGGGGTTGACGGGGCATCGAGGACACCGTCACCCCATACTGAGAAAAAATTGAGAAAGCCCTCGCCTGCAAAGTCTCTTATAGAGACGATGGAAGTGCAGGATGGAGGGGGGTTGTATGTCGACCCACCGATGGACCGTCGACGGGGTCTCATCAGTGAGGGTCGAATTTTACAATGAATTTAAATGATTTTATTCAATTAATCAAGTGGTTTAGGGGTTAGTTAGTGATTAAAGGGAAACTAATTAAGTTAATTAAGCCCCTGTATAAATACCCTTAACCCTCATTAACCTAAAGACAACTTTCAAAATAAACTCTATTCTTTCTCTCTTATTTCTCTCTTTACAAGAACTCACCATTGAAGGCTAGGAAGGACTAGGGTTTTTGGGCTGGAAAAGGGTAGATTCTTCATCAAATTGTTGAGAAACATTAAGGTATGGGTTCTATTCACATTTGAAATCCTTTCCTCAAAGGGTTCCTTCAAAATAGATTTCAAAAAGTTGAGTTTTTTATAGGTTTCATTAAATTTTGAAATTGAAGTTATGGATAGAGTTGTTACTGAATTCTAAGGGTTATATTCAGCAGATTTACATGTAATTCAACTTGTTTATGATAATTGTTGATGGGTTGTTTTAATTGAAGAATATGATCCTCTATCCCTAACCCTAGGTAGTGATCTTGACCTATATTGTATTGTGATAATTCAATTGATTTGGTTGTTTATTAGATTACTATTATATGGTGATATTATGGTTGAATTAAGGTTAATTATAGGACTATCATTCTAGTTCTTTATACATAATTTAGGTTATAAATTATAATGTGAAATTAGCCTATGTATCGTGTCTGAAGTTGTGATCTAAAGATGAATTGTGTTATAAAGATGCTATTGGCCTTGTTATTCTATTAGTTATCATTGTGCTATGATGTTACTCCACAATTATGATTGAGTTATGGATTGATGGTAAGGCCTTGATGATAGACTATGAGAAAGGCTTGGTAAATCTTAGAATCTCGATCTTTACTTCCAATTGTAATGAATTGTCGTTAAGCCATCATATTACATTGGAGTATGATTTATACTAGGATTATATGGTAGTATGATGTTAAATTGAAATGTATTGACTATGTTGTAAGGTTTATTAAGGTGTATGTGGTATAAGGATGGTGAAAACTATCAATGTGCCTTAATATGTTATGAAACTCTAATATGTTGACCTCACTTATATGAATTGTGATGAAAGGACTTATACTCGTACAAATTCTTATTGATCTATTGATGATGATGATGATTATACAATGGGTATGCTGGCCTAAATTAAGTTATGATTGATAATTAAAGGCTTGAGTAATTTAAAAAAGGGACTCTAGCTTAGCACCGAGTGAACTAGATAGAGAAATGTCCCTTCCCACATAGGGAAGGTAGGACCACTAAATCACTCTTGAGAATGGAGATCATAATGCATGGCGCATAAAGAGGGTCCCAACTAAATCTCCTAGTTTTTTAACTATGTTGCTTCTATAGGAATACTAGCTAGTGGATCAACGTAATTTCTATGTTTTATGTTTTGGTAATACCTTGGAAAATAGTCAGCCTTCTTTTGTTGTAGGGTTTTATAACACCGGATTCCACACTATCTCATGTGGTCTATGTCGGTTAGGGCAAGAAATTCCCAAAAGGTAAAATAAGTTAAAGGATTTGAACTCTAACATGGATAACTTAAGGGGTCTAGCTTAGTTTATGTAGGGGTATGTGACTCTACCTAGACATTGCACAAGTTAATCTTGAGGGGAGTCTTAGGAGGAGATTCTTATATGTTTATGTTATGATAATATATTATGTATATATGATGACCATGTCATATTGTTGATACTATATGTTGATTTGCTCATTTATGAATATTCCTTGGATTATAATGATAATATAAGATGAAATGTAAGCCTAAATTCCATGATATGTAAAGTTGGACTTTAGTCGTGTTTTCAGGTTGAGGACACATCATTGAGTAAGGTTATGGGGCTTTGCTTGGTCATTGCATTTGTTGACTTGATAAGGACTTGTGAGTAGTTGTCTTTGTTATTATGATATGTTTAACTATTATTCATTCTTGTGATTTGTCACGACCCAAACCGGGTTGCGACTGGCACCCACACTTACCCTCCTATGTGAGCGAACCAACCAATCTAACCTTAACATTTCAATATAATATCAACAGAAAGTAATGCGGAAGACTTAAACTCATTAAATAAAGACCAATTCATTAACTTCTAAAATTCAACATCTATTATTCCCCAAAATCTGGAAGTCATCATCACAAGAACATCTACGATCAAATGACTAAAATAAGAGTATTCTAAAAGCTAAAAATACATAAGAAGTTAGTCCATGCCGGAAGTTCAAGGCATCAAGACTTGAAGAAGAAGATCCAGTCCAAGCTAGAAGCATTAGCTCACCCTGAATTTCCAATGTAGTAAGACTGGCTTGAATTACTGTTGAGTTGAAGACGATGGCACGTTTGCTGCACTCCACAAATAAACAAGAAGAGAACATAAAAGTAGGGGTCAGTACAAAACACGGGTACTGAGTAGATATCATCGGCCAACTCAAAATAGAAATCAATATATACCGAGTAATATCATAAAATCAACTATGATACTCAACATGTAGCAACAACAAATACTATATCATTAACAATTACCGTCAAGTTCACACATGAGGACTCAAGCCTCGATACCATACTCATTTGGGAATCATGTTAATTAGATTGAGTATATTAACATCTTTCAAGATTCATTATCTTTATTTCCCTTGTGCCGGTACGTGACACTCCGCTCCATCAATATTCATTAATCCTCTTGTGTCGGTACGTGACACTCCGATCCCCTAAGTCTATGTGTCGGTTCGTGACACCCGATCCCCTAAATCTATGTGTTGGTTCGTGACACCTGATCCCCTAAATCTACGTGTCGGTTCGTGACACCCGATCCCCTAATACTACGTGTCGGTTCATGACACCCGATCCCCTAATACTACGTGTCGGTTCGTGACACCCGATCCCCTAATACTACGTGTTGGTTCGTGACACCCGATCCCCTAATACTACGTGTCGGTTTGTGACACCCGATCCCCTAAATCTACGTGTCGGTTCGTGACACCCGATCCCCTAATCTTCTTCCATCAATTCATCAAGCCTTCTTTCTTACCAAGGCATCATCAATTCCATTATTTTAGTTCATCACGCCTTCTTTTATACCTAGGCCTCATCATTAACAAAGAGATTAAGATTTTGCAAGATTTGGGATTCAATAACTTCATCATGCTTATATAATCACAATTATATAATTACATTCATGCAAGCATACAATTAAGCACATAGCAGGGTTTACAATATTATCAATACATATCATTCTCTATTAAGAGTTTACTACGAATATCGTAAGAGAAACCATAACCTACCTCCACCGAAGAATTGCGATCAACAAGTTATCTTCTCAAAATCCTTGCTATCCTCTTGGTTTCTCTTTCTTTTTCTGTTTTCTCTTTGTTCTTTCTATTTTTCTTATTCAAACCCTCTTTCTTTTACCCTAATTAACATATAATCAAGTGTAAAAGATGGCAATAATAACCCACTAATTAACTTAAGGTTACCTCTTTTAACCCCCAAGTAATTAGACTTATTAACATTAACCCACTAACCTTATAATTAAAGCAGGAATAGTAAAAAACATCCCTTAAAACGTATCAAGAAATCCGACCCAGATTGGGATTTCGCAGTCTATGACGGCCCGTCGCGCCTGTGACGGCCCGTCGCGCCTGTGACGGCCCGTCGCGCCTGCGACGGTCCGTCCTGCTGCCAGTCACAGATTTCAGAGACTCAATTTCTCTGAAGAATCTGTGATGGTCCGTCACACCTGTGACGGTCCATCCTGCCATTCCGTTACGAAGTTCAGAGAGTCAATTTCAGTACCCAATTTTCAGTTTTTCTAAGTGTTTTGAAACGAGACTCTGCGACGGTCCGTCGTGCCCATGATGGTCCGTCGTGGGGTCCGTCGCCTCAGCCTATTTTTCCTGAAATAAAATCTGCTGCTCAAAACGACTAAACAGGTCGTTACATTAGATACCAATTTACCCATCGTTCGTCCCCGAACGATCACCAGAAGGAGAATAAGAGCGAAAAGGAGTACCTGAATCTGTGAACATGTGTTGATATCTTTCTCGCATATCAACCTCCTTCTCCCAAGTGACTTCTTCAACGGGTCGATTCTTCCATTGAACTTTGATGGATGCAATCTCCCTTGATCTCAACTGGCGAATTTCTCTATCTAGAATAGCAACAGGCTCCTCCTCATAGGACAAATTCCCATCAAGCAAAACTGAATCCCAACGGATAATATAGTTTCCATCCCCATGGTATCTTTTCAACATCGACACATGGAATACCGGATGTACTCCAGACAGCCCTGGAGGCAAGTCTAACTCATAAGCCACCTCCCCTACTCGCTTAAGTACTTCAAATGGACCAATATACCTTGGGCTAAGTTTACCTCGCTTACCAAATCGCATCACCCCTTTCATTGGCGAAACCTTCAACAAGACTTGTTCACCCTCAATGAACTCCAAGTCTCTAACCTTTCGATCTGCATACTCTTTCTCTCTACTTTGAGCCGCTAACAACTTTTCTTGAATAGATTTCACTTTATCTAACGATTCTCTCAGAAGGTCAGTACCCCAAGGTCTAACCTCAAATGCATCAAACCACCCAATGGGAGACCTACATCTCCTACCATACAATGCTTCAAATGGAGCCATATCAATGCTCAAGTGATAGCTATTATTGTATGAAAATTCCGCTAAAGGTAAGAAGTTATCCCAATGGCCACCAAATTCTATCACGCACGCACGAAGCATATCCTCCAACACTTAAATCGTTCGCTCAGACTGACCATCGGTCTGAGGATGAAACGCAGTACTAAGGTCCAACCTAGTACCCAATTCCGCATGCAATGTTTTCCAAAACTTAGAAGTAAACTGTGTACCTCTATCTGATATGATGGATAGTGGAACCCCATGCAATCGAACGATTTCTGAGATATAGATCTTGGCTAACTTCTAGGTATTGTAAGTCACCTTAACCGGAATAAAATGAGCAGACTTAGTTAACCTATCAACAATAACCCAAATAAGGTCATACTTACCTATTGTCCTTGGAAGACAAACCACAAAGTCCATTGTAATTCTTTCCCACTTCCATTCTGGAATGGGCATTCTCTGAAGTGTTCCTCTGGTCCTTTGGTGTTCGTACTTTACTTGTTGACAGTTTGGACACTTGGCAATAAAGTCAACAATATCATGCTTCATTCTACTCCACCAAAAGTGTTGCTTTAGGTCACGATACATCTTGGTTGCACCCGGATGTATAGAATACCTTGAACTATGAGCCTCTGTCAGAATAGTGTTGATCAAATCATCGACGCGGGGTACACATACCCTTCCCTTGATCCTCAAAACACCTTCCTCATAGATTTGTGCTTCCTTAGCCTCTCCTATCAATACCTTATCTTGAATTCTGCGCAGTTTCTCATCATCAGACTGTCTTCCCTTAATCTTGTCAAGAAAGGAAGATCTTGCCTCCACAGAAGCCAACAATCCTCCCTTCTCATTTACTTGTAATCTCATCAAGTCATTAGCTAGAATCTGAACCTCTCTAGCCAATGGGTGTCTAGAATCTTGCAAGTGATCTAGACTTCCCATGCTTCCCGCCTTTCTACTTAAAGCATCCGCTACAACATTCGCTTTTCCCGGATGATACAAGATAGTGATATCGTAGTCCTTTAGTAGCTCCATCCATCTCTGTTGCCTCAAGTTCAAATCCTTCTGAGTAAAGACATACTGAAGGCTACGATGATCCGTGTAGACCTCACACTTAACCCCATATAAATAGTGTCTCCATTGCTTTAATGCAAACACTACCGCGGCCAATTCCAAATCATGAGTTGGATAGTTACGTTCATGCGCTTTTAATTGTCTTGAAGCATAAGCAATCACATTCTTCTCTTGCATTAGCACTACACCCAAACCCGAATAGGATGCATCACAATAGACAATGAAATTCTTACCTTCCACTGGCAAGGTGAGAATGGGTGCGGTAGTCAACAGAGTCTTGAGCTTCTGAAAGCTTTCTTCACACTCATCCGACCATACAAATGGAACATTTTGCTTAGTCAAGTTTGTCAGTTGGGAAGCAATAGAAGAGAATCCCTTAACAAATCGGCGGTAGTAGCTAGCTAACCCAACAAAGCTCCGTATTTCTGACACATTAGTAGGTCTTACCCAATTCTTTACTGTCTCAATCTTACATAGATCCACCATCACTCCCTTCTTAGAGACCATGTGTCCCAAGAAGGACACTGAATCTAGCCAAAACTCACACTTGGAGAATTTGGCATAAAGCTTCTTCTTCCTCAACAACTCTAACACCATTCTCAAATGCTCCTCATGTTCCTTCTTGCTCTTTTAGTATATCAGTATATCATCAATAAATACGATCACGAAGAGGTCCATATATGGCTTAAAAATCCCGTTCATCAAGCTCATGAACGCAGCAGGGGCATTCGTAAGACCAAAAGACATCACTACAAATTCGTAATGCCCATACCTCGTTCGAAAAGCAGTCTTTGGCACATCCGTTGCCCGTATTTTCAATTGATGATAACCGGATCTCAAGTCAATCTTAGAGAAGACACAAGAACCTTGTAACTGATCGAACAAGTCATCAATGCGGGGAAGAGGGTACTTGTTCTTTATGGTTACCTTGTTCAACTGCCGGTAGTCTATGCACATCCGAAAACTCCCATCCTTCTTCTTCACAAACAAAACCGGAGCACCCCAAGGAGATGCACTTGGTCTAATAAAGCCTTTGTTTAACAACTCTTGAAGTTGGGCTTTTAACTCTCTTAACTCCGCGGGAGCCATTCTATAAGGGGGTATCGAAATGGGGCGAGTACCCGGTTCAAGGTCAATACAGAAAACAATATCCCTATCTGGTGGCATACCAGGAAGATTTGCAGGGAACACATCCAGAAACTCACGGACCACCGAAACTGACTCAATCGAAGGTACTTGGGTAGTGTCATCCTTGAGATGTGCCAAGAAAGCTAAACACCCTTTACTAACTATTTTCTTAGCACGAAGAAAGGATATGATACGCACCGTATTGGAAGTGTAGTCACCCTCCCACACTAACGGATCTGTCCCAGGCTTGGCTAACGTCACCGTTTTAGCATTACAATCCAAGATCGCAAATTGCGGAGAAAGCCAAGTCATACCCAGAATTACAT
This sequence comes from Solanum lycopersicum, assembly GCF_036512215.1. Lineage (NCBI taxonomy): Eukaryota > Viridiplantae > Streptophyta > Magnoliopsida > Solanales > Solanaceae > Solanum > Solanum lycopersicum. The sequence goes on along the minus strand of NC_090808.1, from coordinate 44,775,077 downwards.
CAAAATCATCCATTTCTAAGATAACCAAATCTACATAAGTGTTGCTCCCCACAAATTTCACCAAACAAGACCTATATACCTTTTCAACTACCACAGACTCACCCACTGGAGTAGAAACACGAATAGGCATATCAAGTAATTCACAATGTAAGTTTAGACCATTAGGAAATGAGGAAGATACATAAGAAAATGTGGATCCAGGATCAAACAATACAGAAGCCATGCAATCACAAACCAGAAGATTACCTGTGATGACAGCATCAGATGCCTCCGCTTCAGTCCGCCCAGGGAAAGCGTAACAATGGGCCCTATCGTTTGTCTGTCCATTGCCCCTACCATGTTGTGATGTAGTGGCTCCAGTTTGCCCATCACCTCGACCATTTTGGTGACCACCATTACCTCGACCACCACGTCCTCTAGAATAACGGCCTCTACCATGACCACCTCTACCTCTAGCCATTGGGGGTCTATAACTCTGTTTTGGACAATTCCTCCTAATATGTCCAGTCTCCCCACATCCATAACACTCTCCGGAGTCAAACATAGGTCTCTCAGAGAAGTGTTGACTAGTCTGAGGTGGACCCCCAACTACAGTCTGTAGTAAAGACTGAATTGGTCGAACTGAGTAACCTCCGGAACCCTGTCCTCTAGAGTAAGAACCATTAAACTCACCTCCCTTTCGAAACCTCTTTGATGTCAATGCCATGGTGAATTCATCTGGCTTCACTCCTTCCACCTCTACCACGAAATCTACCACTTCTTGGAAGGATTTTGCCATAGCCGCTACCTGTAAGGCTGAAATCCACACCTCTGACCTCAACCCCTTCACAAAACGACGAATCCGCTCTTGTGGACTGAAACAAAGTTGGGTGGCATATCTGGATAGTGCACGAAACTTAGCCTCATATGCATTGACCGACATCCTACCTTGCTCTAGGCTCAAGAACTCATCCCTTTTCATATCCCTCAATGTCCGAGGGATATACTTCTCCATAAACAAGCTAGAGAATGACGCCCAAGTCATAGGTGGTGCTTCTGTTGGTTGACACTCAACATGTTACCACCACCACATTTTGGCGTTCCCTTGAAACTGATAACTCACGAACTCAACACCAAACCGTTATACAATACCCATCTTGTGTAGTAGCTCATGACAGTCAACCAGAAAATCGTAAGCATCCTCAGATTCAGTACCCTTGAAGACTGGAGGTTTCAATTTCAAGAACTTACTGAAAAGTTCATGCTGATCATTTGTCATTATAGGACCAGTAGTCAGACGTGGAAACGTGCCTATATCTAATGAGGCATCCATACGAGGAGCCATAGTGGCTGCATGTTGTACCTCTGAAACTGGAGGTGTTGGTGCAGAAAACACTGGAGGTGCCTGACCTTGATCAGACAACCCACTGAGATAGGCGAGAACCTGATTGATCATCTCTGGGGTAGGTTGGGGTGGCAATCCCTCATTCTGCACTTGTTCATTTTCCCCATCCTCCCCTTCTCTTATTACTTCCTCAGTCGGTGGAGGAGTCACTGCCGTAGTATCATATGGGCTAGGTGCTCGTCCTCTTTCCCTAGAAGACATCCTCACGCGACCTCTAACAGGGCCTCTTGCCGCTGCTCTTCCTCGAGCTACAGCCCCAGTGGCTGGCTCAGACGCACCCTGTCCCGCTGGTGCTGGTGTTGGTGTTGGCGTAGTCGTCGCTCTAGTTCTAACCATCTGCGAAATAGAGTGAAGATGGTCAGATATCAATTTGTATCACTTAGATACCAATTGGACCCAAGTAATAGAACAAAAGAAGAAAGAAAGAATGGAATTTTCCTAAAGTCTTATAGCCTCTCAAGGAAAAGTAAAGGCGTCCCCCTACCGTTCCTTAAGACTCTACTAGACTCGTTCTTGTGTGATGAAACCAAAGAACCTAATGCTCTGATACCAAGTTTGTCACGACCCAAACCGGGTTGCGACTGGCACCCACACTTACCCTCCTATGTGAGCGAACCAACCAATCTAACCTTAACATTTCAATATAATATCAACAGAAAGTAATGCGGAAGACTTAAACTCATTAAAGAAAGACCAATTCATTAACTTCTAAAATTCAACATCTATTATTCCCCAAAATCTGGAAGTCATCATCACAAGAACATCTACGATCAAATGACTAAACTAAGAGTATTCTAAAAGCTAAAAATACATAAGTAGTTAGTCCATGCCGGAAGTTCAAGGCATCAAGACTTGAAAAAGAAGATCCAGTCTAAGCTAGAAGCATTAGCTCACCCTGAATTTCCAATGTAGTAAGACTGGCTTGAATTACTGTTGAGTTGAAGACGATGGCACGTTTGCTGCACTCGACAAATAAACAAAAAGAGAACATAAAAGTAGGGGTCAGTACAAAACACGGGTACTGAGTAGATATCATCGTCCAACTCAAAATAGAAATCAATATATACCGAGTAATATCATAAAATCAACTATGATACTCAACATGTAGCAACAACAAATACTATATCATTAACAATTACCGTCAAGTTCACACATGAGGACTCAAGCCTCGATACCATACTCATTTGGGAATCATGTTCATTAGATTGAGTATATTAACATCTTTCAAGATTCATAATCTTTATTTCTCTTGTGTCGGTACGTGACACTCCGCTCCCTCAATATTCATTAATCCTCTTGTGTCGGTACGTGACACTCCGATCCCCTAAGTCTATGTGTCGGTTCGTGACACCCGATCCCCTAAATCTATGTGTCGGTTCGTGACACCCGATCCCCTAAATCTACGTGTCTATTCGTGACACCCGATCCCCTAATACTATGTGTCAGTTCGTGACACCCGATCCCCTAATACTACGTGTTGGTTCGTGACACCCAATCCCCTAATACTACGTGTCGGTTCGTGACACCCGATTCCCTAATACTACGTGTCGGTTCATGACACCCGATCCCCTAATACTACGTGTCAGTTCGTGACACCTGATCCCCTAAATCTACGTGTCGGTTTGTGACACCCGATCCACTAATCTTCTTCCATCAATTCATCAAGCCTTCTTTCTTACCAAAGCATCATCAATCCCATTATTTTAGTTCATCACGCCTTCTTTTATACCAAGGCCTCATCATTAACAATGATATTAAGATTTTGCAAGATTTGGGATTCAATAACTTCATCATGCTTATATAATCACAATTATATAATTACATTCATGCAAGCATACAATTAAGCACATAGAAGGGTTTACAATATTATCAATACATATCATTCTCTATTAAGAGTTTACTACGAATATCGTAAGAGAAACCATAACCTACCTCCACCGAAGAATTGCGATCAACAAGTTATCTTCTCAAAATCCTTGCTATCCTCTTGGTTTCTCTTTCTTTTTCTGTTTTCTCTTTGTTCTTTCTATTTTTCTTATTCAAACCCTCTTTCTTTTACCCTAATTAACATATAATCAAGTGTAAAAGATGGCAATAATAACCCACTAATTAACTTAAGGTTACCTCTTTTAACCCCCAAGTAATTAGACTTTTTGACATTAACCCACTAACCTTATAATTAAAATAGGAATAGTAAAAAAGGTCCCTTAAAACGTATCAAGAAATATGACCCAGACTGGGATTTCACAGTCTGTGATGGCCCGTCGCGCCTGCGACGGTCCGTCCTGCTGCCCGTCACAGAGTTCAGAGACTCAATTTCTGTGAAGAATCTGTGACGGTCCGTCACACCTGTGACGGTCCGTCACACCTGTGACGGTCCGTCCTGCCATTCCATTACGATGTTCAGAGAGTCGATTTCAGTACCCAATTTTCAGTTTTTCTAAGTGTTTTGAAACGAGACCCTGCGACGGTCCGTCGTGCCCATGACGGTCCATCGTGGGGTCCGTCGCCTCAGCCTGTTTTTCCAGAAATAAAATCTGCTGCTCAAAACGACTAAACAGGTCGTTACAATATTATTCCTTGATGTTGTGGTTGTAGTAAATCATGATTCTAAGTGTGGTGCGATAAGTGTTACTTGTTGAGATAGTAAGTATGCTTGGTTGATTAATGTGACTTACTTGACTTTACGTTAAGCCCCCAAAAGGGGTAAAATGGCATGTTTAGATAAAAAGTCCAATTTAGCATGTTTTGCTTGTGTATGTGCATAAGATCTCATACTTAGTACATGTGGAGTACATACCCAATTTTCTTCCCATGTACCAAACATTATAGGTTCGGGTCGTTGAAGAGTTTGGAAGGCCATATCTTTGAAGGCTTGAATTTCTCCATTTATTCAAGTAGGGTAGGTCCTAAACATTTGAGGGAAGTGCCATCTTCTATCTTTGGAGTTTTTTATGAGCTTATTTACTCTATAATTCCTTTCCTTGTTATTTGAATATTGTACTTTTGTATGACCTATATATGGTCTTGTTGAATTGATGTAAGGGCTATGCCCATATTGTGACATTCGTTTAGATGGTATGAGATGAAAAAATCATTGAGATTATTCTATATTTATATATATATATATGTGCAATAAAAGTAGAAGGCTATGTAACCTTCCTATATGAAGGGTCTATGTATGCTCGATATGAATATTTATTATGTATGTATGTAGAGGTCCATGTAATCCTCCAAGTAGAAAAAATAAAAGTTTGTAAATTTCTCCGCATTTTTCAACCTATGTATGTAATGACATGAGTTAAGAGGATAGTCATAGTCCTTACAAAGGACGACGATGTCGGTTACGTCTAGGGAGTAAAATCCGATGTGACGGTATCTTATTCTTGATTTGAGTTGAGTTGAAAAGAGGTAAGTGTGTTTCCTTTTTATCAAGTTCAAGCCTATGTTTTCAGCTTGACAATTCCCCTTACATGCTCGTACATTCAACATACAGAGCCATTTAGTCCGCATCTTTTGATGATGCAGACAGAAGTATTCAGGATCATGAACAGGATTTCCGTTCATACATCTAAGAGTTCAAGTTAGCTATGGTGATCCTCTTTGCTTCCGGAAAATTTTTATTATTTTTTAGTTTAGTTAGGATTTTGTGGGTCTTTTCCCGACTTTCTATTTTTATCAGTAGATGCTTCATAGTTAGTAAGTATTGTTGAGAAGTTTGTGTCATTTATTTTATTGTATACTGTAAAGATTTAAGTTACCTATTTTATGGCGAGTTAAATATATTATTTTTATTCAAAGTTTTTCATTTGAGTTAAAGTTTTGTAAATTTGAGTTTATTAAATTTTATTTAGTTTTTAACTTTTGCATGCTTAAGTTAGTGTTCCGCTTGTAGTCAGCCAAGATAAGGGTTCACTTAGGGACTATTAATGGTTCTTGAGTGCCGGTCACATCAAGGCTGTAGACTCGGATCATGAAAGTTATCTATTTAGCATCTTCCATTTTAAATCTTTTGAGTAGTTCTTAACATACTTCTACTGATGGATCACTGTTCCCATAAGTGTTTGCTTGATCTTCAATCCCAAGAAGTAGTTTAGTTCTACGATCATTCTTATGTCAAATTCATTGCTTATTAAAGTTGAGAATTCATTTCTGAGTATATTTTTGGCTCAAAAATAAAGGTCATCAACATATCTTTATTACATTAAAATCATGAACTCCTAACTTAAATATTAAATAACTAAAATATCTTTATCTTAGGTTGTGTATTTTTCTATGAGTTGTGACTATTCCGATATTCTGTGACTTTTTTTCAAAGGGTTGTGATTTTTCTATTAGTTGTTGTAAATTACTATGGACCAATGACTATATTTGGTTAGTAATTAAATAATATCCTATATGTGTGGAAAAGTGGGGAAGTGGAGAAGTTAATTAGTAACTTCAACTACCCATAAAGTCTTCATCTACCCATTACCTCTTCCAACTATGCATTAAGTGCGGTATTACTTGGTTGTTTTAGAACTGCTCATTATCAATAACACTCACCATGATAGAAAGGTAGGAATGATGATAAGAACACTCTTATTTAAAGGGTCCTCTCTCTGTCTAAAACTAATAGTCTTATCCATAAAAATTATTCATAAAGTATAAGGTAGGAGAGAGAAACAACTTCTGAAGAAAGAAAAGAAAGTAAAGACTTCCTCGCTATTCAAGTCCAAAATTCTTTGACAATTACTATGACTTATTTGGGTATGTATTCTAACAGATTTATGTTAAAATCATGAATAATTGATAGGATTTATGAATGCATACATTGATTATGTGTTCACAACCATTATTATCATTACATGTGGTATGAAGATCATGGTTTAAGAAATAGTGATTTTCATAGAATTAATGATTTCCTTATTTGAAAACGCTAATAGGTAGTATTAAGTGAAATAATTATTCACTATTATGATGAATTTTATTTCAAAATTATTCATTTGAGATTACTTAATAACCAAAATGGTCTAATCTTTGAAGAATTAATTAAAAATAATAATGACTAAATGTTTATTCAATTATCCATTATTTTGATGATTATAACATTTATGGATATATTGAAGTTTTTATTTGTGAAATATTTTACAGATCACCAATTGGTTGATTATTCCATTTTATAACCATTGTAAATTAAGGATATAATTTTGATGTGCGTTATTATTATTTATCCTAAGATAATAAATATTATTAGTTGACACATTAAAATTTATTGAATTACGTTAAATTCACATTTAAGCAATATTATGTCTAAAGTGGTATTTTGATGTTTCGCCGAAAGAAGGACATCAATATTCATTTAGAAATTTATAAACCATTTCTGAATTTGATAGTATGTTTAAGATTCATAACTCAAATTATTAACTAATGAGCATAGTATATTTGCGGAATATGTTCTTCATTCGCACTCTACCTCTATTACGACCTTAAATGGTCTTAACTTCTCAGATTGGCGTGAACTTCTCAAATTCTATCTCGGAGTTTTAGATGTTTATTTTACACTTTACATTGAGAAGCCAACTTCTATTACTCAAACAAGCAGTACTGCAGAAAGGACTTATTATAAGTACTTGGATCGATCTAATATATAATACATAATGTTTATTCAAATAAATATTGTGAGAAACATTAAGACTACTCTTCCCAAAACTAAAAATGCAAAAGATTTTCTGAAATTCATGGAAGAATCCTTTCAAACTGCTTATAAGTTTCTCGCTAGGACACTAATGGGTACTTTGACCACCATGAAGTTTTATGTTTCACGTACCATGCATGAGCATGTCATTGATATGAAAAATGTAGCAACAAGACGTCTGGGAATGGAAGTGGAACAAAATTTCCTTGTACAATTCATCATCAACTAATTACTGTCTGAGTATGACCATTTCTAAATTAACTACAATACCATGAAAGACAAATGAAACGTACATGAATTGCATGGAATGTTGGTTTTGAAGAAAGTAAGGCTCAAGAATCAAGGAACCCACTTCATCAACTTTGTAAGTCATCAAGGAGTTGGAAATAAAGGAAATAAATATGCTAATGGAAAATAGAGGCACCATAATGTTAATGAGTCCTCCTCTCAAGTACGTAAGAAGGAACACAGAATGATAAGTGTCGCTTCTGTGGAAAATTTTGTCATTTTAAGAAAAATTTCCTAATATTTAAGGCATGGTTCGAGAAGAGAGGTAAGCCTAGTTCTTTTACATGTCTCGAATCAAATCTAACTAAATTTCCTTATAATACTTGGTTTATTGACATAGTTATACTTTAATGTTTTTAATACAATGCAGGGATTCCTTACAACATAAACCATAAACAAGAATCAAAGATATGTGTATATGAGGAATAGAGGGAAGGCTCAAGTTATAGCTATAAGAACTTACCATTTGATCCTTGATACTGGGTTTCGCTTATATTTACTTGAAACTTGTTATGTTCCTTTTCTTTAATGTTTTTCTATGTTGGATAAGACTGGATACTCTTTTAATTTCGATATAAGATTTTTTATTTTGTTAAAATATAAGTATCTCATTGGTACTGCTACTCTTTGTGATAACTTATACAGACTAAATCTTGATATATTTGCCGAAACACTATTAACCTTGCATCATAATATTGGAACCAAACGAAGCTTGGTGAATGTACAATGTGCTTTCTTGTGGGGAAAAAAAAAGTTAAGGTCACATATCCAAAGAATGATGGTAAGATTAGTTAAGAATAAAATTCTTTAAAATTTGTATTTAACAAACCTTAACATTTGTATGGATTGTATTAAAGGAAAACAAACAAGACACACAAAGAAAAGATCCACAAGAAGCACACAACTTCCTGAAATTATACACTGATATATGTGGTTCTTTTTATATTGCATCTTTCGTTATTTTATCACTTTAATTGATGATTTTCAAGTTATGGATATGTCTATTTGTTACATGAAAAATCTCAAGAAATAAAAGCCTTACAGGTCTTTATTGCTGAGGTTTAAACACAACTAAATAGATAAATGAAAATAATCTGGTCAGATAGAGGTGGTGAATACTATGTGAGATTTGATGAAAATGGACAAAACCCACGTCCAATTGCTAAATTTCTCGAAATGCATGACATATGTGCTCAATACACAATGGCTAGAACACCACAACAAAATGGTGTAGAAGAAAGGCATAATCGTACATTAATGGAAATGGTTAGGAGTATGTTAAGTAATTCATCTATTCCTCTTTCATTGTGGATGTGTGCTTTAAGTACTACCATTTACTTACTTAATAGGGTTTCTAGTAAAGTAGTCCCAAAGTCTTCTTTTGAATTATGGACTGGAAGGAACCAAGTTTAAGGCACCTGCTTGTTTGAGGTTGCCCGACCGAAGTTAGAGTTTATTATCTAAAAGAAAAGAAACTAGATTCAAGAATAGTCAGTGGTTTCTTCATCGGTTACCAGAAAAATCAAAAGGGTATAGATTTTACCGTCTTTATAACAGTACAAGAATAGTTTAAACTTGAGATGGTAGTTTCATTTAGAATAGTGAAGTTATTGGGAGTGAAGAACCACGTAAAGTGGAAATTAAAGAAGTTAGGGTGAGGGTTGCTCTACCTTTTACTTATTTTAAAGACGTTGTTACTAAAGTTGTTGTAGAACCTAACAATCAACATGAATAACAAATTGATGCTCCTGCTAATCTCAATGAAGTTATAATTAAATAACCAGTAGTAGATGTACCCCAAGAAGTAACATTAAGAAAATTTCGAAGACAAAAGAGATCTGCTATTTATGATGATTATTTGGTATATTTACACTAGGTAGAAATTGACTTGGGAATTGATAATAATCCATTTTCATTTTCACAAGCTATTGAAAGTAATAATTTTGATAGATAGATAAATTCTATGACAGATGAGTTGAAATCTATGGAACAAAATAGAGTATGGGACCTTGTTCAATTACCAGAAGGTTGCAAAAGAGTTGGCTGTAAATGGACCTTTAAGGACCAAATGTGACTCAACAAGAAACATAAAACGTCACAAGGCCAAAGTTGTTGCAAAAGGTTTTACTCAAAAAAGATGACATTGTTTATAAAGAAACATTTTCACTCTTCTCTATAAAAGATTCACATAAAATTATAATGGCTTTAGTAGCTCATTATGACTTAGAGATACATCAAATGAATGGGAAAACCGCTTTTCTAAATTGAAATCGGAGGAAGAAATTTATATGAATCAACCTAAGGGTTTTTATGTAAAGGAAAGCAACACATGATGTGTAACTTAAGAAGTCATTATACAACTTAAACAAGCTTCCCGACAATGGTATCGTAAGTTTAATGAAACTATTGTGAGTTTTGGATTTAAGGAAAACATTGTTGATCGGAACATATATCTGAAGGTTTGTGGGAATAATTTATTATGTTATTCCTTTACGTTGATGACATCTTTCTTGCTACTAATAGTCTTGGTTTGTAGCACAATATAAAGACATATTTATCTAACTATTTTCAAATGAAAGATATGGAAGACATCCGATGTGATTGAGATAGAAATATTTCTAAATACATTACAAGGATTATTCGGTTTGTCTTAAAAAGCTTTTATTAATAATGTTTTAGAGAGATTTAGAATGGAAAAATATTCATCAAGTCCCATTCCAATTCATAAATGAGATAATGTAGTCTCAATCAAAGTACAAAGAATGAATTGTAACGTAAGCAAATGAATGATATTTCTTATGCATCAATAGTTGGGAGTTTAATATATTCCAAAACATGTACGTGAGCAGACATTAGTTTTGTTGTTGGAGTGTTGGACCGTTATCAAAGTAATCTAGAAACGGATCACTGAAAAGCTGCGAAGAAAGTGTTGGGATAGTTGCAAGGAACGAAAGATCATATTCTCACTTAGAGAAGACAGGATCATCTTGATGTGCTTAGGTATTCTGATTCAGATTATGTTGGTTGTGTGGATACAAAAAAATCCACATTTGGATATTTGTTTCAGTTAGCGAATCAGTCTGTTATTGTTGCATCCACTATGGAAACTGAGTTTCTGGCATGCTTTGAGGCCACAATTAAGGCTAATTGGTTGTAGAACTTTAATTTAGGACTTGGACTAGTCGACAGTATTTCCAAGCCGCTGGATTTTATTGTGATAATATTGCACCAATCTTTTTCTCCAAAAAGGATAAGTATTCTAAGGGTGCCAAAGATATGGAATTGAAATACATTTCAGTTAGGGAAGAAGTCCAGAAACATAAAGTGAGAATTAAACATATTAGCACAAAACCTATGATTGATGATCCTTTGTCGAAAGGATTACCTCCGAAAACATTTGTTGAACATGTTGAAAGAAAGGGTCTTATAAATATTAATGAATGACTTTCTGTAATGATTTCATTATGTTTATGCAATTGACACTTTGAGCTCAACTATATATATGTTTTTGTTTTTACATGTTTTCTCTTTTATGCGTTATGTTGAAAATGATGATGACATATGTCTATATCTAAAACTGTACTAAATTTTAGCATCCTTGAAATTGAGATGACTTACAAAATTGTCTGGACAAACGCTGAAGTCCGAACCGATACAAGTAACGTCAATCTGTCCTCTGACCTGCACCTATAAAAATAGTTAATATTAGGGGGTTAGTGTACAACTTATTATAAGTATGGGTGTATGATCACATCCACCAAAGCAACAATCCAATTCTGGAAATTCTAGTAATTAGACTTTCCTAATTATTTAGTTGTAAATTGTGGTATGAATTTGATGTATTTTAATGCATTCAAAGCACACAACTCATTTTCTATGTGATTATAAGACATTAGTATCATCAACATAATTTCAGAACAACTCTGGCGAAGATTTGAAAATTTGCTCAAACCCAATCCGAAAGCTCATATTCTCATACTTTGTTTATTTTTCAGTCTTCTTCTTGTTGTTGCATAGTTCAATAATTTCTTTGGTCCTATGTTTTATTTACAAATGCAATGATTCATTGTAGTCCCATACCCACAATGAATCAATGTAATTAATCCAAAGACTAAGAAATGATTTCCCTACCTTATAGTGAGTCATTCTTCATACTATATATTCATTATGTTTCATAAGCCATTCTCTATTGGTCATGACATTTATTTCATTACTTCATGTTAGGGAAGTTATGAGGTATTTTGTTAACATTATGTTTCTACTTCCCTCTATTGGCATCATATAAGTAGTTACTATAAGCCAATTTTATTTGTCTTTGCCCATTATTAGCTGAAACTTCATGAGTGTTACATTGGCAATTGATATTTTTAAGCTCTTCTTCAATGCTCACTTTGAACATATGTTCCATCATCATCATCATTCTCACTTTCATCGTGACATCATTAGGAATAAGATCATGCGAGCTTAACATGAAATCTAGTGTCTTTCCCACACTAAAAAGAGGTGATTTATCGGTTAAAATGAATCTAGATCATGGGAACTACTCATGAAATTCTGTGTCTGGGCCACACCGAAAAGGGGTGATCCCCTACTAAGCCGAATCCATCTAAAGTGTTCACTCCACACCAAAAAGGAGTGGCTCATGGCTATAGTGAACCAAGAACACATCATGAGCATTAACCACATAGATCATGTGAGCTAAAAATGAAATATAGAGTCTGCCCCACACAAAAAAGGGGTGGAATCACTTGCCAAAGTTAAACCTAACATACATAGCTCGCTTAGGTGGAAACCAATGGCTAGTTCCTATGTTGGCTAGACATACTGTGAAGACTAGGGACGTAACGAGACTACTTATCCACCTCGGTGGTGGCCTCGTCTCATGAGACTTGCACGTGCAAGAATATGCTCATAACTAGTCTATCGAAACTGTGCTAACTTTCATTATCTTCTTTATCTTTTAGAGTTGAATCAAGCATTTAGAAGCTTCCTTCTAGATTGAGATTTACTTACTCTTTTGATGACTTGTCATCCTTACATTACATTTATAAATTGTCCTCACATATCATCCTAACTCTATATTGATGAAATGTGAATTGTCCTTACATATCATCCTTACTTTACATTGATGAAATGTGAATTTTCCTTACATATCATCCTTACTTTAAATTGATAAAATGGGAATTGTCCTTACATATCATCCTTAGGTGTTAATGAGACTAGTCTTACACATTGTAACACCACTTCCTTTAACACTCCATTCTGGTTACTTACTTAAATTAGACCCCTTTAATTATTGTATAACTCACGTTACTTCTTTACTTTAGTGTTGAAACTTCATTTCATCGTTTATGGACGATGAGCACTTCTTTCAATGAGTTACATATGTTCATGGTTCATTCTTGTAGAAGATGTTGGGAGTTGTCCAAATGAATGTTATTCCCTTGGTTATGGATTCATTGAGTTACTTTAGAAGTGCTTATAATATCATTTGATAATCTAATTAAATAGGATTTCCATATGATTAGTATTGGCTAAACATTTGGACATTAAACTACATAACCATTTTTCTTGGTATAGATCAATTTTAAATTACTAAAAAAAACCTATATCTTTGGGACCATATCTAACCCTTGAGAACCATCCTAGTTTAGGTGTTAGGTTGTCCCATTAACTAGTTCTAAGTTCCACCCGACTTTTCCAAGGTTGTCGGGTGCATTAGGGGGTCCAATTAGGTTATTTATAGGGTAGTTGGATAGATAGGATAGTTGGTTAGGACATAGAGTTAGTAAGGTTTGCTAGTTCCACATTGAGGGACCCGCCAGTATATGTCATGCCTAACCACCGTAACCAAATTCGGTTAGGGTGAATCCGCGGTCCCCTTGGTCGGTTCATTCACGTGTGATTCCCATGTGATTGCACATGGGTTTGTTGCACTTTCCTAACTAATTTATCCTGATGTATCATTTAGGAGTGTTTACTTGTTGTCCCAATGATGCTCACCATGTCCATGGGAACCACTTAATTTACATGATTATTTTAGATGGTTATGTGTTATAATATCTAGGCTTTACACTTGGATGCCACATACTTTTTGTGATTTGGACGAAATATATTTTATTAGCTTAGGGTCTTCATTAAAGGTACATTTCTTAAACATAAATCTTTAATTGGGGTATGACAACCCAAAAAGTATATCTCATATCTGTATATATAGAAAATTGGCTAATATCTCTTAGCCAATTTTTCTATACTATACCCAATATTTCACAATATTGGGAATTGGGGTGCCTATGTACCCCTAATAGGCTATCCTAAAGGCATACTGGGCTATTCATTAGACATAAAATTTTCCAGAACGTTACATTCTCCACACCCTTAGGAACATTCTTTCCTGAATGACACTTACACATCTTTTAAACAAAGATGGTGATTTTCGAAATTTCTTTTTCATGCCTAAACTTTTATCTTTTGTGAATATTTGATTTACACTTATTTTGATGATGCATAACATTCAAGTTTATCTGAAGATTCATATTTTAGATTGAGGAGTTTCATTCTCAATCATTCTTAGCTTAATGCACCTAACATATCATGTAACACAGAAAACATGTCTATGCTACACAAAAACAGCAATATGGAATGCCAACATAACTTTGTTTGAACTCACATAGTGCTATTATAAGACATATGATTAGTGCACTATCACACCAAATCGACTGAAGCACTTGAACTTAGATTTTCCTTAAAAATAAACTAGACTTAGGAAGAGAATATCTAACCTTAAGAAGTGAACGAATTAGGGTAGCGGGATCTCATATCGGCCTCAACCTCACACGTTGCTACCTCAACAAGACGGTTCCGCCATAGGACCTTCACGGTGGCAACCTCTTTGTTCCTCGCCGCTTCACATGGCAATCTAAAATTTCGACTGGAAACTCTTCATAAGAAAGGTTCTCATAAACTCCTAACACCTCAACAGGCAGGATGGATGCTTGATCTCCTAGACATTTCTTAAGCATATAAACGTGAAACACTGGATGAACAGAAGCAAAGTCTTGAGGTACTTTTAGCTTGTACGCAACGTTTCCACCTTTCTACAAGATCTTATAAGGACCTATATACCTTGGACTCAACTTTCCTTTCTTACAAAACCTCATCACCCCTTTCATGGGTAATATCTTCAAATAGACTTGACCACCCACCTCAAACTCAAGATATCTCTTTCGATTATCTGCATAGGATTTCTGACGACTATAAGCATTAGCAAATCTAATCTTAATAATCTTCACCTTCTCCACAGCCTCATGCACGAACTTAGGACCATAGATTGTTGATTTTCCTACTTTGAACCAGCCAATCAGAGATCTACATCTTCGGCCGTATTATGCTTTGAAAGGTGCCATTTAAATACTAGAATGGTAGTTATTATTGTAATAGAACTCTATCAGCGGCAAGTGATCATCCTAACTCCCCTTGAAATAAATAGCACAATCTCTAAACAGGTCTTCAAGGATCTTGATGGTACGCTGCTTGCCCATATGTCTGCGGATGAATGCAGAACTAAGCTTCATCTGTGTACCCAAACTTTTTTGGAAAGATTTCCAAAAGTGAGAAGTGAATTGAGACCCTCTATCTAAAATAATAGATTGAGGAATCCTATGCCATCTCATTATCTATTCTATATAAAGCTTCACATAGTCTTTGGCCTTGAATGTAGACTTCACAGGTATGAAGTGAGCGGATTTGGTAATTATGTAAACAATAACCCAAATGGAATCATGTATTTTCCTAGTCTTCAGAAGACCAACCAAAAAATCCATATTGATAGCCTCCCACTTCCACGTTGGGATCTTAATCGTCTGAGTGAGACCTCGAAGCTTAAGGTGTTCGGCCTTAACTTGTTTGCAGTTCAGACATTTCTCCACACCATGGGGATATGCTCGACTGGATGAAGCCCTTATCCGATAGATCATTTAGTTGCAGCTTCAACTATTTGAGTTCAACTGGTGCCATCCCATACATGGGAATAAAAATTGGCTTGGTTATAGGATCTAAATCAACACAAAATTCAATCTCACATTCAGGAGGGAATCTTGGTAAATCCTCCAGAAAGACATTTGGGAACTCATTCACTATTGACAAAGAATCTATAGAAGAGAATTCTTGATTTAAGTCATTGATTCTAACAAAGTGGTATAAATACCCCTAGACTATTATCTTATTGAGACCCGACCCAAGCTCGAACTAGGCTGGTCTGCGGCCTTAGGCCTCTTGACTTCGTGAACCTTTCTCTTATGGCGAATCTCCTCCACTTGTTGATCATGCGCCATCAACCTGCCCAGATCCATATATTCAAGTAACATGGCTGCCCGACTATCTTCTACTAGATCCTCCAACACGCTAGTCATGAATCTGCTTATTTCATTCCTACTAATTGCCACCAGAGAAGAAGCATACTTTTAAAGTTTAACAAACTTTAAGGAATACTCCTTTTACAAATGTACATCCTTGTATTAGGTTGATAAACTCTTAAACCTTGGCTTCTCTCTGCTCCCTTAGGAAGAACCTCTCAAAAAAGGCAGTCTTGAGAATATCCCAAGTGATGGGGACATCTCCTCTAGCTCGGCCATCAGCATACATCCGATACCAAATCTTTGCCACATCATTGAGTTGATATGCACTCAACTCAGCCTTTTCCTCCTCATCAACTACCATGGCACAAAGAATCTTGTGGACCTCATCTACAAACTCCTGAGGATCCTCGCCGGTCTTTGACCTATAGTTCACTGGTGATTTATCTTTTTGAAGTCCCTCAGCCTGCTAGCCATGTTACTAGCATGAGGTTCTCTCTGGGAGCACCCTCTCTCGTGGATTGAGCCAGAGTCGTAATGGCATGTGCATCATGTAGCAAAACATTCTTCACTTCACCATCTATCAACCCATACGGGTTGACAGGCACTTGTTCAGCAACATCAGGGGCTTGAGGAGGAGCTTGATTCCCTTCCGCAGCTACTTCCTCAACTCTTCTCGCGACATTCCTCCTTGTGTTCATTTTCTATGAGTATACACAAAAAGAGAGTTACATCCTCAAAATGACATAAAATGTCACCACTGTACATCGCGATAAGGAGTATAAGAAGAGAGAATTGTCAATCATCGCGTAGTCACTACCTCATGATTCTGGAGTGCTTCACAACCATAAGCTAGAAACTGCGTAACATAGTTGTGTTCAGTTTAAGATCTTAGGTAATTAAACCTCATGCTCTAATACCAACTTTGTAACCACCCACATTCTGGAATCCAGACCACCACCGGCATTGTTGATCTCTTAGAGGTCGCAGACAAGCCTAATCTTACATTCGTCATATTCATCTAGTTAAATTTGCAGAATATATAAAAAAAAATTTTTAAACTTTTAAAGTATACATAGACTTCATATAGATATTAACTAGTTATATCATGTACTAAACTCAACATAAATTAAACAACCATCTACCATTAGAGAATCAATTCAAATGAAATATGAATATACTATAATAAGTTGCCAAAACGGCCTTACATCCAAAAGCATTGAAAACAAAGTGTTAAAGAAACTCTAGGGAAAACATCCACTATCTATGTCTATAAATAAATCTATACTAAACTGTAGAATCCATAAAACAGAGAGGACCTAAAAAATGGTCTGGAGAAATGCTGAAGTCCAAACCGCTACAAGTGTCGTCAATCTGTCATCTGACCTGCACCTATAAAAATAGTTAAAAGTAGGCGGTTAGTACACCACTTGTACTAAGTATGGGTGTATGCACATATACACATAAAGCTATGCATGATCAATGAAAGCTCTTCCTAAGCAACAATCCAATTCTTGAAAGTCTAGTCGTTAGACTTTCTAATTATTTAGTTGTGAATTGTGGTATGAATTTGATGTATTTTAATGTATTCAAATTACACAACTTATTTTCTATGTGATTATAAGACATTAGTATCATCGACATAATTTTAGAATATCTCTAGCAAAGATTTCAAAATTTGCTAAAACTCAATCCAAAAGCTCACATTCTCAGACTTAGTTTATTTTTCAGTCTTCTTCTTTTTGTTGTTGCATAGTTCAATAATTCCTTTGGTACAATGTTTTACTTACAAATTCAATGATTCATTGTAGTCTCATACCCACAATGAATCGATGTAATTAATCCAATGACTAAGGAATGATTTCTCAACCTTATAGTGAGTCATTCTTTACAAAATATATTTATTACGTTTCATAAGCCATTATCTATTGTTCATGCAATTTATTCATTAGTTTCATGTTAGGGAAGTTCTGAGGTATTTATGTAACATTACTTTTCTACTTCCCTTAATTGACATCATATAAGAAGTCATTATAAGCCAATCTTATTTGGCTTTGCCCATTATTTGCTGAAACTTCATCAGTGTGACATTGGAAATTGACATTCTTAAGCATTTATTCATAGCTCACTTTGAACATACGTTCCATCATCATCATCATTCTCACTTGCACAGTGACATCATTCAGAATAAGATCATGAAAGATTAACATGAAATCCAGTGTCTTCCCCACACTAAAAAGAGGCGACTCACCGCTTAAAATGAATCTAGCTCATGTGAGCTACTCATTCTATCCAGTGTCTTTCCCACACCAAAAAGGGATGAAACCTGGTTAAGGGGAATCAATCTCAAGTCTTCACTAGACACCGAAAAGGAGTGAATCACGGCTATAATTAACCAAGAACATATCATGAGCATTAATCGACATAGATCATGTGAGATAAACATGAAATTCAATGTCTGCCCCCACACAAAAAATGGGTGGAATCACCGGCCAAAGTGAAACTGAACATACCTAGCTCGCTTACATAGAAACCACTAGATAGTTCCTATGATTGCTAGATATAGTGTGATGAATAGGGACGTTATGTGACTACTTATCCACCTCGGTAGTACCCTCGTATCATGAGACTTACACTTGCAAGCACATGCTCGTTACTAGGTTATCGGTGATGTGCTCACTTTCAGTAACATCTTTATGTTGTAGAGTTCACTCAAGCATTATGGAATCTTGCTTCTAGATTGAGATTTACTTACTCTTTTGATGACTTGTCATCCTTACTTTACATTGATGAAATGTGAATTGTCCTTATGTATCATCCTTACTTTACATTAATGAAATGTGAATTGTCCTTACATATCATCCTTACTTTACATTGATCAAATGTGAATTGTCCTTACATATCATTCTTATTTTACGTTGATAAAATGTGAATTGTCCTTACATATCATCCTTACTTTATGTTGATAAAATGTGAATTGTACTTACATATCATCCTTACATTACATTGATGAAATGTGAATTGTCCTTACATATCATCCTTAGGTGTTAATGAGACTACTCTCACACAATCAAACACCTTCATTCATGAGTACTCTTTTAACATAGTAGCTTAGGTGTAAGTAAGACTTGTCTCACTTCCTTTAACACCCCATTATGGTCACTTACTTAAATTAGACCCCTTTAATTATGTTATAACTCACGTTACTTCTTTATTTTAGTGTAGTATCTTCATTTCATAGTTTATGGACGATGAGCACTTGTTTCAATGAGTTACATATTTTCATGGTTCATTCTTGTTGATCATGTTTGGAGTTTTTCGAATGAATGTCTTGCCCTTGGTTATGGATTCATTAAGTTACTTAAGAAGTGTTTATAATATTATTTGATACTCTAAATACATGAGATTTGCATATGATTAGTATTGGCTCAACATTTGGATATTGAAGTACATAACCATTTTTGTTGGTATAGACCAATTTTATGTATGTTTATATTTAAATTGAATATGTGTGAACCTTTAGCTAATATTTCAATCATATCCATAAGATCCTATCAATTAGCATGCATTCGTTTTGAAAAAGTAGTGTTAGCCAATTTTATTGGCATCGAATAGTCAATTCATTCAAGATATGATTTTATAGTTCTCTTTTAAGCCAATTGTAGTTCATGATTTTAGGGTAATATTTTTAAGACACATTGGAAATCATCATATTAAAATTTGATGAATATAACTTCTTCATAAGGTCACAATCACAACAATACAACATTCGGACAAACATATCAACATTTAAATAATTACGGGTGTAACTAACAAATCGTCGATTCATGATTCACATTTTAAGCACATAACTTTATACGATCATAACTTGATAGGTTAATCGACATTCATAATTCAAGAACATTAAACATAATATCAGCCATCACCACATACAAATAACATGATCTCTAACCTATTCAATAGGGAATCTAAAAGGATACTAGGGAAAAGGAGTGCGACGAAAACATGGGAAGAACCGTAGTTTTCAAGATCATTGAATCATTGGTAAGAAATATATCTTGGGTAAAGAAGACCAGAAGATAAACCCATACCTTATATAGAATCAAATATACGACAATAACTCTAAAAAATCTTCAAAAAAAACTTGAAATCGCCCAAGGAAAGCCTCTAGCATTCTTACATTTTACGGTTTGCGTTTTACTGCTCTAGCATCGTGAGTTCTCAAGATTTGATCATGAATTATTGATTTAGGAACATATATTCAGTTAAAAAACTTAAGTCTTAATTAACATAATTGAATAACCAATTAGTTAATTACTAAAGCGCCCATCTTAAGTTGACTAAACATAGGAGAATGTTGCCTTGTCCAAATATCTAGAAATTGGTGTTGACTATGGTTTCGGTCAGTATTTTAACTTTTAACTAATTAATTAAATCCTTAATTTATATAATTCAGGGACCTAGGGAAATTAATAAAATACCCTTAAGTCTTTGGGACCATAGCTAACACTTATGGACCATTCTAGGTTAGGTACTAAGTTGTCCCCTTAACTAGTAGTAGGTTACACACGATTTGTCCTAGATTGTCGGGTGCATTAGGGGTCAAATTCTGTGAGTCCTAGGTTAGTTGTCTAGTTAGGTAGTTGGTTAGGACATAGAATTACTTAGGTTGTGTTGTCCCACATTAAGGGACATGCCCGTGCGTGTCATGCCTAACCGCACTAACTGAATTCTATTAGGGTGGTTTCGTAGTTCCGTTGGCTGGTTCCTTCACGTGTGATGCCTATGTGCTTTCATATGGGTTTGTTGCACTTTCCTAACTAATTTATCTTTATGGATCTATTGGTAGTGTTTACTTATTGTCCCAAGGACCCTTACCATGTCTTTGGGCACAACTTGATTTACATGATCATTTTAGATGGTTATGTGCTATGGTATTTAGGCTTGAGACTTGCATGCCTCATACCTTTTGTGAGTTGGATGAAATATATTTTGTTAGCTTAGGACTTCATTACAAATACATTTATTAAACATCAATCTTAAAATGGGGTATGACAACCCAAAAAGTATATCCCATATTTGTATATAGAAAATTTGCTAATATCTCTTAGCCAATTTTTCTATACTATGCCCAATATTTCTCAATATTGGACATTAGGGTGCCTATTTATTCCTAATAGTCTATACTAAGGGCATATTGGTATTTTCATTAGGCATATGATTTTCCGAAACATTACAGTTTGATTTAACATTTTGCACATGACGATTAACATGCATATTAAATTATTAAGTTAAAGGGCGTGCGTCATGTGGGAGAATTAAAATTTATATGGTGCACTAACTATAAATATCCTTACAGTTGTGAATTTTTCAAAGAGTTATGACTTTTTTCAATAAGTGTGACTTTTCCAAACGATTGTGATGAAAGCTCATGACTTTTCAGATAAGACACAAAAAAATACTTGTTCAACTACCCTTAGTTTACTATAAATAGATGGACTTCCTCTCATTATTCTTTAAACCTCTCCTCTCACTAGGTTATATTCCACTTCAATTATCATTATGTACATATTTTCTACATTTGAATTGTCACATTGAAAATTGTTCATGTGTTTCTATATATAATTTGTTTGTTTTCCATTTTGCATGACTTGAATTTAAAGATTAAGATTTGATAAATATTTCCAGCTAATTAGCATATCATTTCTCAATTTTAGGTTTGTATATACTTTCGTGATGAAGTTTTCTTTCAATTTATGTTTTTAATTGCATGTGTTTTAAGAAAGAATTGGAAGCATTGTATTTATCTCTTCGACATGTGTCTTCAACATGAATTGGGAATCATTGTATTTCTCTCTTTAATTTCTCTTTTTCTTTTTAAATTTAAATGTTTATTAATTATGATGTGAAAAAGATACTATTTGGGTGTTACACCCTCTGTCACGACCCAAATCCGGGCCGCGACTGGCACCCACACTTACCCTCCAATGTGAGCGAACCAATCAATCTAAACCTTAACATTTCAATATAATATCAACAGAAAGTAATGCGGAAGACTTAAACTCATTAATAAAATCAATAACTATTATTATCCCCAAAATCTAGAAGTCATCACCACAAGAACATCTACGATCAAATGACTAAACTAAGAGTATTCTAAAAGCTAAAAATACATAAGAAGCTAATCCATGTCGGAAGTTCAAGGCATCAAGACTTGAAGAAGAAAATCCAGTCCAAGCTAGAAGCATTAGCTCACCCTGAATTTCCGATGTAGTAAGACTGGCTTGAATTACTGTTGAGTCGAAGACGACGGCACATTTGCTGCACTCCACAAATAAACAAGAAGAAAACATAAAATAAGGGGTCAGTACAAAACACGGGTACTGAGTAGATATCATCGGCCAACTCAAAATAGAAAACAGTATATACAAAGTAATATCATAAAATCAACTATGATACTCAACATGTAGCAACAACAAGTACTATATCATTAACAATTACCATCAAGTTCACGCATGAGGACTCAAGCCTCAATACCATACTAATTTGGGAATTTATGTTCATACGATTGAGTATATTAACATCTTTCAATATTCGTTATCTTTAGTTCTCTTGTGTCGGTACGTGACACTCCGCTCCCTCATATTCATTAATCCTCTTGTGTCGGTACGTGACACTCCAATCCCCTAAATCTACGTGTCGGTTCGTGACACCCGATCCCCTAAATCTACGTGTCGGTTCGTGACACCCGATCCCCTAAATCTACGTGTCAGTTCGTGACACCCGATCCCCTAAATCTACGTGTCGGTTCGTGACACCCGATCCCCTAAATCTACGTGTCGATTCGTGACACCCGATCCCCTAAATCTACGTTTCGATTCGTGACACCCGATCCCCTAATCTCATTCTATCAACTCATCAAGCCTTCTCCTTTACCAAGGCATCATCAATCTCATTACTTTAGTTCATCAAGTCTTCTCCCTTACCAAGGCATCATCATTAAAAAGAGATTAGGTTTTTATCAAGATTTGGGATTCAATAACTTCATCATACTTAATATAATCACAATTATATAATCACGTTCATGCAAGCATACAATTTAGCACATAGCAGGGTTTACAATATTATCAATACATATCATTCGCTATTAAGAGTTTACTACGAATATCGTAAGAGAAACCTTAACCTACCTCCACCGAAGAATTGCGATCGACAAGCTATCTTCTCAAAATCCTTGCTATCCACTTCGTTTCTCTCTCTCTACTCGTTCTCTTTCTTTTTCTCTCTCTCTCTTTGTTCTTTCTTATTTTTCTTATTCAAACCCTCTTTCTTTTTCTCTCTCTCTTTGTTCTTTCTTATTTTTCTTATAATTAAGTGTAAAAGATGGCAATAATAACCGACTAATTAACTTAAGGTTATCTCTTTTAACCCCCAAGTAATTAGACTTATTAACATTAACCCTCTAACTTTATAATTAAAGTAGGAATAGTCCAAAACGTCCCTTAAAACGTGTAAAGAAATCCGACCCAGCATGGGATTGCGTAGCCCGTGACGGGCCATCGTGCCTGCGACGGTCCTTCCTGCTGTCCGTCACATGCTACAGAAACTCGATTTTAAGTGAATGGCCTATGACGGGCCGTCGAGCCTGCGATGGTCCGTCCTGCCACTCCGTCACGAAGTTCAGAGAGTCAATTTTGAGTACCTAATTTTAGATTTTCTAAGTGTTTTGAAACGAGACCCTGCGACGGTCCGTCGTGTGGTCCGTCGCTTCTGTCAGTTTTTCCAAAATTGAAGTCTGCTACTCAAAACGACTAAACAGGTCATTACAATAGATACCAATTTACCCATCGTTCGTCCCCGAACGATCACAAGAAGGAAGACAAGGGCGAAAAGGAGTACCTGAATCCTTAAACAGGTGTGGGTATCTTTCTCGCATATCGACCTCCTTCTCCCAAGTTGCTTCTTCAAGCGGCCGATTCTTCCATTGCACCTTGATGGATGCAATCTCCCTTGATCTCAACTTGTGAATTTCCCTATCTAGAATGGCAACAGGTCCTCCTCATAAGTCAAATTTTCATCAAGCAAGACTGAATACCAACGAATAATATAGTTTCCATCCCCATGGTATCTTTTCAACATCGACACATGGAATACCGGATGTACTCCGGACAGCCCTGGAGGCAAGGCTAACTCATTAGCCACCCCCTACTCGCTTAAGTACTTCAAAGGGACCAATGTACCTTGGGCTTAGCTTGCCTCTTTTACCAAACCACATCACCCCTTTCATTGGCGAAACTTTCAACAAGACTTGTTCACCCTCCATGAACTCTAAGTCTCTAACATTTCGATCTGCATATTCTTTTTGCCTACTTTGCGCCGCTAGAAGCTTTTCTTGAATAGATTTCACTTTCTCTATCGAATCCCGCAAAAGATCAGTACTCCAAGGTCTAATCTCTAATGCATCAAACCAACCAATAGGGGACCTACATCTCCTACCATACAATGCTTCAAATGGAGCCATATCAATGCTTGAGTGGTAGCTATTATTGTATGAAAACTCCGCTAAGGGTAAGAAGCTATCCCAATGGCCTCCAAACTCTATCACACATGCGCGAAGCATATCCTCCAACACTTGAACCGTTCGCTCAGACTTACCATCGGTTTGAGGATGGAATGCAGTACTAAGGTCCAACCTAGTACCCAATTTAGCATGGAATGTTCTCCAAAACTTGGAAGTAAACTGTGTACCTCTATCTGATATGATGGATAGTGGAACCCCATGCAATCGCACCACTTCCGAGATGTAAAGTTTGGCTAACTTCTCTGCATTGTAAGTCACCTTCACCGGAATAAAATGAGCAGACTTAGTTAACCTATCAACAATCACCCAAATAGAGTCGTACTTACCCATCGTCTTTGGAAGACCAACCACGAAGTTCATTGCGATTCTCTCCCATTTCCATTCCGGAATGGGCATCCTCTGAAGTGTTCCTCCGGGCCTTTGGCGTTCATACTTTACTTGTTGACAGTTTGGACATTTGGCAATAAAATCTACAATATCACGCTTCATTCTACTCCACCAAAAGTGTTGCTTTAGGTCACGGTACATCTTTGTTGCACCCGGATGTATTGAATACCTTGAACTATGAGCCTCTGTCAGAATAGTGTTGATCAAATCATCAACGCGGGGTACACATACCCTTCCCTTGATTCTCAAAACACCTTCCTCATCGATTTGTGCTTCCTTAGCCTCCCCTCGCAATACTTTATCTTGGATTCACCTTAGTTTCTCATCATCAAACTCTTTTCCCTTAATTTTGTCAAGAAAAGAAGATCTTGACTCCACACCAGCCAACAATCCTCCCTTCGCATTTACTTCTAACCTCATGAAGTCGTTAGCCTGAGTCTGAACCTCTCTAGCCAATGGACGTCTAGAAACTTGCAAGTGGGCTAGACTTCCCATGCTTCCCGCTTTTCTACTTAAAGCATCTGCCACAACATTCGCTTTTCCCGGATGATACAAGATAGTGATATCGTAGTCCTTTAGTAACTCCATCCATCTCCTCTGTCTCAAGTTCAAATCTTTCTTAGTAAAGACATACTGTAGGCTATGATGATCCGTATAGACCTCACACTTAACCCCATATAAATAGTGTCTCCATTGCTTTAATGCAAACACTACCGCGGCCAATTCCAAATCATGAGTTGGATAGTTACGTTCATGCACTTTTAATTGCCTTGAAGCATAAGCAATCACATTCTTCTCTTGCATTAGCACTGCACCCAAACCCGAATAGGATGCATCATAATAAACAATGAAGTTCTTACCCTCTACGGGCAAGGTGCGAATGGGTGCGGTAGTCAACAAAGTCTTGAGCTTCTGGAAGCTTTCCTCACACTCATCCGACCATACAAATGGAACATTTTGCTTAGTCAAGTTTGTCAGTTGGGAAGCAATAGAAGAGAATCCCTTGACAAATCGGCGGTAGTAGCTAGCTAACCCAAGAAAGCTCCTTATTTCTGACACATTAGTAGGTCTTACCCAATTCTTTAGTGTCTCAATCTTAGAAGGATCCACCATCACTCCATCCTTAGAAACCACGTGCCCCAAGAAGGACACTGCATCTAGCCAAAACTCACACTTATAGAACTTGGCATAAAGCTTTTTCTCCCTTAACATTTCCAACACCATTCTGAAATGCTCCTCATGTTCTTTCTTTCTCTTTGAGTATATCAGTATATCATCAATAAATACGATCACAAAGAGATCCAAATATGGCTTAAAAATCCCGTTCATCAAACTCATGAACGCAGCAGGGGCATTCGTAAGACCAAAAGACATCACTACAAATTCCTAATGCCCATACCTCGTTCGAAAAGAGGTCTTTGGCACATCCGTTGCCCATATTTTCAATTGATGATAACCGGATCTCAAGTCAATCTTAGAGAAGACACAAGCACCTTGTAACTGATCGAACAAGTCATCAATGCGAGGAAGAGGATACTTGTTCTTTATGGTTACCTTGTTCAACTGCCGGTAGTCTATGCACATCCGAAAACTCCCATCTTTCTTCATTACAAACAAAACTGGAGCACCCAAAGGAGATGCACTTGGTCTAATGAAGCCTTTGTTCAACAACTCTTGAAGTTGTGCTTTTAACTCTCTTAACTACGCGGGAGCCATTCTATAAGGGGGTATAGAAATGGGGCGAGTACCCGGTACAAGATCAATACAGAAGTCAATATCCCTATCTGGTGGCATACCAGGAAGATCTGCAGGGAACACATCCAGAAACTCACGGACCACCGAAACCGACTCAATCGGAGGCACTTGGGTAGTGTCATCCTTGAGATGTGCCAAGAAATCTAAACACCCTTTACTAACCATTTTCCTAGCACGAAGAAAGGATATGATACGCACCGGATTGGAAGTGTAGTCACCCTCCAACACTAACGGATCTGTCCCAGGCTTGACTAACGTCACCGTTTTAGCATTACAATCCAAAATCGCAAATTGCGGAGAAAGCCTAGTCATACCCAGGATTACATCAAAATCATCCATTTCTAAGATAATCAAATCTACATAAGTGTTGCTCCCCACAAAGTTCACCAAACAAGACCTATATACCTTTTCAACTGCCACAGACTCACCCACCGGAGTAGAAACACGAATAGGCATATCAAGTAATTCACAATGTAAATTTAGACCATTAGGAAATGAGGAGGATACATAAGAAAATGTGGATCCAGGATCAAACAATACAGAAGCCATGCAATCACAAACCAGAAGATTACCTGTGATGACAGCATCAGATGCCTCCACTTCAGACCGCCCAGAGAAAGCGTAACAATGGGCCCTATCGTTTGTCTGTCCATTGCCCCTACCATGTTGTGATGTAGTGGCTCCTGTTTGCCCATCACCTCGACAATTTTGGTGACCACCATTACCTCGACCACCACGTCCTCCAGAATAACGGCCTCTACCATGACCACCTCTACCTCTAGCCATTGGGGGTCTATAACTCTGTTTGGGACAATTCCTCCTAATATGTCCAGTCTCCCCACATCCATAACACTCTCTAGAGTCAAGCATAGGCCTCTCAGAGAAGTGTTGACCGATCTGAGGTGGACCCCCAACTACAGTCTGTAGTGAAGACTGAATGGGTCGAACTGAGTAACCTCCGGAACCCTGTCCTCTAGAGTAAGAACCATTAAACTCACCTCCCTTTCGAAACCTCCTTGATGTCGATGCCATGGTGAATTCATCTGGCTTCACTCCTTCCACCTCTACCACAAAATCTACCACTTCTTGGAAGAATTTTGCCGTAGCCGCTACATGTAAGGCTGAAATCCGCAAAACGACGAATCTGCTCTTGTGGACTGAAACAAAGTTGAGTGGCATATCTAGATAGTGCACAAAACTTAGCTTCATATGCATTTACCGACATCCTACCTTGCTCTAGGCTCAAGAACTCGTCCGTTTTCCTATCCCTCAAAGTCCGGGGGATATACTTCTCCATAAACAAGCTAGAGAATGAGGCCCAAGTCATAGGTGGTGCCTCCGTTGGTTGACACTCAACATGTGACCTCCACCACATTTTTGCATTCCCTTGAAACTGATAACTCACGAACTCAACACCAAACTGTTCTACTATACCCATCTTGTGTAGTAGCTCATGACAGTCAACCAGAAAATCGTAAGCATCCTCTGATTCAGCACCCTTGAAGACTGGAGGTTTCAATTTCAAGAACTTACTGAAAAGTTCATGCTGATCATTTGTCATTATAGGCCCAGTAGTCAGACGTGGAAACGTGCCTATGTCCAATGAGGCATCCATACGAGGAGCCATAGTGGCTGCATGTTGTACCTCTGAAACCGGAGGTGTTGGTGCAGAAAACACTGGAGGGGCCTGACCCTGATTATACAACCCACTAAGATAAGCGAGAACCAGATTGATCATCTCTGGGGTAGGTTGGGGGTGGCAATTCCTCATTTTGCACTTGTTCATTCTCCCCTTCCTCACCCTCTCTTACCACTTCCTCAGTCTGTGAAGGAGTCACCACCCTAGTATCAGACGGGCTAGGTGCTCGTCCTCTTCCTCTAGAGGACATCCTCCCACGACCTCTACCACGGCCTCTTGCCGCTACTCTTCCTCTAGCTACAGCCCCAGTGGCTGGTTCAGACGCACCCTGTTCCGCCAGTGCTGGTGTTGGCGCGGTTGTTGCTCTAGTTCTAACCATCTGCGAAATAGAGTGAAGATGGTCAGATACCAATTTGTATAACCTAGATACCAATTGGATCCAAGTAATAGCACGAAATAAAGAAAGAAGGAATGGAATTTTCCTAAAATCTTATAGCCTCTCAAAGAAAAATAAAGGCGTCCCCCTACCGTTCCTTAAGACTCTACTAGACTCGTTCTTGTGTGATGAGAACAACGAACTTAATGCTCTGATACCAAGTTTGTCACGACCCAAATCCGGGCCGCGACTGGCACCCACACTTACCCTCCAATGTGAGCGCCAATCAATCTAAACCTTTACATTTCAATATAATATCAACAGAAAGTAATGCGGAAGACTTAAACTCATTAATAAAATCAATAACTATTATTATCCCCAAAATCTGGAAGTCATCACCACAAGAACATCTGCGATCAAATGACTAAACTAAGAGTATTCTAAAAGCTAAAAGTACATAAGAAGCTAGTCCATGCCG
This sequence comes from Solanum lycopersicum, assembly GCF_036512215.1. Classification (NCBI taxonomy): domain Eukaryota; kingdom Viridiplantae; phylum Streptophyta; class Magnoliopsida; order Solanales; family Solanaceae; genus Solanum; species Solanum lycopersicum. The sequence goes on along the minus strand of NC_090808.1, from coordinate 44,746,158 downwards.
GAAGTTCAAGGCATCAAGACTTGAAGAAGAAAATCCAGTCCAAGCTAGAAGCATTAGCTCACCCTAAATTTCCGATGTAGTAAGACTGGCTTGAATTACTGTTGAGTCGAAGACGACGGCACGTTTGCTGCACTCCACAAATAAACAAGAAGAAAACATAAAAGTAGGGGTCAGTACAAAACACGGGTACTGTGTAGATATCATCGGCCAACTCAAAATAGAAAACAGTATATACCAAGTAATATCATAAAATCAACTATGATACTCAACATGTAGCAACAACAAGTACTATATCATTAACAATTACCATCAAGTTCACGCATGAGGACTCAAGCCTCAATACCATACTCATTTGGGAATTTATGTTCATTCGATTGAGTATATTAACATCTTTCAAGATTCGTTATCTTTAGTTCTCTTGTGTCGGTAAGTGACACTCCGCTCCCTCATATTCATTAATCCTCTTGTGTCAGTACGTGACACTCCAATACCCTAAATCTACGTGTCGGTTTGTGACACCCGATCCCCTAAATCTACGTGTCGGTTCGTGACACCCGATCTCCTAAATCTACGTGTTGGTTCGTGACACCCGATCCCCTAAATATACGTGTCGGTTCGTGACACCCGATCCCCTAAATCTACGTGTCAGTTTGTGACACCCGATCCCCTAAATCTACATGTCGGTTGGTGACACCCGATCCCCTAATCTCATTCTATCAACTCATCAAGCCTTCTCCTTTACCAAGGGATCATCAATCTCATTACTTTAGTTCATCAAGACTTCTCCCTTACCAAGGCATCATCATTAAAAAGAGATTAAGTTTTTATCAAGATTTGGGATTCAATAACTTCATCATACTTAATATAATCACAATTATATAATCACGTTCATTCAAGTATACAATTAAGCACATAGCAGGGTTTACAATATTATCAATACATATCATTCGCTATTAAGATTTTACTACGAATATCGTAAGAGAAACCATAACCTACCTCCACCGAAGAATTGCGATCGACAAGCTATCTTCTCAAAATCCTTGCTATCCACTTCGTTTCTCTCTCTCTACTCGTTCTCTTTCTTTTTCTCTCTCTCTTTGTTCTTTCTTATTTTTCTTATTCAAACCCTCTTTCTTTTACCCTAATTAACATATAATTAAGTGTGAAATATGGCAATAATAACCCACTAATTAACTTAAGGTTACCTCTTTTAACCCCCAAGTAATTAGACTTATTAACATTAACCGTCTAACTTTATAATTAAAGTAGGAATAGTCCAAAACGTCCCTTAAAACGTGTAAAGAAATCCGACCCAGCCTGGTATTGCGTAACCCGTGACGGGCCGTCGTGCCTGCGACGGTACGTCCTGCTGTCCGTCACATGCTACAGAAACTTGATTTTAAGTGAATGGCCTGTGATGGGCCGTCGAGCCTGCGATGGTCCGTCCTGCCACTCCGTCACGAATTTTAGAGAGTCGATTTTCAGTACCCAATTTCAGATTTTCTAAGTGTTTTGAAACGAGACCCTGCGATGGTCCGTCGTGCCCATAACGGTCCGTCGTGGGGTCCGTCGCTTCTGCCAGTTTTTTCAGAATTGAAGTCTGCTACTCAAAACTACTAAACAGGTCGTTACACCCTCAAAATCAAACAGGTCACACTAAATCTTAATATGTATTTAATGAGTTATTAATTTATTAAACTAGAGTATTTTAGCATTAGAAGTCAGTTCGTATGTTTTGGGAGTGTTTGGAAGTTAAACGCCCAAGACGTCCGAAAACTAGCCGAAGTTGAACTAGTGTGTCGTAGTGTTTTGTAGTGATGTTTTTGGGGGATAGTATGATGTTTAATTTAAGTGTCAATGGTCCTATGCATGGAATGACATGTAAAGGGTATAAAAGTCCAAGAACAAAGCCCCAGGGACTAGCTTAATTGCCCCCGAGGAGGACTCAAACATAGGCCATAGAAGCTGCCATGCAACTTAGTATTGGAAGCGTCTATGCGACGCGTAGCAAGCACTTGGTGTGAAATTTTGCCCCTACGAAGAGGGACCAATACGCACCCTACTATCCTAAAGGAATTTCCAGAACCTAGATTAGGAAATGACATCGCATCGCAGCCAACTCCTAGATTTGGCAGCGTCGTTTTTAAGTCAAATTTGATGTTCGTAAAGGTTCCAAATAGTGAGGGGGTATTTTTGGAACTTTGAGGTTCATGTGTGGAATGATATAGGTAATTTTAAACCTTATTTCACCCACAATTTTAAAATCTAAAGGCCAAAGAAAAAACCTCTCCAAAACTCTTCCTCCAAAATCCTCCATTGAAAAAGCTTTTAAGTTCCAACGAAGAGGACCAAGTTCTTCACGTTTTCTTCAACAAAAATTTGTGGCTTTCTTCATATAAAGATATCCTAGTCATCCTTGAACCTTATTTTTTTCATGGAGCCTAATGGATTTTAACTTCAAACTTCTTTATTGCTTGACTCTATGTATTGGTCTTTGGATAAAAATGTTTTAATGATTAAAATGAGTTGTTGTTAGATTTTAATAATTATTTCAATGTCAAAACTCCAATGAAATTATGTCTATTCTTTTTATCAATTTTTAGCTTATCAAATGGGTTTAATGAGCATGATTAGATAATGTTAAAGTTATTGTTTCTTGAATGTTTAATTGAGTTTTAGCTACTGCTATAAAGTCAATTTTACATGGATTATTGGATAAATTGTGAATAGGTGGTAAAGTCTTGGAGAAAGGGTAAGTTGATATATCTTGGTTAAGTTATGTTGAAGTAACTCTTTAGTGGTATCCACCTTTGGTGGCGGTGTTTACTTGAAGATTATGAAGTTATATGTGTATTGTGAAAATGACCTTGAAGGAATGTATGGTATGTGAAGTGAAGTGATGATTTTATATGTACATGTATGATATGTGTTCGAAGGCTTAATGAGTATCTTGAAGGGTTTATATCTAAAAGAAGTATGTATTTGATATGTGAATTATGATAATGTGTAAATTGCTCAATGTGGGTATGAGCATGTCTACAAATCAATGTTTTGAATGATGATCATTATATGAAGGGTGTGCTCACATGTACTCACACATACACTTAAATGCATGAATGAAGTCAATAAATGAAAATGGGGGACTATAGGGTTGACACTATTCATGAGTAGAGTTTAAGTGTCTAGACCATCCCTATTATTCCTAAGTATGAAAAGGGGGGATTTTTGGGTGAATACTCTTCGTGAGTTGAGATTAAGTGTTTAGTAGCAACCTCACTATTCCCGATGATCTTTTCAAAGATAAGATGGAGATTGGATACATTTCGTGAATTCATAAGGGGTGTTCAATAGTTATCTCTTAACCTATAGTCAATTAATGTTTAAGAGTCTGTGGGTGAGTTATGCTTACGCCGAGAGGATTTGAAGAACGGGCGGGTACACTTCGTGAGTATATATGTTGTGTACAATGTACCTCTTGAGATTGGTGCTCCTCGTTAGTAGAAAATGAGTTACTTAGTAGAAATTTCCTTATATCTTTACTGTGCACCCGCATAGGTGTATCTATTGGAGAATCTTTGAAAATTTTAAAGAATATGACCGTACCTTAGGCGAGTAGGGATCCGTTATTTGGTAAGGGTAGTACCGGGGTTCCATGTCAAGCACTCATGGTCTATATTGGTTAAAGTTATCCCCCCACAAATGTATGTAAATGAAATAAGTGTTTTTAAGGGTGTACTACTTAGGGTAGGTGGTGGAATGGGATGCCACCTATCCATTGCACAAGTACACATTAGGAGAGAGTCTTTGTGTTCTTATATGAAATGTATAAATGGGTCATGGTATGATGTATGAAAGTAATATGACTTTATATCTAATGTTAAGGAAACATGTTTTGATATATGTTTTGCATGATGAAAGATATCTATGTGATGAACCTAATTTAAGGTAATTCCTAATGAACACTAAGTGTAAGTGGTAGTATGTGATGCTACTTTCACAGTGCACTAAGTGTGACTTGGGAGTTGTCTTGTAGGATGGTTCTTATGTGATGTTTCTAAGTATACGTGTGTTTATATAGTGTCTTTGATTATTGAATGGTGACCTTTATAAATGAAATGAATTATCCTTACGCTTTATAGTCTCAAAGATCTCTGAGTAGGTATTGAGGAGGTCGTATGGACGATCTCCTTATGTCTTACTAAGGGGATCCTTTGGACAACTTAGGATAGGGGTAGTTCATGTGTGATTTTACGTTCAGTGTAGCTATGCTCTTATGTTAAGAAAAATGAAAGTTTTACCTTATTTGTTAAATGATGACCTTATAATGTTTTGTAGCTTAATTAATAGAGGATTTTATCAAAATAGCATGACTTGTATGATTCTACTAAATTGTCCCTTTTTCATGATTTTGCATAATGTCATACTTAGTACAATGTTTGTACTCATCCATACTTTTCTATACTTTATAAGTATATGTTGGAGCCGTGTTTAAGGTTAGAACGCAAGATTGGGAATCGAATCTCTCAAGACTAAGTATGTCCTCATATATTCGAGGGCATAGTCTATGTTTCTTTAGTTTCTTATTTTAATACTTGTTATGTATTTTTTTCAATGTAAAAGGGTCGTATCTCTAAGATATTTATGTTGTGTCTTTAAGTTTCCTTGTGACTATGAGAATATCCTTTAGTATTTATAAAAGATGTTGTCTTTATTATTATTGTTGTGAAAAGTTTAAGTATACTTCCCATGTCTTATGTAATGAATGATATCTAAGAGGCTTGTGCAAGACCTTTGAAACATCGAGCACGCCTTGTGAAAACCTAAGGGTTTCCCTAACTTCTAGGATATACTTGAGGGTCGTAACATCGGGTATGAATCCAAACATTGTATAGATCTTAGATGTCAAACTAACATTGTTCCTATGCAAAATAAGTAATAATTGTTATTTTCTCTTATGTATTTCCTTTTTTCCGAAATTTTTGTTGTAGGAGTATTTTTCATTTAATTAAGATTTTAAAAGAACGACGAGTGAATGTATTTTTCAGGTTTATATAAGAAAAGATTATGGTACTTCTTACTTTAGTACAAATTGATTTAATTAATTTTCCATTCCTAGTCCATATTGGCTCTCATAAACAACATTTCCCCTTTATTCTCCTTCAATTTTTCAGTTTTTCTCCTCTACTCTATTAAAATTTATACTTTTGAATACTTACAAGTAAGCATTTTTTATTCTTTAAAATATTTTTTGTCAATTTTTTTATATGGGCAGATACATGTAAGGTTGAATATCGCACATGAAATTTAGGATATTTGATGAACATATTTTTATTTTGTTTTTTTTACTAATAAAACTATAAAAAAAATCTGCTTCAATTATGAATTGCATCAAATTATCTTATTTTCTGTGATGTTCTAGCAAACTAAATTTTCGCATGGTCATGATATTGATTGAGTCTAAACAATAACATATCTCTTTTGATAAATAAAGAAAATGAACATTTTCTAATGACACTTGATGTTATGATTTTGAATGGATTGTGATAAATGTACATAAATATAATGAAATGTAATATAACTGTTGATATTCGTTCCTTCCTTATTTTACCAAAGTAACTTAATTTCAATTTTTCTGTAGCCCTTTATTTCCATTAGTAGGGAGTCACATGCTATTTGGTAGAAAAATCATCCTAGGTTATAGAGAAGATGAACTTAGTAGGTCTCAAGGACTAATCTCTTTTTAAAAAGAGGTTGCTTAGGCAATCTCAAACCCCAAATAATTAAATTTTATAATAAATGGGTGGCTATTGGGATGAAATTAGATATATGATACGTGTTGATTTATTATATTAAATCACATAATAAGAATTTATGATCCTTTCCTCATTGTTTTTTTTTTTATAGAGATTCATTGTAATTACTCAAAAGGTGTTGATTTGGATGGACATAGGCAAATACAGGATATTGCACTCTAGGATAGTGATGTAACTGGTGCGTCAATATATTTGGATTTACGGAATTACATTAATGAAAAGTTATCTTACAAAACACAAAAAGGGAAGTGGTTTAATGGAGGAAGATAAAGAAACTGGATACCAAAATTTGAACTTCAAAACTCACCTCACTTTCTGAATAAACTTAATTTATAAATTATATAATTCAACTTGATAAGAACCATATTTCACTTGGGAATTTCACTAGTATAATATTGTTGTTGTTAGTGTGATTTGATCAAACTCTTTGCTAAAATAAAAATATTTTATTGCATTTGTATTAATCATTAGAAGAATGGTTTTTCTTTTATAATATTATTTAGTGTTTCACATGAGAAGAAGAAAAGTAACCACTATTATAAGTCTCTCATGCATAGTCGTTATATCTGAATCATTAAAAGATGTCAATCATCACAGTTTAGTATGAATGTAGGTTTAATTCCACTAATGTGTTAATGCCTTTACTTTTCTTTCATATTTTTTTTATTTTAATTTACTTTTGATCATTATTTTATGATTTTGAATGGTTGTGAGAAAAATGTATAAACTTTTTAGTAATATGGATTAATTTTTTTGTGTTTTTCCTACACTAAATTAAAATCTAATAACTATTAAAAATGAAATCATTAATTAAAAGTCCTATTTATTTATATAGGTATAAAATTTATTACAAATTCAGCTATTGCACATTAATTCTTTAGTTATAACATTATAAATTCTCTTAGTTGTTATAGTTATTGCAAACGTTATTCACGCTGTTTTACATTCTCTAGTTATAATATTATGCATTCTCATAGTTATTACATTAATGATATTTAGCTTTCATCTTTCCTTATATTAACATTTGACCAATAGTTTTTCATGTTATTATACCTCCTCTATATATGCTATAACACAGTGTTGAAGTATATGTACTATATTTTTTTTTGGTGTACGATAAACATGTGAATAAATATATGACTTCAGAGATTACCTATGGACGGTCAAATAAGTATATTTGATTTATGTACTCTATCAATCGAAAAGTCAAATATGAGAGCCTACAACACAAACGACATCTATTATGTTATTGACACATCCTCAAAGACCTATACTAGAGCCTCGTATGTTGAATAATGATGATTTTAGACCTAAATAAGTGTAAATAATTGGTTTTAGAAGAATTAGAGCGAAAAGGTCAAAGAAAGGTCGTGAAGTCTGACAACTAGCTAAATTGAACAAGTAGACGTCTCTATATTTGGTGAAGGTTTGGGAGTGTTATTTGAAGTCTAAAATTTTTATAAAGATTTTAAATAGGTTAAATATAGTATAGATTGTCCAAATATCTAGTCACGACTCCCCAAGGACCACTGGAAAGGTCCTTGAGGAGTACCCAAACTTGGGCGAGCAAGCTACCGAAGCAGACTGTGTACAACCAAGATTTGGAGGCCCTGCGCGTCGCGCAGCAAGCACAAGGAGGCAAACTTTTTGCCTCGACACGTGGGTCCTTAACAAGGTCCACTGCCCCAACTTGTATTTTTGAAAATAAATGTGAATTTAACCTGCGGAACGTAGCAACTTTAAAGATCCGCTCGCGTCATTTTTAAGATAATTTGACTAAAAAAAAGACCCAATTAAGTGAGGGATATTTTGGTTAATTTAAGGGATAACTATAAAACGTTTTACTGTCAGTTATTAGTCAGTTTTAACACCTAAATCAATTCCACAATGTTGAAATCAAAATTCACTGTCATCTCTCTCAAATTCTCTCTTCCTTCAAACCTCCATTGAAAACGATTATAGATCCAAGAAGAAGGTCAAGTTCTAAAGTTTCAAAATCAATTTTGTTTCTTTATCATCACTATGGTATGGTTTATTTAACTCATGGGATTTTTTCCCCAAGAGGTCCCTTTAAAAGATGATTTCGAATTCCCCCAAATATAGGGTTTTCTCTCACACATGGGTCTTCTTTGAAAAATGAAATTATGAATCAAATGTGATGAAATAAGATGAATTAATTTTGTTTAAGTATATATTTATGGTTAATTGATGATTTCCTGTAGGATTTACCTAGACTCATGTCCCTCCCCCAATTTCATGAAAACCTTGAATCGATATGGTGAATTGTGAAGATCATGAAATGTAGATTGACTACATTGCTGTTAATTATTTAATTGCTTATTTAATTTACCTTTTTTATGTAATTGATTATGTATTCTTTGTAATGTAAGTTTGAAGGCTCTTGAAAGGGCAATGAGGTATATTGATTGGTTCTTCTTTTATTCAATTACGAAGTATGAATTAATTAGATAGTAATGCTTCTGTGTCAATTGTGTCATTGTGATGTTGATGCTAAGTATTCCTCATCCCTAATCCTAAGATATTGAATTAGGCATGATCTATGTATGCATGTTATGGTACAATTATTGTATGATTTAAAGTAGTTTCTCATGATTAAAATAAAGTGTTAATTGAAAGGTTTATTCACTTATGAAGTGGTATCTAAAGTGTAAGGATTTTTCTCACTTGTGATGACCTATGAGCTAGATACGAGAAGAGACTAATGTGATCTGGTAATATAAAATATTATGATTACTAAATGGAATAATTTCTTAGCACCGAAAGAGAATGTAAATGAGGTAGAGTTCTAACTTTAGTAAGTCTAGCCTCCCACATGTGTTTCCTCATGTTGGTAAGTACGGATTCCCTAGTTATGTGTTGTCTCATGAGATGGAAACCTCCATGTCTGGTAAGTCAATGTTTCTAAAAACAATCTTCTTGACCCTTAACTATGTGCCTACATAGGACTCTAGCTTAGTGGATCAACCTAGATAGCTATATATGAATGGTTACACCTTAGGCAAGTGTTTACCCTCTCTTTTCGGTGTGGGAGTAGAACACTAGATTCTATGCAGCTCACATGGTCTCATGTCTGTTATTGCAATTGTCTCCCTAACCTTAAAAGTAAATGAACAATTTAATTATGTGAACACTTATTAGGATTGTCTTAAAGGCTACTACATAGGGTAAGGGAGGGTATGGGACTTCTCTACTCATTGTATATGTGAGATCCTCAGAGATGGTTCTATTAGTGTTCTTTTATTATTATGATTATGATTATGATTATGTTGCTAATCTATGATTAATATTCATTTATTAACAATGTCATGATGTATTATGAGAATATATTTTTAAGTACGAAGTTGGTAGCTTAATGTTATTCTAATCATATGGGAAAACATGATTTTGACTAAATTGTCCTTTTCACATGCATTGATGGTTTTGTGAATATAAATCATACTTAATACATGTAGTTTTAATAATCCTAATTTCTCCCTTTTTTCTCAAACATTTTAGGTTCGGGCCGTTGAAAAGTTCATGGTCGATTGGAAGAATCTTTTCCTAAGTCATTGGAGAGTCCTCATATCTGGGGATGTTTCCAAGGTTCAATCTAGTTATGACGTTGCTTTGTTTATAAACATTCATTCTTTAATTTATCATTGAGACAATTATGTAAGACTATAATGGTGTATTTTTTTGTATTGGTTATGTCCAAATTTTGGTACTCTTGTAGATAGTTTATATGTGAGATTAGAATTTAGACTCCTATATAATTTGTTATGCTAAAAGAGAAGTCTATGTAAACTTTGTATTCGAAGAGTCTATGTAAACTCCATATATAATATGTGAGAAGTCTAAGTATACTTCTATGTAAATTATGTTTTTCCGCAATTTTGACATTTGATGTGCTATGACATATGCTAAGGGCTAATCTTAGTCCTCTTAGAGGACGACGATGCCGGTTACGCCTTGGGGGTATTTTGGGCCGTTACAAGCTTAGTATTAGAGCATAAGGTTGATAAATCATAGTATTGATGTCTCACGAAACCACGTCTATGTAGGGTCTTATTCATAATCATGAAGCGCACCACATTTATGAATGAGAGACTATGTAACGCTTAGAAACTTTCACTCTCTTGTTATTCCTTAGTCGTGCCTAACAGTCTTAACTCTATCTAGTCCTTTCTTCTAATAATTTTACTGTGCTTATAGGCAATGAATACAAGGAGGAACAATGCTCGAACGCTCGAGGAGGAGAATTTTAATGAGGCGGTTCCCCCTCAAGATCCTCAAAACCCTCAAGTTCCTATTGAAGTAGGGGCTTGATATGCTCAAATTATACCTCTCTTGAAAAGTATAAGTTGTCGTAAACAAGTAGAGAATCAAACTAGTAGTTTTGGATCTATCCCATGAGGAAAATGATTTAGACTTAACTTCAATGTGCAATTATGTCTTTTTAGTCAAGTTTCATTATAAAAAAAAGAAACTAAAGGGGGGGGGGGGGGTTGTGAAACAGGTTTCTTTAACACTTCTAAAAGAACAAGTAAGCAAAAGTAAAATTGAGTTATTATCATGTTTTGAGACTAACTAGGGTATATGTGTTCCCCATAGGTTCATAACATTGTATTACTAGAAACAACAATTTTTCCCTAGTCTTTTGCATGTAAAGTGGTAAGTTATGTATCTCCAAATGCCTGTTCCGGCATCTATAGAATTTCACTCCGTACCTTGGACCGGCTAGGTGTGTATAATTTACTAACCCTTACCGTTACCTCATATTAGATATCATAATCGATGTATGACTTAGTTATTACTTCGCACCAATCGACACTAGCTTATTAGATAGTATCCCACTAAATCTATGTTGATAATTGTTTTCCTATTACTACCTCCTTGGTCCGAAAAGTAGCAATAAGGCTAGTTCTAATGCGTGCACTCATTGAAAAGACTTCTAAATTAAATAATCATATCATATATTATTATAAGTGGGAACAAAAAAATTTAAAACTTGAATTACGATTTTACCCTTACTATAAATTAAAATATTATAAAACATTTAACTATTTAATTTAAAGAATAAATTATTTCATTTTAATTAAAATGTTGATAGACTTTTGCACTTCCTTAGGTTAATTCCTAATTAAAATATCTAATTTAATAATACCTATTTTCTATAATATATATATATATATATATATATATATATATATATATTCTCTTTTTTGAGATTTTAAATGTCTAAATAATTTGATTATTGTTTTATTGTCTATCTACAATTACTATGATTAAATTAAATTATATTACATTGGTTAGTAAAAAGAGCAACCCTCCATCTCCCCATGTATAAGATCATGATTATTTCATTAAATATACAAATTCTTCAACTTTTCATCTTCTCTTTTAATTATTAATAATACTCAGTTATGAGTTAATGACATTAATAGTCTTTAATTTCTTATCTTAATATCAATTGTAGAGGTAAAGTTACGTCTCCATTTATAATTCCTATAAATATTTTTCTTAAGAAAACTAAATGGTGAGGCTCGTAAGCCACTTTTATATAAATCTCTAACTAATGGAGGAATATTTTTATTCACCAATTACCTCCTTTTGATGAGATTATTTCGGCTATTTTCAGGTACCATTTATGTTATTTTTTTGTTTAAATATGATAATATTATATAAGATTTTAATAGTGATATTTTGTATCCTACTTTCATCATTATCACTTTAGATGACTATTTTTTCAACTGGTTTGTTGTTTTATGAATTCTTGAATTGATTTGGAATCTTATATTTGTATATTGTATTTTGCCATGTAAAATATCATTTTTTCTTATTCATATTATATCAGCTCATAGATTATCACAATATATTATTCTACTTCTTTTATTAATGTGGATTGTAGGAACACGTACAAAAACTTGATGGGTATTGATGGAGTAACTCATTCTTCTTATTGAGATTTTTGTAGCTTTAATGATTATTCATCCATAATTTTGCTAGATATCTTGTTTGTTTACAATTTATTTTAACTTATCTTTTAATATTATTTTTTATTTAGATTTCAATTTCATAATCGATAAGCTAATTTTTAAAAACTAAGACATTTTCAAATTGATGTATGTTCAAATAGTTTATGTTATCGACGTATATCGTGAAGAAGACTCTTGAATTTGATAGGATATGGATGAAAGAGTCAATAAGAACTCGAAATATTATGTACTAATTTTGTATTTATTTTTTAATCTACATTACTATTGATCAACGTCTTATGAAGCATGTACACATTGTATTTTTTTCCTTCTCTATTTTTTCTGTGTTTTTTCATCTTTATTAGACATCTTAATCTAGTTTTCTATGAAGTCGTTAGTCTAAATACTTGTTTGAGATCAAATTAGCCATTTGTAACTTTATTAAAAGTTTGCTAACTATTAACCAAAGTTTAAAAGTAAAAAGTAGATTGCTTAAAAATATTTAATTTGAAGAATCAAAATGTGCCACTCATTGTTGTTTTATGGTTATACTATTAGTTAAGGGTCATGCAGTGAGTGCCTATCTATGTCATGCTTAGAGCCAACACATTGAACTCATTTTCACCTATTATTGCAAGCGCTTTCTAGGATGGATATTATATATTTTCAGCTATCATGCTTAATATTTCATTATTTTATACTTTTTACAAATATCGACATGCCGGTTCAACAAAAAATTAATTAGTCCCTTGGGGAAAAGAACATTGGCAAGAAAAACCCAAAAGAGGATTGTGAGGTTGGCTACTCATACTTCATCCTAACACTCACTTTCCATTTATCCCACCCCAACAAAAAGATCATGTCATTTTCTCCAATGCATAAAAAAATATAAGTACAGGGTGGTAGGTGAAGCTAACCTGAGATGCATAGCGACAATAATCTCTCAACAAGTGGGGGTCAAGTTTTTCGGAACCCGTTACATCAGTACTAGGGTCACCCTCGGCGGTGCAAACATCAATATCCGCACAACCAGTGATACTCCTCTCACTGGTCACCGGTATGGAACTAGACTCCCCAATAGCCATCTCTTGTGCCCTATTCTGGCATGCCTCCTCATCCACAAAAAATCCCTCCTAGCAGCCTATAGGTCCGTCCTCTCTTTCATCTATGCACGAGCATCATATTCTGCCTCATTTGTATGGCCATAACGGTGCCTTTTTGCATGACCGCATGTATTAGGTTGCAGATTAACAAAAGGATTGAACAAAGCTCCATCATTGTGTCCTCTTCTATCGCGATAGGCACACTATCCGGCTCTGTCCCACTCATCTCTAGAATGGCGTCAATATCCACTCGAAAACTTGACACTGCATCCTGAAGAGTAGTGAGTTCTATGGTAGGGGTTTGTCGTTCTAGCACCCATAACTTGAAGGCGTCAAGGCACTAGTGAACCGCCCAAATTTTCTACTCAGTCTAGTGGGCCACTCTTTTGTCTATTCGGCTATCAACCTCAGCAATAGATTTCTGCATCGCTATATTTGGCGAATTAGGGTCATAATCTGAGCCAATTGTCTCTAGACCTGTGCTAGGGGGACCAATACTTTAGATGGGGGCATGGACTGGGATGAATTCGGGGCTCGACTGGACGCACGGCTGGAATTAGCCGAGGTGGTATCTATAGATTCTGAAGTAGCGTGGTAGCCCCTTGGGAAAACTCTACTGTATCTGCCAAATTCTCACTCAATGGATGCATCCAACTCTAGTCCCGCTCCGTGGTGCCATTTCATTGGCCAACCTATATCAACAGTCCTCACAGGACTATGGAGTGTATCACAGTGCCAGATTGGCACTCCAGCATCCTGCATAAGTGGAAGATGAGATAAGAAAAAAGGTAAGTAGTAGAGTACTTGAAATCCATATCGTGTATCACCGTGATCAGCACCTTAGAAAAATCTATCTCCAACCCCGCCACCAAGGCTGCTACCACCGCCCTATCATAGGTAATGACATTATCATCATTTCTCGGTGATAGGCGGTGTCGAACCAACAACTAAAAGAACTTTGTTTCAAAGGTGAGGATGTCCTTCTTAATCAACCCTTGGGAGTCTAACACCCAGTCTAACCTCTCACTGTCTGTCGGAGATATTGGCGAAGCCATTTATTCATTGTCTCTCTCTACTTTGCGGTCCTCTGAAACACGCCACTTTTGATAATCTCCAACCTGTATTAAAATTCTGGAGTCATGGGGGCCCATTTTGTCTAATTGGTGGGTCCATATATGTACTGGAGGAGGGTGGCCTATGAGATGTCGAACCGGCACCACCAAACTAGTATAAAGGTGAGTTGTTCGTGTTTGGCAGGTTTTGCCCACCTATTGATAGAGCCACTGAGAGTAGCCACATAGTAAGCGTAGAACTCTCTGACTATCTACTCATTGTAGGTACCCATAATCCATGCCATCCAGTCTAACTTATTTCGGTTAAATAATCTTTGTACCTTGAGGATCCGTGTGCAATCTTCTGGTAAGAACAAGATGTTCTACTGTCACCAACCGTGTTATCACACCCTTCTCATTCTTCATTTTGGCATCCCCATATACCTAGTGTTGTCCATCATCGCACCACCTGTTGGGTTCATCAAAAATGGGTGCAGAATCATCTACTCGGGCTGCGGGTGCGGACTCTGTGCTAGTAGACTCATCAGAAGAGGCTTGGTAGTGACTCTCCAATCGAATGGCTACTTAGGAAATGTACCTTAGGCAGTGGCCGCATTTGACCCCGAATGTTTGGTCGACCCTGATGCAGATTAAAATTTGGAGTCTGATACTTCTTCAGAAATAGAGGTCGCCCCTGTCGGTTAGATAGTCAGTTTGCGTTTCTCATCAAACTGGGAGGCAGTAACTATGTTAGGAACCACCTTTCGGGGGGGTGCCCCTAGTGACTCTTGAAGCAAGTGTTGGGGTTGTGCCACCCAGGGAACGTATTCTAGATCTTTCTTGTTATTGTAGTTAGCAACCATCCAATGATAGGGGGCCACTAACTAGGACTTTCCCCTTGAGTAGATGATATCCTACGTAGGAGCCATTTGTACATGTAGAGTAGTTCTTAGTATCACTTCAACAATACTACACACTTGAAACATGTCGGGCGAAGACAATTTGAAAAATAAAAAACATAGTTTAGTTCTGGAGAGTCAGGTCGATGAGCACTAAAAACGGTCCCTCGATCAATTGATGGTCTGTTAATAGGGTTTGTCGTCTGACACTTAGAATTATTTAGCTTAGACAGAGAATCATACTTCTCAGATTGAAATGAAGAACGTCACTGTAGTCTACTTCCGTCGTCTAACACTTAGAAATAATTTTAGAGGTCAAGGAAATCAGGTACTGTGGAGGAAACAATGGACGTGAAGAACGGTCCTTCGTTTCAGACTTGGACAATTTTAGGTTGGTCAAATCGATGGACCCAATCGATGACCCATCGATCGATCAATTATTCGTCGACGGGGTATCGTATGGTTGGTTTGAGACAAATTTCATGCCTTTTATTCACTGTCCAATTGTTTGACATTTTTTGATATACTCATGTTTAGACAATCAACTATAACACCCACAAAACTCATTCATTATTCCTAGAGTTTCGTTTTAACATTATTTGTGCTCTAATTCATCCACATTACGAAACCTTAAGTCATAATTTCAAAAACTACAGATAAAGTGACATTTTAGACAGACTACAAGGCAACATAACTGCATTCTATCATTCAAAGGGACATACTACACATATTTTAGCATTCAATTTTAGTGAATTAAGTCCCACAATCAAGACCCACTTCTGGATTTATGGAAACAACTATGAACAAGAATTCAAAGTGTAATGAAATCGAAAAAACTTTAGTTTGGAGTGGTGCGGGGTTGAGATGAACATTCAAGCAATAACCTACGCTGCCAAACATAATCACTGTGCAAAGAACAATAGAGAGAAAAAAGAATTTGGGAAGAGAGAGTTTGGAGAATTTGAGGGATTCTAATTTTGAAGTGAAATGGAATATGGGTGGATGATGGTGTGTGGTAAAGGAAAGAAAATAAAAGGGAAAAACAGTTTTGGAAGGGAGTTTATCGGCCAGGTCGGGTCGGGTCAGTGGCAGTTTTGATCTACGAAACCTCATCGAGGGTCCACTGATTGCATCTAGACCTAGAAATTTCAAGAGACATACCTGGTATGTATCGACACTATCGACAGTCCTTAAAATGAACAATCGCCCGCCGATGGGGTCTGTAGACATATGCACTAGAATTTTTTTTTCTTCATATTTTTTATTTGGTCCGTGCACAGGTAATACCATTAGGCCATTCCTTTTGTGTCTTTATGGAGAATTTTGAGACACAGACCCTACACTAATCCATACACAACACTAGCACACAAGAAAAAAAATGAAAAAAGATTAAAAACAAAACGAAAAAAGCGACTGTTCCTACAAAGAAAATAAAACCTATTATTGGCTAGACGATAGAACTTGGTTGCCTCCCAAGAAGCGCTTGATTTAATGTTGTTTCATGACATAAGCTCCTTCATATCTAAGACTTCATCAAGGTGATAGGCCTCAACCATTTTATGGACACTCTCCGCATGCGCTAGGTAGATTTTAATCATTTGCCCCATGAGTTTGAACATTGTACCCTCCTTATTCTCCAACTCAACTTATCCATGTGAGAAAACTTTTGTGATGAGGAATGGCCCTGTCCACTTGGACTTGAGTCTTCCTTAAAACAAGTGTAGCCTAGAGTTGAATAAAAGCACCAAATCACCAATCGCAAATTCTCGCTTTTCAATCCTTTGATTGTGATACTTCTTCTTCTTCTTTTAGTAGATGACTAAACTTTCATAGTCTTTGAGGCGAAACACATCAATCTCATTCAACCCACTTAGTCTTTGTTCCACCGTTTCATTCCAATTTATCTTTAGTTTCTTCATGCGCACATGTCTTTGTGCTCTAACTCGACCATCAAGTGATAAACCTTCCCATATACAAGTTTGTATGGAAACATTCCTATGGGAACCTTATATGCATTTCGGTAGTCCGAAAGAGTATCATCAAGCCTTATTGACCAATCTGTTCTATTAGCATTCCCTATTTTCGTAAGAAATTGCTTGATCTTTCTATAGGACACCTCAACTTGCCCTCCAGTATTTGGATGATAAGGAGTAGCCATATTGTGGCGAACCCCATATTTCTCCAATATCCCTTTGAAAAACTTATTACAAAAATGAGAGCTTCCATGACTAACAATGGCCCTAGGTGTGCCAAATCTGGAGGAGATATACTTTTTCGAGAACGTGGTGACATTCTTTCCTTTGTTATTAGGAAGCACTATATCTTCCACCAATTTTTACACGTAGTCAACCGCCACAACTATATACTTCATCCCATGAGAAATCACAAACGGGCCCATAAAATGAATGCCCCATACATGAAATAACTCAATCACCAAAATACGATTTAAAAGGAGATCTTGCCTCTTCGAAATTCATTAATTTCGTTGGAAACGATCACATAATTTTGTGAATTCGTGAGCACCTTGGTGAGTGTTTGGTAAATATTAGCCGCACTGCAAAAATCTTATGTATAGTCTGGATACCGCTATGGTATCCCTTCTCTGTCTCAATAACACTCCAAGAGAAATCCCACTAGCATCACGCATCACCTCAAATGGTTTACTCCAATATGGGGAAATAATAGTGGATGTGGACACGAATTTCTCCTTTAGTTATCCAAATACTTTTCAACACGGTGACATTTGGGTTGTGTAATGCACCGGCCATCATCCAGTTATGTATGATGTCGTATTCTCCGATATGGAAGAGGTCGCTATTGAGGTCTTCATGGATGATTTATCTATGGTCAGTGACTCCTTTGATTGGTGTTTGAGTCATTTGGCTGAGGTACTCAAAAGATGTGAAAATTGCAATCTTGTGCTTAATTGGAAAAAATGTCACTTTATGGTGAAAGAAGGCATAGTGTTGGGCCATCACATCTCCGAGAAGGGGATAGAGGTTGATCGAGCTAAAGTCGACGTTATAGAGAGGCTTCTTCCACCCATATCTATAAAAGGTGTGAGATGTTTTCTTGGATATACAGGATTTTACCGAAGGTTTATTAAATATTTTTCAAAAATTGCAAATCCTTTATGCAAACTACTCGATAAGGAATGTAAGTTCTATTTCAATGAATCCTGTTGAAAAATATTTGGAGAATTGAAGGAGAAATTGGTGTCCGCGCCCATTATTAAGTCTCTTCAGCTCACCACTACAACTAATGGAGAACGAAACCCAGTTGCCCTAGGTAATCTTAACGATGCTCTGCCTCTTGAATGGATAGATATGTATTCTTCTTTTTCTTGTTGTTTTCTCCCATAATCTCAACTACGTATTGATAAAGGTTTCTTCTTCTTCCTCATGTTGTTGGTTCAATCTTGTTGAAACAATATCAATTAAAGCTTTGCTTGAGACAAAATTTCAGGTGTGTTCGTTCTTCTAATCGATTTATTGTTGTGTTGCGAATCGATGTGTATTCTTCTTTGTGCAATTGTTGTCTGTCCTAATCTCAACGACATATTGATAATGTTGTCTTCTTCTTCTTGATGGTTGCTGCAATCTGGTTGAAACAAAATCCATTAATGTTTTGCTTGAGAAAAAAATACAGGTGGGCCATTCTTCATATCGACTTGTTGTTGTGATGTGGATAGATGTGTATTCTTCTTTGTATTTTTGTTGTCATATTAAAGATGGTATTACTTAGTAAGTTGAGGTTCATTATGTAAATAGGAGAAATTAGAGGAGTAGTTAGCAAATAGGTAGTTAAAGTAGTTACAAAATATTCTTCTCTTTCCTGTATAAATACTAACTAAACATGTTAGTTACAGGTAGAAAAGACTTAACAGATTGTATAATGCAACGACGAGTTTTCTTCTTCTTCTGAACTTCTTCTGAGAATCTGCACATTACAGATTACTCAATCTTCATAGTTTTCATGGTATCAGAGCCTTTGGAGGCAGTAAATGATTGTTCAAATCACTGCATATCATCTACATAAGCAACAGACGAACCCATGGCAACAGTTGATAACGAGCTGCCTGAAAAACTAAGCCATAATCATTCTCTGTTCTTGAACACCATTGACAATTCTTGTCTATTGCTAAGTTCATTTCAATTGACTGGAGCTGATAACTACTCAGTATGGAGTCGAGTATTAAAGATTGCAATTATAGGTCGAAATAAGTTGGGATTTATCGACGGTTCATGTAAAAAGGAAGCATATGGTCCAAATCTAGTGAATCTGTGGGAAAGATGCAATGAAATTCTATTATCTTGGATCATGAATTGTGTTTCAAAAGAGTTACTTGGAGGTATTATTTATTCTACAAATGCTGCATCTGTATGGAAAGATCTGGCTAAACGATATGATAAAGTTAATGGATTTTGTATCTTCCAACTACACAAAGAAATTGCCACTGTGAGTCAAGGTACTAGTTCAATTTTAACATATTTCTCTAGATTACGTGAGCTGTGGGTAGAGTATTATAGTCTAACTCCTGTTCCATGTTGTGAGTGTGTAAATTCAAGAGAATTTGTGAAATTTGTACACAATAAGAAGTTACTTCAGCTTCTTATGGGGTTTAATGACTCATATGAACAAGCTATAGGACATATATTGATGATGATACCTCTACCTTCATTGAACAAAACATATTCAATCTTAATTGAAGGAGAAAGTCAGAGAACCATGTCACAAATCTCCAGTAGAGCTAATTGTTCTGAACTAAATGCCATATTCACTTCAGGAAACAATACTAATGCTATGGTCCCTAGATTAAGACCTTACAACAATTCTATCTATGATCCAAATGCATTCTGTGATTACTGTAAAAGAACATGTCATACACAGGCTGATTGCTATCAGCTTCATGGTTTTCCCCCAGGATTTGAAAGAAAGAAGAAGAATCCTAAAAATACATATCAGGGGAGAGGAGGCAAAATATTACTGCTCACAATGAAGTAAGTGATGTTGATATATATGTTAATAGAGGTGTAAATTCAAGAAGACAGGGTTATGGAAGAGGATCGATAAACACTGAACATGTTGAATATCAAAAAGGCATGACTATGATGCATGAACAATATAATCAGATCTTACACATGCTTGGACAAACTAATATGCAGCAAGAAAATTCTGAAGGAGCATCTACATCACATTACAATGCTAATGTAGCCCAAGCTAATTGCTCTTCAGTAGGTGAATCAGCAGGTAATGGAGCTGCTTTTATTGTAACTTCAACCATGACTGGCTGGATAATAGATTCTGGTGCAACAAATCATATGACTCCTAACTCTGATATTCTTACTCATAAACATCCACTTCCTAGTAATAAACCTAGAAATATTCAATTACCCAATGGTGAAACAAATCAAATTACTCATATAGGTTCCTGCAATATAACTTTTCAAAACACACTAAGAAATGTTCTTCTTATTCCTGAATTTAAATTCAATTTACTATCAGTTTCACAAATTACTAAGGATCTTAAATGTGTTGTGTGCTTCTTTCCTATTTTTGTTACTCTCCAGGACCTCTCCAATGGGGAGGTTAAGATGATTGGTATAGAACATGATGGTCTTTATATACTGCCTAACAAATCCTTATCTTCTCTCAACACAAATGAAAAATGTTCATCACATTTAGCACATGGAGACAATCACTTCACAGATTCACAAGCTTTATTGTGGCATCAAAGGCTAGGACATACTTCTTCCAATGTTCTGGCTCATCTATTAGATATTTCACCTAGTAAATGTTCTAAAGATCTGCATAATTGTATCATTTGCCCCTTGGCAAAACAACATAGATTACCATTTCCAAATAGTACTACTAGTTCTACTTCTCCTTTCCAGCTATTGCATATTGATTTCTGGGGTCCTTTTAACACCCCTACCTATGATGGACATAAATTCTTTGTTACTATAGTTGATGATTGTACCAGATTACTATGGTTGTTTCTAATAAGAATGAAGAGTGATGTTTGTGTTGTTCTGAAAAACTTCTTCATTTTTGCTAAAACACAGTTCAATGCTGTAGTTAAAATGGTTAGAACTGACAATGGATCTGAGTTTGTAAATGCTGAGTGTCACAAACTATTTACAAGCTTAGGTATTATTCATCAGAGAACTTGCATACATACACCTCAGCAAAATGGTGTTGCAGAGAGAAAACACAAACATATTCTTGAAGTGGCTAGAGCAATCAAATTCCAAGGGCATATTCCTATCAAGTTTTGGGGTCATTGCATACTTGCAGCTGCTTACATAATAAATTTGTTACCTACTCCAGTGTTACATGGTAAATCTCCTCGTGAAGTGTTTCATAAAACTAAACCTACTATACAACATTTGAGAGTTTTAGGGTGCCTGTGTTTTGCAAAGAATATGTATATACATGATAAGTTTCAACCAAGAAGTATTGTTCCTGTTCATATGGGATATAGTACTACTACTAAGGGTTATCTTCTCTACAACTTTAAGGAAAAACAGTTCTTCATTAGCAGAGATGTGGAATTTAGGGAAACCCCATTTCCATTTGCAGTTTCTTCTTCCACTGAATGACACTTGTTTCCTTTTGTCAAAGTTCCATTAGAAGCATCACAGCCTGTGTCTCCATCTTTTATGGTTGAGTCTACTAAATAGTCTGCAGAATTGTCTAATTCTCAAATTTTTGAGGTTAGAAGATCACAGAGGAGTACCAAAGCTCCTTTATGGATGCAAGATTATGTTGCTTCCGCTCATCTCACTCCTAGTAGACCTCTATATTCTATTGACAAATATCTTGGCTATGATTATCTGTCTAAGTCCTATCAGGCTTTTCTTTCCTCTTTTGGTCATGAGGTTGAACCTGGTACCTTTGAAGAAGCATATAAGGATCCCAGATGGGTTGAAGCCATGCAGGCTGAGATCTCAGCCTTGGGAACTCATCAGACTTGGAAGGTAGTACCTTTACCTCCACACGAAAAGGCCATTGGTTGTAAGTGGATTTTTAAAATAATATATCAAGCTTCAGGGGAGGTTGAAAGAATCAAAGCTCGACTAGTTGCAAAGGGATTTAACCAAAGAGAGGGACTGGATTATAAAGAAACTTTTTCTCCTGTTGATAAGATGGTTACAGTCAGAAGTGAGTTGGCTTTGGCTGCTGTTGAAAACTTTCATATTCATCAGATGGATGTGTCAAATGCCTTCCTTCAAGGGGACTTATTTGATGAAGTTTATATGAATCTACCTCAAGGCTTTCAGCTTCCTGAGGGATTTATTGTGCAGGGGGAGAAACTAGTGTGTAGGCTCACTAAATCCCTGTATGGTTTGAAGCAAGCCCCTAGACAGTAGAATGTGAAGCTCACAGATGCACTCATCAGATTGGGATTTACTCAGATTCATGCAGATTATTCATTGTTCATTAAGAGAACAAAAACATCATTGGTTATACTTCTAGTATATGTTGATGATATGATGATTACAGGTAATGACTTTAGTCTTATTCAACAAACCAAAGAAGTTTTGCAGGATGCTTTTAAGATGAAAGACCTAGGAGAACTCAGGTATTTCCTAGGAATTGAATTTGCTAGATCAAAAGAAGGGATTGTCATGCATCAAAGGAAATACTCTCTTGAAATCATTTCTGAAGCTGGACTTAGAGCTACTAAACCAGCTTTTACACCTATTGATCCTTATGTACAGTTAACTACAAAGGAGTATGATGAAACAAATGGAATAGGAAAGGAAGATAAGTTACTGGAGGATCCAACAGTATATAGAAGATTAGTTGGAAAATTGTTGTATCTAAATGTTATTAGGCCTGACATTGCTTTTGCTACAAAAACACTTAGTCAGTTTCTTCATCAACCAAAACAATCTCATCTCAATGCTGCACTTAAGGTTGTCAAATATGTCAAGGGACAAGCAGGACTAGGTGTATTATTAACAAGCAAGAATAACATACAGTTAAAGGTCTATTGTGACTCAGATTGGGGAGCATGCTTACACACCAGAAGATCTGTTACTGGATTCATTGTTATGCTGGGAGATTCATTTATATCATGGAAATCAAAGAAACAAGGAACTATATCTAGAAGTTCAGCTGAAGCTGAGTATAGAAGCATGGCAAGTGTTGTAGCTGAAGTAGTATGGATAACAAAACTATTCAAGGAACTAGGAGCTGATGTTGTAACCCTAGCTATCATTTATAGTGATAGCAAGTTAGCTATACAAATTGCTGCCAATCCAGTATTACATGAAAGAACTAAGCATATAGAATTGGATTGTCATTTCATAAGAGAGAAAATTCAGAATGGTCTAATTCATACTGAATATCTGCATAACAAAGAGCAAGAGGCTGATATACTAACTAAAGGTCTTAGCAAGTTTCAACATGAATATTTATTATCCAAATTTGGAGTATTGAATCTGTTCACTCCTACAAACTTGAGGGGGAGTATTAAAGATGGTATTACTTAGTTAGTTGAGGTTCATTATGTAAATAGGAGAAATTAGAGGAGTAGTTAGCAAATAGGCAGTTAAAGTAGTTACAAAATATTCTTCTCTTTCCTGTATAAATACTAACTAAACATGTTAGTTACATGTAGAAAAGATTTAACAGATTGTATAATGCAAAGATGAGTTTTCTTCTTCTTCTGAACTTCTTCTAAGAATCTGCACATTACAGATTACTCATTCTTCATAGTTTTTATGTCTCCCCTAATGTCAAAGACATATTGATAAAGGTATCTTCTTCTTCCTCGCGTTGTAACTGCTCGATCTGGAAGAAATGAAATCCATTAAAGCTTTGCTTGAAAAAATATTCAGTTGTGTCATTCTTGTGATTGAGCTATTGTTGTGCAATAGTCACCTCTATGTAACAATCAGTGAACCCATATATACTCAACTCACATGTGTATTCTTCTTTATGCTGTTGTTGTCTCCCATAATCTCAACTACGTATTGTTAAAGGTTTCTTCTTCTTCCTCATGTTGTTGTTGCAATCTGGTTGAAACAATATCAATTAAAGCTTTGCTTGAGACAAAATTTCAGGTGTTTTCATTCTTCTAATTGAGTTGTTGTTGTGCTGCGAATAGATGTATATTCTTCTTTGTGCAATTGTTGTATCTCCTAATATCAACGACATATTGATAATGTTGTCTTCTTCTTCCTGACGTTGTTGCTGCAATCTGGTTGAAACAGAATCCAATAAAGTTTTGCTTGAGAAAAAATTACAGGTGGGCCATTCTTCATATCGACTTGTTGTTGTGCTGTGGATAGATGTGTATTCTTCTTTGTATTTTTGTTGTCTCCCCTAAGCTCAAAGACATTGATAAAGGTATCTGCTTCTTCCTCGCGTTGTTACAGCTCGATCTGGTAGAAATAGAACCCATTAAAGCTTTTCTTGAAAAAATATTAAGTTGTGTCATTCTTGTGATTGAGCTATTGTTGTGCAATGGTCACCTCTCTGTAACAATCAGTGGACCCATATATACTCAACTCACATGAAAATTCCTTGTAATTACTAGTCTCTTAATCCTCCCCCCAGTAACCCTTTTCTTGATATCTCTTTCTGGTCAGATAGATACAAAGTTACTATCTTGAAAAATTGTATCTTTATGCTAATTTGCAGACACCCTCACCCATCAAAGATCTCTAAATACTCGAAATGCAAAATCTGACACATTACAAAAATTTTAAGAGCTAGAGACCAAAGAACATAATTTAATTCTTTGTTTTCTCTATTTTTTAGAAGTGTTAATTGACCAAGACTTCTCATGTTGAAGTGTTTGTTGGGTATGTAGCAAGAATTGATGGAAAATAGAGGGAAGGAGAGGAATTTGAAAAGCTTAGAACTTGAAAGGTTGGGAACTTGAAAAGTCCTCTAATGCTTGAATAAAAAAGACAATAGTCCCTCATCGGTAATGTAAATGAAAATAGGAGAGTTTAAATAAATAAAAACTCCTATTAATTATTAAAAGAGTTGGAAAGAGGGACCCCCCTTGCGCCGTCGTCGTCGTCGCTCGCTCGTTTCGGCTTCGGCTACGACTTCGGCTTTGGATTTGGCTTTTGCTTTGGCTTTGGCTTTGGCTTTGGAAAATGATCGATTGAGAGATTATTTTTTGGACAAATTTATTTTAATTATTTATTTAATTAATTAAATGGCCAAAAATTATTTTCAATTAATCAGTTGATAACAGAAATTAACCGAAATGTTTTCGACTTTTTAGTTAACCCGATTCGACTTGGATCCGCGCGCATGACCCGTTTTAAATTTTGTTATATTTAAAAAATTCCTGCCATTGTTCTGAAAAGTTGCAAGTTTCAGGAACAGTCAATACCATTTGAAAGTTTGCAACCTTTCATTAATGGTCCTGTCAATTCAGAAAGGGCTGCAACCTTTAAGAATATATTATTCTTGCCTATAAATACCATTCAGTCTTCAGATTATTTCCCAATGAATTTTATGATTTTCCTTCTTCTTAAAAAAACACATTTTTTCGTATATTTTCCTACTGTGGATTGATTCGCTGACAGTAGAGTTTTTGGTATCTATACTCTACTGATTAAGATCATTTTACCCTGGGAGGTTATATTCCATATCAAACCTCGGATACTAGAGGGGAATAATTTCCTTAAGGGGACACTGTGAATTCAATGGACTTGATTTTCTTTCTAAATCTTTAAAAAGAGTATTCAAGATTCTGGTAAGTTTTACAGATTAAATTATTTTTTACAAATAAATTTCTGTTCATCTTATTTACTGGTTCTAAAAATCATAGTTACTTCGTGTTTCTGTATGATTTATTACAACTAGTAATTTCTGATTTTCTTAACATAGATTGGCAACAATCTTAAGGAAATTATTTTAGATATGTGTTTCTGGTGGAGACAAAAATCATTGTGATTTAATACTCCTTTAAGTCATCAATTATAATTTATTGCTAACTTATATTGTATCAATTTTGTTTATCAGAAATGGAAAACATTGGTGTTACAGTGGCTGTTGCTGCACCAACCCGAACTCTTGTATCACAAGTACAGAAACCGGGTAAATTTAAAGGTGTGAATTTCAAAAGATGGCAGCAACGAGTATTTTTCTGGTTTACCACTCTTGGTCTGCAGAAATTTACAAGTGAAGATACTCCAGTACCTACTGATGATATGCCAGACAATGAAAAATTTATGATTGTTGAATCATGGAAACAATCAGACTTCCTATGTAAAGGTTACATTTTGAGTGCTTTAGAGGATGACTTACATAATGTCTATAGTGCAATAACAACTTCAAAAGAGTTATGGAATGCACTTGAGAAGAAATATAAGACTGAAGATGCATGCTTTAAAAAATTTGTGGTTGCAAAATTTTTAGACTATAAAATGGTAGATAGTAAAACTGTTGGATCACAAGTGGAGGAACTTCAACTTATTCTCCATGATCTGATTGCTGAAGATATGGTAGTAAATGAAGCTTTTCAAGTGGCTGCAATGATCAAGAAGTTGCCTCCTTTGTGGAATGATTTCAAGAATTATCTAAAGCAGAAGCGTAAAAAAATGAAGCTTGAAGATCTTGTGATTCGTCTCAAGATTGAGGAAGATAACAGAAATGCCGAAAAGAAGTCGCGTAAGAGTTCAACAATCATTGGATTTAATATTGTTGAAGAAGCTCCTACCAAAGACAAAAAGAGAAAAAAGTCCAACGGGCAGATGTCAGAACAGTCCAAGAAGAAATTCAAAGGCAACTGTTATAATTGTGGCAAGGCTGGTCATAGATCTTCTGAATTGTCATGTTCCAAGAGAGGACAAAAACAAAGGCAAAGGCAAAATTCAAGCAAACATCGTGGAAAAGATGGAAGATGCAGATGACTTGTGTGCAATGATATCAGAGTGTAAATTAGTTGGAAATCCCAAGGAGTTGTTTCTCGACTCAGGTGCTACTAGACATATTTGCTCTGCAAAAGAAGCCTTTGCAACGTACACTTCTGCTGAGTACGATGAAGATTTATTCATGGGAAACACAGCAACAGCAAGGATTGCAGGAATTGGGAAAGTAATGCTGAAAATGACATCCGGCAAAGTGTTGACTTTAAACACTGTTCTGCATGTCCCTACTATTAGGAAATATTTAGTTTCTGCAGTACAACTCGTTAAGAACAGGTTTAAGTGTGTCCTAGTTAGTGATAAAGCTGTAATAAGTACGAATGCAATGTTTATAGGAAAGAGCTACCTCAATTAGGGTCTTTTCAAACTAAATGTAATGGTTATTGACAGTATTAATAAAACTTCTGCTTCTGTTTACTTACTGGAGTTAAGTGATTTATGGCATGCCCGTTTGGGACATCTAAATTACAAAGCCTTGCGAAAATTGATTAATCTAGAAGTATTGCCTGATTTTAAATGCAATAAGTAGAAATGTGAAATTTGTGTGGAAAGTAAGTTTGTTAAACATCCTTACAAGTCTGTTGAAAGAAATTCTAAAACTTTAGACTTAATTCACACAGATATATGCGATATGAAGTCAACACCATCTCATGGTAGGAAAAAGTATTTTATAACTTTTATTGATGACTGCACTCGATTTTGTTATGTATATTTGCTTAATAGTAAGGATGAAGTAATTGATGCATTTAAGCAATACAAAAATGAAGTGGAAAACCAATTGAATCTAATGATAAAAATGATTCGGAGTGACAGGGGTGGAGAATATGAATCTCGTTTTGCAGAGATATGTTTGGAATATGGTATTATTCATCAAACTACTGCACCTTATACACCACAGTCAAATGTTTTGGCAGAACGGAAGAACAAAACATTAAAGGAAATGATGAATGCCTTAATGATCAATTCTGGTTCACCGTGAAATCTTTGGGGGGAAGCTATCCTTACAGTTAATAAAATACTCAATAGAGTATCCCATCGAAAAAAATCAATTCCATATGAGTTGTGGAAAGGAAGAAAACCCAACTTGAAATATTTCAAAGTGTGGGGGTGTTTAACCAAGGTAGAGTTTCCTTTACCTAAGAGGGTTAAAATTGGACCCAAAACAATAGATTATGTCTTTATTGGGTATGCTGTGAATAGTAAAGCCAGTCGATTTTTGGTTCACAAATCTGATAATCCTAAGATTCATGTTAATACGATAATTGAATCAGATAATGCAGAACTTTTTTAAAACATTTATCCGTATAAAACTGAAAGTGAGTCAACAAGTGAAAGACCTAAACGACCACGAGAAGAATCAATGGAAAATATTCTAACTAGTGAGCAACCTAGGCGAAGTACTCGACAACGAAAATTTGTTTCTTTCATACTAGATTTTGTAGCACTATTGCTTGAAAATGAGCCTCAAACATTTAAAGCAACTATGTCTTTGTCAGAGTTAACTTATTGGAAAGAAGCAGTCAATAGTGAGATTGAATCAATTTTAAGCAATCACACTTGGGAATTGACTGATCTTCCTCCAGGAAATAAACCTTTAGGATCAAAATGGATCTTTAAAAGAAAAATGAAACCTGATGGGACTATTGACCAATATAAGGCTAGACTGGTAGTCAAAGGGTACAGACAAAAGGAAGGTCTGGACTACTTTGACACATACTCTCCAGTAACAAGGATAACATCAATTAGGATGTTAATAGCACTAGTAGCAGTGCATGATTTTAAAAACCACCAAATGGATGTAAAGACAGCCTTCTTAAATGGAGAGTTAGAGGAAGAAATTTACATGGAACAACCTGAAGGGTTTATAGTTCCTGGCAAAGAAAAGAAAGTGTGCAGACTTGTGAAGTCACTTTATGGACTCAAGCAAGCACCCAAACAATGGCATGCTAAATTTGATCAAATAATGTTGGCAAATGGATTTAAGATTAACGAATGTGATAAATGTGTTTACATTAAAAACGTTATGAATCATGAAGTAATTGTTTGTTTGTATGTTTATGACATGTTAATAATGAGTAAAGAAATTGACGATATAAATGCTACTAAGCGCATGTTGTCCTGCAAATTCGATATGAAAGACTTAGGAGTTGCTGATTGGATCTTAGGGGTCAGGATTATCAAAACTCCCCAAGGACTAGCATTATCTCAATCTCATTATATTGAAAAAGTATTGGATAAGTTCGATTACTTGAATTTCAATGTAGTCAAAACTCCAATTGATTTAAGTTGTACATTTAAAAATAATGAAGCTCAAAGTGATTCTCAATTGGAATATGCCAGGGTGTTGGGAAGTTTGATGTATATTATGAATTGCACGCGACCAGATATAGCATGTGCTATTAGTAAACTGAGTCGGTACACTAGTAATCCGAATCAAACTCACTGGATGGCTATGAAACGTGTGTTGGGTTATTTAAAATGGACACAACATTATGCTTTGCATTATAATAAATATCCTGCTGTGATTGAAGGATATAGTGATGCAAATTGGATCACCGGGTCAAATGATGTAAAATCCACGAGTTGTTATGTATTCATGCTTGGTGGAGGAGCTGTCTCTTGGAAATCTTCCAAACAGACATGTCTTGCTCGCTCCACAATGGAATCTTAATTCATTGCTTTGGATAAGGCTGGTGAAGAAGAGGAATGGCTCTGAAATTTTCTAGAGGATATTCCATTCTGGCCAAACCTGTTGGACCAATTTGCATACATTGCAATAGTCAAGCAGCATTAGGTAGGGAAGGGAGCGTTATGTACAAAGGAAAGTCTCGTCATATACAATGTAGACATAAAACCATAAGACAACTGCTCTCTAGTGGAATTATCACAATTGACTATGTAAAGTCAAACGATAATGTGTCAGATCCACTAACGAAAGGCTTAGTGAGAGAGGCAGTAGAAAGATCATCTAAGGGAATGGGTTTACGGCTTAGGACAAGTCAGCATGACGGTAACTCTATCTAGCGGACTGGAGATCCCAAGAGCAAGATTCAAGGAGAAAAACAAAGTTGTGGCTGACGGTTCGACATTGTCAATTAACTCAATCCATTCTCAAGATGAAGACAATGTTCAGGAAAAGGTTAAGATTTTAAGGCTTGTTAATGAGGTAATAAAGCTTAAAGTTTTTAATGATTTGCTAAGATTGGTATATTTGACCAAATAGTGTATCTACGAGATGACAAGGTTAGAAATTACCTATGTGAGTGTGAAGTGGAAGCCACTTCAAAGATAATTTTATGTCAAAAGTCTATTCTCTATACACTCATGAAACCAGGAGGTGTTCATGGCTAAAACGAACACAATTGTAAGAATCATAAACAGTAAAGGGTTAATTGTGTGACATATGGTTGTCTAGGTATACACCAAAGTTTGACGGTTCAAAGATATCACTTCTACCGATTGACCGAGTATATCCGACAATTGTTCACTACGGAAAGTCCAACGGGAAACCTACTTATCTAGATGCAATTAATCCTTGCTTGTAAAGTACACAATTGTCCGTGCATTACTATGTTATAGCTTTTCCCCATCAATGTGGGGGATTGTTGGTTATGTAGCAAGTATTGATGGGAAATAGAGGGAAGGAGAAGAATTAGAAAAGTTTAGAACTTGAAAGGTTGAGAACTTGAAAAGTCCTCTAATGCTTTAATAAAAAAAGGCAATAGTCCCTCATCGGTAATGGAAATGAAAATAGGAGAGTTTAAATAAATAAAAATTCCTATTAATTATTAAAAGGGTTGGAAAGAGGGACCCCCCTCGCGCCGTCGTTGTCGTCGCTCGCTCGCTTCGGCTTTGGCTTTGGCTTTTGCAAATGATCGATTGAGATATAATTTTTTGGACAAATTTATTTTAATTATTTATTTAATTAATTAAATGGCCAAAAATTATTTTCAATTAATCAGTTGATAACAGAAATTAACCGAAATATTTTCAACTTTTTAGTTAAACCGACCCGACTCGGATCCGCGCGCGTGACCGATTTTAAATTCTGTTATATTTAAAAAATTCATGCCACTATTCTGAAAGATTGGAACTTTTAGGAACAGTCAATACCATTTGAAAGTTTGAAAACTTTCATTAATGGTCATGTCAATTCTAAAAGGGTTGCAACCTTTCAGAATATATTGTTCTTGCCTATAAATACCATTCAGTCTTCAGAATATTTCCCAACGAATTTTTTGATCTTCCTTCTTCTTAAAAAAACACATTTTTTCGTGTACTTTCCTACTGTGGATTGATTCGCTGACAGTACAGTTTTTGGTATCTATACTCTACTGATTAAGATCATTTTACCCTGGGAGGTTATATTCCAAATCAAACCTCGGATACTAGAGGGGAATAATTTCCTTAAGGGGACACTGTGAATTCAATGGACTTGATTTTCTTCCTAAATCTTTAAAAAGAGTATTCAAGATTCTGGTAAGTTTTACAGATTAAATTATTTTTTACAAATAAATTTCTGTTCATTTTATTTACCGATTCTAAAAATCTCAGTTACTTCGTGTTTCTGAATGATTTATTACAACAAGTAATTTCTGATTTTCTTAACACAGATTGGCAACAGTGTTTTGATAGATTTGCAGATTTGCCTTAGTAGTTTAATCAATCGAGGTAGGATTCCTACCTTGTTTTATGGAGTGTTTCTCTTTGCAACCTTAATCTGCTGCAATTCTTCATTTTTTTCGGTTCTGATCTTACTCCTTCTCCTGCACTTGAAAAGAAAACGTAGATGAATTTGAACATGTGTAATACTTAACTTTAAGAAAGTCTGAAAAAAGAGAAAAATATCATGTCCATCGGTTTATAGGTATATATAAAATTGTTGTAATTAACTCTACTTTTTTGTTCTAAAAATCTGCAACATCAACTGGAAAAAGAGAAACTTAATCAAAAAAATTAGTAACTATAACTAGGAGGTGTTTTTCATTTGGTCTTATAGATAGAAGTTATGTTCATTTTGTGAGAAGTTGTGTGGATTCTGTGATTTTACGAGTTAGAGACCAGATAACATAAATTAATTATGTTTTTTTCTCTATTTTTAAGAAGTCATACCTGTCTGCTCGTGACAAGTTTTGTGTTAATGGACCAAGACTTCTCCTGTTGAAGTGTTTTGATTGTCGTGCAGATTTTCCTTAGTAATTTCATCAACCAGGTAGGAGTCCTACATTGTTTGTATGGAATGTTTGTCTTTGCAGGCTAAACTTGCTGCAATTATCCAATTTTTTTTCCGATTTTGATCTTTCTCATTCTCCTGCACTTGAACAGAAAACATAGATGAATTCGAACATGGGTAATACTTAACTTTAAAAAAGTTTGAAAAAAGAGTAAAATGTATTATGTCCATCAGTTTACAGGTATATATAAAATAATGGTAATTAAGTCTACTTTTTTGTTATAAAAATCTGCAAAAACAACGTGAATAAGAGAAATTTAATCAAGAAATTTAGCAACAACGACTGGGAGGTCTTTTTCATTTGGTCTTACAGATAGAAGTTATGTTCATTTTGTCTTACAAAGAGAAGATGTGTGGATCTTATTGTAACTAGTTGTATGGATCTTAGAATTTTCTTATCCTTTGTTTTTCAATCTATATCTTTTGTCCTTATAAAGGTTATGGTACCTAGTTAAGGAGTGGATGCAACTTGTTGATCATCGTCTCGATGAAATGTACTTACTCGGTGTGCAAACATTTTTGGATTGTGATTTTAAAAAAAAACAAGAGATTAATATGAAATATGATGTCCCTGTGTCAAATGTTACAACAACTTTAGGAACTCTTAAAACAGTTGAGACACGTTTGCTAGTACATGGAATAATTCGCAGTTATACTTTTTGGTATCACCATGGAGAACGTTTGGGTGAGCCATTATCAGAATCATAATATGAAGATGAAGAACAAGATGATGATGCAGTAGACGAATGTGAGAGTGAAGATGAAGTAGAAGAACTATTAAGAGTTTTATATCCTAATATTGATGGAGGAACTACACATACTGATTGTAATGACTTACTTGAGAGGAACCAAATGCTAATGCAAAAAAGTTTTACAACCCATTGAATGATTTTGAGATTCCATTGTATCAAAATTTAAAAGCTTCAAGGCTTTCCACTTTTATGAAGTGTGTTAGTTGACATGTTGACTTTGATGATAAGGGCGAAAAGATGGAAATCGACCAGATTTGACAACTATCTTTTTGAGATTTGTAAGAAAGATAAAAATATTGTTAAACCAGAAGCAATTCCTAAGCATGTGCATTTTGTAAATTAAATATGTTTATTACTTAAAGGCGTTATATGTTATCATCGAAAATGGTCTTTGATAAATTTTGTAGGCTGAAATCAAAGAAATAATTCAAGCAGATCCATCTCTACCTCCTATAGAGATTATTGAAAATTGTTGTGGACCTCAAACTCGTAGCCGCGTATTTAGATTTGGGGGTCGATTAAAGGCAAAAGACATGAAAGGCGGAACTTTTTTGAAAGCTGAGTTGTTATGTGCGCTACATTCAACTCGAGAAGATATCAAATCTTTGAATAAAGAGAACATATCCTTGAATGAGGAAAACAAGTCCTTGCATAATCGTTTGTCTACCTTAGAAGATGCGATGAATGAAATCATGAAAATGAGAGAACTTTTCATGTCTCATCAATTAGATGTAGCAGCTCCAACATCGCGCGTTTCGATTGAATGACCACTACATTTTAAGCTAACCAAGTTAGTAACAATATACCCATATTTTTAATTTATTAGTTGAAATGTAACCCCATAATCAATGTGTGATCAAATATGAATATATGGGTCTTTCAATGTGAAAAATATTCCTGTGACATTTTTTCCAACTGCCAGTAATATGGAATAACAAACTAGATTCCTGTAACATTGCTGATCTGTTTAACATTTTCTGCCCAAATGTTGTTAATCTAGCTCATCTTTTATGCTAGTACTACTTATAGAATAGTTAAATTTAAATTTAAACTGTTAATTTAATTGAAAACAGTTGGTTAGAGGTGGAGATACGTTGAGGATAGGTGACGAGACAAAACGAGGTAAGGCGAGAGATGATCCATTGCCTTAAGCAGTTCTAATGGTTCATATTTAAGCTTTATTCTCTTAGTACGTCAGATTGAATTAGTTGGAAGAGAATATTATTGCCTCGTGAATTGTGATTTAGTCTTCACCCCTACTTGCAAGGATATGTTGTATCATTTCAACAATCATCCTATAATCAATGTCAATCTTTTTTATTCTAGTCACTGTATCCTATACAACAACGTTCTTTAATTATTTTAATCTATAAATACATGCCAGAGGAGTGTGATCTTTGTGACCCTAAAAGTCAGGTGGTATGCTCATATCAGTTTATTTAAAACTGACTCAACAGAAATACTATATCTCACATTGTTTTATTCTCTGCGACTGTTGCTGATCGATGGATTCCCATGCCTATAGAGCAGCTGCCTGCATTCAAAATAAATATTAGTGTATGAATCATGACCTTTGTTAGTCAGGTGGATTATTTATTCTCAGTTAGTTTAAATTTGTAGATTGGAGATATTTTAAGTCCTATTACAAGAGCTATTTGTGTTGTCACACATGACTCCTCCTGCTCCTCATTACTAGAGCTATTCGTGCTGTCAAACATGACTCCTCCTACTCCCACATTCGTGTTTAGTTTGTAGCCCGACTACGACGGTACCCATAATTGTTTGCACCACCTACTTGTCTATAGTTGTATGCAAATTTAGTGTTTGTTTAGAGAATAGTTAGAGCTACATTCGAACATTTCAATTTAAGAAAAGTCAGTTAGATGAGGATACGAGTGGAGGTGAGTTGACGAGACAAGACGAGATAAGTTGACAGACTGATGCATTGCCTTCAAATAAAAATAAGAAGGCATAACATCTAGATGAATTAACAACAACTGCGCATATAATTTATGATGACTCTGTTTTTTGTTTCCCACACAACTTCTTAACGACATAATTTTTTTTTAATTTTCTACTTGCTGCAACAAAATGTTGCAAGCTACCCTGTTTTAATGGTTTCTGCCTAGATGTTGTTAATCTAACTCGTCTGTTTTGCTAATTCATTCCATTTGTTTATATTATCTTACTTATGTTATTTTGTGGTTCTTCAAAATATATTTTGGGTTCTTTTCTAATGTATCTCAAAGTTTTCTAATATATTTTTCTTATTTCTTAAAGTTTCTACTGATGTTTCTGTATATCACTTGACAAAGACTATTTTTTGCCAGACTTTTTTCATACTTCAGTGAAGAGGCAAGTTTAGAAGATCCACTAACACGTTACTAGTAATCTGCTATTAATGTTTTGTGAAACATTGGATGTTATCCATGTATTTTTGTTAAACAAAGATAACGAAACTAACATCATAGGAGGTTAACTAATTTATTGTTATTAATCGCACTGCTATTATCTCTATCTTCTTATGCCCTTTTACTATATCATCCATTTTGTATCCATATAGTTTAGTAATTATTTTTGTATTTGTTGATGAAAATAGATTCTTGTGATATTAATGTCTCTTGGATCAAAGGTGGCTGGTTAGACACTACACTTATTGATTGTCTCTAATGGTCAAACTAGGATTAAAGTTGTTGCTCGTCTTTAAAGCTGTTTTAGGAGCAGATTGCTGTTCATTTCTAAAACTAATCTAGTACTAGTTTTATAAGGTCGTTATAGTTGTTCTAGGAATAGATTTATCATAGTCTCTAATGATATTTTAGAACCAGGTCATACTCGTCTCTAAAACTATATTAGGACCACATTGCGTACAGTTCCAAAAGAGTATTAACGAAATGAATACCAATGATATAATTGGTCTAATTGATACCAGGTATTTTGTACCTAAAAGAATCTCATGACTAGATATTTGGTCCGTCGCAAAATTATTTAGGGACGAGAATTTTGAACTCATCCTTACATACAAATAGCAACTGTACATTCTAGGACGAGTGGCGACAAAGTTTTTCTTGTCTCAATTGCAAATTTGACACAAGATTTTAATTTCAGGGACTAGAATTCCCTTTCTTAAAGACAGTGTTTCTTGTAGTGTATGAAAGATACATGGTTATGATATATGATGTTACTCTTACATGAATGGTGATCCTTATAATGATATGTTATTGAGTTATATTGTTATATGAATCAAAGCTTTACTTATGGTCTCCTATCTTATCTACTTGGTTATGTGGGGTTATGGGCTTCACATGGCCATTGCACTTGTAGGTTGGGGATGAGATCATTGGTAAGTGTTTTGTGTGTTATATTTATATGATTTATTGAATATGAATTGTGAACGTGACTTTATGACAATATGCCATCAATTATGATCATGATTTAAGTGATGGAATTGTTACTTGTATATGTTATATGGTATGTGCATTGAGGACTTTCATATTACTTAGCATGTTTTCTAAAGAATGATAAATGATACTTCTCTATGTGTTATGTGCATATACCCATACTTAGTACGTGTGTCGTACTAACCCCATTACATTATTTTACTACAACTGTAGCTTCCGGCCATTGAAGTAAGTAAGTCTTTTAGAATAAGCTTGGAAATCTTTCTCAATGTCTTGGTATGTCATCATGTTCGGGACGCTATCATTTGTATTCCAGCCTTATGAAGACTTTAGTAGAATTTTAAGAGCATAGATTTTCATTATGTTCTTTGGATGCCTTTCTACTAAGGCCTATATGACATATTGATTATTATGGTATTAGCACTCTTAGATGGCTTTATATATGTTAGACAAGTTCTACAACACCGTATGAATATTGTGTATGAAGTCTAAGAATACTTCAATTAGTATATTATAGGTTTTTAATCTTTCTGCAATTTTACTATCGCATGTTATGACGAATGCTAAAAAGGGGCTTGTTTGTTACCTCTGAGTGGTAAACAACAACGTTCTCATCCGCAGTCCAGATTCCGGGGATGATAAACTTTGTAGCAGAGCGTGAGGTTAAATATTGGAATATTAAACTTTGTGACAGAGCATGAGGTTATTATATGGAATCTTAAACTTAGTATCAAAGCACGAGGTTAAATACCCTTAAGGTCAATGTCACACTAAACCACATTACCTAGCATCTTGTTCATGGTTGTGAAGCGCGCCTCAATCGTGGACGAGAGTCTAAATGATTATTAGGAAACTTCTCTTTTCTTGATACTATTATGTCCTGCCTCAAGATATTTCACACTATGTGTCTTTTAGAATATAATCCCTTTCTTGTGTGCATAGGCGACGAACACAAGAAGGACAGCCCCTAGAAGAGTAGGGGAAGAGATTGCGAATGTGGGAGCTATTTTTGAAGGTAACCAAAATGCTCCTGAAGTGCAAGTTGCTGCAAATGATCAAATTCTGGTGAATCCTCCAGTTATGACGGATGGTGAGGTGAGGTCATCCCTATTCAAAATGTCTCAAGCCATCACCACCCATGCTCAAGCAATCACAACTCAAGCTAATAGGGAAGTTGTACCTCGAGAGAACCATGCTAGTACTAGTGCTAGTTTTTTAAGAGATTTTACTAGGATTAACCCTCCCATGTACTTTGGATCAAAAGTTGATGAGGACCCAAAAGATATCCTAGATGAGGTCTACAAGATTTTGTTTCCCATGCGGTTGAGTACTATTGAGAAGGCTTAACTTGCTTCTTATCAACTGAAGGACGTGGTTCAGAAATGGTACAATATGTGGAATAATAGTAGTTATTTTAGGAGATGATCCCGTGACTTGGGAGATCTTCAAAGGCCTTTCTTGACAGATTCTTTCCAAGGGAACAAAAAGAATCTATGGTAGAGGAGTTCATCAACCTTCGTCAAGGAGGTATGACTATTAAGGAATACTCCTTGAAGTTCTTAAAGTTGTCTAAATATGCTTATTCTTTGGTTTCTAATGCTAGGGATGATATGAGCCATTAAGTTATGGGCATGTCCGAAGAGCTTGAAGAAGAATGTCGTGCAGCCACGAATCATGACAATATGAATCTTTTTAGGTTAATGGTTTATGGTCAACAACTTGAGGAAAGTTCCTAAGGAAGAGAAATAGGGAAGTTAAGAAGGCAAAGTCTTTTGAGAGTGGTTCTCCTAAAAGTAGGTTTGATGTTCAAGACAAGCATAAGTTTAAGAAGAGGTTTTCCAATGAAGTTCCTTCAGATTTCTCCAAGAATCACAACGATATAGGTTCTAATCTTAAACCTCTAGAGGGGAGAAATGTTGATCCACCAAGATAAAGACCAACTTGCGGTAACTTTGGTAAGAAGCATGAGGGTGAATATCTTTTTGGAACTAATAGTTGCTATGGTTGTGGCAAAGGCCATATGGTGAAAGATTGTCCTATTGTGAGAAGAGAAGATAAGGATAATAGTAAAACTCAACCAAACGGTCCTAATTCTGAAGCTCCAAAAAGGAATCATTTCTATGCACTCAAGGCTAGGGGTGAACAATAAATCTCTCCCGACGTTGTGATAGGTATGCTTTGAGTGTTGGGAATGCAATGTTTCCAATAAGAAATAAGAATGAGAATCAAAGATAGTTAATAAATCTTCTATGACAAATCAACGTTATAGCTTGGCCAAACTAAGCATTGAATTGTTCTTATAGGCTATTTTAAGGATAAAAGTTGGGTAGCTTAATATAATGTGATTACTATTGTATACAAAAGAAGTTTATTGACTTGGCTAGTGAGAAAAATCAAAGACTCGGCATAGCCAATAAAGATTGGCTTATAAAGACTTCATGCCCAATTTAAAAAGAATGGAAAAACAAACATGTTTACTAAATACGTGCATGTTTTGCTAAAAGATAGTACAATCTAGTGTTTTAAGAAGATGTTTTCATGATCTACTCTTGCACTTATGTGAAACTTGTATGCACATGCTTTTTTGAGATTTTGCTGTTTTTTTTAATTTTGAGAAGATTGATAGAATGGTAACTCCTTGATAAATTTAGAGCTTATGATAAGGTTGATAAGGAAACTCATCACTATGTGTTATGAATATGTAGCTCCTATATGTTTGGGCATCAAAAATTGAGTGTTAAGTGTAATGATATTATATGTGCTGGTTGTGCTGCTAGTAATGAGTCTATTCTTTACCCTCCAAAAGATTTTAGTGTCATTTGGGGACGAATATTCCTGGAGGAGGGATAATGTAACATTCCAAAAAATGTACTTGTCTACTAAAGAGCCTATTATGTTTTGAAGAATATGAATTGAGGTATATAGGTATCCCAATGCCCAATATTGAGTAATATTGGGCATATTAGAGAATATTGGCTTAAGGGTGTTAGTCAATTTTTGTATGTATTCACAAGTAAATTATAGCTTAAAAATACCCTTTGATGTTAAAATACTCTAATCCAAGATTATTTAGGAATTGTACCTGCAATGAAGATCCTAAGCTAAAATTATTGAATTCTTAGCACATTCAATACGAGGCATTGAAATATCAAGCCTAGGTACCATAACACATAATCATTTAAAATTATCATATGTAGATTAAGCATTGCCTAAGGACATAGTGAAGATCTTTGGACAAAAAGTGAACTTTCTAGAGTTCATGGCGAGGGAAGTGCACATCAACACATGTGCAATCGACCAACAGACAAGCCCAACCGATTCGGTTAGGGCGGTTAGAGGGAAGACGTGTCGGATCAAACCATGTGGGGACGAGCTCCATAACTTATAATAGGTCCTAACTAACTAACCTAATTATCTAATTAACCTAGCACTAATTAAAATAAACCAACTAGTGCGCCTGAAATCCTAAGACCTTATCGGGTGACACTAGCCGAATAACTATCTAAAGTAATATCCTAGTACCTAACCTAGGATGGATCAAAAGGGTTAATTATGGACCTAAAACTTAGTGGTACTTTAGTAATTAACCTAGTTAAC
The DNA here is from genome assembly GCF_036512215.1 of Solanum lycopersicum. Lineage (NCBI taxonomy): Eukaryota > Viridiplantae > Streptophyta > Magnoliopsida > Solanales > Solanaceae > Solanum > Solanum lycopersicum. Next base: position 44,706,430 of record NC_090808.1, on the reverse strand, counting down.
TTAATTAATTAAATTAGAAACTTAATTATTTAATTTAAATTGTCAAAACAGAGACCCTTAAGCAAATTTTCTGAATTTAACTAGGTCAAATGCTCTCCTATTTTTAGTCGAATTAGGAGGGACGTTTTGGTAATTTATGTGAAGGGTCTTTACTCTAAATTATGGGACGACTATACATTGATATTATGTATGTTTTAGACCACAATTACATGTCCCAAATTAGAATCAAACAAAATTCTCTTAATCTCTCAAGAACGCTCTCTTTTCCAAACAAAATTGAAGAACTAGAAAACAATAAGGAAGAGGACAAAGATTTAGAAGTTTCCAACCAAGATTAATGGATTCTTCATCTATAAGGTGTGGGTTTTCACTCTTGGTATTCCTTTACCCAAGAGGTCCTTTCAATATAAGTTTCAAGAACTTCAAATATTAAGGTTTTTACTATACAAAATGGATTTTCTTCATAACCCTAGATTTATGTTTTTCAATTAAAAATAAACGTTTTCTACATATAATTTTGCATGAAACTTTAAGTAATTGATCGATAATGTTTGAATGTCATGTGTTACATGATCTTTTTCTAAGTTATGGTTTCGAATGGGTTGTTTCTAGTGTTTGATCATGTGAAAACGTTAGTGTTAGAATTTAATGTTTGAGTGAACCCTTTATGACCTGCTTAAATTTACCTACGCTACGCCATGATCTTGTACATGATTTTATGAGTTGTTCTTGATTATTTCATTGAGAATTTCACTGAGTGTTATTATGAATATTGCATGATAAATAAGGTTCTTGGAAGTTTTTGATAAAAGAAATTAAAGATTATTACAAGAATAGGGACTTAAAATAAGCACTGATGAACTAGATATTGGAAGTGTCCTTTACCTAGAGGGAAGGTAGGTTCAGAATAATTCTCATGTGATTGAGGCTTCCATGTAATGTGGAATTATGGGTCTCTAATACATCTCCTAGTTCTGGAACTATGTTGCCACCATAGGTTACTGGCAAGTGGATTCACATAAGAAAGCTAGGTAGTATTCGGTTCTACTTTTGCTAGTAGACCACCTATTTTAGGTGTGGATAAGAAACTGGATTCCATGTTTAGCTCACATGGTCTACGTTGGTTAATGACTATGTTCCCTCATGTAAACCGAAAGATGAGTAAACGAACGTTGACTATGGTTACTTGAGGAGTTGGCTTAAAATAGGTTGTGTTATGGGACGCTACCTAGACATTGCACAAGTTGACTCTAAGGGAAGTCCTAGGAGATTGTTCAAATGTAATATGATAATATGAAAGATATATGTTTATGATATATGATGTTACTCTTGTATGAATGTTGATCCTTATAATGAATATGTTATTGAGTTATAATGTTATATGAAGCAAAGCTTTACATATGGTCTCCAATCTTATCTACTTTTTTATGTGGGGTTATGGGGCTTCACATGACCATTATATTTGTAAGTTAGGGATGGGATCATTGGTAAGTGTTTTGTATGTTATGCTTATATGATTTATTGAATATGAATTGTTATGGTAACTTTTTGAGAATATTCCTTTGACTATGATCATGTTTTAAATGATGGAATAGTTACTGGTATATGTTATATGGTACGTGCATTGAAGACATTCATATGACTTATCATATTTTCTAAAGAATGATAATTGATACTTTTTCATGCATGTCCCTATGTGTTATGTGCATATACCAATACTTAGTACATGTGGCGTACAAACCCCATTACTTTATTTTACTACAATTGTAGGTTTCGGCCATTGAAGTGAAGCAATTCGATTTGAAGAAGCTTCGAACTCTTTCTCAAAATCTTGTTAGGTCCTCATGTTTGGAACGCTATCATCTATATTCCAGCTTTAGGAAGACTTAAGTTGAATTTTAAGGGTATTAGATTTCCATTATTTTCTTTGGATTCCTTTGTAATAAGTCTTATATGACATATTGATTATGAGTATAGTGTTTTAAGGTACAATGCAAAGTAAAATAAGTATATGTGCATAATGACTAATAGTTCACTGTAATATCCTTTATAGTCTTGTCTTAAATATGTTTATGTTGTACTATACTTCTATGATGGTATGTGTTGCCTTGTATAGATTGTATGTGTGGTCTTTTTGTGGCCTCAAGTGATGCATTGCACGAAATATCACTAGAGGGTTACTTGGAAGGTTAATGAATTAAAGGAAAGACGGCTCACTGTTAAGGTATAAGAGCTCACTTTAAAGTGATCTCAATTATGGCTTAAACTCTATATGTAATTTTATATGATACTTTGGACTTTGATTATGTTTCTATGGAGTATTTTAATGATATAAATGCTATTGTACAAAGGTTTTATGGATATTTTCTCAAAATAATATGAAGTGTGATTTCAAGGAAATGTCCCCTTTAAATGCATGGTTGTCATACTTAGTACATTCTTCTCTACTTTTTACACAAGTCTAAGTTATGGATTCCGAGAATATGTATATGTGATTGAGGACCTTGATATGTTATTTCCATGCTTAAGAAAAGGAATTCCTAAGTGCAAGGATGTACTAATGTATTGCTTACTGTAAACTTCTTATATATTGTATACTTGTGTTTTATTATATAAGAGTCGTGTACCTAATGTATTCTAATGTTGATTGAGTCTAACTTGACAAAGAAAATTAAGGTCTTAATATGAAATATGATAATATATATATATATATATATATATATATATATATATATATATATATATATATATAGTAAAGTTTCTAGTATATGATGTGCTATGAAAAGTTTTAATTTTTCGCTAAATTTACTATGTCAATGCGATGAATGATAACTATTGGTTTATATAACACCTCTAAGAGGCCAATTACGCCATGTTACTTCTAGGGGGTTATCCACGAATGTGACACAATAAGAAAACATTTCATTCATCAAGGAATTCACATGATGGCCTTGGAAAGACCGAGGGCCTCACATACTAACATCTTAAAAGTCTAGTCGTGCAATGTCTAGATAGCGTCCCATTCCACTACCTAAACTTCCTAGTACTTATAAAACACTAGCATGTATCCAACATGATAAGAATAGGCAATAACTTACAAGCACCATACTAGCTAGGCATGGAATCTGGAGTCTACCCTACTCCGATGGAGGGTGTTCTATTTGCCATGGGTAGAACTAGGACACATCCCATATAGGCACATGGTTACCGAATATCATGGTATTGTATGCACTCTAGTCTCAATCTCAAAAAAAGATACATTGTACTCTAGTCTCCTTCTTAAGTAGAGCTACAAACCATAAGTTATTCACTCGGTGCTAACCTTTGTTCTCAAAAACTATGTTCAACAAAAAGGGGCATACAAAAATGTTTCTTAATAATTACGTAGTCATAATGCACCTACCAAATATGTGTCAACTTGCTCTGCCACTCAATTGTCTATAAGGATAGTTCATTCTCAATCTGCTTTATACATAAAGGTTCCATATAATAGCCATGCTTAAAAGGGCACCATCTTAGGTCTAGCGATCCTAGACTTTCATTCAACACTCATAGATAAATATAAAAGATAATGTTTCATAATCCTACTAAATCAAGATGTTCGTACATATATCAAGTATGGGACACAAGTCTTCCTTGAAAAGAGAAACACATCTTCACTTATATATTATATCATTCTATAAGCACATAGGCATAACCTACATCATCTATAGGTCACTATATTCGCTACTATAATGTCATCAATAGAAAAATCATAAGACCCATATATTCATGTAGGAAGAATCATGTATCAACTCTAAGACTGCACATACAAAGACATATTTAGAGTCTAACATTATCACCTAACATAAATAAAAGATTACATACTATAACCTTAAACACAAATAGATAGATATAATCATACTTCACATAATTCCACTATACAATTCATCATAATATATCAAGTAGTTGTCGACAATGCCATGATCCTAATCATACATAACATAACGCCGACGAGGCCACATAATTCACAAGTAAAGCACATAGCACCGCCACCATAATTATGCCATATATCACAACATAATTCAAGACCCACATTGCATAAAATAAAGAAAATTAGGGAAGCATACCACAAATCAAATTTCACCGCTTCAATCCATACCTAAATCATCCAATACAATACACAAAGGGCCTAACCTATGGCCATCATCATCAATTAAGTACACAAATCATACTACTCAATTAATCTAAATCAATGAAGTTAAGATTTTTCAGTCTAATACAACCTATACATTAATTCAACACAATTCTTACATCATTCAGTAGCCCATAGAAAACTACACTAGAATTCATAAGCATTCAGGCAAGATCATAACATCCAAAATATAGCCAATTTGAAGACATAGTGTTTTTCATGGATTCGTGAATAATTTAGGTTAAAATCATATAATTAACATAAATTTAATCATAAATCAATTATCTACAACATTTTATGCAAAGACCCATGGATAGAATTTAATTTACAAGATTTCATGTTTTGGATCATCATTGAAAATCATTTGAATCGACTTCTTGAAGAATGAGATTTCAAGAATGAAGAACCATACCTTAATTGTGACAAAAATACCACATGATTGATGGATAAAAACATGGAAAATCTATCTTCTTCCTCGGAGCTTCAAAACATCATTAATAGAGGTTTCTGGAGAGAAACTATGGAGATATTTTGTTTTTGATTTGAGGGATATGATTTGAAGGGTGAATTGGTATTTAAATAGGGCTAATAACCGCCAATATTTACCCCCTAAAAAACCCGAAATTCCCCTACACTTGTAGGACATTTTAACCAACTGAAACTCAACTTAAATTTCTAAAATTATCATTGGGAAATAAGTCTTCGACGCGGAGCTTTTCTTGCATCACTTATTTGAATTAAATTTTGAACTAGTGGAGTTATCCATGTGTACGCGATGCGGAGAAACATTTTTTCTCTTAGTAGAAAAAGTTCGCAACGCGTACCGGTTTCCAGTAAGTGCAAGTGATGCTGCCTTGGGCAACTTGCCAGCTCAAGGCATGGGTCCTCCTCTACGACCCTTTCATTGATCTTCGGGGATTTTTGCACGGACTTTTCGACATCAATTACTCTAATATATTTTTTAGGTACCTATCAAACAAATTTGACCTAAAAAAACATAAAATATGACGAAAAACACCAAGACACACAAGGACATCTTAAGGCAAAATGTTCGAACGTCTTGGACGTTCCTGGACATTTGACCTCCAAACTTCATGAAGCTTTAAAAACTGCCTATAAACCCTATTATAATTCATATAAGGACCTAATAAGCTCATGAACCACATATAAACATATAAACACGCATGAGGAACATAGGTGACTAGTCGTCAAACGTCTTTGTCGTCCCTTGATGTTTGACTTCCAAGGCACCTAAATCTTCAGAAACAGCCTCATAACCACATTATACACCATTTAAGTACCTTAGACACTCATGAAAAATATGTTGTTGTAGTTTCATTTAAGTCATTTTAGAGGGTGTAACATGCCACAATTAAATAGGTGAATTTTGAAGACTTTAGATAGTCTACATGCTTTCTAAAGTCAGGAACCTCGACTCCCAAATCCATCATTTTTGGATTCGCCTGCTTTCTACTGACACGCTTCGCAACTCTCTCTATGACATTCTCAATATATGCTCCTAGGGGTGTTTGTGTAACTAGGATAGCACTATCGATCATCCATGGTACTACAACCTACAATTGATTAACCCTCACATCTGCAGAATAGCCTAGGTTCCCCATCTTCATAATCATACTCTTAATATTCCGAGCGAGCAGAGACATAGAAGAAACACTTAAAATCTTGGAGGAAGTGAAAGTAATTGAATGTCTAGAGTCTAATGTGGAAAAATATGTCTTTGTAGACATAGAATCAACATCCATCTACGAGGATGTATTTACCGAAGGTGATATTCTCTTGTCTACATCCTCCTGAGTTTACTCAACCTCTGTACACCAGATTTTTGTGGAAGATTTATGAGTAACCTCGATGTACCTCATCTCATCACGAGGAACTCTAGCATAGTGGCACGACTCTATGATCAAGACCGAGAATGGAAGGGACTTCAGGCGCTGAATTGCCCTCATGGCCATCTCTAGTTCAATAATAAGTACAAAGTAAAGCCGGTTCTTTGCAATGATTTACCATAAACTATCTACCTTTGAATGACGTAGGAAAGATCTGTTCTGTGAAAGCATGATGGAGATCCTAATGAACCCGAACATGTACTATAAAACTACATTCAATTCCTTTTTCTACATCTATGTGTCCACTTTGATCCATGTCACACTGATATAAAAAAAAGGGCAAGCCAACCCTAAAGCTCATCTAGTGACATAGAAGTCTCAAGACCCTCATACTTGTGCTCGAATCTGATTACTCTATCAAGCAGAATATTTATGTTATCGCTGCTTGTCACGACCAGAGAGTACCCCCTAGTCGTAGCAGGCATACTCGATTTATAGTAGATCTTATACAATATTTTAGCCTTCATTACATAAAACCATAGAAAATGGTATGGAATTTAAAACATTCTTTAAATTATAACTCGAAAAGGATTACATAAAAGCGGAAGTGTTTCTAACATTATTGTCTTAAACCATCTACGATTGACATGAATAAAAGTCCAGCACTCTAATGCTTTCACTAGCACTAGAGATAGAATAAAGAGACTTACATGTTTTAAAGAAAAACAGGGTAATATTACCTACCTAGGCTGCCCTTTATTTGTCGGTAGGCCTAGGAACATTTATTTTTCTTACCTTGTTAATAAAATTGTTTGCAGGATCACAGGGTGGCAAACCAAACAACTGAGTTACGGGGCAAGGCAATTCTTACAAAGCATGTACTATAAGCTCTCCCTATCCATCTACTTTCTGCAGTAACTCCCCCAAAGACTATTCTTAAGCAAATTCAAATGCTTATGGCTGATTTTTTCTGGGGGTGGAATAGTGACAGGAAGTAATATCATTGGGCTTCTTAGAGGAACCTAAGCTTCCCTTATGATGAGGGAGGAATAGGCATGATGAACTTAAAAGATATTTGCAAGGCTTTCCAATTCAAACAATGGTGGAATTTCAAAACCAAGAAAACTCTATGGTGTGCTTTCTTGAAGGCAAAGTATTGCAAAAGGTCTAATCCAATTGGCAAAAAATGGAACTTTGGGGATTCCTTAACATGGATATATGTGGATGAACATACCACTAATTGAGCAACACATCCAATGGAAGTTACACGCTGCAAATTGCTCATTTTGGTGGGATAATTGGTTAGGCAGTGGACCGTTAGCACAATTAACCACACCCAACAGCAGATTCAATAACTCCAAAGTGGCAGATTTTTGGGATACAGGGAAGTGGAGCTGGAGAAGATTGTTGGAGCAGGCACCAGCCAGCCAGCTCTCCAAAATCCTAACTACAGAGATTTCCCCCTTTCAACACCTACCAGATCAGGCTTTGTGGAATCTTAACAACCATGGTGGCTTCACTTGCTCATAAACTTTGGATGAAATAAGAGAAAAAAGGCTAAGAAGCACTTTAATTCACAATTATGGCATAAAAACATTTCTTTTAAATCTTCTTTCTTATTATGGAGAACCCTTAGGGGTTAACTCCTTACTAATGATAAACTAATAAATTTTGGCATTGAGCCATCCAATTGTGTTTGCTGTTTTGAAAGATCATGTACGGACTGCATAGAACATATTTTACTCTTGGAATTTTGCAGCCAAAGTCTGCAGCAGTTTTGCAGCAACTGCAGGCATGTTGCCAGACTTTTCTTCTCTGTAGGTACTGTTGCAGCAATGGTGTACTGCCACACGAAAAAATGCAGCCCACAAATTGCTCATGCTAGACACCCCAATATTCATTTGTTGGATCCTTTGGAAGAACAGATGTGTAGCTAAATACGGAGGCAAAACGACCAACATAAGTAGGGTCAAATATGCCATATACAAGGACACCTACAAGATGCTTAACACTGTCTTTCCTCAAGTTAGATGGCAAGCAAAATGGACAAATTTAATCCAAATGAGTGAGAGGTGCGTCTACGACATCAAGGTGAACATGGTGACTTGGATTAGACCTCAAGATCAATGACACAAAGTAAACACGGATGGCAGTGCTATCACCAACCCAGGAAGGTTCGGAGCTGGTGGTATCTTGAGGGATAAAAATGGCAGGTTGGTGATGGCTTTCACAACACCACTTGGAGAGGGTACTAACAACAAGGATGAAATTGAGGAAGCAATTTTTGGTTTGACTTGGGCAATTGAACTTGGATATAGGAACATAATATTGGAACTAGACTCCCAAATGGTTGTGCATTGGATCTTAAAGAAGTCTCTCCCTCAATGGAGCATTATCACAAAGTTGGGAAGGCTACAAAACCTCATCTCTCAAACCCAAAACTTCAAATGCTTACATGTTTTCAAGGAAGCTAATTGGGTGGCTAATGCACTATCAAAACACAGCCACAAGATAAATTCTTCACAGGTTTACTTCAACAACCAGCAAATTCCTAAGGAATCAAAATCATACTACTATCTTGATCTTTTGCAAATGCCTAGTTTTAGAAGGAAAACGACCAAAAGGATTAAGGAACCTCCTTGATTATCCTTGTGTCTTTTAAACTTAGCTATAATTAGAATTATAGCTACTTTGAATTAGTTAGGTTATATTATGGGCTTTCTTTTAAAGGGAGAGTCTCCCCAGTTTATGTCTTCTATATGCTTTGTATTGAGAGGAGTCCTCTCACTAGGTACTTAAAATTTGATTTCATCTTTGATGTAAGGGGAAGAGTTAACTTCCTTCGGGAAGTCAACTCTAAACCATCTTAGGTAGGAGGTAAGGTTTATGCCCCCGTCCTTGAATTATGTTTTTGTTATTAATGATAAAGCCTGGGGGTGTTGCTCAGCCCCTACCCCTCCAAGGGTTATTCAACTAAAAAAATAAAAATAAAAAATAAAAGTCCTGCCATGCAGCCCACATAAAGTCTAGACATAAAAGTAAATGTCATAAAAGGAACATGAAGGTTTGTCCTCGGACCTATGAGAACTCACAACATCCTCACTTCCTCAAAGTCATTGAAACTCTACCCTCCAAGAAACTCAAAGCTCCAACCCTACATTTTTTTAAAGAATGTAGCAATATGCGTAAGTATAATGGTACTAATTATGAAAGCTAACATATCATCAAAAGAGTATCTCTGATGGTTAGTCAACAAAAGACATGAGCATAAGAGAAAATATCATAATAATAAGAAAAGTGTCATATAATAACAAGTCAACATATGGCTTACATAAATTCATAATTCAACCATTAATCCTTCATATTTAAGTGAACTACATCCCAAGCCACCTCCAAGTATACATGTGAAAGGCCAAGGTAACATCCCATTATACTACATAAGTAACCCTATTTGGTCATAACCCACCTTTGTACGTCAAACATAAGTTTTCATGACATAAGAGCACTATATCCCTACATCACCTCAAGGCACACTTGTGAAAGGCATGTGGGACATTCCATTCTATTTCATACTAAGCATATATTTAAGTTGTCCTTTTCTAAGTGTCACTATTGACCTACTTTCATGTTTTACAAGGAACTATCATCTAATGTTTAAAATAACATGGAAACATTACAATCATACGATCAAAGTTATTGGAGAAAGGTTATAATCTTACCAACCTAGCCACCATTCACCCATCCTATGAAGACACAAGTTATCTATTTATAGGGGAGTATGATTCCTCAACCCTAAGCTACCATGAATAGTCTAACTCAAGATATTATGAATTTAACCTTTAATGCAAGTCAAGCTACCATTAGGAGAGTATAAATCATATATCCTAAATCTACCATGACAAGGTCTTTGTCCTAGCCAAATTAAATTATCATGAAGGCATTATAGTCATTGTACTTCAAGCTACCCCTAGGGGAGTATCAATCCTTCATCCTTGGCAACCAATCCTATTTTGATACAAGTTACCATGAAAAACATTCTACCAATACAAGATCAGGAAAAAAATGGGAAAGCTTAACTTCTCCACCCTAAGATATCATGAGATATATCATAACAAGCTACCATGAGATCTACCATCACAAGCTACATAATTTAACTCTCCATGAAGTAGTCATAAGACTCAATCCCATGCTTTTCGTTCTTGTTCTTATCTTACCAAGTTACCTACACAAGAAGTGTTCATACAACACAACTTCAAGCTATTTTATTTTATGATGCTTTGATTTATTTTAGGTTCTTAGGTAAACCTCGAATTCATCTATGTGAGAGAAATTTCTTCCCCTTGATTATTCATATCTAAGTGTAGTCTTACCATGTTGACTTTCACGTCAAACACGTTACAACAATGGCTATAAGCCAAATTTTCCATACTAACTTTATTCTATGATGATCCATGTCTAAATCACAAGCTATTTATTCACCTTCATTATTAGAAGGTAATTATAGATAAACTTAATCATAAAGGTTCATTTACAATGTAACATTCAAGAAAATGTTCTTGTCTAGTGAAGAGTCTTTAGGTTTTAAGAACATGTATCTTGGGCATGTTAGGGAATATTGGCTTAATGGTGTTAGCAAATTTTTATTTATTAACAAGTAACATAAAATACCTTTGATGTTCAAATGCTCCAATCCAAGCCTGTTTAGGAATTGTACCTGCAATGAGACCATAAGCTAAAATTCTTAATTTCTTCTCTTACACACATTAGGTACGAGGAATCCAAGTGTCAAGCCTAGGTACCGTAGCATAAGATCATTTAGAATGATCACGTTGATTAAGCAGTACCCAAGGACATAGTGTGGATCCTTGGGACAAGAAGTGAATTTTCAAAGTTCAACTACAGAGTGCACGGTTAGGAAAGTGCACAACAACACATATGCAAGCGTTCTACAGGATAAGAGACCAAGCGATCAAGCCCAACTGATTTGGTTAGGGCAGTTAGGGGGCCGCCATGCGTTGGGGCAAGCCACGTAGGGCCGAGCTTCCTAACCAATCCTAGGCTCTAACTAACTTACCTAACTAGCTAATTAACCTAGGAATTACTAAAATGAGCTAACTACTGTGCCCGAAATCCTAAGACTTAACCTTGTTACACTATCCGAGTAGCTAACTAAAGAAACATCCTAGTACCTAACCTAGGATGGTCCAAAGGGGTTGGTTATGATCCTAGTTACTCAGGGGGTACTTTAGAAGTTAACCTAGGTCACTTAATTAACTAAATTACAAACTTAATTAATTAATTTAAATTCATGGTCAAACCTGAGACCTTTAGAAAGTTTTCAGATTTTCACTATGTCAAATGCTCTTCTAATTATAATCAATTTAGGAGGGACATTTCGGTAATTTTTTAATTGATTGATTTAATTAAGTAAATAAGTCTAAGTTGAATTAGTCAATATTCTGTTCCTAAGACTTAGACTCACGTTTATCCAGTGAAAACTCACGACTAAAAAACAGTGAACAAACGTAAGAAAATAAATAGAAAAAAATACTCTCGTTTTCTCCTTAGGCGATTTGAAGGGATTTCTTCAAGATTTTTGTGCTAATAACAGGGTGATCTTTGTAGATTGAATTCTACAGTAACGCATTGGTTTCTCTCTTTGATATCTTTCCACTGGAGGCTTTTGAAACATTTTGAGATTAAGAAAACAAAAACTAGGGTTATTCCCAATGAAATATGCAAATGTTCATCTCCCTAGTTCTCCCTATTTCAGATTCTAGTAGTATTTATAATGAATATCTCGAGAATGTTGTTGGTATGTGGTGATAACTCATCCTTATGTGTAGGTTTCTGTGATATGATAATGTTGAATGAGACCTATAGGTTAGATCCGTATGATTAGAGAATCATTTACATGCGATAAAAATGTTATAATCCCTAATTGTGTTTAAAAATATTAAATTGTTATATGTTGTTTATGAAATTCGGTTTACTGTTGAAAGGATTTAAGGTTTTGATTACTGTGAATGGTCACAGTAGATATGTTTGTATGTATTTGGAATGGAATGTTTCCAAGATGAAATAAGAATGAGAACCAAAGATAGTTAATGAATCCTCAATGCCAAATCAACTTTATAGCTTCGCGAAACTAAGCACTGAATTGTTCTTATAAGAAAATCAAAATTTAAAAGTTGTCTTGCTTAAAATTATGAGATTACTATAGTATATACATTAAGTTAATTGAATTGGCTAGTTATAATATCATGACAAATGTATAGTCGTAGTTTGGTTTATTCCAATAAATTGGCCAACAATATTATTTCCAAATTATGTAATAGAATTAGCCAATGATTAAGTCATACCAATCTTATATGGCCAATGTAAATTATGATGTTTCTTGTAAGGCCAAATATATGCTAAATATTGACTTGACTAGATGTAACTCAATGAACTCATAACGTAGGGTATGCCAATGATTGGGACAAGTCCTTACATACCTTACCTGAATGAAGTTGTGAACATAGTAGCACATTGAATAAGTCCTTATAACTTTAATAAAGAATGGTACAGGACTACCAAATAACACTGAACAAGATAAGGTGAGTAATGAAATCACTAAAAGCTTATCATTTATGAAATTGACCTAGAATGGGGTACACCTAAACAATTATCTTAAAGATACTCACATAAGAGGGTGTTAGAAAAATAGTGAGACAAGTCTCACTCACATCATGATGATAATGTAACATTTAAGTTCACATTGATTAAGTATAGAAAGGTATGACAATTCATTCATTGAGATAAGTATGAGTCAACTCTAAAAGTTGTAAAGTATATAAATAGAGCTATGCACCGATAGACTAGTAATAAGTTTGTGCAAGAACATGTAAGCCTCATTAGATGATACTACCACCAAAGTGGATAAGGGTCTCAAAATTCTCCTAGTCTTTGAACTATGTCGCCATCATAGGTTACTATCTAGCAGATCCACCTAAGAAAGACAGGAAGTACTTGGTTTCACGTTAGCCGGTGAACCACCACTTTTTAGTGTGGGGAAGACACTGGATTATATATTAGCTCACATGATCTATGTCAGTTAAATGCTATAGATTTCTTTAAGAAAATAGGAAAGAAAGAAACGACTAGAAAGATAATGGGTGTTAGGATAGGATGACCAAAGGGTGAGGTTAGACTAAGTAATGATGTAAGTCATTCTTAGTAATTGCATAGAAAGGTCCCATTGGAAGTCTTAAAAGAATATCATAAGTCAATATAGCATGCTCAAAGTGAAAATGAGATAAAAGAAGAAGAAATGTAAGTTCAAAGTTAACTAAGTACGCAAAAGCATAAGAATATCAAATCATCAGTGTTTGATAAGAATGAAGTTTTAATAGTCATTGGTTTTTGTAAATAAAGGGAGAAAAACATAATGAGTAATCAATTGGAGTATGAATGTATGCCTTAACATCTTTATATTATGCAAATGATCAAAGAATGGGGTTAGCCAATAATGATTGGCTTATAAAGACTTTATGCCCAATTTAACAAGAATTGAAAGAACAAGATGTGAGTAGGGTAGTCAAATCATTTCCTTCGTCTTTTGGATTACTTACTTGGTTCATTGTAGGAATGACACTATAATGACTAATTTCACTAGTAAGTAAAACATAGGATTAAAGGATATCATTGAACTAAACAACAAAAATAAGAAAATACTGAAAAATATATTGAGTCTGGGAGAGGGAGCTCTCAGCCTATGGGGAGCAAAAATATTAAATTTTTCGTGAGTTGTTCAAAAATTATGTTCATGATTCCAAGGTCTCATGTTCATATAGAAAATGAGCTATGTTCTTTAAATGCGCGAAAATATGTCATATTCATAGCATGATTCATGGCATGTTGCTATAGGAAGAACTTTCCTTTAATATGCATAGTCCTTATGTGTTTATGTGCATACACCTATACTTAGTACAAGTGTGTACTAACCCATATACAATTACTATTTCTATAGGTACTGGTCCTTGAAGAAAATTGAAGATCAGTTGAAGCTATTTGGACTAGTACCTCCCAACATTGATAGGTCCGGTAGAGTTCGAGGATGCCTACACTTTATTTTCTAGCTTTAATAGATTATACATAGATAGTGTATGTAGTCCCTAGAATTTCCTTTCAAGCATTTGTTCAAGATTTTGTATTAAGGCCGGTTTGGCAACTATTAATGATATTATGAATTCTTCATTTCAATTTTTCAATTCGTAGATGGTGTTTTATTTTTAGCCATTAGTATATCACTCATATGCAAGAATTATATGAATTATAAATATACTTAAGTAATGTTTTAAATTTTCCGCTAAATTTAACTGTATGATTGTAATGATAGCTATGACGAGGCTTATCTGCGATTTTTGAGAGGTTAACAACCCCTGTCTCATCTAGGGTCTAGGTCCCGGGTGTGACATACAACTTTACAAGTCAAGATCATTCTTTTTCAATTTTACCTAGCTCAATTCATATATATATGATCCTAAATATGACCAATTAGTATTCAATTTAATTGAATTTAATAAGATCATTCTATATCCTTCAACCTTGCCTCTAATGGCCATAACCTAGAATGATCACCTTCATCAACTTATATTAGGCTTCATCAAGGAATTCACATGAAAACATCATATAATAATCATATAAATATAATTCAAACATAATTGAATGTTATCCACTAGTTTGGGGTATTTTGGATTCAAAATAAGGGACACTATAGGGGATGGATGGATGGAAGATTCTATGGATGATTTATATTCACATATATTTTATAAATTATTTAAAGTAAGATTGAAACCTAACTAAAACTAGACATTGATGCTGCCTCCTAAGTCTCTTCTTCTTCAATGGTGATCTTAAGAAAACATTAGGGACGGAAGAGTGTAGTTTTGAAGCATGAAGGATAAATGGCTACTTAATTGTTTTATGCCGAGATTTTGGACATCTTGTAGGTGACCATTGACTGTCACCATTGATGGATCATCAATCAATTGATGGTCAATCCTGCGATCCGTAAATGGTGACTAAGGAGGTTAAATGGATATAAATTCAAAATTCTAAGTGTCAAATAATGGAGGCCATCGACGGTTTGTCAATCGATTGATTTTCCGTCGATTGATACGTCAATGGTGCTATTTTTTTATAGCTTTTCGACAAATGTTTGGGTCCTCCTCAAGGACCCTTAGGGTGGTCATTGGGGAGTCTTCCGGAAGGTTTTGACCCTAAAAGTATCATTTAGTTGATAGGGTAACCTCCCATCATTTTATACTCCAAATGAAACTTCAAAATAAGGCAAACATTCTAGAATATAAAGGACTACTTTTCAAACATCTTGGTCGCTTCTTGAAACTTCACTTCTAAAATAACCAAACTAAATTAATTGCATTAGATTAGGTATAGAAACATCATTTTAACCGTGGAAGTTATTATACCTCATGTATGGCTCTAGCATAGGTCATACGATTTTTGGGGTGTGTCAATACTCCCCCCACTACACAATTTTAGGCCTATTGCCACACTTATTATGGACTACACTAGTAAATTGTTGCCTAAAATAGTTCAAGAAACTCTTTTAAAGTGTAGCAAAAATTTTGAACTTTTCGCTACAATAATTTTGGCAACACTTCAAAAGTGTTCTCTTTAATGTTATAAGGTACACTTTATAAGTGTTGTTAAAATATGATAAAATTGGCAACACCTATTTACATATATGGCCACACTTCTAAAATGTCCTATTTTTATAATTGAAAAAATAACATTTCATAAGTGTTGCCTTAAAATTTTTTCACTAAAATGTTATATTTCCTCCAATATTTTTAACTCTTCCTCCCATTTTTATTGGAAAAAAAATGAAACATTGACCAAAAATTTTTACTTCACTTTCCTCTTTCAGCTTTCCTTTTCACGTTTCTCTTTTCAGTTGAAGAACTGGTCGGTTCCATCATTTCGATAGAAGCTGAAGAACTAAAGGTTCAAGGTGAAGAGAGGTGAAGATAACTGAAGAACTTGTTCTCTTTTCCGATACAAGCTGAAGAGTCGAAGAACTGAGCAGAAGAGTTGAACGATTCCTTGAAGAGTAAGAACGATTCTCTTTTATGAAACTTACATGATTCTTACCTGAACTGTTTGATTTTTAGCTGAAATGGTATTTCTAAAATAGTCTTCTTGTTAGCTGAAGTGTTTGATTTTTTGTTTTGTGTATAGAAGAAATGAATATTGTTTGGTTGTTCATGATGATGAATTTATGTTAATTTTTATCTCCGTCACACTTTTCTTTCATGTGTCTCACCGAAGAACACGATTTCAAAGAGATTTTGTTGGATTAAGGTTTATCAGGTAAGAAATTTCATTTTTAAAGTCTAAATTTTAACTTTAGGGTTTTTATATTCTTGTGTTTTGTTGCAATTTTTGGGAGTGTGACTTGTATATTAGTTTCATCAGTTGATTTTTGGAGCGTAGCTCATATATTAACCTCCCTATATAAACATCTTTCTTGCTGTTAGGGAATGAAAAAAAATTGGAATTTATTTGAGCAAAAACATTTAGATTTTCCTTTGCTTTTCATGTTAATTTTTTCAGATGCTTAAGATTTTGCTTGTTCTTATTTTGATTGCTGGTACTATTTCTTGTCCATGTTTAAGATCTTTCTTTCTATAATTTTTGTTCTAATCTGTGGTCACTGCTTTTTTTGCCGTGCTCTCCTTAATCTTGGTTTGTTCATTTGTTAATCATAATGATTTTTCCTTGTCTCTGTTAGATGCAACAATTTTCTTCTTTTCGAGTATATGTCTTGAAGAGTGAAGAAGACATTTTGTTATTTCTCTAATGCATTTTCAAATATAGATTATTAACTTTAGTTCAATATTCTGAAATATTTTGGGATCACCTCATAGTACGAAGTTGTTAGAATCATTTTGTAATATTGAACTTTTTTGTTCAGCCTAGTTAATTCAGTCATTTTGACCTTAAGCACAAAAGCGACCCTCTTACTAGTATGGGTTGGCTTCCTATTTAGCTCAAATGTTCTTCTCTTCAAGTATGTTTTTAATTGACTTAAATATGTCATTCTCTATCTTTTATTTTGTGGTTCTCAAAGTATCTGTGGCTAATGCAAATATTGAGATAATTTCAGTTTAAAGTTCATGTTTAGTTTTGTGAGATTTTTATCCTTGTTTGGACAGTGCTTAAGCATGATATTTTTGAATTTGAATCTTCATTTATTTGCCCTCGTAATTTTGTGAATCACTAATTTTGATACCTCGTGTAAAGTGAGAAGTCATTTTCCTTCTGTTGGTAATTCCCAAATAATGATAACCCATTTAGGTGATTAAATTTCCTCTTGTTTTCATTTATTTATTACAAGTTTTCGTAGTTTTGGTCCTTGTTTTATATTTTAAATCGTCTGTATTGTTTGCTTCTTTCGCATATCAATTCGCCAATAAAATGAAAGTCAGTTTGAATCGTCTATATTGTTTGCTTAAAATCTCATATGCTAACTTCCTTTTGATACTAAACATCGACTTATTTTCACAGAATTGGCAGAATCATCTTATGATTGTATTTTTTTCTCTTTTTCTTTTTTTGGTCTTTTCCTACTATTGTATTGTATATTTGGTTGGTGAGGGTTGAGGTATTTTATTTGTTACTTAAGGATTTTCTATCTCTTTCACTCTTCTGGAACCTCTCGACTGTATTTTCCTCGACTTTGTCTAGTTGTTCTTTATTCCAATCATCCTTTATTTTGTTTGTTGATGTATTTCCTTTATTGATGTATCAAATTGTGAAGGTATTTTTCGTTTTTTTTTGGTTATTAGTTTGATCCTGCAAAATAAATCATTATAGTAATTATGATTAGAAATAGTAGAGTTAAGTGTCTTACCTGGATTCTTCCAAAAGTGTGTCGGTTCTGCTTGTAGTATTCCTTGTAAACTTTCCATTGCTCATCTCACAGCTCATTTTCCTTCTCCATATTTGGTTGTTGATTTATGTGCTTGCTTGGTAGTGATAATTGCAGTGGCAGAGTCAATAGGGATATCATTTTGAGACTGATTTTTTCTTAATCAAGCAGAAAATGATTGGATAATAGTGTAGGAAGTTGTTTCAGCCTTGGGAGTTGACAATGATAATTCATGTTCTATGTTTTTGTAAATTTGGAGTTGTTTGATCAATGTGTTTCATCTTCCCCCTTTTCCAACTTGAGTTTGGAGATATAATGATGACTAACGAACTGAAAAAGTTTATATTCCTTCATATATTTCTATTTTTTTATGTTCCAAGCATACTGTCCTTTTATTCAGAAAGAAACTTCATTATTAGGCTTTATTATATTTCTGTTTTTTATGTTCCAAACATACCATATGTGATCTTGATTAATAAAAATGCTTCACGGAATGTGCAATCTAGTAGAATATACAATAGAAGACATGCTTTCTATAAAATTATTTTGAAACTAGTAACATTTTTATTTCAAATAGTACTTAGGTACTACTGGTTTTTTTTTTACATTGTAGCTGCCTAGTAAAGTTGCAATGTAAGAAGAGATTTCTCATTGTTCATTAGCCTTCCGAAATAGCATGCTACAGTTTTCTATTTTTCCTCTAAAAGAAATAAAACGTCTTGTTGCCTGTATAAATATACTAAATGTGTAGTTTTATACTTTTTCATACGAACACTTCGATCATTTTTTTTCTAAACCATGAAATCTTCTCTGCTATTTCTGGTTTTGCTGAGCGGAATCTAACATTATGCAGACACCAAAATCAAGGTATCTTGAACCTCTTAAAATTAAAATTACTATATTTCATCCTTGAAATAATGACATTCAATGTCACACAATTTTGTAGTTATTATTATGTATTTATTAGATTCTAGAATGGTAACAAGGTACTCGAAACTCAAAACCCACAATAATTCTGATCATCCCATAACATATGATTCAGATTCTTATTGTTTGAGGTCTCAAGGCGGATTCTCAAGGTGTGTTTATCATTTTCTTGAGCTTCTTCATCTTGATATTTTTCATTAATGTTTTTTTCTAAAAAATAGCTACCCTTAGCAGTAGAGGGTATTGTTTTTCTGTGTAGTATTGATCAATAATGCCCAATATGTGGCTTTATTTGGATAGTTAGTTAGCTCCTTAGTTTGCTTCCCTATTAATATGTTTGCACCAAAAGAATTCAAACCTACAAATGAGTTGCTGGAGCTTTTGTACTAGATGTTGCATTTCCAATGACTGCTGTAATTTTACATCTTTACTGCTAAGTATTGATGAATAATTTACACTATGTGGCTTCATTTGACTGTTGTAGTTTTACTTACTGACTGTATTTGTCCATGAGTAATATCAGTTCTATGAAGATATTTGGCCATTTAAAATATGAAAAGAATGTGGTGAGAATGTATTTAATATCTTTGAAACTTATTAACTTCACCCTTACTATATTGCACTATTGCCCTCCATATTTAGCCGCGCTTTATTTAATCCATAAATTCTAACTAATAAAATAGGAAGGGAATGAACCATGATCTTTTGAGCCTTATTATAATGCTTCACATTCCACGAGCTCATAAAGTAATTTTCTTGAGCAATGTGCCTATGAACTTTTCAAAAAAGGCGACAAAGAAGTTCCATATGTGAACTTTAAAGGGATTGTGTATTTTACTTAATTTGATTTCTAATTTAGATACGTATTTGTAAATTTATAATGTAACTATACATTTTTCTATAGATGATTACTTTTGCATATTTGTGAAGTAGTTAATGATTTAATGATTCTTATAGGAATTGAAATGTCCCATCCAAAGATTGGAAGTATTTAGCGTGGTGTAGCAAAGAGTATATTGTTGGTGTTAAATCATTCCTTGATTTTGCTTAATACATAGATAACATTTATTCGAAAATTTGAATTTCATTTTATTGTACTTTATTTGAACATAATGATTGTTTTAAAACTTCTTTTGATATAATGTGTAGTGTGCAGCCAAAGACAACAATGAAGAACCATCAAAGCCTGAAATGTTTATAGCAACTCGTACCAAGACAAGAAAGGAAATCCAGGCCGATACCCAAGTTGCAATAGTAAATTTTTTAAAGAGGATTAGAACGAAATTTGATTCAAACTTAAATTTATATATTGTGGGGGAGTTTGATTCCATTGAATTTTGTCAAGTACGCCTTCTTTTTCTTTCTCATTTTCTTCATTTTGTTCAAGTGCGAGGAGGTATTAATTCTTAGTCGATGTCTCTATCATATGACTTGAAATGAAATAGTACTCATAATTCACTATGGATGCCAATTTTTTTCAACAGACTGAACTTCAAAATCGCCAAAATTCAGGGGAAACAGCTGATGATGCATTTATGGCAGTGTTTGGAAAGGAGCATGCTGGTCGACTTAGATACTGTGGTAGATTAGTGACAACAAGTTCTTTTATGAAAGATAAGGAAATTTACAATTTAATACAAAAATATGCCAATGAAATCACTTCTCTAAGGGAAGAATTCAGAGAAGATATGCGACATTTATTCACTCAATTGTTGAAAACAACCTTGGATTGAATTTTCAAGACATACCAGGGTGTGTTGGATCTAACCTAGCTTCACCTATCGATGTAAGTAGTGCACAAGCTGTAAGATGCACAAATCTTCCACATTATTCCGGATCAGCTCATGATTTGGTTTTTCAAAAGGTATTTTGTATTTCACATTCTTTTTTAATTGTCTGAAGTTAATTTACTATATTGAGTCTTAGAAAGTTCAGTTTGTTCTTTTTTTATCACTTACTACATAATTTTAGATTGTAGTTGTATACTTTTTCCCCTGTTGTTTACTTCTTTGAAATGTAATAGTTGTTGCGAGGGATGGTTTTATTTTTGAAATAGTTTTGTTGTGTTTTCGTTAGTGAGTTTGTTGTCACTTGTTGTAGTTAATTAAGCTCTTCTGTGATGTGGTTTGAGTTTCATCTTATTGATGTTTCTTGTTGCTGCTTGTTCTTGTTGTCTTCTTTAAATTTCTTCTCTCTTTTTTTTGCTTGGTTTACCTTTTGATTTGTTGTTGGAAGGAGTCTGAGCAGCTGTCAGTACATAAAAAGCATGTAAGCTAATAATTAGGAGTTTTTCTATGTCCATGCTATGTTGAATTGTCCTATAAGCTCGGGTCGTGAATGGGTTCTTGAATCGACAAACTTCGTTTTGTGGCATTTCAAACACAAGCTTGATGTGCTAGTAGTTCTTATGATTAAATTTTTGGAGGTAGGAAGTTTGCTTGTAGTATATAACCTTAGTTTGTCATGAAGGCTTGCATTCTTGCACAACAGTTCCACTCTTATCCAAGCATCGGTCGGGCTTAGAGAATGTGAAATATCTAAAGCTATACCTTGATTGTGGTCATTATAGCTTTTATAATTATATGTCGCTGGCTTTAGTTAGCTTGATTTCTATCGTGGGTGATACTCACTTGCTCTGTTTGAAAAAGAAATCTATAGATAGATTCTTATGTCCCTGTTATAATTTTGTATCACCTATAAATCTTCATGGTATTACGTTTGACATTCTTTTGCTTAGATTCAGTGGTCAATTTAAATATAGGAAGGACACTTACCAGTTAATTTCTACTAAAGCTTTCTGTTTTTTGGTTTAACAGTATTTGAAATGTAGGTTTTTCATATAGGGTCATAACATCAACCCTATAGTACTTCTCATCTTTGGATGCACTTTTATTATAACCTTTATTAGAAAAAATAGTTACATTCTATCAACTTTGAATCGTTGAAAAAAAGAATTACATTTTGCAGTATTATAGTTCTGTTAGAACTTTACTTCAGATTATAAGAATAACATCATGAAATGACTACAAAAGATACATTATTGGTTGCTGTAGTACCGATGTGGTACTTTTTGCACTTTTGGTTGCTTTGAATGAACACACATTATGTATCATAGTCTATTTAGTGCGTGATGAACTTGAGTGTGGTAAGGTTACATGAGTTGTTCATGACAACTATGGTAGAGTTACTCATGTTGATTTGAGTGTATTTTTTAATCTTGCAAAACTTGTTAAGTTTTCAATGTCTAACAATTCAATTGTTGGGAAAATACATAATTTGTTAAACATGTAAAGAATCTATATTGCATTTACAGGTTTCTGAAATTGTTGGGAAAATGCCTAACTTGTTAAACTTGCAAAGGCTTTTTGGTTTGTGCTAAAACTTGTTTGTGTATTGTATTTGCATGTTTCTAAAATCATGTTTGACTTTTCCACATTGTTTTTGTTCTTCCTGTAAGCCTCCATCTCTTGGCTTAATAACAAATTGTGAATGTCATCTCCCACTTCCTTCCAAATTTAACAGTAACTAGGAGAGCTAGCCTCTTGAAGGAATTTTTTTATGTACAAAACTGAAAAATTTCATTCAACATGAAGATTTTTGTACATGCTTAGCTAAATCAACAGGATTAACAAGACAAACAACAATTTGAACTTCTTCAATCCCTTCTTCTTTATGTCTCCGACAACTGCAGTTCTGTTCTTTGTTATATTTTTTTCGTCGTGTGCATTCTGTTTTGCATGAGATATCTCGGCTATGCGAGTTTTTTCAGCTTCTAGCCTTTTCTCAGCAGGCTTTTTCTCAGATTTTTTGTGCCATTGTAGGAAGAGAAAGGGGAATTTACAGATGTTCTGAATGGAATTTGGGATGATGTGTGTCTGTTGATCTCTTTGTGTTTACAATACGTGCAGTAACCCATAATGCACGTGATTATATATGTACAATATGATTTGCGTATATATATTGATTTGGATTAGTTTGCTATAGTGAATACTCTCCAATTCTGAACTTTCACATTTATTTCACTAAAATTTTTTATTTTCAATGTGCAGGAAAATCCAGTTTTGAATTAGAATAATGGCATAAGTAAACTTGATCTATTGTAGTGGACAATGAAGAGTTTTTGTACTGTTGCCATACACATTTGTATGCATTTGGTATTTTGAAATTTATTCATATTAGAGATCTTTAAGCAATTACTTTCTATGTATTGGAGTTTTTTGACATGTTTCTTGAAGTTTATTTGAAATATATAGCTTCAATTTAATTATGTGATGATATATTTAATATATTTAATTCAATAGTGTTTCTATAGATTAGATATGAAGTTACAGTTTATAAGTGTTGCTCTAGATTAGATATAAAATTACACTTTATAAATGTTGCTCTAAATGAGATATAAAGTTGCAGTTTATAAGTGTTGCTCTAGATGAGATATAAAATTACACTTTATAAGAGTTTTTCTATATGAGATATAAAAGGCAACACTTTTTAAGTGTTGTGCTAGATGACCTATAAAAGGCGACACTTTTGAAGTGTGACCAATAAAACCGCAAAGGCAAAACTTGTAAGAAATTATTAAATATAGGTCTTTCTAATGCATCACAATAAAGAGTGGCCTTATAGTTCTTTGACTACGCTTTATAAGTGTAGCCAAAAGTGGTAACATTTAATAATTTTTGCCTAATGTTAAAGGTTACACTTCTTTTGCCCCCCCCCCCTAAAAAGTGTTGCCTAATGTCCAAAAGTGTAGTGTCCGCAAGAACATCTGTCCGCGAATGACACCTAAAACCTTTATGGAGAAATACCAAGACGCAAGACTAGCAGCCCATCGTGCATGCATTATTTCTAAATCCACACACCTCAACCATGGATACTCCAATTCGAAGCTAGACATACTCAATTCAAGTTTTAATGCATAAAAGATATGTATTACTCAAATTCGAAGCTAGACATACTCAATTCAAGTTTTAATGCATAAAAGATATGTATTACTCATTTTCAAGGAGGAAATAATATCTCCTAGCTACAACAAGATCAACATAGACTCATTATTTCTAAAATTGACATTGACTTAGGACACTACAACAATAGGAAACAAATTGCAATTACATCAATTCTAACAAGGCTTAGAAACCTTCACAAACAACATCATAACTAGGACATCATCAAGTCCATCATACCAAGTCATAAACAAGAAATTTGGAAATCTTTTTCTAAAATCATAAAAGAAGGACATCCCGTAAATGGACATGAGGAGATTACTCTTGATCTTCTTTATATTGGAGAGCATAAAGTCTATTCTTCTTTTGTGTCTCCACATCCCCACAACTAGAGGAAACTTTTTTACATTCTCTCCTTGTAAACTTTCAAACACCACTCACAATCTTACATGAGCATATAATTTTGGACTAAACTTCTCATACTCACTACACATATCTAGGTTGAATATGTAGTAACCCAGATCATGCATGTGAAATATACTTAACAACCTTATTCCCCATTTAGAGCAAGCCTACACTAACTCATTTTTTAGCATCACTAAGATTTAGCATGTTTCACCAAAGATAACTCTTAAACCATGATGAATTACACTTCTATCCTTCTTAGGAGAGTCACTCAACCTCATCTAGGAAATACTAAAACACCCTATTACATCAATCTATCAACATACTTCAAAAACTCATTATGATTAGGTAAGGTACTACTAACAACTAAACATAACCTTACCGTCACCTTATTAGGCAGGAATACTATATCCCTCTTGGAATTATGCCCACTCAATTATTCTAAAAATCATTCATAACCTAAAGGAAACAATAAAACATTATCCATAGTAAAGACAACCTCAAGGTCTATAATCTCAAATCTAGAAAGTTACATAGCCAAAATTTGTATCACAACCAACTTTTCTCCCTAACTTTTAGAAGCATAACCCTTCTAATTGTCACATCCTAAAGACCATCAAAAAATGGTAAGATAGAGAGCTTAATGATCTATGGCACAACTAAGAGAATGAAGAAGTGAGGTTGTTTCTAAGCATGCAATAAAATCCTATACATAAAATGTGTCACTACTAACACCCATGAACAATAATTAGATTTGGTTTGAGACATCCTAAGACCTTTTTATGATCTAAACAATATAATTAGTTGTTGAGGTTATCTCAATTGGATAAAAGAGCATGAGAAGGAATAATTTGGAAAAGTAAAGATCTTTAAAAGAAGCTAGGAAGAAAAAGGAAGAAAAGATGTCCAAGGTGTAGGTATAGGCGTAGTTGTATCCTCCCCCCGTCTTAGAGAGGGATGTGTAGTGATTCTCCAAAATTTGATTTTGAGGAAAACCACTATGTGGATTTTCCGTGTCGCAGAGAAGGAAAATGTGCCTGGAATTGAATCTGTGAAGCTTCTCCATGTCGCTCCCCCTGTTTCGTGTTTTTGGCGCCGCTGCGGGAACTTTCAAATTAGGAATTATTTGGTTTATAAAATTTTTGATGTTTAAAAAATAGGTATTGACAACTTTATTTTACCATTTCATTGTTGCATGTTATTCTTAACTGTAAAACCGAACGAAAATTAAGGATTTGTATCACCGCTAGCTGGATTGGAACGATTCATTCTGTACAAGAGAAGGCAAAGACGACTCACTTACCCAATTCCTTTTGTTGATAGTGAACCAACATTTCCAGTAGCAAGAGTTAATCAAGATGAACCTAAAATAATAATGGTTGAGATGAAGGTAAGAGACGCCACAATCCCACGTGCCACCAATGTTACATCATGTATTCAAAAACCTCCAGCTAGTGAAAAGTTTGAACTATAACAAAGTATGGTGCAACTATTGCACACTAATGGGTAGATCTATGGTCTGTTGCACAAGGATCCGACCAATTACATTCAAAACTTTATCGAGATCAGTGATACTAACACTCCAAGTTGATTATACAAAGATTATGTGAGGCTCACCTTGTCCCTTTCTATGTTTGGGAATCAAGAATATGGTCGAGTTCTTATCTTAATAACTCTATCACCTTCTTTAATGACGTAGCACAAAAGTTCCTTATGATATTTTTTCCATGTGGAAATATAGATAAGTTGAGGAGTGACATCCAAAGTTTTATATAGAAGGGAAGAGAGAGCTTTTACTAAACTCGAGACAGATTTAAATTGATGTTGATGAGATGTTCAGTTACGACCCTCAAAATAAAATAGATCAAAATAGAGGTTTGCATGTGTGTCATGAGTTAATTATGTATTGAAATTGTTAATAATGATGTTTTAAGGCAGCCTCTAAAGTTTTGTGATGTTTGGAGTTCAAACATACAAGAATGTCCATTAGGTTAGAAAGATGTGCCTTGAGACGTGCTTGTCTGTATTAGTGTGTTTTGGCAAGTTTTACGTGTTCGTTTTTTTTGAAATCAATGTGAGGGTACACTAGGATTTATATTTACATGTTTAGGAGTTTAACTTCAGGGTACGACTCTACCTAGGACCCACAAGGGTCCATTAGAAGAGGTTCGAAGACTTGGCAACAAAACTGCCAAACCGGCCTAAAACGACGCCCCTCATCTACGAACAGTAAGCTGAAGGACGCCCCACCGTCTGGGGGAGTATCCCCACACACAGATTTTGGAGATTATTCCCCATAAAAAGAGACTTTGATGCTATCGATTTCCCAGCAGGATGGGTTGTCAATTAAATGACGCTAAGTAGCTAGGGGTTATCGATTGGCACCTCCAAAAGATGTAAAGAAACGACTTCACTTGGGGTGTTATAATAAATTCACCCCAATTCATTGATGGACCATGGACGTTGGCTTAGGGGATGTTAGGGTATTTTAATTTAGTTTATACTCATAAAACCTATATAAATCTTTTCTTTGAAATATCAAAACATCCATGTCAAGAAAGAAACCTCTTAAACATTATTAAAGCTAGAACTCTAGGAAGGTCTAGAAGTAAAGGTATTGGGACGTTTTCTTCATAAAAAAAAATTGTGGGAGTTTCATCATTAAAGATATGGAAATTCATCGTTGATTATTTTTTTATTCAAGGAGACAATACAAAGACTTTCAAAAAGGAATTCAAAACACAAACTTTTTCTATTCAGATTTCTAAGTATGAGTTATTGCATGAAAAGATTTTAATGATCATATTATGGAATTATTGATGTTACTTGATGATTTTAAGGCTAATAATTAAATGAAACAATACTCATGCCAATTCTCAACTTTTGACCTATGAAGTGGGTTTGATGAACATGTTTAGATAATATTAGAACTATTATTTTGATATGATTACATTGTGATTAAATACTGCCTTAACTTTATTGGATAAATTAAGATGTGGTGATGAAAGCATGGATTAAGGTAAGTTGTTCTATATTGCTGAAATCTTATAGAATCAAATCTTGAGTGGTATAGTCCAGCTTTGGTGGCGGTTTTTATCTTATGAATATGAATTTATATGTGTATTGTGATCATGGCCTTGAAGGCATTGAATGTGATTTGAATTAAAAGTATATTTGTAATGCATATGAAGTACAATGATTTTTCAATGTGAGTGTGTTGAAGACACTACGATCAAGTGATGTATATGTATGTGTAAAACATGTTAGTGTGTGGTTATAATGAATGTTGGGATCATTTTTAGATAGTCATGTTCATGTGTGATACGAGTTATATGAAAGATGTACTCACATGTACTCACACACACTATGAATGAAAGAATGAAATTATGAAAGTAAATGGGGTATTGTATGGTAGACACTCTTCATGAGTTGAGATGAAGTGTCTAGACCACCCTTACTATTCTTATAGTATGAAAAGGGGAGTTTCGGGTCGAACACTATTCCTAATGTGAGATGCAGTGTTAGTAGGAACCTCACTATTACCAAAGAGCTTTCTAATATAGGTTGGAGGTTGATTCCCTTCGTGAGTTAGGATGTGGTGATCAAAAGTAACCTCTAGGGGTAAATACACTCCGTGACTTGATATGTGCTACCAATTAGCTATCGTTTAACCTATAGTCTATAAATGTTTAAGACTTCGTGGGGGAGTAATTCTTAGCACCGAGAGGATTTGAAGAAGTGGTGGCTACATTTCGTGAGAAAAGATGTTTAATACAAAAGTAATCGTCGTTGGTAGAGAATGAGTCAATTAGTAGAAATATCCTTATCCCTTAAATATGTTCCCTCATAGGTATATCTATTGGGAGATCCATGAATATTGTCACATTCGGGGAGCACCCTCCAGACGTAACCGGCAACGTCATCCTCTCATGAGGACTAAGACTAGCCTCTTACCTTGCATCATTACATTAATAAGTTAAAAATACTGAAAATTTATAGCTTTTCGATTTCTTATACATTTAGGGTTACATAGAACTCTACATACACACAATATATATTGATATAGAGTATACATAGAATCTTCATATAAGAAGATTTCATAGTCTTCTACTTTTATTATAGCAACATATAGGCTTTACAGTTATAGTACCAAATTAATTAGAATGAAAGAAGTGTCTTTTAAGAATAAACAACATCTAATAGGTAGATAATGACATTGTCCTCGCAAAGTGAGGACCTACTGAACGTGGAAGATAAGAATCCAAGAAGTCTTCAAAGCCTTCTCTAATATCAACGACCGGATCCTACATTTATAGTAAACATAAAAGATGGGTTAGTACAAACTTTTACTAAGTACGAGTATATGCCTAGAAAACAAGTGAAATCATGCTAAAGAGGACATTTGATAAAAACCATGCTAAAGTACTTTGAAAAGACTTATTCACAATTGATAAGCCATATAAGCCAATAATCACATAAATCATAAGTCAAATCCATGTACGACACAAGACCAACATCAACAAGTAATAGACAAGTCAACATATACAAGAGTTCACGACATCATAATACAATCAAGACCCTTATTATAACCCACCATTTATCCTACAAGTGCAATGAACAAGCAAAACCCCATAACCTTACAAAATCAAGTAAACAAAACAAAGGATCACAAATAATGCCTAACTTAACATAAAATAAAAATACATAATAACCATCATTATATTTAGCAATATAGACCAATAGGATGTTCATAAATGAAACTAACATCATATAGGTTAATCAAACATGTACAATCAACATCTTCATAACATATACATTATAAGAACACATGAACAGCCTCCTAAGGATTCCCTCAACGCAAACTAGTGCACGACATATGTAGAGTCTCATACCCCTGCCTAGGCTATGTCAAGCCTCTCAAGTCACCCTATTAAGTCTATTACTTCATTATACTTTCAGAACACTTGCCTTTATCGACATAGACCACAAGAGTTAAGTGTGGAATGTGGTGTTGTGAAACCATACACCGATTGGGAAGGCGGACTACTGGCCAAAGTAGTACTAAACATGAATATAGCATATACATGGATCCACTAGCTAGTTTTCCTATGGTGGCAACACAATTTATGGAGCTTGGGGACTATGTTGGAAACATCACTCTATGCCCTTTTTGGATTGTGATGCTATCCACCCCGTGAGGACTATGGTGAACCCTACCTTCCCTCCGTAGGAAGGCCTCATCCCTCATCTACAAGTTGAGACGGTGCTAAGCTAGAGACCCTTTTGAAATGTATTTCATTATTAATCATCACTTAATTTAGGTAATAGGGTCTAATCCCTTTTATAATCATTGTCATCTAGCTAAATAGGTATTGCATGAGAATAATCTTTCATGGAAACCCTGTAATGTGAAATAAGCACATCCTCATAATCATTTCATAATAAGAAACATAGGAAAGTCATCACTAGCCTTATATCATTTCATCTTAAGCCTAATCTCAAAATCACATAGTCAAGACATTTCAATTTAATATCATACCAGCACCTACGTAGGCTATTCACAAGGTATACTTAAACTGAACTACATCACCAATAACAAGCCATCATACTTGAAGTAAAGGTTAGGATCAGGAAGCGTTACTAAATCTCCTTCAAAAGCCCATCATCATAGTCTTACCATCAACTAACTAATTTCGTTCAATAATAGGTGTAGTAACATCAATCAATAGTCGTTAATAGAATAATTAGGTCAATTGGATCATCACTATCCTAATTAACATCAATTAATAACCTAAGGATTAGGGGAATTAGTGTTCATCATGAATTTCATCCAATCCCAGCACAACATTACCTAGTCAATCCATATATGAACTGGAATACATAAAGCAAGTCTTATAATCAATTCATTATTCAATTCCAATCCATTCATGAAAAGGATCAATGATTTGGGAAACTAGAGAAGAGAACATGATCAACACTAAATTGCATAAAATTAACATGCATTAACCAATAATCTATACTCAGTTAGTCGTAGAAAATTAAAATTTATCATCCATTTGAAGTTTAGAAGAAAACCTATTAAAAATGGAAAATCCCTAGGAATTGGGTATTTTGAAAATCAATTTTAAGAGGATCTCTTGGGGAAAGGAATCTCAAGAGTGAAGAACCCATACAATAATAAATAAATATTAATCCATGAAATTGAAGTAAAATCCTATAGAAATTGACCTTCTTCTTCAAACTTTCTTTCTTCTTCAATGGAGGAATTAGGGAGAGAGAAAATAGAGAAAGGTGAGATATTTTGGATTTAGTTTTTGTAATTGTGTTTGGATGAGTGAAAAATGACTTAAAAGGACACTTATACCATATATAATCACTTCCTAAATTACCCAAAACACCGCTTACTTAAAATGGTCTCTTTGTGAAGTCAAAATGTCAAAAATATGGTTTATCTAGGAAGTGGCTCCATGTCGCAGGGCCATCACACACTTTATTTATCAAAAATAATTTGAGTCAGTGAAGTTCGTGTCAGCTGCACATCGACAACATACATCTGATTCTTGACTTTCGCAGGCTAGCAAAACAGCCTGCCCACCCATGTTGGGGTCCTCCTCCTTGACCCTTCGGGTGGTCCTTGGGGCGTCGTTATTGGACGTTTACACCCTGTAGTATAAAATTGACCTAACTAATCTCTTTTTACAAGTTTTGGACTTCATTTGACCCTTTTAAATCACCCACAATCTTAGACACGTCAACTAGTTCAATTAAGCCAGTTTCCAAACGCCATGGACATTCTTTAACGTCTT
This sequence comes from Solanum lycopersicum, assembly GCF_036512215.1. Lineage (NCBI taxonomy): Eukaryota > Viridiplantae > Streptophyta > Magnoliopsida > Solanales > Solanaceae > Solanum > Solanum lycopersicum. The sequence goes on along the minus strand of NC_090808.1, from coordinate 44,675,393 downwards.
ATCTCTAAACTTCATAGACAATTTATATAAATTATTTTAGGTCACAAAAAATATAAACCTTTATTTACTCATGTTATTCTCTAGATTAGGTCTTGACTTATCAGAGTGTTACATTATCCCCCCTCCTTAGGAACATTCATTCCCCAATGATACTAAAATTTTTAAAAATAAAAGGATAGAATCAAGACTAGCAGCCCAACCTACAGTATACATTCCCAAGATGAGCTAAAACTCATATAAGCATAAAAATATGATATTTAAACAATGACTCAAAACATAAACTTTAACACATAAGGCTCAAAGTTACAACATGAGGATATTTTTTCTTTCTCACAACAACAACATCAGCTAAACATATCATTAAAGAGTCAATTATGCAAAAGTTCCTTTTTTAACATATCAACATGTTCAATATCACATTATGAGGACAACGATATATCAGATACACAAATAAATGCAAGTCAATAAAAAGAACATTTTTCCATGATAAATCACTTTAGCATAAACCTTTTTACCGTATTCATAATTTTTCAAAACAAGTCAAATGCAATTAACTCATTATTTTCATTATTAAGAAGAATATAAAACGTTAATTAGAAAAGATATGAGGAGAAAGGGAATTCATGTTGGCCTCCACCTTCCATGTTGCTCCCTTAAATAGGTGGTTTATCCATAAAACTTTTAGGGAGGCCACCTCTTGGTTCCTCAACCTCTTCATTTGACAATCAAGGATTTCAACCATAACCTCCTTTAAGAAGAGGTTATCCTTCACACCAAGGCCTTAAAAAGGAAGAATGGACTCGGGATTTCCAATGCACTCTTTAAGCATGAATACATGAAAATCGGATGAACCAAAGTTAGTTCAGTATGATGTTTCAACTCGTATGTGACCTTACCGACCCTTTGCAAGATTTCATAGGGACCTACATGACGAGGACTTAACTTATATTTCATGCCAAATCTAACTACCCCTTTCATGGGTGAAATCTTCAAATACACCCTATTACGCTCTTCAAATTCAAGGTCTCTTCTCCTATGATCGGCATTGTACTTTTTCCGACAATAGGATGTTTGCAAGCGATTCCTTCTGATATGAACTTTATCCAAAGTTTTATAGATCAAATCGGGACCGGAAGCGAAGATTTAGCCAACCTCATACCATCTAATAGGAGACCTAACCTCCTACCATTCAAGGCTTTGTAAGGAGCCATAATAATTTATGAATGAAACTTATTGTTATAAGACAACTCCACCAAAGGAAAGTACTCATCCCAACTTCCCTTGAAGTTGATGACCCAAGATCTAAGTATATATTCAAGAGTTTTAATAGTCCACTCTACTTGACCATCCATTTGAGGATGAAAAGCGGTGCTTAAGTTCACTTGAGCACTCAAACCTTTTTAAATGATCTCCAAATAGTAGACATAAATTGAGCACCTCTATCTAATATAATGGACAAAGGAACCCCATAAAGACTCACTATCTTGTCAATATAGATCTTCGCCTAGTTTCCACCGAGTAAGTAGACTTAACAAGAATGAAGTGAGCAGATTTGGTCAATCTATCCACTACAAACCATATAGTGTCATATTGCTTTATATGTCACACACAGATTGTAGACCCTAGATGAGACTGACGTCGTTAACCTCTTAGAGGTATCAGAAAAGCCTTTGTTTAGATTTCATCACAATCATACAGTTAAATTTGCGAAAAGTTTAAGACTTTATTGAAGTATATGTAGACTTCATATAACTGCATAAGTTTAATATACTAAATAGCTCAAACTAAACAACCATGTATTAAACATTTAAAACTCGAAATGAAGCACTCATAATATAGTTATAGTTTGCTAATTTTGCCTTAATACAAACGGTTGAAAAAAATATTTGAAATGAAACGCTAGGAACAACATCCAGCAGCTATGTCTAATGTACTAAAGCTAGAATATTAAACATACGCATCCTGGAACTCAAGAGGACCTGCACCAATAAAAATATATAGGGGTTAGTACACACTTTTCTTCAGTATTGTGTATGCACAAAAATTACATAAGGACTATGGATGATCAAGGAAAGCTCTTCCTATAGCAACATGTTGTTTCTGGAAAGTACTTCACTACACTTTCCTAATTCGTTATTCCTGAATCATTGTATGAATATGACATGTTTTCATGCATTTAAAGAACACAACTAGTTGTATATGAGAAAATAAGACCTTTGAATCCTGAACATAATTTTAGAACAACTCAAGGAAAAATTAATAAATTTGCTCCTCTTAGGCCAAGCGGTCTTCTTCATAGCCATAATTTATTTTTCAATCTTTTCTTCTTCTTGTTGTGTAGTTCAATGATATCCTTTGATCCTATGTTTACTTACAATTTCAATGATTCATTGTAGTCCCATACCTATAATCAATCGAGTAAGCAATCCAAATGACTAAGGAAATGTTTTGGCGACCCTACACACAAGTTAGATTTCTCATTCTCGTTAAATTTTCCATGAATGTATTTCTAAGCCAATCTTTATTGCCTATGCCCATTATTTGATTATTTGCATCATATATAGATCTTGGTACATACATTCATACTTCAACATTGGAATAAACTAATAACTTGTTAAAACTTCGTTCTTATCAAACATTGATGATTTTAAATTCATAAGCTCTTGCTTACTTAGTTCACTTTGAACTTACTTGTATTCTTCGTTGATATACTGTCACTTTGAACATGTTATTTTGTTTATTTCTTACAGAAATCATGCTTTCTGAATCCATAACATTTAACTGATTTAGATAATGTGAGGTAACATGAAATCCAATGTCTTCACTACACCGAAAAAAGGTGGTTCACTAGCTAAGGTGAAACCGAATACAATGTCTTCCCCACACCGAAAAGAGGTGGTTCATCAGCTAAGGTGAAACCGAATACTTTCTTGAGATTTTAGCAGACATAGATCATGTGATATAACATGAAACCCAGTGTCTTCCCCACACCGAAAAGAAGTGGTTCATCGGTCAAAGTGAAACCAAATACTGCCTATCATTCTTAGGTGGAATCATCCACTAGATAGTTCCTATGATGGCAACATAGTTCAAACACTAGGATACTTCGCAGACCCTGATACACCTTGGTGGTGATCTCGTCTCATGAGGGTTACATGTGCTACCACAAGCTCATTGCTTGTCTATCGATGCCTAGCTCAGATTTATTATACTTTACAACTTTTAGAGTTAACTCAAAAATTATGGAAGTTGGCTTCTAGTATGAGGTTTACTTAGCTCAATGGATTAATGATCTTCCCTTTCATCACTTCATAAATGTGAACTCAATTCTTACATTATAATCATGGTGTGAGTGAGACTGGTCAAACAGATTCTAACACCCTCTTATGTGAGTACTTTGACATAATTGTGAAAGTATAAGTGAAAATTGTCTCACTTCATTTAACACTCTATATTAGATCAATTTCATAACTCATAATCTTATAGTTATTTCATTCTTGACATTATCTTGTTCACTTGTTCAATGTTGATTGATAGTCTTTTACCATTCTTTATGAAAATTATAATGACTTATTCAAAACACTATTATATTTACAAGTTCGTGTGGATAGGGTATGTTGGGATGTGTCCCAATTATTGTCATACCCTATGTTATGATTTCATTGAGTTAAGATTGGTATGACTTCACATATTTTGGAAATAATATTGCTGGCCAATTTATTAGAATAAATCAAACTATGATATTATCACTAGCCAAGTCAATTATTTCATGAACAAGACAACTTTTAACCTTTGATTGGCCTATAAGAACAATTCAATGAGCAACTTATAACAATTTCATCTTCTTGATCACAATTAGACATTTCAACATTTATTATCCCATGTAAATAATGCCCTAATCATACAGATCTAACATGAAGATCTCATTTGATATTATATATCATGGAAAACATACACGGAATGATTAGTTAGCCATATATACAAACAACATGCTCGAGATTATACATTATACATACTACAAGAATAAGAAATATGGAGAACTACGGATATGAACATTTGATCATTGGGAACAACTCTAGTTTTGGCATTCTTGAATTCAAAATGTTTGAAAAGACTCTTGGAGAAAGTAATCCAAGAGACAAACCCATACCTTACTTTATAATTGAATCTACGAAGATCACATTGAACTTTGCACGAAAAACATGAAGAATTGCATTGAAATTGGCGAAGGTTTTTCTTACGTTGTTCACTATTTTTGAGTCGTATGTTTTCTAATGATTGAATGTTAGTCTAACTGTTAGTAACTGAATATGAATAATTCAACTTAGAATAATAACATAATTAAATAAACGAATTAGCTTATTAACAAAACACCCCTCCTAAATTGACTAAAAATAGGAGGAGATTTGACTTAACTGAATTCTGAAATTTTTCTTAAGAGTCTCGGTTTTTACCATTTAATTTAATTAATTAAGTTTCTAATAAAATTAATTAAGTGAGCTAGTGAAATTACTAAATTATCCCTAAGTCATTAAGAACATAACAAACCCCTTTGGACCATCCTAGGTTATGTAATAAGATGTTATTTTAGTTACTTACTTTGTTAGTGTCATCCGGTTAGGTCTTAGGATGTTGCACACACTACCTAGTTAGTTTTGGTTAGTCCTAGGTTAGTTATCTATCTAGTTAGTTAGAGCCTAGGACCGGTTAGGATGTTCGGCCCCACGTGGCTGGACCCAACTCATGCATGTCCCCTAACCGCCCTAGCCAAATCGGTTGGGCTTGGTCGTTGATATCTTGGCCGGTAGAACATAAACTTTCACATGTGTTGTAGTGCACTTTCTCAACTGACCACTCGTGAAAATTCATTTTGAAAGTTCACTTATTGTCTAAGGATCCTTACTATGTTCTTGGTCACTATTTAATTTACATGATCATTTTAAATGATGATGTGTTGTGGTACCTAGGCTTGACACTTGGATGCCTAGTACCTAATGTATATAAGCGATGCAAATAAGAATTTTAGCTTAGGGTCTTTATTGAAGGTAGGATTCCTAAAAAAGCTTGGTTTAAGTTACTTGTTAATACATAAAATTTGGCTAACACCCTTAAGCCAAGATTCTCTAACATGCCCAATATTAATCAATATTGGGCATTGGTATTGCTATGTACCCCAATATACATACTTAAAATCTAATAGGGTATTCACAAGAAAAGTACTTTTTCTAGAATGTCACATTCTGCTTCGATGCAAACCCACTACAAAATCCATATTAATATCTTCCCATTTCCGAGTAGGAATTTGGATTTCTTTTAGTAGACCACGAGGATTTGTGTGTTCGACCTTCACTTGTTGACAATTGGGATACTCTTCAACAAATCAGCAATATCCCTTTTTAGGCCATTCCACCAAAACACTTCTTTAAGATCATGGTACATCATTGTAGAACCCGGATGAATAGAGTAATGGGATCCATGAGATTCTTCAAGTATCTTATTCCTTAATTCATCCATATTAGCCAGGCAGAATCTCCCTTGGTACCTAAGAACACCATCCCCCCTTGGACTAATGACACATTCATCTTACGAAGAACCGATTCTTTCATCTCTATGAACAATGGATCAAGGTTTTACATAGATTCCACACCAACATTTGGAGAACTTTAAATGTAACATTCCAAAAAATCATATGTTTAATGAAGAGCCCACTATTCCCTTAGGATAGCCTATTAGGGGTACATAGGCACCCCAATGCCCAATATTGAGATATATCGGGCATAGTATAGAAACAATTGTCTAAGGATATTAGCTAATTTTCTACATCCGAATAATAATTATACTTTTTGGGTTTTCATACATCAATCCAAGATTGATGTTCAATAAGTGAACCTGGAATGAAAACTCTAACATAAAATAAAATCCGTTCAAAATAGTTTCACACAAAGTACTAGGCATCCAAGTTTCAAGCCTAGTACCATTCCACATGACCATTTAAAATGATTATGTAGATTAAGTTGTGCCCAAGGACATATTAAGGGTCCTTGGGACAATAACTAAATATTTTAAATGAACCATAATAATATTTAGTTAGAAAAGTGCAACAAACCCATGTTCAAGAGCATCTGTAAGACATGTGAATAAGAGACCAAATGAGGGGACCACCCTAACCGAATTCGGTTAGGGTAATTAGGGGGAAAATCATGCACAAGGGACCACTTCATAATGGCCTAAATTCCTAACTATTTTAGACTCTAACCTACTTCATTAACTAGTTAAATAACCTAGTACCAAATAAAATTAATTAATTAGTGCACCCGACAACCTAAGACTTAACCGGGTGACATTAATCTAGTAATTCCTTAAAGAGACAACCTAGTACCTAACCTAGGATGGTCCAAAAGGTTTGTTATGTTCCTAACAGCTTAGCGATACTTTTTTAATTATCCTAGGTCACCTAATAACTAAAACAGCAATTTAATTAATTAATTTAAATGGTCAAAACATAATCCTTACACTAGCCTAATATCTAGTTCAAGAAACATCCTAGTACCCAACCAAGGATGGTCCAAAGGATTAGTTATGGTTATAAAGACTTAAGGTTACTTTAATAATTACCCTAGGTCAATTAATTAATTAATTTAGAAATTTAATTAATTTAATTAATGGTTTCAAACCGAAATTCTTACACTAAACTTGTTCTACTCAATAATCATCCTAGTACTTAACCTAGAATGGTTCAAAAGGGTTAATTTTTGTTCCAATGATTTAGGGGCACTTTATTAATTATCCTAGGTACCTTAATTAATTAAATTATCCATTAATTAATTAATTTAAAGATTAAAGACGAAATTATTAGGAAAAATTTCAAATTTGACCAAGTATTGCATTTTCCTAGTTCTAGTCAATCTAGGTGGGGCTTTTTAGTAATTAGTTAATTAATTAATTTAATTAACTTATTAAATACAAAGATGAATGAGTAAAGATAATTTAATAAGACTTAGAATAACTTTCAAACACATAGAAAAGGCGATGTAAAGTAAGCAGTGAATGAAAGAATAAGGCAGAAAATTAATCGATTTCTCTAGGGCAATTTCAAGGTTTCGTTCAAGGTGGTATACATAAGGTATGTGTTTGTATTCTTAATTTATTTTTCCAAAAGAACTTTCTTTCCAATGATTCAAATATCTTGAAAGTAGGTTTGTCCCCATTCTCGTAGAACTCCTTCTTCGTAGTTTCCTTTCTGATTTGGATGTTGAATAGGTTAGAGATCATGTTTTTGGTATGTGGTGCTGGATGATTTTATGTGTACTGTTCTTTAATGATGATGTTGCATGAACCAATGAATTTAAGATCGTATAAAGCTAATGTTAACAATGTGCATTAAGAATGGATCATATTTTAGTTACGTGAGTAATTGTCAAATGTTGATGTGTGTGTGACGAATGTTGACTTGCTTTTTTGTAACGTTATGAGGATGATAAAGTAATAAAATGATAATATGATGATGTCCAATATGTCGTAAAAATTTTACCCTAAAGTCATGAACTAAGATTGATTAAAAAAGATCTCTATAAAATTACATATGAAATAAATTGGCTATGCTGTTCTAATAAAATTGGCTAACACTATTTGGTCAAAACGAATGCATGTTAATGGCTAAGGGCTTATGTAAATGATTAAAATATTGGCTAAGGGTTTATACATATCCAATTTTAAATATGAACGTCCATAAAATTGGCTTATGCCAATAAAATTGGCTTATTGGTTTAACATCTCATATCTTAAGACAATGCTAATCATATGAAAATTCTTGTGTAGTAAGAGTATTAAGAATATTATAATCACTTCTAAACTAACTCAATAAATGCATAACAAAGTGCATGCCATTCCTCGGGAAAACTCCCAACATGCTCTACAAGATTGAACTATGAACATCTGTAACTAATTGAAAGAAGTGCTCATCGTCCATAAACGATAAGATGAAGCTACTACACTAAAGTAAAGAACTAACGTTAGTTATAACATAATTAAAGGGGTCTAAATTAAGTAAGTGACCAGTATAGGGTGTTAAATAAATTAAGAGTTGTCTTACTCACACCTAGGTTGAAATGTTAAACGTATACTCACGAATGAAAGTGTTAGAACATGTGAGACTACTGTGATTAATAGCTAAGGATGATAGATAGGACAACTAACATTTATAAATGTAATGTAAGGATGATATGTAAAGACAATTCACATTCATCAATGTAAAGTAAGGATGATACGTAAGGACAATTCACATTTTATCAATGTAAAGAAAGGAGACCATGTCATCAAAAGAGTAAGTAAATTTCAATCTAGAAGCATGCTTTCATAATGCTTGATTCAACTCTAAAAGATAAAGAAGGTAATGAAAGTTACCATAGCACTTATAGACTAGTTATGATCATGTGCTAGCATGTGTAATTTCCATGCGACGAGGCTACCACCAAAGTGGATATGAAGTATCATTATGTCATTAGTATTTGAACTATGTCTATCCAGCATAGGAACTAGCCAGTTGTTTCCACCTAAGCGATCTAGGCATGTACCGTTTCACCTTGGCCGGTGATTCCACCCCTTTTCGGTGTTGGAAAGACACAAGATTTACTTTTTAGATCACATGATCTATGTCGTTAAATGCTCACGATATGTCCTTGGTTCACTATAACTGTGAGCCACTTCTTTTTGGTGTGGAGTGAACACTTGAGATGGATTCTCCTTAGCTGGGGATCACCCCTTTTGTGTGTGGGACAGACACCAGATTCCATGAGTATCTCAAACAGTCTAAGATTCATTTTAACCAGTGAATCACCTCTTTTCTGTGTAGGGGAGACACTGGATTTCATGTTAAGCTTGCATGATCTTATTCCTAATGATGTCACGATGAAAGTGAGAATAATGATCATGATGGAATGTATGTTCAAAGTGAGCAATGATAAAGAGCTTGAGAATGACAAGCTCCAATATCTAACTCATGAAGATTCAACAAATAATGGGCACAACCAAATAAGATTGATTTATAATGACTTCATATATGGTGCCAATAAAGGGAAGCATAAAGCTATGATAATTAAGTACCTCATAACTTCCCTAACATGAAAGTAATATAATAATGGCATCGCCAATATAGAATGGCTTATAAAATTCAATTAATATATAGTGTAAAGAATGACTCACTATAAGGTAGGGAAATCATTCCTTAGTCCTTGGATAACTTACATCAATTCATTATGGGTATGTGACAACAATGAATCATTGCACTTGTAAGTAAAACGTAGGATTAAAGGAATTATTGAACTACACAACAAAAACAAGAAAAATACTGAAAAAATAAAACTAAGTATGGAGGATAGAGCTCTCAGATGTGGGACACTTAAAATTTCAAATCTTCGCCCGAGGGGTTCTAAATTTATGTTGATGATACTAATGTATTGCAATAATTTATTCAATGAGTTGTGTGTTTTGAATGCGTTAAAATACATATTCATATCTTAGTTCACAAAGAACGAAATCGAAAAGTCTAATAACTAGACTTTCCAGAAATGACATGTTGTTTAGGAAGATCATTCATTAATCATGCATAAATTTATGTGTATGTGTGGATACACCCATAATTACTACAAGTTGTTTAATACCCCCCAATATTTACTATTTTTATAGGTGCAGGTGAGAGAGCATATTGACAACACTTGTAGAGGTTTCGACTTCTGCGTTTCTTCAGACCATTTGGTAAGTCCTCTTGATTTCGAGGATGCTACAAGCATTACTCCAGCTTTCGAAATAGATATATCTAGAGGATGATGTCCCTAGAATTTCTTTCATATTTCATTTCGAACCTTTTGATGTAAGGACGTGTTTGGCAAACTTTTTACTATGTACTCATCTTTACTTTCGAATTGATTTTGTATATTAGATGGTTGTCTATTGATGACGAGCATAGTATATAATGTTTAACAAGTAATGAATACATGATGTCTATGTAAACTTCCTACATATAAAATTTTTAAATTTTACTCTAAAATTAACCATATGAATGTGATGAATAAAAAAAGAGGCTTGTTTATAACCTCTGAGAGGACAAAGAGGCTGGTTGCAATTCTGATTCAAAAATTCGGGTCGTGACAAGCTTTGTATCAGAGCATAAGTTTATATTACCTAGGAACTAAAGCTCAACAAAACTACGTTACGTAGTTTCTGACTTATGGCTATGAAGCGAGCCACAATCATGACTTAGAGATTACGCGATGATAGAAAAGTATCCCTTCATCTACTCTTTATCGTGCTATCTAAGGTTTTGATACTTTGTGTCATTCTATGTATCTAACTTCCTTCTTGTCTGGGCACATAGAGGAATACACAAAAGAATAAGGATAGCCAAGTGTTCTAAGGCGCCAGACTCAAGATCTACCCTTCCAAAGAAGGGGCCGTAATGGAAATGCCCAACATGCACGAAAGACGTATGGTGAGTATGGATGTTCGCATGGAGGTTAATGCATGGTAATGTCTAAAATCCTGCTATGAGTATTGATGAGGAGGAGAAGGCTAAATTTGTTGCATACCAACTCAAAAATATGGTTTAGACATGGATTTGCTTCATAAGTTTTATGCTATAATAGACTACAGTAAAAGGGTAGTAAGGATTCAGTTTCAGAATTATTTAGAGCATGGAAAGGGTGTGGTTCCAATTCAACAAGCCAAATAGTTCCAACCTTAAAACCGATAAGATGTTATCTAAGGGATACATACGCAACTTAGTTAGAGTCAATGATTTAGAAAAAGAAGTCCCTTGCATGGACTCTGTGTCTATAGTAAATATGAGGTTTGGTAAGAAAGGAAAGTTGAGTCTGAGGTATATAGGTCATTATAAGATCTGACTTCAAGTAGGTAAAGTTACCAAACGACTTGTCTTATGTTCATCAAGTGTTCCAAGTTTCGATGCTTGAGAATTTTCTAGGTTATCCAACGTCCATCCTAGCCGTCGAGAGGTTAGGAGTCGATGAGAATCTTTCCATATGAAGAGGTTTTGATTTCCAATTTAAAATCATCAAATGAAGCGACTGAAGAACAAGGAGGTTCTTACCGTGAAGGTCTTATGGAGAACCACCTTGTTGAGGGGGCAAGATGGGAGGCCGAGGCTAATATGAGATCTTGTTACCCTCACTTTTACTGTGCTTGAGGTTTTATGTGCTCTTCCTATGTCTTGTTTTGTTTCGGAAAACTCTATGTTTTAGTGCATTGTTCGATCTTTGTATTGTATATCCATAAATGTATGTATTATAATTGCACTATTTGAGTTAAAACGAACTTATGTGAGCATTTTATGTGCTGTTTTTGTATAGCATAGACACGTTTCTAGTGTTGCATGATTTGTGATGTGCATTATGTTAAGTGGGATTCAGAAGGAAATTCCTCAAAAGAGAAATGTTTATGTATGATAGAGTAACTTTCGAAAATCACCCTCTTTGTTTAAACGATGTGTAAGTGTCATTCAGGGAAGAATGTTACTATAGGGGATAATGTAACATTCCAGACAGTCATATGTCTAATGAAGAGGCCAGTATGCCCTTAGGATAGCCTACTAGGGGTACATAGGTACCCCAATGCCCAATATTTAGAAATATTGGGCATAGTATAGAAAAAATTGTCTAAAGGATATTAGCCAATTTTCTATATACGAATAAAAAATATACTTTTTGGGTTTTCATAGCCCAATGCAAGATAGATGTTCAATAAATGTACCTGCAACGGAGACCCTAATTTAAAAGAAAATTCATTAAGAATAGCTTCACACAAAGTACTAGGCATCCAGTGTCAAGCCTAGTACCATTCCACATGACCATTTAAAATGATCATATAAATTAAGCAATGCCCAAGGACATAGTTAGGGTCCTTGGGACAATTAGTGTATATTCCAAATGAACCATAAATAATAGTTAGTTAGGAAAGTACAACCAACCCATGTGCATGCACATGTGCAAGATATGTGAAGAAGCGGCCAAAGGAAGGGACCACCATAACTAAATTCGGTTTGGGTAGTTATGGGGAAAACGTGCACAAGGGAACACTTCATGTGGGGCCTAACTTTATAATAAATTATAGACTCTAACCTACTTCCCTAACTATCTAACTAACCTAGGACCAAATGAAATAAACGAATAAGTGCATCCGTCAACATAAGACTTAACCAGGTTACACTAACCTATTAAATAGTTAAAGAAACAACCCAGTACCTAACCTATGATGGTCCAAAAGGTTTGTTATGGTCCTATTAACATAGGGATACTTTCATATTTACGCTAGGTCACCTAATTAATTATGATAGCAATTTAATTAATTAATTTAAATGTTAAAAACAAAATCCTTACACTAACCTAGTAACTAGTTAAAGAAACATCCTAGTACCTAACCTAGGATTGTCCAAAGGATTAGTTATGGTTATAAAAACTTAAGGGTACTTTATTAATTCTCCTAGGTCACTTCATAAATTAAATTTACCATTTAATTAATTAAATTAGAGGGGTCAAACCGAAATTCTTACATAACCTAGAACAACTCAAGAAACATCCTAGTACTTAACCTAGGATGGTCGAAAAGGGTTAATTTTTTTTTCCAATGACGAAATTCTTAGGAAAAATTTCAGATTTGACAATGAATTGTGTTTTCCTAGTTCTAGTCAATCTAGGAGGGTCTTTTTAGTAATTAGTTAATTAACTTGTTAAACCCTAAGCTGAAAGAGTCAAGATAAGTTCTTATGACTTAGAATCATCTTAAAACTCATAGAAAACGCGACGCAAAAACTCTAAGCAACAAACGAAAGAAAAAGGCAGAAAATTTATAGATTTCTCTTGGGTGATTTGAAAGTTTCTTCAAAGTTTCGTTCAAGGGGGTATTCAAAGATCAATTTCTACATAAGGTATGGGTTTCTCTCCTGGACCTCTTTCTCAAAATGAAGTTTCTTTCACACGATTCAAAGGTCTTGAAACTAGGGTTGTTCCCTTTCTCGTCGAACCCCTTGTCCCTAGTATCCTTTTTGATTTCAATGTTGAATAGGTTAGAGATCATGTAGTTGGTATGTGGTGCTGTCTGATTTTATGTGTAATGTTCTTTTATGATGAATGTTGCATGACTCAATGAACTTAAGATCTTATGAAGCTAATGTTTACAACGTGAATTAAGAACCGATCATATGTTAGTTACGTCCGTAAATGTCAAATATTGATGTGTGTGTGGCTAATGTTTAATTTCTGTTTTGTAATGTTATGAGGATGCCAAAGTCATCACATACGAATATGATGCTTTCCAATTTGTCTTTAAAACATTACCCTAAAGTCATGAACTATGATTGATTAAAATCGATATCTATGAAATCACATCTTGAATGAATTGGCTATCTATTTCCAATAAAATTGGCTAACACTATTTGGCTAAAATGAATGCATGTTAATGGCTAAGGGCTTATGTACATGATTGAAAGAGTGGCTAAGGATTCATACATATTCAAATCAAATATGAACATCCATAAAATTGGCTTATGCCAATAAAAATGGCTTATTGGTTTAACATCCCAAATCTTAAGATAATATAAATCATAAGTCAATTCTTGCGTAGTATGAGTATCAAGTATATTACAAGCACTTCTAAAGTAACTCAATGAATCCATAACCAATGGAATGCCATTGAATGGGATAACTCCCAACATGCTCTACAAGAATGAAGTATGAACATGTGTAACTCTTCGAAAGAAGTGATCATTTTCCATAAACGATGAAATGAAGCCACTACATTAAAGTAAAGAACTAACGTGAGTTATAACATAATTAAAGGGGTATAAATAAAGTAAGTTGCTAGTATGTGGTGTTAAACAAAGTGAGATAAGTCTTTCTCAAACCCAATTTAATATGTTAATAGTATACTCACGAATGAAGGTGTTCGAATATATGAGACTAGGCTCATTAACAGCTAAGGATGATATTTAAGGACAATTCACATTCATCAATGTAAAGTAAGGATGACATGCAAGGACAATTCAAATTAATCAATGTAATGTAAGGATGATATGTAAGTATAATTCACAATCATCAATGTAGAGTAAGGATGACAAGTCATCAAAAGACTTAGTAAATCTCAATCTAGAAGAAAGATTCCATAATGCTTGAGTCAGCTCTAAAAGATAAAGAAGATAATCAAAGTGAGCGTAGCACCGAGAGAGTAGTTATGAGCATGTGCTTGCATGTGTAAGTCTCATGCAACGAGGCTATCACCGAGGTAGATAAGTAGTCTCGTTAAGTCCCTAGTCTTCAAACTATGTTTAGACAAAATCGAAACTAGCTAGTGGTTTCCACGTAAGCGAGCTAGGCATGTAAAGTTTAACCTTGGCCGGTGATTCCACCCCTTTTTGATGTGGGGCAGACACATGATTTCATATTAAGCTCACACGATCTATGTTGGTTAATGTTCACGATCTATTCTTGGTTCACTATAGACATGAGCCACTCCTTTCGATGTAGAGTGAACACTTGAGATGGATTCACCTTAACCGGGGATCACTCCTTTTCTGTGTGGGACATACACAGGATTCTATGAGTAGCTCAAATGGTCTAAGATTCATTTTAACCGGTGAATCACCTCTATTCAATGTGGGGGAGACACTGAATTTCATGTTAAGGTCAGATAATCTTATTCCTAATGATGTCACTATGAAAGTGAGAATGATGATGATGATGGAATGTATGTTCAAAGTGATCAATGATGAAGAGCTTAAGAATGTCAAGTGCCAATATCAAAATCATGAAGTTTCAGCAAATAATGAGCACAACCAAATGAGATTGGCTTATAATGACTTCTTATATGATGCCAATAAAGGAGATTTCCTGTGTTAACAAGAAGGAATGGCGGGACGCTAAAGAGATGGCTATGAGACTAGTGCAATCACGTAATCGACCAAGTAATCCACATACATGATAAAAGAGCACTCCAGCCCTAGTGTACTTATCCACTGGCATTGAAGGAGAAGAATGACAAGGTCTATTAATTAAATAACTCATAACTTCCCTAACATGAAAGTAATATAATAAATGGCATGGACAATATAAAATGATTTATAAAATTCAATGAATATATAGTGTAAAGAATGACTCACTATAAAGTAGGGAAATCATTCCTTAGTATTTAGATTACTTATATCGACTCATTGTGGGTAGGGGACCACAATGAATCATTGAACTTGTAAATAAAACATAGGAATAAAGGAAATACACACCAACAAGAAGAAAAAGAGTAAAAGTAAAACTATGTATGGAGGACAAAGCTCTCGGGTTAGGGATACTTAAAATTTCAAATCTTTGCCCTATGGGTTCTAAAATATGTTTATGATAATAATGTACTGTAATTATATATAAAATGAGTTGTATGTTTTGAATTCATTGAAAGACATCATATTCATATCACAATTTACAACTAATGAATTAGGAAAGTCTAATAACTACACTTTTCATAAATGGAATGTTGTTTAGGAAGATCATTCACTAATCATGCATAGCTTTATTTGTATGTGTGCATATACTCATACTTAGTATAAGTGGTATAATAACCCCATACTATTTAATATTTTTATATGTGTAGGTAAGAGAGCATATTGATGACACTTGTAGTGGTTTGGACATCAGCGTTTCTTCGGACCATTTGGTAGGTCCTCTTGATTTCGAGGATGCTAAAAGCATTAGTCCATCTTTAGATATAGGCATAGACAGTGGATGTTGTCCCTAGTATTTCTTTCATATTTAATCTTGAACCTTTTGATGTAAGGTCGTGTTTCGCAAAATATTTACTATATATTCATCTTCAGTTTTTAATTGATTCTTTATGTTAGATGGTTGTCTATTGATGTTGAGCTTAGTAAATAATGTTTAACACGTAATGACTATATGAAGTCTATGTAAACTTCATACATATAAAAGTTTTAAATTTTACGCTAATATTAATCATATGAATGTGATGAATGCAAGAATAGGCTTGTCTGCGACCTTTAAGAGGTCAACGACGCCGATTGCGATTCGAATTCCAGAATCTTGGTCATAACAAAATTCGAACCCCTAAAAGAGACAACCTATGAACATCTTTCACTATGTTTCTGTTTGATACTTCTACATGAGATATACTTCCCATGGACAATGTACTTACAATATCCGCTACCACATTAGCCAGGTCGACGTAATAGAGAACACTCATATCATAGTCTTTTCAACAACTCTAACCATCTCTGTTGACGGAGATTCAACTCCTATTGAGTGAATACATATTGGAGAGATTTATGATTCTTATACGCATCAACATAAACCCAATCCAGATAATATGTCCATATTTTCAATGAAAATACCACGGCCGCTAACTCAAGGTCATGCGTCATGTAATTCTTCTCATGAACTTTGATTTGCCTAGAAGCATAGGGTATAACTTTTGGCATTTTGCATAAGAACATATCCCAAACCAACACGGTATGCATCACAATAAACCATAAAACCATTAGTACCCTCTAGTAAAGTCAATACCCGAGCGAAAGTAAATCTATCCTTAACAATTTGGAAGATCTTTTCACATGCTTCGGACCACTCAAATTTAACCCTTTTTTGAGTCAAGTCTATCAAAGGGGAAGAAATGGATGTAAACCCACCAACAAACAATCTATAATAACCGGATACGCCCAAGAAACTCCTAATATCCATAGGAGTCAAAGGTGTAGGCCAATATTTCACAGCTTCAGTCTTTCTTGTATCAATCCCTATACCTTCACTAGAGATAATATGACCAGGAAACACTATCTACCTCAATAAAAACTCACATTTTCTACACTTGGCAAACAATTGGTGTTCTTTAAGATCTTGCAACACCACTCTCAAATGGTCCATGTGTTCACCCTCATTTTTTGAATATACCAAGATATTTTCAATAAACATAATGACAAATGAATCAAGGTAACTTTGAAACACTCTATTCATTAGGTCCATAAATGCCGTCGGAGTATTAGGGAGACCAAAGGAAAGATTTAAGAACTCATAGTGACCATATATAGTCTGAAATACCGTCTAGGGAATATCTTCACCTCTCACCCAAAGTTGGTGATATTTTGATCTCAAGTCAATTATGGAAAATTAACTCGCACCTTGGAGTTTATCAAATAATCATCAATCGGAGGGAGAGGATACTTGTTCCTTATTTTGACTTTGTTGAGTTGACGGTAGTCGATACACATTCTAAGGGACCCATCCTTATTCTTCACAAAAAATATCGAAGCACCCGACGGAGAAATACTAGGCTGAATAAATCCCTTGTCTAGTAAGTCTTTGAGTTGATCCTTCAACTCATTCAATTCATCCAGATCCATCCGATAAGAAGGAATTGAAATGTGATTTGTATCCGGTAGCAAGTCGATACCAGAATTAATTTCCCGTTCTAGACGAACACCAGGAAGATCATTAGGGAAGACCTCTGGATATTACCTCACTACGGGGACAAACTTAACGGGAGAAATCTTGAAGACTAATTATTTGACTCTCAGAATATGGTAGAAACACCCTTTTAGTGATCATCATACAATTTTTCAAACAAGAAATACTATGACCTCTAGGAATAGAATCCCCCCCCCTTCCACTCTAAAAAGGGTACATTTGGGAAGTTAAAATTCACCATCCTTGTTCTACAATCCATGGAGGAGAAATAATGATGCAACCAATCCATTCCTAACATAATATCAAAATCAACCATATTGAGTTCTACTAACTCCACATAAGTAACTCTGTTGGCAACATTATAGGAAAATTTCTATATACTCTCTTAGAAAAAACCGACTCACCCACCATGGTAGTCCCCATGAAAGGTTCATTCAAGATATTGGCTAAAATGTGAAAACTTTTTAGCTTCTAGAGGATTAACAAATGTCAAAGTAGTACCAGGATCAAGTAAAGAATATACATCAATAGAAAAGACTTTCAACATACCAGTCACCACATAAGGAGAAGTCTCTTGCTAAGCGATTCTTCTTCGGGGCATCTTCATTAGAATCACATTCCTGTCCACTCCCCTTGTCTTGGCCCTTCAAATTTGGGAAATCTCAAAGTTTGTGCCAACTTTGATCACAAATAAAGCAATTGTCCATCCCAATGAGGCAATCACCATATTGTTTCTTGCCACAGTTTCCACAAGTTGACTTCTTTCTTGGTGAACTAGTACCTCTTACCTTTTGAGGCATAGGTTTAGGAAACCTATCATCACGTTCATTAGGGAACTTTGAAGGAACTTGATTGGAGAAACTTTTTTTGAACACAGACTTGTATTGGATATCAAACCTACCCTTTGAAAAACACCATCAAAAGACTTGGACCAATTTTCCTCCCTACTCTTTCTCTTCCCTCTAGTCTCTCACACTTGTTTAGCATGCACCATGACACGAGAAATGTTCATATTATCATGTAGCACAACTGAATACAATTCTTCTTTCATGTAATCTGAAGTGGCTTATTTCATCTGTAGGGTCGGAAACCAAAGAAGGACCAAATCTTGATAATTTAGTTAATTTCAAAGAGTAGTCAAGTACACTCATACTTCCGTGATGAAGGTTGATGAATTCATCTACCTTGGCTTCCCTCTTCTCTCTAGGAAAGAACCAATAAAGAAAAGCCTTCTTGAAAATCTCCCATATCACCATACCTTTACTTAGAGGCATATTATCTCTCAATTGTACCTACAAAGTTTGGGCTACATATCTGAGTTGGTAAGAGGTTTACTCGGCCTTCTCACTAGTAGTCAACCCCATTGCGTAGAGGATCTTAGATTTCATCAATGAACTCTTAGGAATCTTTCTCATTTTTGGAACCATAGATTGAAGAAGGATTCATCCTAGTGAAATTCCTTAAATGGGAAGTGATGGTGATAACTTCTTGGTTCCCTCGAGATACCACCTCCCAATTACCTTGGGTTGTCATAGCTTGTGCTTAAGTAGTGATGGCTTGCGCTTGGGTTGTAATGGCTTGGCCCATTTTGACAAAATATGCCCTTATATCACCATTCGTCGTGGGAGGAGGAGCAACCGGAACTTGATCTTCCATAACAACTTCTTAGAGTGGAGGCACATGATTGTCTTCTTCTCCCGCATTAGAAATTCCTTCCTCGCCTTCTAGCAGCTGAATTTCAGGTATTCATACCTATAACAACCATACAAGGTTTAGGTGAAAGAAAACAAAAAAGTAGACCCAACAGGAACAATATAGGATAATTCATAAGTCTCGTTCCCTTCACAATTATATAAGAATATACGTAGATGTGGTTTGATGAAACACAAATCCTAAAGATATTCAACATCATGCTCTAATAACAAGTTTGTCACTTTTGGGGAGCACCCCTAGACGTAACCGACATTGTCGTCCTCTCATGAGGACTATGACTAGCCCATAGCTTACATCATTATATTCATAGGTTAAAGATGCAAAAAACTTAGAAGTTTTTGGTTACTTGTACATTGAGGTTTACATAGACGTCTAAATACACACAATATACATTCATATAGAGTATATATACACCCTTCGTAAAAGAAGATTACATATTCTTCTACTTTTATTGCACAAACAAAGTATAAGATAGTCTAATAAGAAGTCTATAACATTGTTTCAAATTAAACCATCTAGGTAAAAGTATCAAAATCTGGGCAAAGTTATTACATCAACAATTATAGCCACATATAGGCATTACAATTATATTACAAAAGGAAATAGAATGACAAAAGTGTCTTTAAAGACTAAACAATATTCAATAGGTAGATAATGACATCGTCCTTTGAAAGTGAGGACCTACCAAACTTGGAACATAAGAATCAAAGTAGTCTTCAAATACTTCTCTAATATCCATTGTCGAATCCTATATTTGTAGTAAACATCAAACATGTAATAGTACATACTTGTACTAAATATGAGTATATGCGCACAAAAAAAGTGAAATCATGCTAAAGACGAAATTTGATAAAAAATCATGATGAATAACCCATACAAGCGAATAATTACATAATCCATACGCCAAACCCATGTACGACACACGACCAACATAAACAAGTAATGGTCAAGTCATCATATACAAGAGTTCACAACATCATAATACAAGAAAGACCCTTACTTAAAACCAACCATTTAGCGTACAAGTGCAATGAACAAGCAAAGACCCATAACCTTACTCAATCAAGTAAATAAAGGATCACAAATAATACATAATAACCATCATTATATTTAGAAATATAGACCAACAACATGTTCATAAATGAAACTAACATCATTTAAGTTTATCATACATGTAATGTCAACATCTTCATAGCATACACATTACATAGATGAAAATAACATCTACGTGGATCAACTAGCTAGTATTCCTATGGTGGAAACATAGTTTATGGAGCTTGGGGGTTGTCTTGGAAACATCACAATGGTAAACCCTACCTTCCCTCTTTGGGAAAGCGCTACCCCCCATCTACAAGTTCACTCAGTGCTAAGCTAGTGTCCCTTTTGAAATGTCTTTCTTTATTAATTATCATTTAATTTAGGTCATATGGTTTAATCCTTTGTATAGTCATTGCCATTTATCTCAATAGGTATTGCATGAGCATATCTTTTTATGGCAATCCTCACATGTGATATTCACATATCATCATCATCATTTGATAATAAGGAACATAGGCAAGTCATCACAAACCTTATATCATTTCATCTTAAGCATAACTTCACAATCACATAGACAAAACATTTCAATTTAACATCATACCAAAACCTATGTAGGCTATTAACAAGGTATACTTAAATTGAACTACATCACCAATCACAAGCCATCATACTTGAAGTAAACTTAAGGATCGTGAAGACTTCCCAAATATCTTGCAAAAGTACATTATCATGGTCTTACCATTAACCAACCAATTTCAATCAATAATAGTTGTATTAACAACAATCAATAATAGTTAATACAAGAACTAGGTCAATTGTATCATAACTATCCCTATTAACATTAACTCATAACCTAGGTATTAGGGGTATCAGTGTTCATCATGAACTTTATCCAATCCCAACAATACATTACCCTAGTAAATCCACTGATGAATGAGAATAGAAAAAAAGTCTAATTATCAATTCATGGTTCAATTTCCATCAATTCATGACTAAGATCCCAGATTATGGAAATTGGGGTAGGGAACATGATCAAAATGAAATTGAATCAATATACATATATTCAATAAAAATGTATACTCTATTAGTCATAGGAAATCTCAATTTATCATCAATTTGAAATTTGGAAGGAAACCTATTAGAATTAGAAAACCCCATGGAATTGGGTGTATTTTGAAAATCATCTTTGAGAGGAACTCTTAGAGAAAGGAATCCAAGAGTGAATAAACCATACCTTAATGAATATTAATCCTCAAATTTGAATTGAAATGATATATAAATTGACCTTCTTCTTCCTGCTTTCTTCCTTCTTCGATGGAGGAATTGGGGAGGGAGAAAATAGAGAGGTGAGAACTTCTGGTTTTTGTTGTGGGAAGAAGTTTTAGGAGAGTTAAAATTGAATTAAAATTACACATATACTATGTATAATCACCCCCTGAATAACCCAAAACACCCCTCATTTAAAATGGTCTGTTAGTGAAGTCAAAATGTCAAAAATACGATTTTATCGAATCTGGGAAGTGGCTCCGCATCGCGGGGCCATCACACACTTTATTCCTCAAAAATATTTTGTGTCAATATGGTACGTGTCAGCTGCATGTCTCACAAAAGACCTCCAATTCTTGGCTTTCATAGGATTCCAAAATAGCCTGCGCACCCTAGTTGCAGTCCTCCTCCTTGACTTTTCGGTTTGTCCTTGGGGCGTCGTTATTGGAATTTTAGACCCTATATAGTAAAATATACCTAACCAATGTATTTTTACAAGTTTTGGACTTCATTTATCTCTCCGTAGTTTCTTGACGTCATGTACGTTCTTTGACGTCGTGGTTCTAAAACATAATAGATGACTTATATACATTATGTTAGGCCTTAAAACAATATTAAAACCTTTTTATTTTAATTTTAGGCTATATATTAGGTCTTAACGTTTAAGAGTGTTACAAATATGGCCTACCTTAGGCAAGTAGGGATCCCTCATTCGGTAAGGGTAAATACTGGGATTCCATGTCTAGCTCTCATTGTCTATGTTAATTTTATGTAGACCCTCAACTAATAAATGTTATAAACTAAGTCTTATTAAGGGTGTAATAAATAGGATAGGTTGTGGAATGGGATGCCATCTATCCATTGCACAAGTAGATATTTGGAGGGAGTCTTGGTTGTCTTTATGAGTATGTATGAATGTATCACTATATGATGTTAATGAAGTAAGTTTACTTTATGAAATAAAGCATGTTTACTTTAAGTCTAATACTATGAAGCATGTTAATTCTATGTCTATGTTCATGAAGCATGAGAGTCTTATGCTAATATGATGACAGCTATGTAAATGAAGTTATGAATGTGATATGTATGGTCTAAGGTAATTCTTAAGAAGCACTTAGTGGGAGTAGTAGTATGGGATGCAACTTTAATATTGCACCAATTGTAACTTTGGAGTTTTATTCAACTAGGGTTCTTATTTGAAGTTCCGAAGTATATGTATGTTTTTCTGGGTGTGTCTTTGTAAAAGAATGTTAAGTTGTATGAACCATACTTATCTTTTGTTGCCTTAAGGATCACTTAGGTGAGTATTGAAGAAATTGTATAGGCGATCTGTTTATGTCTTACCTAGGTGAGTCTTAGGATATCTTGGCATAGAAAGTCTTTGTATTCTAAGGTGAATTAACTATAATGTATGCCTTTATGTTAAAAATTAGTAAGTCTTACCTAAATTGCTAAATCTTTTCTTTACATGATGTTTGAAAAATTGGTTCATGAAGACTTTATAGAAATAGCATGAAAGTATTACTCAAACAAAAATGTAAAATTTAAGCATGTTTTGCATTATTTCATACTTAGTACACGTGTTTGTAATAATTCCATACTTTTATATCTCTATGAGTATAGGTGGATAGAAATTGGATGATCTTAGAAGGTAAAGCTTGGGAATCAAATCTCAATATTGGTATGTCCTAATTATTCTGATGGCATAGTTTATGTTTGGTTAAGTAGTGTATTTTATGTTAATAATTAGTATTTTGAATTGATGTAAAGGGTTGTGACTCTAAGATTTGTGATGTGTATTTAAGTTTGCTTGTGATGATGAGACGGTCTCTTCTTTTATAAAGATTTCCTTAATGTTTTCTGAAAAATTTTAGCACTACTTTTCATACTTTATATAATGAATGATAGCTAAGAGTCTTGTGCAAGACCTCTGTGAGGTCCAGTACGTCTTGTTCTGACTCAAGTGTGCTCTAACCTTTAGGGTGTACTTTAGGTCGTAACAAACATGGTATCATAGCGTAGCATTTTGCGAAATAGTTTAGGGTCCAAAGTCTCACAAATTACGTCTTGTAGATTTTTGTTCATTGGTGTGAGTCGCAACACATCCATGAGTTAGAGGATATAGGACTATAGAAAGTTTCCCTTTTTAATTACTCTTGAAGTTTTGCCTTAGAGTTTATGTCTATGAGTTCCTAATCCTATTCTTCTGACTTTAGGGAATGAGGAAATTCCTCCACAAGGTGAACATGTTCCTATAACTAACCTAGAGAATGTGAATGAGGCGGTTCCTCCTCAAGTACCTCAAGTACCTTAAGCTCCCAATGTTGAAGGACACGTGACTAAGATAGAGATAACGTCTTCTTTTCGTTATTTGAGAGAACTCATAATAACTCAATATCATGTTGTCACTAACCATCTGATGGCCCAATATAACCAAGGAGTTGGACCTTAAGGGAACCTTAATGCAAGTACTCCGGCTTCAAGAATTCCGGATTTGAAGAGGATAAATCCTCCTACTTTCCATGGAACTAAGGTGTATGAAGATCCAAAAGATTTGATAGATTAGGTGTTCAAGGTGTTAAATGTTGTGGGGTGACTCTTCAAGGAAGGCTGAGTTACCATCTTATCAACTAAAGGATGTGGCTCAAGTTTGGTTTGAGCAATGTAGTGATGAATGACCCGTAGGGGTAGGCTCGACAGATTGGGGAGTGCTTAAGATCGCTTTTCTTGATAGTTTTTTTCACCTAGAAATGAGGGAGATGAAGTTAGTTAAATTCATGAACTTTCAACAAGGGGAAATGAGTGTGAAGCAGTATTCTCTAAAGTTTACCCAACACCCTAAGTATTCTCCAGCCTTCGTAGACAACTCTAGGGCCATAATGAATAAGTTTGTGATAGGACTGCCTAATTTGTTGAAGAATAATGTCGTACGGTGATGCTTCATAATGATATGGATATCTCTAGACTTATTGTGTATGCTCAAAAAATTGAAGAGTCCAAGCTTAGAGAGATAACAACTAAGGGGAAGAGGGGTAGGTTGGATGAACCAAGTAAACCTAAGTTTAATTAAAGGTTCTATAATCAAGATTCCTCTATGCGAAACAAGGGTATGGGCTCCAACCAAAACTCTCAAGGACGAAGTTGTTGTGGTTATGCATATGAGAGGACTAAATGTTCTACTTAGGGATGCAACATTTGGGTAAATGTCTTGCCAGTATGGATGGTTGATTTGGATGTGGTAATAGAGGTCATAAGATAAGATATTGTACTAGCCTCGAGGAAAAAGGGAAAGAGGTCAACAAAGCTCGTCAAAATGGCCAGGAACCCGATGCACCAAAGAAGACTCATTTTTATGCACTTCAATCTAACAAAGCAGCTAATCTGGAGTGAAGGCCTTGGTAAGTCCAAAGATGTTTATGGCTATTTTTTTTTGTTTTAGATGAGTTCACTTTATGTTTGGGAGAATGAGTTGAGTAGAAAGGTAGTTGATATCCTTATCTTTCCTTCGATTCTTATTCAAGATTGAGAGCAAAATTCTTAATGGTTTGGTTATTATTTGGAGTCTTTCATATTGGTATAAGTTACATTTCTCATTCTTTTATGAGTGCCTTTGATGGTATAATGTTTTACATGCTCTTGATGATATTATAATTACATGAGTAGATTTGTAGTTAATCTATATTTTTCATGGGAAAGTGTAGCAAATGATATTGCTTAATTACTTCAAAGTTGTTATGTTTATGTTCCAATGTGTGATTTGAAACATATTACATGTTGTGATTTATGAAGATATGATGATCATGTGTAATGTTGTATAAGGTAGTTCCTCTATTAATTAAATGAAAATGATGAAGTGTATGCTTTGAATTGTGGAAATTGTTCAAAATTTTCTTATGTTTCCTAAGCATGTCCAGTTGCTGTTCCTTATATGTTTTTTTTCATTGAATATGAATGTTATAACCTTGATAATATGTGTGTAATGCTTCTACTTGTGTCCTTGGAGTCCTTGAAAGTGTTTAGTGTCATTCGAGGATGAATGTTTTTCTATGTGGGGAAGACCGTTACGACCCTCAAAGTGAAATAGGTCAAACTAGAGCTTCACGTGTCTTTCATGAGTTAATTATGTGTTAAGTAGTTAATAATGATGTTTTGAGTCAGTTTCTAATGTTTTGTAAAGGTTTCAGGTCAAACGTCCAAGAACTCCCATTATATTCGAAAGATGTGCCTTGGAACGTGTTTGTGTCTTAGTTAATGTTAGTTTATGATTTTAAGAGTAAAAACTCGAAGAACCCATACTCATGATAATTCTCAACTTTTGACCTATAAAGTGGGTTTAATATGATTGTATGGGATTAGATACTTACTTAAAAGCTTATTATTGATGTATTTTTGGAGAAATTTAGATTTGGTGGTGAAATTATGGATGAAGGTAAGTTGTTCTATATTGCTTAACTCTTAAAGAATCAAATCTTGTGTGTTTCACCTTTGGTGGCGTTCTTATCATATGAATCTGAAGTTATATGTGTGTTGTGATCATGCACTTGAAGGCATTGAAATGAGAGTTTAATAGAAAGTATGTTGATTATACATATAATGTACAATCAATTTGCAATATATTTGTCTTGTAAACACTATGATCAAATGAAGTATATGAATGTGTAAAGCATGTTAGTGTGTGATTATAATTAATGTTGTGTGATCATGTTTAGAAGGTCAAGGTTATGCATGATAGGAATTATGTGAAATATGTACTCACATATAGTCACACACACTATGAATGAAAGAATAAAGTTATTAAATTAAATGGGGGATTGCATGGTAGACACTATTCATGAGTTGAGATGAAGTGTCTAGACAATCCTAACTATTACTATTGTATGAAAGGGGAGTTTTGGGGCGAATACTCTTCAGGAGTTGCGACAAAGTGTTTAGTAGAAACCTCACAAGTCCCAATGTTCTTTCCAAGACAGATTGGAGGTTTATGACTCTCTTGAGTTGAGATGTGGTAGTCAAATGTAACCACCTGGGATAAGTACACTTTGTGAGGTAATATGTGGTGTTTATTATCTATCCCTTAACCTATAGTCTATGAATTCTTAAGACTCGTTTTGGAGTTATGCTAAGCAGTGAGAAGAATTAAGGAAGGGGTGGTTACACTTCATGAGTGCAGATTTTTTACTCAAATGTACCTCTTGAGATGAATACTCCTCATTAGATAGAATGAGTAACTTAGTATCAATATCCATATCCCTTAACTATGCGCCCAAATATCTATAGCTATTGGGCAATCCATGTAGAGGCTAAGAATATGACCCTACATTAGACAAGTAGGGATCCCTCATCCTGTAAGGGTAAATACCGGAATGCAATGTTTAGATCTCATGGTATGTTTCGGTTAAAGATAAACCCCACACTAAAAAATGTTAACCAAATCTTCTTAAGGGTTTACTACATAAGAAAGGTGGTGGAATGGGTCGCTATGTATCTATTGCAGAAGTAGACATTTGTAGGGAGTCTTGGATGTCTTTATGAGTTTTTATGAATGGGTAACTATGTGATGTTAATGAAGTATGTTAACTTTATGAAATGAAGTATGTTGAATTTATGTTGAATGTTATGAATCATGTTGATTTTATGTCTATGTTCATTAAGCATGAAAGTCTTATGTCTAATGTGATGAAAGCTATGTAAATGAAGTTATGAATGTGAATTTCCTAGTCTAAGATAATTTTTAATAAGTACTAAGTGGGAGTAGTAGTATGGGATGCTACTATCATATTTCACCAATTGTAACTTAGGAGTTGTCTTTGAGTAGGGTCATTATGTGAAGTTCCTTAGTATATGTATGTTATTATAGTTCACTTATGAAATGAATAATGAATTTTAACGAATTATGCTTATCTTTTGTTGACTTAAGGATCACTAAGGTGTGTCTTCAAGAAAATGTATAGGCGATCTCTTCATATAAGACCCCCATAATGTGTTGGGGAATCTAGAGCCTAACATGTTTGTTTTATGGTTCTAAGGTACTTAAAGGAATTTTAATATGGTTTAGAGGCACTTTGAAAAGTTTAAAGTTATTTAGAAGTCAAACATCAAGGGGCGACCAAAATGTTTGACGACTAGTCACCTACAAGCCTCAAGTGTTTATGCATGCTTAAAGTTTTATGAAATGAGATTATGAAGTCTTAAATGAGTTAAAATGATGTTTTATTGTATTATCTGGAGTTTCGTGAAGATTGGAAGAACGTCCATGACGTTCGAAAGATCCTAGAGACATGCATGTGTGTTTTTTGATGGGGCCATGCATGTTTGGACTAGTTGCAGGTGTTTGTTTTGGGTGAAACATAATTTGAAGGTCTAAAGTTGTTAAGGGTTGCATTAACATTTGAAACATCCGAGTATGACTTATAAAGGGACCCGCAAAAGGGCCCACAAGAAAGACCAAACGTTGGTCGAGACACTGCCTTGGCAGTGTCAATCGACGGACCAAATGATGGCCAGTGGGTTGACCAACGTATGTAGCTGAGGTCTTGTCTATTGATAATTAGGTTGGTCAGGTCTCAACCCAAAAAATTGGCAAGGACCAATCGACGGAAGCCAAAGGACAAGCAATCAATTGAATAATGGCCAGTCAATTGGGTCCATCAATGGTCTCCTGGTGCCACTGCAGGTACACTGTTTCATTAAAGGGGTGAATAGGAACTTAACCCCATGTGCTAAACTGACCCCACATGATTTAAGTGACCAAATGCACCCCTAGAAACCACCATTGTTGGTGAAGCTCAAGAACAACTTGGAGCTTGTATTCCCAAGGATGAATTACCAAGTTTTAAAGTTTTTCATGAATATAAAGGTATGTTTATCCTTCATCTCCTAATATCTTTCCATCTAGAGAGTTATTTCAAAAGAAAATTCATGATCCAACTTCTTCTTCTACAATCTAGCTATGGGTTCTTTCTAAAATCCTTTTTAATGATTAAATCATGATGAATTGAAGTTAATATACTTGTTTTAACATGATTTTGAATCAAATTGTATAATGAATCCATGTCCCTTCCCAAACATGATTTCGCCCTTGCATGGGAATTGTGATCATGGCTTGTTAATATTTAATTTGCGATTCTCTTATATTGAATTGCTTAATATGAATGTTATTTAATTTTATTTATTAAATATTGATGATGAACGATCCGTAAGGATCAATGTATGTAGATTTGAGTATGAATAGGCTATGTTTCTAAGTGTTATAGTGAATTTTGATTACAGCAATTGTGTATGATTTCGATTATGCAAAGCATCATTATAGCTACTTCCTTTAGTTGGTATTATGGATGAATTGTGTGTATAAATCCTAGATGATCAAAGTAAAAAATTACTTACATGAATTGATATATGTTATATAGGTGATGTAATCTATATTCTAAGATGAATAAAGTATGAATAAGAATTTATTTCTATTTGTTAATTATTGGCTAGCATCTAATTTATTGGAAAAATATTATTGATTATGAATACTTTGTGAAAATTAGTAAGATGGACTATTCCCTCTACTCTACACTGAGTTGATAGTTTAATGAATATGTTAGTATCTTGATCTTGTAAGGAAGTAATCATGATCTCGTTGTGCGAAGTTTATATTTAGATACTTCCCTAGATTCACACTTCTAAAGAAATATGATTTATGGTCCATGCGAGTGAAATTGAGTAATGGTTTATGTTCTTATACAGTCTAGTACGTTAATGTGTTGTACTATTTATAGTATGACCTTGTAAGTAGCTTATACTTGGCTTCGTTTATGATTATGGAACATTAGATACTGCCCTATACTTGATTTATTGATGAAAGTGTAGTAACGTTCAATGATGACCAAATGCTATAGGATTAGTAAGAATTGCTCTCCTCTTCTAATTCTCTACTTCTTTATAATAATGTTGATGAAGCCTTGTATGGAATTGTGTGGTATGGTCCAATTATGGTGGAGGTGTTTACTTTATGTCATTATATATGTGTTGACCATTTCCTTAATGGCTAATTGATGATTATATGAATGAGTAGTTATGATGATTACTTTATGTGTAACTAGTGCCTAGTCTTCTACTTGAGTTGTGAATCTATGTTATGTTAATATTTTTATGATCATGTAGACGGTTATGTAATACCATATGTTGATGCTGCCATTAATGAAGTTTTAAAGATTTACGGTCCTACCCATTTACCCCTAAGTGAATGTGTGAGTAGCTAATGTTAGGAGCCTTAAAGTATAATATCAAGATTGTCTTGTCTCCTATGCTAAATTGTGTTGTGTGATCTATACTTGAAAGTGTAATGTGGTCTAAGAGGGTGGCTGCCTCAATGAGTTTTTGATAGCCATTATGTGATCATATTGACCAATGAACACACACCCTCACTCTACATGCATGTTTACAAGTATTATAGGCCATGATGTCTAAATGAAAGGCTAAATATCATATTTACTAATGTCTACTATTATGCATGCTTAGCTTGAGTCCATATTTAAAATGTCATATATGGTATAATGTAAAGTATGTGGTATGATTAAGTATGTAGTTACACTTGTACACTTACGCATGAATAAAATGATATATGTCCATGTGTGCAAATTATGTGTTATGTGAAACGTTTTCTCACATGTAAGTATTCGCACACACATGTATGAAGATCTAGTCAAGAGAGGGGCCTTAAAAGGTGTATTCATGTGTACCCTAAACTAGATGGTGCTTTACATATGCTATGTTCATGTGAAGGTATTCCTCAAAAGATTTAGGTTGATGAACTTTTATCTACAACTTATGATATAAGCATATAAGGGGATGACTGTCCTAAACTTATGTTTTATAAAGAAATGATAATAAAGGGTTTCTCAAAAAAGGGAACTTAGCTTAGCATCGAGTGAACTTGTATATGAGTGTGTCTCCCTTTCCAATATGGAAAGGGAGGTCTAACATAAATCTCATGACGTGGAAAGCTTCATAGACCAAGGGCGTAGAGGGATGTTTCCAATATATAATCCAAGTTCCATAACTATGTGGCCACCATAGGATACTAGCTAGTTGATCCACCTAGAAAGTTATGTCATGTTTTGTTCTACTTTGGCCGGTAGACGACCTTATTTCTCTGTGGGGTTTCATGACACCGAATTCCATGTTTAGCATCATATTGTCTATGTCGTTTAAGGCTATAGTTTCCCTGAAGTAAAATTGACAGTGGAAGTATATGACTAAGACCCTAACTAGAATGACTTAAGGGATGTTACTTATGATAGGTGGAAGTAATGAACCCATCTAGACATTGCACAAGTATCTTCCTAAGAAGTTCTACGAATGTGTTCTAATGCATGTGTATATGTATATGTTCTTTATGCATGACTTTGAAGTATTGGTCTACTTGTTCTGAAGATGTGCATGGTATGAGTATATATGCATGATATTGATCTTATTGACCATATGATAATGTTCGTGATTGACATAAACGAAGTTTTCTTCTCTTACTATGTTGATGTATGATTTGGATGTGAAGGCTTATGTTCTCATGACATGTTTACTATGTATGTGTGAGGTTATTCGGCTTTACATGTACATTGCACTAGTAGACATAGATTTATGGCATGAGTTATGTCTTATAAGGTTCTAGGTGGAGTCAAATAATTATATGTACATAATGACTAGGAGTTCACTATAATTGTCAAATCCGAGTTTAGACCCTAGACGTAACCGTCTTCTTCGTCCTTTTTAAGGACTATGACTAGCCCCTAAGTTTTCATCATCGCTTTCATAAGTCAAAAATAAGAAACAATTTACAACTTTTAACTATAATAATTGGAGTTTTACATAGACCTCTACATGTAAGTAATAGTAGTATTATCGAGTATACATAGAACATTCGTATCAGAAGATTACTTAGTATTCTACTTTTATTTCACATGCACATATACGATAGAATTAGAGTCATAAAATTGGTCTCATATCATAACCATATAAAATGAAAATATCAACTTGGGCATATCGTTACAAAAATAAAAGTAAGCCACACATATAGGCTTTATACAACTTGTTCTCAAATGAAAGAAAGAGTCCACATAAGTGTCTTAGTATCTAAGAAAATCCATAGGTAGAATATCGGCATCATCCTTGGGAACATAAGGACCTACCACTTGGATGATAAGAGTAACCAAGCTTCCTTCTCAATCTCCTCGAACTAAACCTCAATTTCATGGAACCTAAAATGATTGGGGCAAAGGGAGAAAATGGGTTAGTATACCACATGTACTAAGTATGAGACAATATGCACATATAACAACCAAACATGCTATAAAAGGACATTTTGTTAAATCATGCCATTTTACCTCTTTATGCACAACCTACTAACTATACAAATCATTTAGACATGTTCAATCAAGTCAAAGCAACCATATGGATATCACATACTTGGACCCATAATCTTGCACAACCCTATCACCGAGTAATAACATCACAGGCATGGATAAGAGTTCATCATGTAAATAGCAAAGCAAGACAACCAATTATAATCCTTATAATGTCACAAGTGCAATGACCAATAAAATCCCAATAACCCTACTTAATCAAGTAACCAAATAAAAATCATAAATAGTAACTCAATTCACATAACTTAGCCTTCAACACACAGAAGTTCATACATTAACAATAAAGACCATTTACATGTCCATAAGCATCATAATCATCATATAAGGTAATCCACCATTTATCATCATTTATAAACATAATATTGACCTCCTAAAGCTCGTATCAAGGAAAACTAGTGCAAGGCATAGGTAGAGTCCCATAACCCTACATAATCTAAGTCAAACCCCTCAAGTAACTCGAGTTAGTATATACATCATTAATTTATTTTAGTTTAGGGAACACTTGACTTAACCGACATAGACTACATGAGATAATGTAGAATCCGGTGTTGTAAAACCATTATACCTATTGAAGGTTGTCTACCGGCCAAGGTAAGACCTAACATAAAGATAGGTTTCTAAGTTGATCCACTAGCTAGTCTTCTTATGGGGGGAAACATCATTTAAGAACTATGAGATAGGTAATTCCCTCTACATACCACTTGTTAAGTGGTCATCATGTCATGTGAATCAATGAAATAGGTATCCCTCAATGTGGAATCAACATAATGTGTAGGACAAAATGATAACACTTCATCTATTGGAAAGCCATATTACCTCCCATTGTACAGTTCACTCCGTGCTAACATAAGTCCCTTATCAAATGTCATTAATCTTTATTTATCAATCATAACGTATTTTAGGTCATAGGGTGTAACCCTTGTATAGTCATCATCATCATAGATCAATAGGAATTACATGAGTATAAGCCTTTCATCACAATTCACACAAGTAAGGTTAACTCATTACAAATTCATTCATAACAAGGCACATTGGTGATCACTATCATCCTTATATATATACATCTAAATCAAGCTTGTAAAAATAATCAAGACATTTTAATTCAACATTATACCACTCTATCAATCCTAAACAAGGCATGCTCCAACACGCTCCAACACAACCATCATGATTTAATTACAATTTATCATAATTCAAAGAAATGATAACGTCACACGACTTACCAAGTATTCTTCACAATTAATCATCATCAAGGTCTTACAATCCACCCTTTGTTAAACCTAATTAGGTCATCAAATCATCATAGTTCAATAACCAATGTAATCACAAGTCTAAAAGAGTCACTACATCATAATTCATTAGTAGATCAAATCTTAGGACTATGTCAAATCGTCATACTCTAGATTCTCTATGAAGAACTAGCATGAAAGACTAAACATAATCCTAATTCATTCATAATCAACATGAACATCATAATCTAGAAGTGATTCAACTCTTAACAAAGTCAATTGGTTCATTAATCTATAATATGAATCAAGAACACATCTTAGGGTTAAGGAGTTAGGATCTTGTTCTTCAATTTAGGAAACACCATTAACAATTACTATAGTAAAGTTAATATAAATGCTAATCTAGTCAATATAACTTAAATATCACATCAACAACTCAATTCATAACTTCAAATTCGTAATTGGATGAAACCCATTTGAAAACTCTAGATTTGGAAACACTTTGAAAGAAGCCATTGATGAAAGAGGTCTCAAAGGTGAATACATCACATAAATCAACGTTTTGGTGAATATTTTAAGATGAATCCACCCTTTTACAGCCCACAATTAACCTCCTAAATGCTTCAAATGAAGTCTTCCAATAGAAAGGGAAAGAAGAAAGAAGATAGAGTAATTTGTTTTTGAGTTCTAATTAGATTAAAAGGGTTGGGGTCTTTATAGGGGTGACTAACTAACTTAATTATACCCCCTTATACCCTTAATTAACCTCCTAATCCCCCTAACTAATTAATGGACTCAATTTAAAACTTGCAGGAAACTTACCATCCCTCATACATAAGACCTCATCAATGGGCCGTTTGTGAGACCCCCTCCGAGGTGCACTTCGTTGATGAGCTTAGAGACTTGTGTGGGAGAGGTATTCCTCAAATTGACGAAGTGTGGGATGACAGTGGAATTTTACGCCCCGTCAGTCCACAAATGAGTCATTCCTTGTTGCGTGGATGCACACTGCCCAGGCAGTGTTGCTTCATCCTGTAGGGGTCCTCCTCAAGGGACCTTGGTTGGTCCTTAGGGAGTTGTACCCAGATGTTTCTACCATGAAACATCTCTAACTCGTGTTCCACACACTTTAGCCAACTTTCTTTAATTTCCCATTCTTAAAAAATAGTCAAATAGGCCAAGTCACACTAGTACCTCTTTGAACAAACTTTTGAACGTCGTTGACGTTCTTGGTCGTTTTGATACCTAGACTCCCTAAATAACCTTTATTCATTAACCTAATCATAAAAACAGTGTATAAACTTCATGACACCTATTTTGGCTTAATGACACGTCTTGGATTCTTGAAATGTTACATTATCCCCCCCTTAGGAACATCATCCCCGAATGACACTAAAACTCTTTCAAAGGAAGGGATAGACTCAATATATGCAGCTCAACCAACATCAATCCAATACAAAATAATACATATCATTTCAATTAAGGAAATTCAAAATCTCAATTAACTACGAGACTCAAACATTATTTCATGAAGCATTCCATTCTCAAAACAACAACATGAGCCTAACATGACATATATGAGTCAATTAGAATAAATTTTAAATTATCAACATGATACAAAACTATTTCATAAAGACCCAACATGCCAAAAAGCACAACATGACTCAATAAAATCCAAAAGTAAAAATTTTAATTTTAAGGAAAAAATCATTGTAACCTCACTGTAAATTTTTTTAAAAAAATGCACTTTTTTTGCAAATCTTAAGCCAAAAATCAAGAAACTTCAATTTCTAGTCATATTAATATTATTAAAAACAATGAATAACCTTAATTATAAAACAATGAGAGTAACGGGACTTCATTTCGTCCTCGACATCCCATGTTGCACCCTCAACTAGGTGATTTCTCCATCAAACTTTTACGTAGACCACCTCTTTTTTCCTCAACCTCTTCACTTGTCTATCAACGATTTGAGCCGGAACCTTCTGATAAGATAGTATATACTTGACACTAAACCCACAGTAGGAAGAATAGACTCGAGATCAACGACACACTTTTTAAGTTTAGATACATATAAAACCAGATGAATCGAAGCCTATTCACTAGGCAACCTCAACTCTTAGGAAACCTTACCAACCTATTGAAAGATTTCATAGGGACCCATATAATGAGGACTCAACTTCCCTTTATTTCCAAATCTAGCAACTCAATTCATAGGTGAAATTTTCAAATACACCTTATCGCCTTCTTCAAATTCAAGATCCCTCCTCCTATGGTCGACTTAAGAATTTTGCCAACTATAGGCCGTTTGTAAGAGATTTCTTATAATATGAAATTTTTAAAAAGTCTAATAAATCAAATGAGGACCAAGAATCGAAGACTCACTGACTTCAAACCACCCAACAGGAAAGCTACACCTTCTACCATAGAAGGCTTAATAGGGAGCCATGGAAATGGATGAATGGAAACTATTATTATAAGAAAAATCTACAACAAACAAGTGATTATCCCAACTCCCTTTGAAATCGATGACACAAGCTATAAGCAAATCTTCAAGCGTTGGAATAGTACTTTCCGCTTGACCATCCGTCTTGGGATTAAAAGTGGTACTCAACTTCACCTTAGTACCTAACCCTTCATGGAATCTAAAATCTAGATATGAATTATGAATAGCTATCCGATATAATGGATAGCGGAAAACCATGGTGACATACACTCTCATCTTTGACGATTTTAGCAAAATCTTCCGCTGAATAAGTAGACTTGACGGGAATAAAGTGAGCAAACTTGTTCAACCTATCAACAACTGCTCATATGGAGTAATAATACTTTTGAGTCTTAGGTAAACCTACCACAAAATCCATATTGATGTATTCCCATTTCCAAGTACTAATTTGGATAACTTGTAGTAAGGTACCCAACTTTAGATGTTCCTCCTTCACTTGTTGTCAATTTGGACACTTAGAAACAAATTCCGCTATGTATTTATTCGAACCTTCCCAACAATAAGTCTCCTTAAAATCATGGTAAATCTTTGTGGAACTCGTATGAATGAATTAGCGGGACCCATATGCTTTCTCAAGGATCTGGTCCCTCAACCCATATACTTCGGGAAAACACAATCTGCCTTGGTACCTTAAAATAACATCCCTCTTAAATATAATAATTCATTTAGACTACCACAAACCGACTCTTTCAATTCCATCAATGGTTGATCAAGGTGTTGTTATGACTTCACCTCAACCACCAAAGATAACTTGGAGTTATGTCGAACCAACACACCACCATTCGGAGAGTCTTCCAACCTAACATTCAAACTTGAAAACCTATGAATATCTTTTACTAGGTCTTTCTGGGCTTCATATAAGTGAGAAATACTACACATTGTCGCACAACATTGGGCATCCGTAACCACATTGGTCTTGTGGGGGTGATAGAGGACACTCATTTTGAAGTCTTTGAAAAATTCTTACCATCTCCTTTGCCTAAGATTCAAATCCTTTTGGGTATACACATCAGTGAAGACAAAGACATGAACACCATACAATTAATGCCTCCATATCTTCAAGGCAAACACCACAACTGCTAACTCAAGGTCGTGTGTTGGATAGTTTCCCTCATGAACTTTAAGTTGCCTAGAAGCATATGCAATCACATTACCATGCTGCATAAGTACACACCTCAAACCCACACGGAATGCATCACAATCCACAACGAAACCCGTTGTACCCTCCGGTAAAGTCAACACCTAAGCAGAAGTAAGCATATCTTTTAAGATTTGGAATTTCATTTCACATGCCTCCGATCACTCAAACGTTTTAATCTTTTGGGTCAACGTAGTCAAAGGAGATTCTATGGACGCAAAACTTTCCACAAACCTCTTATAGTAACCGACTAGACCCAAGAAACTCCTAGTGTCTTTTGGAGACAATGGTCTAGGCTGATTTTTTACTGCCTTCATTTTTCTTTGAGCAAACTCAACTCCCTTACTAGGGATGATATGACAAGGAAATGCAACTGACCTCAACCAAAACTCACATTTGCTATAC
The DNA here is from genome assembly GCF_036512215.1 of Solanum lycopersicum. Classification (NCBI taxonomy): domain Eukaryota; kingdom Viridiplantae; phylum Streptophyta; class Magnoliopsida; order Solanales; family Solanaceae; genus Solanum; species Solanum lycopersicum. Next base: position 44,638,224 of record NC_090808.1, on the reverse strand, counting down.
TTGGAAAACAATCGGTGCTCTTTAAGGGTTTGCAATGCCACCCTCAAATGACCCATGTGATCACTCTCATTTTTCAAATATTCCAAGATTTTTTCAATGAACACCATGACAAAAAAGTTTATGTAACTTCAAAACACCCTATTCATTAAGTCCATAAATGTCGTTGGAGCTTTAGTTATACCATAGGACATAATTAATAACTCATACTGCCCCTATCTAGTTTGGAATGCCGTCATTGGTATATCCTCACCTCTCACTCTAAGTTGGTGATACAGGGACCGACTAAATGGGACAAATATCGGAGTCAAGATCTTGGACTCTTCCTATATGATATAGGAAGCCCTAGAAATCATTTTGCAAGCTTTTAACCAAGAAATAATATGAACTCTAGAAAAAAACGTCTCCCCTTCCACTCAACAATAGGTTCATTTGGGAAATTAAACCTCACCACCCTTGTCCTACAATCAATAGTTGCAAAACGACCATGCAACCAATCCATATCCAAAATAATGTCAAAATCAAGCATATATAGTTCTACCAGATCAACTTTAGAAACTCTATTGGGCAACATGATATGACAATTTCTATATACCCTCTTTGCAACAACCGACTCTCCCATTGTGGTAGACACAAAGAAAGGCTCATGCAAGATATCGAGTAAAGTATTAAACTTTTTTGCTACAAGAGGTGTAACAAAAGACAACGTAGTATTTGGATCAAGTAAAGCGTAAAAATCTATCGAAAAGACTCGTAACCAGTAACTACATTGGGAGAGGTTTCTTGCTCACCCCTTGTACAAAGAGAATAGAAGAGGTTCTTCTTTGGGTCATTACTAGAACAACTTGCTTGACAGATCTTCTCTTGAACCTTCATGTTAGAAAAATCTCGAACCTTGTGGCCACTCTTATTATAAAAAAACCAATTGCCCGTTCCAACCAAACACTGAGCGAAATAACCCTTTTCCACACATGGCACATGTAGCCTTCTAATTAGGTGAGTTGCTACTCTTTTTATCCTTTTGAGCTCGAGGTTTAGCCACCTTGTCATCACGATCCTTCAGTAACTTGGATGGAACTTGATTAGAGAACTTCTTTTGAACCTAGGCTTGTTTTGAATCTCAATTTTATTCTCGGAAGGACCACCTTCAAAGGACCTTGCCCTCTTAGCATCCCTAGTTTTTCTCCTTGATCGTGCCTCCTTAACTTGTCTATCATGCACAATAAGTCGAGATATGTTCATATTGTCATGTAGCATGGCCAAATGATACTCTTCTTGTAAATCATCCTACACCCTCGTCACGAAATGACTCATCTCATCTTTAGGATTGAAAACAATAAAGGAGAATATTTTGACAATTGAGTAAATTTCATAGAATAGTCAAGAAAACTCATAACTCATTGGTGAAGGTTGATGAACTCCACCAGTTTGACATCCCTCATCTCTCTAGGGAAGAACCTACCAAGAAATTCCTTCTTCAAAATCTTCCAAGTTACCGGTCCACCCCGAAGAGGACGATTGTACCTCCATTGAACATTCCATGTTTAAACACATCATTGAGTGGATAGGTGGACAACTAAGCCTTCACACTCTTGCGTAGCCTTCATACTCGTGCTTAACACCATGGCAAAGAGTATCTTCTATACCTCATTGATGAACTCTTGGGGGCCTTCATCAACCCTAGACCAATGGAATGTAGGAGGGTTTATCCGAGTGAAGTCGCTAAAATGAGATGTCATGGAGAGACTTGTAGATTGGCTCGGGGTGTAAACTCAAGATTGGCTTGGTTCATCATAGCTTGTGCTTGAAGAGTGACAGCTTGAGCTTGAGAAGTAATGTCTTGGGCCATTTGAAGAAGGGCAATCGTTATCTCTCCATCCGTCTAAGGTTGAAGGTTGGGCGGAACTTATTCAACATCAACCTATCCTTCAAGTGAAGGGTCTTAATCACCATAGGAAGAGCAATGTAACATTCCAGAAAATGTACTTGTCTGGTGAAGAGGTTATTGGGTTTTAAGAATACGTATTCAGGTACATAGGCATCCCATACCCAATATTGAATAATATTTAGCATGTTTGAGAATATTGGCTTAAGGGTGTTAGATTTCTATGTATACAAAAGTTATATAAACCAAACTTGTTAGGAATTGTACCTTCAAGGAAGACCCTAAGCAAAAAATTAATTTTCATCGCTTACACACATTAATTACTAGGCATACAAGTTTCAAGCCTAGGTATCATAACACATGATCATTTAAAATGAATATATAGATTAAGTAGTGCCCATGGACATAGTGAGGATCCTTTAGACAACAAGAAGTGAACTTTCCAAGTGAAAACAGAGTGCATGGAACCACATGTGCTACCAGCCAAGGGACCAAACGACAAGCCCAACTGATTCAGTTAGGATTAGAGGGGGCACACACAAGTCTGGTAAAGCCACGTGAGGCCAAGGTTCCTAACTAGTCCTAGGATCTAACTAACTTAACTAACTAGCTAAATAACATAGGACTAACTAAAATGAACTAACTAGTGCACCCGACAACCTAAGACCTAACTAAGTGAGACAAGCCGAGTAACTAAAGAAACATCCTAGTACCTAACCTAGGATGGTCCAAAAAGGTTGGTTATGGTCCTAGTGACTTTAGGGTACTTTATTAATTACCCTAGGTCCCATATTTAATTAAATTAGAAACATAATTAATTAAATTAAATGTTCTCTATATATACATAGTCCAAGTAAAACACGACGAACCTCACGACGGTCCTTCATAGTCACGACGAGCCGTCACTAGGCCCGTCGTGTGTCTCTATTTCTACAGCAATGACATACTATTTTAAATTTTTTATTTCGTATGGTTTCGCTTGTCTTGTTTGCCACTACTCGCACTAATATTGATCCTTTGCAGGTACTATCAACTATGACACCCAAGCAAGACCGAATCTACGCCGGCGAGAGATCAAAGTCTGTCGCCCCGTCTTCCCGCATGGTCATCGACTCTGATGATGAGCGTGATTCTGAGTATGTGCCCCCAGGCACTTCCACCCCTTCCTGTGCTGCACGTGCTCCAAGGGCCTCACCCAAAAAGGTGGCGTCCGGCGTAGTCACTGCCTCCCAGTCTGATAAGGAGCGCACACTGACTGGCACACCCTCTAGGTCAGCCACAAATAAGGAAGGAGCGTCTAGTTCCTTAGGAGTATCATGGTCTGAGGAAGCATCTGTCTCTTCAGAGGTTCCCACACCCGCCACCGCTGCAGCGTCGGCCTCGTCTTATGAGGCTGACAGTTCAGACTCTATATCCGGCTCACCATCTCAGGTCCCTACCGCAGCCACTGAACAGCCCAACAGGTGGTGTGTCGACGGGAAGTTTCAAGTCTACTCCGACGCCAAGTTCCTAACTGATAGAGGAGTGATGACTCAAACACTCACTTTGGAGTGGTGGGTACTTACAAGGAGTCTCCTTACGATGCCTGAGATCCACAACCTCTTCACCAGGCTTCACATGGATCGGACAACATGTCCATTGGGATGATACAACGAAGAAATGGTCCGAGAGTTCTACGCATCCTACGTAGCAACTCTCCGATCACAGATCGATAGATGGGCTGCCCTCGCTAAACAGGCCCCACTAGAGCAGGTCCGAGTCCGGGGTGTACAGGTTGACATTTCCCTGCCAACCATCCGCCGGTTTCTATACGGCAAGAGTGTTGATGGTACTCGGAACCCCTCACTGCCGAGTTTGACTACCGCTGGCAGATAGTTAAGGATGGCCAGTCCTTGCACGAGCCATCACTAAGAGAGACCACCAAGAGGTGGATGGCCCTGCACCTATCAGTAGATGGAGAGGGTATCGATTGGGTGATTAAGCCGAAAGGGGCCATAAAGAAGGCCAACCTCACATTCACAACAAATTTCTTATGGCTGCTTGTCCATCACTGCCTTTCCACCACTGCTACTGATAATATCGTTACCTGGGATCGATCAGTGTTGATGGCGGCATGATAGTCGGATTCGAGGTGGACTTTGCATGCCTTCTCCAGGCAGTCATACAAGAGAGGGCATTCATGGTCACTACTACCTACACTTTCCCGTGCATGATCTTTGCCCTTTTCAGGTCCGCAAGTGTGCTCATATGGCACGTAGATCAGCTTAAGACCCCGCAGGGCACAGTTGACGTCGACCTCATCAGAGACGACGCCAATAAGTTTGCTCCAAGCAGAGGGCCCCGTCCGGAGCTGCCCCCACTTGTTGATGATCTTGTAGATACGGTAGCCCAGGCCCGCGCAGCTACACAAGCGACGTCCACTGACACTAACCCGGTCGAGTCTATCCCCGGTAGTAGCAATGTCCAGAGCTCCTATCGCACAGCCCTTCTACCGGCACTGGTACCGCTTTCAATGGTCCAAAAACTATAGGAACGAATGGCCACTCTTCTGCATCATATCCAGCCGTGGATGCAGAAGTTGATTACTGAGTCCAAAGAGCGCCTAGAGAGGAAAATGGTGCAGTTTACAGAGCGGAAGATCGCAGAGGTTAACCAGCGCTTGGACGCCATTAAGTTGAGGATGCTAGCCTGACCAGCCCCTCCGGTGGATGTGTCGACCCTTCAGGCTGCAGTCGGCTGTCTTCGTGCAGATATCGACACGATCATAGAGGCTAGGGTTCCGGATTCAGAGGCCCCTTCTGTCGAGCCTATTGAGGACACAGTGTTGGCAGCCCTTTTTGCTAATTTTCACATTCCACCACCTCTCCCTCGAGAGAGTGCCAAGAGGCATAGCGGTCAAGCAGAGGACGAGGAGCGACAATGGAAGAAGGAGCGTTGAGAGATAGACGTTGTGAGGAGAGTCTCCCTTGCTGAGGAGGAGGCGCACCAAATGAGAGCATCAGAGTTAGCGGCTGGGGTGTCTAGCTCCCGCACTGTAGATATAGAAGGAGTCTCTAATGATGGTGCGGTTATTGATGAGGACACCACTTAGGGTGTCCAGATTGCAGAGGACGTGGGTTTAGGGGAACTGGACCCACCAGCTTGCTGATCGATAGCGCTTTGCGCCACAGGTTTGCTTCACCTACCAGTCTAGTATTTAGATTTTTTTATGCATTGGGGACAATTGATTTTATTTTTTAGGGGGTGGGGTAAATGGAAAGTGAGTGTTAGGGTGATATATGAGTAGCCCAACTCACTATTTTCTTTTGGGGTTTTCTTGCCTGTATTTTTTTCCCCCAAAAGACTGATTACTTTTTCTGTTGAATCGGCGTGTTTATATCTTTTGTACATAGTTTAATTCTGGAGCGTGATGGCTAAAATGATATCCTGATAAACTCGAAAATAATGCATGACTAGGCATAGTAACAGATATATGTGTTGCTCTAATCATGAAATAGAGTTACACCATTGCATTACCCTAAGTCTTAAATTCGAACTAGGTGGCTGATAATGTGGTATAGTGATGAGATGTCAAGTGAGTGTGAGGAAATTTGAATAGTCCACTATTGGTAATGAGCTAGAACTTGCCTGGTTAGTCCAGCTAAAAGTAATCTATAATAGACAATTAGGAAAGGATCATAGGCCCTTATTCAATATAGTGCATTTCTAGCCTAAATAAAAGAAAACCAAATGACATTGTGTTGTCCCTTGTCCCTCCTTGGACATGTGCACCTCAGCTTATGCTAAAAGCATAAGTTGAGGGTGGCTAATGCAGTAAATTATGGCCCTGACCCAACTTTTGGTATTGTGTACCTTGACTCATGGCAAAGTGATGAGTTGAGGGTGCCTATTATGAGGAATGCTCTGGAAAGTGGGGTTGAAAGAACAAAGAGAGAGAAAGAACAAAATTAAAGCGACTCAAGAATTATTTGAAAGAAAAGTAAAGAAAAAGAAAAATATACAAGAAATACAAGCAAGAAAAGAAGAGAGTCACTTACACAAATGAAGAAAGAAGACAAAATAGAAAGGTGAAAGAATATGAGAAACTGGGCGAGATAAAATGATAGATAGTGGAAGGTTTAGCCGATATGTTAAGGAGGGAGAAAAGTAAATAAAGTATGCCTAAATATACCTTATCTGACCCCGAGCCTATGTTACTAGCTAAAAAAATCCTATCGTGATCCTATGGGTTGTATAGCGAACTTAAGGAAGTGAAAATAAGGGAAAACTTATGGCAATAGGTATGAATGAGTGTGACTTTGTTCTGAGAGTGAGTGTTGAAAAGTAATCCTTATACTCAAACTTAAATCATTGTGTGAAAAAGGAGGATTTTGTTTTAAAGTGAGGATACTATGCAATACCGGAATTGTTAGCACCTTGGTGAGAAACTGAAGAGGATAGAAGTTAGTGCATGGTGAGTCTGTGTCATGTTTTGATCCCACATAATTCAAGCCTAATAGTGATAGCATGCATAGATTTGATGAGATTAATCGGGATTGAAAGCCAAATGATTGCAAAGGATATAACATGGATACTATTGTACAAAGATTTTGTATTGAGTCATAGCGCGTCGCTTGAGGACAAACAACGAATTTATGTTGAGGGCATTGATATAACGTGGTTTCACGGAATTATTAATACTTTTTCCTTATGTTTAATGTGTCCAAAAGCCTTTTTGTGCTAGTTTTTATATAAGTTTCTCTTTTTTTTTGCAGGAAATCTGTCCAATGTTGAATGCGGAGATTTAGAGCGAAGAAATGCAGAAGAGACCACCTACAGAGCTTATGACGGTCCGTCGTGCTCGCAACGGTCTGTAGGTGGCACCGTAGTAAAGCTGCTGAAGGAAGATGGGGAAGTGTGACCAAGTGTGGGGTTATGAAGCTTGTGACGGTCTGTCGTGTCTATGACAGTCCGTCCTTAAGGTTCGTCATGATGTTCAGAGAAGAGATCCCAGTACCCAGATTCCAAGAGTTGAAGTGTTTTGGAACGAAAACCCTCGACGGACCGTTGTGCCTATGACGGTCCGTCATACTTGACATCGAGGGGAAAGGAGAGAGTAGCAGAAGAAATTGCACATGTATGGGACGATGGAGTCAATGACAGTCCGTCGTGACCACGACGGTCCATTGCAAGGTTCGTCGACCCAGCCGCGTTTTGGCAGATTTCCTACAATTAGAATCCTTTATTAATTAGGTTTTTGTTTTCTTATAAATAGTTAGAAAAACCTAGTTTTTGAGGTTAGACTCCGTATTGTTAGACACCAGATAGTTAGACTCCGTATTGTTAGACACTAGATAGTTAGACTCTTACATTGTTAAACTCCGTGTTGGTAAACATTGTATTGTGAGATTCTTGATAATCATTAGACTTTTTGTGAGATTATTGATTACTTTGAGATTCTTTCAAGTGATTTTTGGAGATCAATCAAGCAAACTTTTGGATTTTACTCTTTCTCGTTGAAGTAAGTACATGAATTCTTATCTACTATATTTTTATATTGTGTTTATGGATATGAGTAACTAAACTCCATAACTAGGGTTGTGGGAACCATAGGCAAATAATGAGAAAAACCCTAACTAAAATAATAATTCTAGAATAGTTTCTTACATGTATTAATAATTCTTTTGATTAGAAGTCCTTTTAACGGATGGCTAACGTTAGAACTCGCCTTAATGCTACTTGCCGGACCAAGGGGGTACATAATAGGAAAAGAATTATTAACATATATTTAGTGTATACTATCTAATATGCTAGTATTGATTGGTACGAGGTAATAACTTAGTCAAATATCGAATATGATGCTTAATATGAGGTAAGGATAAGGGTTAGGATAGCAACACACTTAGCCGGACCAAGGTGCGGAGTGAGATTTTCCACATGCCGAACCAAGGATTTAGAAATACCTAACTTATCACTTTGCACGCAAGATACTAGGAAAGAAGTGTTATAGTTAGAATTATCAGGTTTTGAACCTGTGGGGAACACGTAAGCCCTAGTTACTTTGATTAATTGATTAAAATCCAACATTCAAAGTTGTTAAGTGTCTCTGTCAAGTTTGTTAATTAATTTTTCTCATTTAGAAATAAAAACCCCCCTTCATTGTTTTTAGTTTCCAAGGAAGTCATTGACCAAACAATAGTAATAACAGGTTGAAGTTAAGTCTGGACTATTTTCCTCATCGGAACTATCCCAACCTCACTAGTTGGGTTATTTACTTGACACGACCGCCTTACTTCTTATTTGCGAAGTAAGTTTGAGCGTATCATGCATGAACAACACGTTAAGGAAAGTCGTAAGAGAAATAGAGGCCTAGAGAGCAAGAAATATAAGCCCTCGGATCAGTCTGGTTCTAGTACCTATGAGAGTTTGTTTGGAGTCCAGGACACGCCCAAGGTTTAAGAAGGGGAACCAATGCTCTGGTAAGCCTACTCCTTCCAAGAACACTAATATCAACAAGGGTAATGTTTGAAATGCCCAGCATGATAGAAAGTCGTGTGGTAATTGTAGTCGTTCACATAGAGGTGAGTGCATGGTAGGTTCTAATGCTTGGTGTGGGTGAGGCAAGAGTGTGCATATGATTAGGGACTGCCCACATATAAAGAATAAGGCTAAGGCAGATACTCAGCCTCGACCTCTTCCTAAAACTACAGTCGATCCTCCTAAGAGGAACAAGTTCTATGCTTCGAAAGGAAGAGAGGAACAAGAAAAGTCGGTCGATATGGTCACTGGTAACTTGGTTGTCTTTTGTTTTCCCCTGTATGCATTGTTAGATCCAGGATATACCTTGTAGTTTGTTACTTCTTTAGTAGCTAGTAAATTTCACTTGCTTCTTGAGATCTTGCATAAGACATTTCTAGTTAGTACTCCTATAGCAAACAACATTAGAGGTTAAATTGGAAAGGTGTGGCTAAAATCAAACAGGCCAAATAGTTTCCAATCTTAAAGCTAATAGGAAGTTTTCTAAGGGGTATTTATGCCACTTAGTTGAGGTCAATGAATTAGAACACGAGGTTCCTTCCATAGACTCTATGTCCATAGTGAATGCTTTTCAAGATGTCTTTCTGGAGGATTTACAAGGAATACATCCTGAATGCAAAATTGAATTTGGTGTTGACTTAGATCCAAACACAAAACTTATTTCCATTACTCCATATAAAATGGTATCAACATAACTCAGAGAGTTGAAGTTGCAGTTAAAAGATTTATTTGATAAGGGCTTCATCTATCTAAGCATATCCCCATGGGGTGCTCCAGCATTGTTAGTTAAGAAAAAGGATGGAACTCTACGAATATGTATCGATTATAAGCAACTCAACAAAGTCACTATAAATAACACATACCCTCTTTGTAGAATTGATGATCTATTTCATCAACTCCAAGGTTCAAGTATATCATATAAAATAGATCTTCGGTCAGGGTATCACCAGCTTAGAGTGAAACAAGAGGACGTTCCTAAGATTTTGTTCCGTACTAGGTATGGTCATTACGATTTTCTTATGATGCCATTCGGTGTATCTAACACACCAGCCTCATTTATAGACCTTATGAATAGAGTCTCCTGTGAGTACCTTCATTATTTTTTCATAGTGTACATAGATGACATCCTCATATACTCTAAGACCAGAGAAGATAATGAACAACATTGGACAATGACAATGCAAGTATTCAGGGATCATTACTTGTATGCAATAATTCAACAAATGTGAGTTTTGGCAGAGATCAGTGACTTTTCTTGGTCACGTTTTGTTCGACCAGGGTGTAAAGGTCGATTCAGAAAAGATTAAGGCAGTAAAGAGTTTTCTGAGACCCCTCACTCCAACAGATATTTGAAGTTTCTTGGGGTTGGCTAATAATTATCGCAGATTTGTTGAGGGTTTTCCGCAATTGCTGCTCAATTGACGGCTTTAATAAAGAAGCAGGCAATGTTTGAGTGGTCTGAAGATTGTGAAAACAGATTCTATGATCTCAAAGACCAACTCACTTCGGCCAAAGTTCTCACACTAACAAGGAGTGGTGAAGGGTATGTGGTGTACTTTGATGCTTTTTGAGTAGGTTTGATATGTGTTCTTATGCAAGAGTGCAATGTGTGCATATGCATCAAGACAGTTGAAAATCCATGAGAAGAATTACCCTATGCATGATATTGAGTTAGCTGTTGTGCTGTTTGTGTTAAAACTTTAGAAACATTACACATATGTTGTACATGTTGATGTATTTACTGACCATAAAATTCTTCAGTATGTTTTTTACATAGAGAGAGTTGAATCTTCCTCAGAGAAGATGGCTCGAGTTGCTCAAAGATTATGACATGAGTGTCCACTATTACCTAGGTAAGGCCAATGTAGTGGACGATGCTTTTAGCCAATTGAGCATGGGCAGTGCATCTCATATCGATGATGAGAAGAAATAGTTGGTTAAAGAGGTAGAACAATTTGCAAGGTTAGGGGTGCGACTGGTAGGAACACCAAATAGGGGTGTTTTGGTTCATTCATGGTATGAATCCTCATTTGTTGTAGACGATAAATCTAAGCGGCATCTCGACCCATTACTCATTGAGTTTAAATATTCGGCATTGAGTAAGTTTGATGAATCATTCTCCCTAGGGGGGAAGGTGTGCTTAGGTACCAGGGAAGATTGTGCGTACCAAATGTTGATGATATGAGACCTAATATTATTGCAGAGGCTCATGGCTCCAAGTATTCCATTCATCCAGGTTCCAATAAGATGTATCATGATATCAAGGATATCTATTAGTGGGAAGGTATGAAGCGAGATATTTCTAAGTTTGTGGAGGAGTGTACCAACTGCCAACAAGTTAAGGCTGAGCACCTTAAGCCTGGAGGTCTTACCTAGCCGATTGATATTCCATCATCGAAGTGGGAGGTTATTATAATAGACTTTGTGGTTTTTCTGCCCAAGTCCAAGAAACTTCATGATTCCATTTGGGTCATTGTTTACAGGATGACTAAGTCTTATCACTTCATTCCTGTGAAGTCTATTTACAGAGCCAAAGATTATGCAAAGATGTATATTGATGAGATAATGAGGTTGCATGGTATCCCTTTATCTATTATTTCGGATAGGGGAGAGCTGTTCACTTCTCACTTTTGGAGATATTTCCAAAAGAGATTAGGTACACAAGTGAAGCTCAGTAGTGCTTTTCATCCTCAGATGGATGGAAAAGCAGAGCGTGTACCATCAGACCCTTGATGACATGATGAAACCATGAGTTATTGACTTCAAGGGGAGTTGAGATGATCACTTGCCATTATTGATTTCTCTTATAATAATAGCTACCATTCCATCATTAGGATGACACCTTTTGAAGCATTATATGGTAGGAGATGTAGGTCCCCAATTGGGCAGTTTTAAGTAGGAAAGTCTGCCATCCTTGGCCCTGAGATTTTACATGAGGCTGTGGAAAAGGTGAGAATGATCATGGATAGATTGGCTACTGCTTACACGTCTAAAATCCTATGATTATAATAGAAAGAGAGCTCTTAAATTTGAAGTAGGTGATCAAGTCTACATAAAGATATGACCCATGAAAGGGGTGGTGAGGTTTTGGTAAGATCGGGAAGTTCAGCCTGAGGTAGATAGGTCCTTATGAGATCTTACAGCGAGTAGGGAATGTTTCCTATGAACTGAAATTACCAACTAACTTGGCTTCTGTTCATCAAGTGTTTCACGTATTGATGCTTAAAAAGTGTCTAGGCGATCCATCATCCATTCTATCTATTGAGGTGCTAAAAGTCAATGAGAACCTTTCTTATGAAGAGGTTCCAGTTTAAATTTTAGATTGCCAAGTTAAGCGGCTGGGGAATACCGCAGTTGCCAGCGTAAAGGAGTTATGAAGGAACCACTTTGTAGAGGGAGCAACATCGGAGGCCGAGGCTGATAGGAGATCCTGCTACCCTCACTTTTTCACTTCATGAAGTTATATATACTCTTCTTAAGTGTGATTTAGTTTAGGAAACTGTAAATTTTAGTGCATTAGTCGGTTTTGGTGTTTTATGTCCATAGATGTGTGTGGTATACTTGAACTACATGAGTTAATATGGGTTGATGCTTGCATTCATGTTTCTTTTTTTTTCCATAACTTTAACGTGATTATTTGTTGCACGAGTTGTGATGTGAATTTAGTTAAAGTAAAATTGAGAAGGAAGTTCTACAATCTCAGATATGAAGCTTTAGATAAGCTTTGAGTGATGTTCATCATCTAGAGTAAGTTGCGAATTTGACATTCACAAATACTTAATTTTAAAGTATGTTGATCTATTTTTCGAAAATACCCTCTTTGATTGAAAATGATGTGTTGTCTCATTCAAAAATGAAAGTTCCTATGGGGGTGATAATGTAACATTCCAGAAAATGTACTTGTCTAGTGAAGAGCCTATGAGGTTTTAAGAATACGTATTGGGCTACATAGGCATCTCAATGCCCAAAATTAAATAATATTTGGTATGTTAGAGAATATTGGCTTAAGGTTGTTAGCCAATTTGTATGTGTATACATAAGAAATTCAAAACAAGCTTGTTAGGAATTTTACCTGCAAGAAAGACCGTAAATTAAAAAATTTATTTTCATCGCTTACACACATTAGGTACTAGGCATCCAAGTCAAGTCTAAATACCATAGCACATGATCATTTAAAATTATCATGTAAAATAAGCAGTGTCCAAGGACATAGTGAGGATCCTTAGGACAACAAGAAGTGAACTTTACAAATACAAAAAGAGTTCACGGTTGGGGAAGTGCACGGAAACACATGTGCTACCGGCCAAGGGACCAAGCGACAAGCCAAACCGATTCGGTTAGGCAATTAGGGGGCACGCGCAAGTATGGTCAATCAACATGGGGCCAAGGTTCCTAACCAGTCCTAGGATCTAACTAACTTAACTGACTAGCTAACTAACGTAGGACTAACTAAAATGAACTAACTAGTGCACCCGACAACTTAAGACCTAACTGGGTAACACAAACCGAGTAACTAAAGAAACATCCTAGTACCTAACCTAGGATGGTCCAAAAGGGTTGGTTATGGTTCTAGATACTTAGGGGTACTTTAGTAATTTCCCTAGGTCCCATATTTAATTAATTTAAATTGTCCAACCGAAATCATTAGGCAAATTTTCAGATTTTTTCTAAGTCAAATGTTCCTTTTTTAAGCAATTTAGGAGGGGCATCTTGGTATTAACTAATTTATTTATTTAATTAAGTTGCTCAGTCTAAGTTGAATTAGTCAATACTCAGTTCCTAAGACTTAGAATCACGTTTTATGCATTAGAAAACCTACGAATGAAAAATGTGAACAACGTAAGAAAAACCTTAGGCTATTTCAAGGTATTTCTTCAAGGTTTTCGTGCAAAGTGCAAGGTTATCTTCGTAGATTCATTTCTACAATAAGGTATGGGTTTTATGTCATGGATTTCTTTCTCTAAGAGGCTTTGAAATGTTTTGAATTCAAGAATACCGATACTAGGGTTGTTCCCAATGATCTAATCTTCATATCCCTAGTTCTCCCTATTCCCGATTCTAGTAGTATGCATATGCAAATCTCTAGCATGTGGTTGGTGTGTGGTTTTAACTGATCAGTATGTGAATGGTTCCGCAATTTATATTGTCAAAAGACATTTATACGTTAGATCTGTACGATAAGGGTGTTATTTACATGATATATTAAATGTTGTAATGTTTAATTGTGTTCGAGAAGATGGAATTGTTCTTATATGTTAATCAAAGGCTAAAAATTGGCTTGCTTAAAATGATGTGATTATTATTGTATAAACATTAAATTAATTGAATTAGCTAGCAATAATATCATAGTTTCAATTATGCCAATAAATTGTCCAACAATATTCATTCAAAAATATGTAAAGTCAAACCAATCTTAACTCCCTGAACTCATAACATAGGGTATGCTAGTCATTAGGACAAGTCCCAACATACCCTATCTAAATGAACATTGTTAACATAATAAAACTTTCAGTAAGTCATTATAACTTCATAATGAATGGTACAAGACTATCAATTAACATAAAACAAGATAACGTGTGTAATGAAATAACTAAAAGCTTATGAGTTATGAAAGTGACCTAATTTATAGTGTTAAAGGAAGTGACAGAAAACTTACTTACAGTTAAACGATTATGTCAAAGTTACTCACATAAGAGGCTGCTATAAACATTTACACAAGTGTAACTTGCACCATGATGATAATCCAAGTTTAAATTCATATTCATGAAGTATAAAAGAAAGGGGTGACCACTCATCCATTGAGCTAAGTATACCTCATACTAGAAGTCATCTTCCATAATGTCTGAGTAAACTTCAAAAGTTGGTAAGTATAATAAATATGAGCTAAGGACCGATAGACTACCAATGAGCTTGTGCCAACACATGTAAGCCTCATGAGACGAACTCACCACCAAGGTGAGTTAGATCTGTGAAGTCTCCTAGTCTTTGATCTATGTTGCCAGCATAGGAACTAGCTAGTGGATGGTTCCACCTAAGAATGCTAGGTAGTATTTGGTTTCACATTGGTCGGTGATACCACATCTTTTCAGTGTGGAAAAAACATTGGATTTCATGTAAGCTCATATGATCCATGTCGGTTAAATGCTCAAGAAAGTATTTGGTTTCAATTTATCCATGAACCACCTCTTTTGGGTGTGGGAACACATTAGACTTGGTTTCACTTTAGCCGGTGAACAACCTCTTTTCGGTGTGGGAAGACACTGTACTCGGTGTCACCATAGTCGGTGAAGCATCTCTTTTTGGTGTGGGGAAAACACTTGATTTCATCTAAGCTCACATCATGTCTGTCAATTAATGCTAAAGAGTTCTATAAGAAAGTAAGAAAGAATGAATATAAACTTTTCAAAGTGAACGACAAATCAAAGAAGAAGAATGTAAGTTCGAAGTGAACTAAGAAAGCGAAGCATGAGAATGTCTAATCATAAATGTTCGATAAGAATGATGTTTTAACAAGTTATTGGTTTATGAGAATATTGGAGTATGAATATGTCCCAAGATATATATATTATGTAAAACATAAATTAATGGGCATAGCCAATAAAGATAGGCTTATAAATACATTCATGCCCAGTTTAACAAGAATGGGAAATCTAACTTGTGAGTACGGTAGCCAAATCATTTCCTTAGACCTTTGGATTACTTACTAGATTCATTGTAGGTATGGGACTAAAATGAATCATTGCACTTGTAAGTAAAACATAGGATAAAAGGAGAGATCATTGAACTAGACAAGAACAAGAAAAAAAGACTGAAAAATAAAATAAGGCTAGGAAGAAGAGCTCTCGTCCTAAACGGAGCAAATTTATTGACTTTTGCATGAGATGTTCTAAAATTTTGTTCATGATTTCAAGGTATTATGTTCATACAGAAAATGTATTGTGTGCTTTAAATGCATGAAAACACGCCATATTTATACCATGATTAACGAATAACAAATTAGGAAAGTGTAGTGAAGTACATTCCAGAAATGGCATGTTGCTATAGGAAGAGCTTTCCCTGATAATGCATAGTCCTTATGGGTTTTTGCATACACTCTTACTTAGTAAAAGTGTGTAGTATTAACCCTATACTATTACTTTTTTACAGGTGTATATCCTAGAGATTACTGAAGAATTTGTTGAAGCAGTTTGGATTAGCGATCTCTAATCTTTGGTAGGTCCTCTCAAGTTCGAGGATGCCTAAATTTATTATTCTAAATTCAGTACATTAGACATATCTAATGGATTTTGTCCCTAGAATTTCATTTAAAACATTTGTTCAAGTGTTTGTATTAAGGACAGTTTGGCAAACTAATACCAATATTATGATTCTTCAGTTCAATTGTTTAATCTATTGATAGATGGTTGCTCTAGTTTGAGCTTGTTAGTATATTACTGATATGTAGTAATATGAAATCTAAGTAAACTTAATTAAGTATTAAAATTTTTTAAATTTTCCGCAAATTTAACAGTATGATTGTGATTAAAGATGAGAAGATGCCTGTGACCTCTAAGAAGTTAAAGACGTCGATCTCATATGGGGTCTATGATCCGGGTGTGACAAACAACCTCCTTCTCAAGTATTCTTGCCGCATTACTCCAAGTATTCATTTCTCATAACCAAAATACAATGTTTAGGTGAAAGCAACTAATATTTACTCTAGAGGCATGACATTGGATTTTTGAGAAAAGGGAGAGAGATTCCTAAGAATTACATAGATTCCTATGCATAAGTGTGGTGTGCTTCAGAATTACGAGTATGAATTTATATAGACGTTGTAGAGAGAGACATCATTATGAAGGATACTTAACCTCATGCTCTTATACAATGTTTGTCACATCTGGGTTTACCCCTTTGACGTAACTTGCGTCGTCGTCCTTTTTGAGGACTAAGACTAGCCCCTTAGATTTCATTATCGCATTCACAAGTTAAAAGTACAAAAGAATTTAAAACATTTAAGTATATATAATTGGAGGTTTACATACAACTCTAAATACACGTTATAGTATTATATCAAGTATACATACACCCTTCATATAAGAAGATTACTTAGTCTTCTACTTTTGTTTCACATGCATATATAAGTTAGAATTATAGTCATAAAGTTGGTCTCATCTCAGAACAATCTAGAATGACAATATCAACATGGGAATAGACCTACAAAGATAAAAATGAGACACACATATAGGCTTTATACAACTTGTTCTCAAATGAAAGATGGAGTTAACATAAGTGTTTTATTTTCTAAGCAAATCCATAGGTAGAGTATCGGCATCATACTGGGGAAAATGAGGACCTACCACTTGGATGATAAAAGTATCTAAGTCTCCTTTTCAGTCTCCTCAAACCGAACCTCAACGACTGGAACCTAAAATAATTGGGGAAAAGGGAGAAAATAGGATTAGTGTACCACATGTGCTAAATATGAGACCATATGCACATATAACAACCAAACATGCTAAAAAATAACATTTAGTTAAATCATTCAATATTACCTCTTTATGCGCAACCAAAAAAATATACAAATCATTTAGATATGTTCAATCAAGTCAAATGAACCATATGCATATCACATACTTGGCCCATAATCTCAGACAACTCTATCACCAAGTAATCACATGACAAGAATGAATAAGAGTTCATCATGTAAATAGCAAAGCAAGACAACCAATGATAATCCTTATAAAGTCACACATACAATGACCAAACAAAGCCTCATAACCCTACTAAATCAAGTAACATAATAAATATTATAAATAGTAACTCAGTTCACATAACTTCGCCTTCAACGCACATAAGTTCATACTTAAACAATAAAGACCATTTACATGTTCATAAGCATCATAATAATCATATAAGGTCATCTCCGTTTATAATCATTTATAAACATAATATTGACCTTCTAAAGCTCCTAACAAGGCATACTAGTGCAACGCATAGGTAGAGGCTGATACCCCTACCTAAGCTAAGTCAAACCCCTCAAGGTACTATAGTTAGTCTATACATCATTACTTCATTTTAGTTTAGGGAACACTTACCTTACCCTACATAGACCACATGATATAATGTGGAATACAGTGTTCTAAAGCCCTTACACATATGGAATGTGGTCTACTGGCCAAGGTAAAACCTAACATAAACGTAGCTTTCTAGGTGGATCCACTAGCTAGTCTTTCTATGGGGGCAACATTGTTCAAGAAATAAGAGATACGTAATTCCGTGTACACACCACTAGATGATCGGGGCCTCATATCATGGGAATTAATGAAATGAGTATCCCTCAATGGGGAGTCAACATCACGTGTAGGATCAAAGGATAACACTTCATTTATTTGAAAGCTATTACCTCTCAATGGCAAGTTCACTCGATTCTAAGATAAGTCCCTTATAAAAATTTCTTTAATCTTTATTTATCAATCATAACTTAGTTTAGTCCATAAGGTCTATCCCTTGTATAATCATCATCATCATAGCTCAGTAGGAATTGCATGAGTTTAAGCCTTTCATCACAATTCACATAAGTAAGGGTAACACTTTAGAATTTCTTTCATAATAAGAAACATTGGTAATTACTATCATTCATATACCTTTACATCTTAATCAAACATTTAACCATAAACAAGACATTTCAATTCAACATGATACCACCCTATAAATCCTAAAAAAGCATGCTCCAACACAACCATTATTATCTAATCACAATATATCATAGTTGAAACAAAGGGTAAGGTCACAACACTTACCAAGTCTTCTTCACAATTCATCTTCATTAACGTATTATCATAAACCTTTTTTTCAATCCAATTAGGTCATAAAAATCATCATAGTTCAATAACCAATGTAATCACAAATCTAGAAGAGTCACTACATCATAATTCAAAAGTAGATCAAAGCTTAGGACTAAGTAAAATAATCATGCCCTATAACCTATATAAAGAATACCATGAAAGAATACACATTATACCCACTCATTCATAATAACCATAAACATCATCATCTTTAAGTGATTCAACCGTTGACCGAGTCAATTGAATCTTAGGGTTAGGGACTTAGCATCACGTTCTTCAATTTAGGCAAGACCATAAAAAATAAATAATATAAAATTAAATACATGTTAATCTAGTTAAAATAACCTAAAGAACACATCAACAACTCAATTCATAACTTCCAATTCATAATTGGATGAAACCCATTTGGAAACTCTAGATTTTAAAATACTTTGAACGAACCCTTTGAGAAAACAGATCACAAATGTGAATAGATCTAATAACTCAAGGTTTTGGTGTGGATTTGAAGATGATCCACCCTTTTCAATCCCCCAATTAAGTTTCTAGACTTAGCTTCCAATGGAGTCTTCCAATAGAGAGAGTAGATAGAGTAATTTCTTTTTGAGTTCTAATTAGATTAAAGGGGTTAGGGACTTTATATGGGTGAATAAATAACTTAATTAGACCCCCTTAATCACTTAATTAACTTCCTAAAGACCCTAACTAATTAATTGATGTGCCTGAAACTTACCAGCCCTCACAGTCGAGACCCCGTCGATGGGCCGTCTGTGAGTCGACGGATAGACCCCCCCTCCGTCCTACACTTCGTCGATGACTTCAGAGACTTGTGCAGGTGAGGGTTTCCTCAAATTTTCTATGTGTGGTATCACGGTGGCATCAACGCCCCGTCAGTCCACAAATGAGTTGTTCCTTGTTCCGTTGATGCACACTACCCAGGCAGTGTTGCCTCATCCAGCAAGGGTCCTCCTCAAGGGTCCTTGGTTGGTCCTTAGTGAGTCGTACCCAGATGTTTCAACCATGAAAAATCTCTAACACGTGTTCCACATATTTTCACCGAATTTCATTAATTTCTAAAATTTAAAAACTAGTTAAATAGGCCAAGGCACACTAGTAACTCTTTGAACCAACTTTCAAACTCATGGACGTTCTTGGACGTTTTGATTCCTATACTCCCTAAATGACCTATATTAATTATACTAACCTTTAAAACAATGTGTAGAATTCATGAAACCTATTTTTGGCTTAATGGAAAGTATTGAATTTTCGAAATGTTACAATATGTCCTTTTAGTCTTAGCTTAAGTATGTCTAAGTTGACAATACTTCTATGATGGTAGTTGTTGTCTTGTTTAAATTGTATGTATGGTTTCTTTGTGACCTTAAGGTGATGCATTGCATTAAGTATCACTAGAAAGTAACTTGGGAGGTTAATGAATGAAAGAAAGGAATGTTCACCATAATGTAGGAATAGTTCACTTTAATGTGATTTGAAAATGTAATAACTTCTATATGTGATTGTATGAAATGTTTGGCCTTTGAATATGTTTATATGAATTATGTGAATGATATAAATACTATTGGATAAGGTTTTTATGAATATTTCCTCAAAATGGCATGAAGTATGATTTCAAGAAAATGACCCTTTTAAATGCATGTTTTTTCATGGTTGTCATACTCAGTGCATTCTTGTACTTATACCATCCTTCTCTACTTTTTACACAAAGTGTAGGTTATGGATTCTTAAAGGATTTTTTGAGTTGTGAAGAGTTTGATAGTTGAGTGCCAACCTCAATGAAAGGAATACTTAAGTTCAAGGATCTTCTACTTGTGACTTTATAGTAAAGTTTTTAAATATTATATAGTTATGTAATATGTCTTATAGGTTGTATTCCTAATGTAATCTAATCTTGTTGAGTCAAAGATTGAAAAGAGACTTACGGTCTAAGTATGTAATAGAATATTTTTTATATATATGAAGTAAAGTTTCTAGCATATGATGTGCTATGAAAAGTTTTAAATTTTCCGCTATATTTACTATGTCAATGCGATGAATGATAACTAAAGGCTTGTACATGAAATCCAAGAGGTCAAGTATGCCATGTTACTTCTAGGAAATGCTCCATCGATGTGACACTTCATGTATTACCTAGGTGAGTTTTACGATATCCTGTGATAGGAATAGTTTTTATGCTAAGGTAAGTTCATTGTAGTGTATGCCTTTATGTGAGAAATCAGTAAGTCTCGCCTAAATTTCTAAATGTTGGTCTATGTGATGTTTGGAAAGAATTTTTCATGAAGATTTATCCAAATAGCATGAAAGTATTGTTTCAACAAAAAATGTCCTATTTTAGCATGTATTTGCATTATGTCATACTTAGTACATGTGTTTATACTAATTCAATACTTTTATATCTATATGAGTATAGGTGGAAAGTAAGAGGAAGATCTTACAAGGCAAATATTGGTAATTGAATCTCTCAAGTTTTGTATGTCCTCATTGTTCTGATGACGAAGTCTATGTTTCATTTACATTTTCCAGTGACGTCAACTCAAGGAAGATTCGAGGGGCATTCAAAAACTTGATTCTAAGAAGAGGGGGCCTTCCGCTGTTTCATTTATGTTAAGACTTAATATTTTTATTCAACATAAAGGGATATGACCCTTAATTTTATGATGTGTCTTTTAGTGGTCTTGTAATAATGAGACACTCTTTTCTTTTATAAAGATTCACTTTCTAATGCTTTGTCAAAAATTTTAATTCTTCACAAAATTTCATACTTTATGTAATAAATGATAGCTAAGAGGCTTTTTGAAGACCTCCATGAGGTCAAGTACCTTATTTCGACTGAAGAGTGTTCTAACTTTTAGGGTGTACTTTAGATTCTGACATGCCCACATAATCTACTTTCTAATGAGGTGTTGGTTCATACCTTCATAAAAGGATTAGATCCTAACACCAAAAATTTGCTTTATTCATTTGCAGGTAGTCAGGCTTTTTAAAAGGCTTATGTTGTGTACTCACTTTGCTGAACAGGATCTCATAGGGTAATTCTAAATAAAATGTAGGCGAGATGAAACATGTAATACAAAAAATAGCATGTATGTTAGAAGTAGGTGCATTGAATGCTTTAACTGCAAAGATTGTTCTAATGCAAAACATGATGAATACACACTTTGGCAATCTAGCTTTGATATAATAAGCTACTCAGGTGAATGAACTCTAACAACCACCAACTTAGTCTTAAATTTTTGGTGTTGGTGATCATAGTGCAGAGGTATGTGATGCGAACCCGGAGTCTATGAACATTGTAGGGAATGCACAATGAGGAGGAGGCCAGCAGAACAATGGAAACTCATAAAATCCAAGCAGGCAACCATCAAACATTTTCTTTGGGTGGTAATCAAAATCAGGATCAAGACAAAAATCAATATAGACCCCAAAGAATGTGCAAGGGTACCAACCATTGGTCCAACAGGAGCCAAAAATGCAGTCTAGTAACATGAGCATATAGGAGATGTGTAAATAGATTATGGATGATCGAGCTTAGTTAGCTGCTGATGTAAGAAACAACCAGATAGCTATAGAGAATCTAGAGAAATAATTTGGGTACTTTGCTAGTGCAAAAACTCACGACCGCAAGGAGGTTTGCTAGAAAATACTGATCCAAACTTAACCTAGTGAACGGGGTAAATACACGTAGTGGTTTTTAGCTACAGGAGTTAGCTCATAATAAAATAAACATTGATTTTGTGAGTAAAGAGAGTGAATCCAAAAAGAGTGAGGTTCTTGCACAATATGAAATAGAGCAACTATAATGAAACTACCTCCTCCATTCCCTTAAAGGTTCAAAAAACAAAAGGAGGATGAATGTTTTGGTAAGTTTATTTCTCTTTCAAAACAAGTTCACATTAACTTGCAATTGGTAGATATTTTGTAGGGTATACCCAGGTATGCTAAATATGTGAAGGAGATTGTGGAAAACAAAAGGAGGTTGACGGATTATGAAACAGTTGCACTTACAGAAGAGTGTCTTTCTAAAAACCCAAATATGTTTCGCACTAAATTAAAATGTTTGGGTAGCTTCAAAATTCATCAATTTAGGGCAAAACACTTATATGCGAGGATTATGTTATCTAGGAGATAGTATCAATTTGATGCCCACTTCATTCTATGAAAATATAAAATTGTTTAGTCCTAAACCTACTACCATCATCTTTAATTTGGTTGATAGATCTTTTGTTAGGACTGAGGGTCTTGTAGAGGATGTGTTAGTGCAACTGAAATCATTGATATTTCCAGTAGACTTTGTTGTGCTGGAGTTTGAACTAGATCATGAGGTCTCATTTATATTAGGAATACCTTTCTTGGATATTGGATGTGCTACGATATATGTTATATCTAGGAAACTCACTATGTGGCACATGATAAAGTGGAAGTATTCGAATTATACAAAGAAATATAGCTATCGACTATTTATAAGGTGTTGTCAGCCATAATTGTGATAAACCTTGATGTAGAAGCTCAATACATTGTATCAAAGGACCCTTTAGAATGAGCTTTAGTGGGAGATGATATCTATGGGGATGTTAAGTCACAGGAAATGGTGGAATTTCTTGATGTGGTACTTTTAGGTACATTAGTAGATTTTAGTGAGCCTTTCAATATGGTGTTGGTCCTCCACCCAAGCCCTCATTGTAGAAGCACCCCATCTGGAGTTAAAAGCATTTCAATGCTACCTCAAGTATGCATTTTGGGTGAAAATAAAACTTTACCAGTTAATTTGTCTGAAACATTGACTATTACACTTGTGGAAGCAATATTAATCATCTTAATTAAGAGAAAATAAAATTTGAGGTGCAAATGTCGGACATCCATGGGTTTAGTATGGCACTGTGAATGCATAAAATATGCATGGAGGAAGGGTATAAACTGAGTGCATAATATCAACTAAGAGTTAATACAGTGATGAAGAATATTATGAGAAAATAGGTAGTCAAGGGGTTAGATACAGGGATTCTGTACCCTATATCAGATCGTAAGTGGATGTGTCGATTATAGTGTGTGCCCAAGAAGGGCAGAATATTTTTTCAATTAATGAGAAGAATGAGTTGATCCCCACAAGTACATAGCTTTGTGGCACATCTTCATGGACTATATAAAGTTAAATGACTCCACTAGGAAGAACCATTACCCGATGCCTTTCATTGATGAAATATTGGATAGATTGGCAGGTCGGGAGTATTACTGCTTCCTTGATGGATACTTAGTGTAAAACAAAATTTTTATTGCACCAGAGGACTAGGAAAACACTACCTTCACTTGTCCATGTAGAATTTATGCATTCAAGCACATAACAATCGTCTTATGCAATCCACCGGCATCATTTTAGAGATGCATGATGGAAAACATCCATGATATGGTGGATGATTTTGTTGAAGTGTTCATGGACGATTTCTAGGTTTTTTGTTAATCTTTTGAACTCTATTTTACTAATCATGATAGATTTCTTGCTAGGTGTGTAGAAAAAAATTCTGTGTTGAACTAGGAGAAGTATCACTTTTGAGCTCTCGAGGAAATTGTTTTTGGGCATAAGATATCCAAGAATCAATTGAAGGTTGACAAAGATAAATTGGAGTTTATCGAAATGTTTCCACTCCCATCAAAGTAAAGGGAATTATAGGCTTTCTAGGGAATGTGTGGAAGAGGATAATAAAGGATTTATCTAAGACTGGAAGACCCAAATGCCTCTTGTTAGAGAAAGATATGAACTTTTTCTTTGATGAGAAGTGTTTGCAGACATTTGAAGTTGCTAAATAAAAATTTAATAGAATATCCTATTCTGATTGCTCCAAAGTGGGTTCTAACATTCAAGCTTATGCGCGACGCCAGTTATATAGCGGTTGAGGCAGTATTTGGGCAGCGAAAGTATAAGATGTTTCATTCCATATACTATGCAAGAAAGACATTTGATGCAGCCCAATCAAATTATATTGTTACTGAGAAGGATATGTTGGCATTGGTTTATGCATTTGATAAGTTCATATCATACTTGGTGGGATCCCAACGTACAGTATACATTGATCATGCTTTAATCTAGTACTTATTTAATAAGAAAGATGTCATGCCAAAGTTATTAGATATATTCTACTATTACAAAAGTTTGATATGGAGATAAGACATAGGAAAGGGATTGAGAACCAAATAGCTAATCATCTGTCTATATTGGAGGAGTCTTCTCATATGAAGAATGAGGGGCAAATTCGCCAAGATTTTTCTGTTGAATCTTCTAAAAGATGTCATGGTATGCTGACATTGTGAATTTTGTAGTGAGTGCCTTATTACAACCAGGGGACTAAACACCTCAAAAGTATAGGTTGAAGTATGACGCATACTTGGGATGAGTCATTTTTATTCAATCAAGGACTTGATCACATGGTAAGAAGGTGTATACATGAACATGAGGCGTCAAAAGTGTTTGAGAGTTGTCACTTTTTGCCATATGACGGACATCATGGGGGCAAAATAACTGCACATAAGGTATTGCAATTTGGCTTCCTTCGGCGTACTCTTTTTAATGATGTTTTTATATTTGTGGAGGGTCGTTATCAGTGTCAAAGCATGGCACCATTTCTACAAGGCATGAGATGCCATTGACCAGTATATTGGAGGTTGATATCTTTGACATCTTGCGGTAGACTTCATGGGACCTTTCCCATCATCTCGTGGCTATGAAAACATCTTAGTGGAAGTGTTTAACATGTCCCATTGCGTGGATGTTTTTGCAATACAATCCAGTGATTCAAAGGTTGTCGTGAAGTTCATTTGTAAGCATATATTTAGCAAATTTGGAACGGCAAGGGCTATGACTAGTGATGGAGGTACACACTTTATTAATAATTTAGTGCACAATTTTTTAGCTTAATATAAGGTAAGACACATGGTTTCCACATTGTATCATACCATGACTAGTGGGTGTCTAATGGAGAAGTCAAGCAGATTCTCCAAAAGATGATGACTTCCCAAAGGAAAGAATGCGCTGACAAGCTAAATGATACTATGTGGTCATATCGGACTGCGTACAATATATTGATAGCGACTTCTCCTTATCGAATGGGATTGGTAAAAAGGTAACACCTACAAGCTGAATTTCAGCATAAGTCATATTGGGTGATCAAAATGTTAAATTTGGATGTTAAGTTAGCCGGAAGGAAGAGAATAACTCTGTTGCATGAGTTAGAAGAGTTCAAGCTTCACGCCTATGATAGTTATAAGTTGTAACAAGAGAAGACCAAGAGATAGCAGGAAAAACATATTTTCTCACACACATTTGAGACAGGTCAATTAGTTTTGTTATTTCACTAAAGGTTGAAGTTTTTCCCGAGAAAGATGCGGTCTTCATGGATTGGCCTTTTTGAAGTTGTGAGAATGACGCAACATGGTGCGGTTGAACTAAGAAACAAGGATAATAGCTCTACTTTCCTTTTGAATGGGAAATCGGTGAAGAATTATTTGGAGATGTAGTTGACCATGCGCTTGAAGATCTCACATTGAATGACAAAGAATATGGGTCGTGCCATGATATTAAATTAGGCTCTACAAAGGAGGCAACCCGTGAATCCTTGTAATATTTAGGATTTCTTTTATTTTGTTTTCTATTTCAAATCATAGAAATTAATAAAAAAATATCTATGAAGCAAAATATGAGTTGTACCATGACCAAAACTAAGGCATTGGACTGGAGCCAACACATCGTGTTTATCCTAATGGGTTTTTGAGCTTAAAATGTGGAGGAATCAAGAACTTTTACTAATGGCACATCGTGGAGAGGGGTTCCAGTTTTGCCTCGCTTACAACTAATTTTCAATGTCGAGGAAGAACGGTTTGTAAAGGCATCATGTCGCGGAGGTAGACTTGAATTTTTTATTTGACTATAAGTTCTTTCTACGTCAAAAAGAAAGCAACCCCACAAAGAGGCTATGTTGCGGACATGGTGCAAATTTTTATTTAATCATGAATTAATTTTCCAGGATTAGGCGGAAGGATCCGTGTACAGCATGCATCGCGCCAATGTAAGTCAATTTTTTTCATTAATTAAACGGTATTTACCCATTTTCTGTGGAAGTACCCTGACCTATTCCCTTTTAAACCCCAAATTCATCCTAAATTACCCATTACATCACCCATCAAAACCCCGATATTTACCCCTCCCTATTGCCTTCTAATTTTCTAGTGTATAGTTGTAACGGAGATGCAACTTTCCCTCATGATCACTGAAATTCTCTCTTCTTCAACACTCCATGTATGTGATGCATGATTTATTTTGCATTAGATGGTTGTCGCAACAATGAACGATGTGGTACTAATATATAGTGTCTCATCGAGTTCTCTATGATGAGTAGCTTGTTGAACTAGTGTTTCCTATTGTATTTGGGTTTTAAAAGAAGAGGTATGAGAGTTTTCGTGAGTCTTGCCTTCGTCTTCAGCATTGCTCCCAGAATTGTCCTTGTTATTTCTATGTGTTGTATAATGGGATGGACTACTGACAGTTATAACATTTTCAAAAGAACAACCCCTTCTTTAAATTGAGAGGGGGTATTCTGTAGTAGGCGTCTTTGGACTCGTGATCTAGTGGCCCGAGGTGAAGGTGTTTTTGAGTGACAA
Source organism: Solanum lycopersicum (assembly GCF_036512215.1). Classification (NCBI taxonomy): domain Eukaryota; kingdom Viridiplantae; phylum Streptophyta; class Magnoliopsida; order Solanales; family Solanaceae; genus Solanum; species Solanum lycopersicum. The sequence goes on along the minus strand of NC_090808.1, from coordinate 44,611,338 downwards.
CCTAGTGAACCTCTAATCTACTAGCCTCAGATGTGGCATGTCCCTCAGATTTAAGAGTTGGAGGGGGGAAAGCCTTTTACATTTCTTCATCCATGGTCGGTGTGGCATGGTACATGTAGAACTAACCAGAGTTAGCACGAGTGCAAATTATTGATACATTATCAGCTACTCAGACTTCCCTTGTTGTTTAAAATATCGTGACGCCTTTCTTTAAGAATGACTTCACCCAATCTATCATTGTGAAGGCTTGTAGAATCAATCAAAGAGAACTTCAGTTAAGTCATGATCACAGTTGCCTTCATGGATCGTGGAGTGAACAATGGACTATAAAGTCCTTCATGAAATATTGACAAGTAATGTTCAAAGACGCCTTCACATAACATGGAATGGACCACGGACAGTAAAGTCCTCCGTGAACTCTCCACAGAATCAAAACAGAGATAACCAACCACATAAAATGCCCAAGGAATTTTCACAGACAAGGTCACGGTCCGTGAAGAAAATCGCGGGCTGTGATATTTTTATGAACTCAGTTCAAAATCAAAGAAGAAATAACCAGCCACTTAAAATGCCCATGGAATTTTTATGGAGAAGGCCAAGGTCTATGAAGAACCACGGTCCGTGATCTTGTTCGTGAACTCAGTTCACTCATATTTTGTGACATACGTAGTTCAATACTAGGGATATAGAACATAAGCATTTATACTGACCGTACCATTAAGCGTGGATCACCATCACCAAAGTTTAAGCTATGTTCTTCATTCCCACTCAAATAAATCATCTTCCCATGTTTAAAGGCAAAATAAACATTTACCATAGAATCACAGAAGAACAACAATTGATGAAGACTAAATTTCCTTACCCAAAATGACTAATTAATCAGCTTTAACCCAATAACCCCAACTGTTAACATAGAACTACAGCAAGTCCCCCCCCACCGATTACTATATTCAACCAAGATAGACATCATTTGAGAATAAAAACAAACCCAACAGATGAAATAATCACATAACATTGTATTACTTGGAGAGATATTGAATTGTATGTGTAGCAATGATGTGAGAAAAGAAACAATTTTCCACAATTCACTTAGTACAGTAAGGGTGGGATGTGTTACGTAGCTGTTATAGAAGAAATGGAAGGAAGTAGAAGAAGGAAAGGAAAAATTCTGAAATGGCGCAATTTATAGCCCGAAAAACATCTTGCATGTTGGACGGTTCTAATCATAGGGCGGGGTAGGTGGGGTTTTAATTAATAAAATAAATTATCCCTGTGAACAACAGACTGTGAAATATTCTGTGGATGGCATCACAGTCCTTCTAACATACTATAGAAATACTTAAGATATGAGAATTACTTGGACATATAATGATCTGTTAAGTCCTCTGTAAACAGGTTCACGATCAGTGAGGTAGTCCGTAGAAAGCACTTTTCTTTGAAGAGGTTTTCTTGAGGCATTTCTTTCCCCGAGTGCTGAAAGAGGCCAATGTGTGACAGTTCATTACTCTAAAAGAAGACTTCTTGAGTGTTCATGAGTATAGGTTGAAGTTAAATATATCTCTACGCTCCAGAGATGGCTATGGACATGACGAGTAGGATGAGTTTGTTCTTTGCTGGATTAGGTCGTGCTTCAAGCAAAGAGTGGGGGATGCAGTGCTTGTGGGAGACATGGATATTTTGAGTTAAATGGTCTATGTACAGTAGGTAGAGGAGGAAAATCTTAGGGACAGAGATTACATAAACAAAAAATCCATGACTTGAAACGAGTTTGGGTAATAGAAAGGTGGTTCAAATCGGCACTAGTTTCAGAAACAAAAGGGGCCTGCACCATAATTTACTAGTGCACTTGCGCCCAGAGACAGCGTTGAGCATCATGGTAAGAACGTCCGAGATAATCCTGCATATTCACAGGGTAGTGTGACTCAAGAAGGTAGTAAGCCTCCTACCTGGACCAAGTGTTGTAGAAATCATTCAATCGTTTTTCGTGAGGGATCCACAGGTTGCTACAAGAGTGTTCAGATCGGGCGTTTCTAAATGGAGTGTCAATCGAACAAGCAAGGAACTGGTAATTGGGGATAAAGAGAAGTCTTCATCAGTTTCTCCACCAGACAAGGTTGGACCTAGGGGAGCTACTTCTTGCACTAGCGGAGGAACAAACTGTTTGTATGATCTAAACAATCGCCAAGAACATGAGCATTTGTTAGATGTTGTCACTGGTATGATTCATGTCTTTTACTTTATTATTTATGCATTGCTAGACCTAGAAGCGAGTTTATCTTTTGTCACTCCATAATGCCATGAACTTTTCCATTATTCCTAAGAAACTTAAGGAACAATTCAATGTTTCCACACCTGTTGGTGAATCCATTCTAGCATAAATAGTCTATCATTATTGTTTGTTTCCGTCAGTCACATGAGATACATGGATGATTTAATTGAGTTAGACATGGTGGACTTTGATGTCATTCTTGGTATGGAATGGCTTCATGCCTGCTATGCCTCACTTGATTGTAGAACTCGAGTAGTAAAGCTTTAGTTACCAAATGAGCCAGTTTTAGAGTTGTAAAGTAGTTCAGCGGTGCCTACGGGTCAATTTATTTCATATCCTAAGGTGAGGAACTTATTTTCTATGAGGTGTGTCTATCACTTAGTCCGATTCAATGACTCTAGTGTTTAAATACTTCATAATCGGTCAGTTCCAGTTGTGTAACTATTTCCAAATGTCTTCCCAGATGATCTTCCTAGAGTCCTTCCAGAGAGAGATATAGACTTTTGCATAGATCTTCTTCTAGATACTCGTCCTATCTCTATTCCACCATATAGAAAGGCACCAGCAAAGTTGAAAGAGTTAAACGAGCAATTGAAATACCTTCTAGAGAAATGCTTTATTCGACCAAGTGTCTCAACTTAGGGCGCTCCGTTCTTGTTTGTGAGAAAGAAAATGGTTCCCTTAGGTTATTTATGTATTACCGTCAACTGAACAAGGTGACCATCAAGAATAATATCCTCTTCCAAGGATTCATGATATTTTAGATTAGCTTAAGGGTGGTTGGTGTTTCTCAAAAATTGACCTTATATCAGGCTACCATCAGTTAAAAGTAAGAAAATGTGGTGTTCTAAAGAAATCTTTTGGAACCAGATATGGCCATTATGATTTTTTGGTCTTGTCTTTTGGTTTGACCAATATGCCTGCAACATTCATTGATCATATGAACAGAGACTTCAAACCTTATTACATGTATTTGTTATCATCTTCAATAATGACATACTAATCTATTCAAGGGACAAAGAAGACTATGCTAGTCATCTTATAATAGTTCTTCAAACATCGAAAAATAACGAGTTATATGTCAAGTTCTCTAAGAGTGAGTTTGTCTTGACTCGGTAGAATTTTTGGTCACATAGTTTTTGGTGATTGAATTACAGTTGATACCGTATAAATTGAGGCGGTGCAGAATTTGTCTATTCCCACAACTTCAACTGATATTAGGAGTTTCTTCGGTTATGTTGGCTATTATAGATGATTTTTAGAAGGTTTCTCGTCCATTTAGTCTCTTTTGAAGAAGTTGACTTTGAAAAAAATAAAGTTCCAAAGGTCTGAAGCTTGTAAGAAAAGCTTTTAGGAATTAAAAAAGAGGTTTACTACTGGCCTAGTTTTGACTTTAGTTGAACCTACTCAAGTGTATTGTGATTCATATAGAGTGGGTTTGGGTTCTATTAATGTAGAATGGCAAGTTATAGCTTATTCCTCAAGACAGTTGAAGGTTCATAAGAATTATCCAACCTCTGACTTAAAGTTGGGTGTTGTAGTTTTCGCCTTGAAATTCTTATGTCACTACTTTTATGGTGTTCATTTTGACATATTCACTTACAACAAGAGTTTACAAAATGTGTTTACCCAGAAAGAACTCAATCGCAAACATATGAGGTGGTTAGAATTACTCAAGGAATATGACATTAGTATTTCTTATAACCTAGGTAGGGATAATGTGGTTGTTGTTGCTTTAAGCAGATTATCCATGGGAAGTACTATCCATTTTGAAAAAGAGAAGAGAGACTTAGACAAGCATGTGCAAAAACTTGCACTCTTGCGATTCAGACTTATGGATTCCATAGAAGGAGGAATAATAGTGACCAATGGGGTTGAGTCATCACTAGTGTCACAAGTGAAAGAGAAACAAGACCAATATCCCATTTTTCTTAGACTTGAAGGTAAATGTTCATATGCAAAGAGTTTTGGCTTTTGAACAGGGGGGGTAGTATGGTGAAGTATCAAGTTAGGTTATGTGTACCTAGGGTGAATGGGCTCCAAGAGAGGATCATGGAGGAAGATCAATCATTAGTTCCGGCTATCTCTCCAAAGTGATAGCGCCATCGAAAGATAGAGTGTCAAACAGTCAAACATAGCTCCATATATTCCATTAATGTAGGCTACACAGATATTTACCTCGATTTGAGAGAGGTACATTGGTGGGAAGGCATGAAGAAGGTCATTGCATATGTTGATGCCAAATGCCCAAATTGCCAACAAGTGAAAGTGGATCACCAATGGAATCTAGGGTTTGATCAGAATATAGAAATTCCGTAATGGAAGTGGAAAATTATTAACATGAACTTCATCAAAGATTTGTCAAGGTCTCGCAGACAGCACAGTTCAATTTTGGTGATATCGATAGAATGACAAAATCAGCCCACTTCTTACCTATAAAGACCACTCATTCGGCAGATTATTACGCAAAATTATTTATTCATGAGGTGGTGATACTTCATGGAGTCCAAGTCTCAATAATTTCATATAGAGGTGCACAATTAACTATAGAATTCTTGAAGGCGTTCATGAAAGGTTTAGATTTAAAGGTGAACTTATGCACTACTCTTCATCCTGATACACATTGACAAGTGGAGCCTACTTTCCAGACCTTATAATATATTTTGAGAGCTTGTACGATTGATTTCAAGGGGAATTGGGATGATCACCTTAACTCTCATCGAGTTCTCTTACAACAACATTACCATTTGAGCATCCAAATAGCTCCATATGAGGCTCTTTATGGAAGAATATGTAGATATTATATTGGGTGGTTTGAAGTGGGTGAAGCAAGGCTTATAGTACAAGATCTATTTCATCAAGCCATGGAGAAGGTGAAGGTGATCCAAGAGAGAATAAAAATCTCATAGAGTCGTCAAAAGTCCTACACATATGTGGGAATAAGGCCATTGGGGTTTGAGGTGGATAATTGGGTATATCTGAATTTTTCAGCCATGAAGGGTGTTATGAGTTTTGGTAATAAAAGGAAACTTAGTCCTCGATATATTGGTCCTTATAGAATTTCCAAAAGAAATGGCAATTTAGCTTATGAATTGGAGATACACCAAGAGTTAGCATCAATTCATATAGTTTTTCATATTTCTATCTTGAAAAACTGAATAGGTGATCCTTCGTTGATTATACCAACTTATAATGGTGGTATTAAGGATAGCATATCCTATGAAGAGATTTCAATTAAGATTTTAGACACTCAAGTACGCAAGTTGAGGACTAAGGAAGTAGATCGGTCAAGGTCCATTGAAGGAAGCGACTTGGGAAGTTGAGGAGTATATGAAGAAGAAATATCCACATCTCTTTGAATCCATAGAGAATGTAGATCAAGGTACTAAAATCTCTTCCTAGCACTCTAGAAAATTATATGCAAGTTATTACATGCTTTGATTTGTCGAGTGTTGAAATGATGTTACGATCCTTACCTTAGATAAAGAGTTCTCATTTGAGGAGGAATGTTCCAAAGGGGATATACTGTAACATCTCGTAACCCAAAACATGTAGGATTAAACAAAGAAAATAAGAATAGCCATTTGGAAAGAATAGGAAAAATCTCAAAAATTTCCTAAGTGTAAAATTGAGTTTTTGGTCATTTTCAAATGCCTATAACTTCAAGCTCAGAATGAATTAGGGTCAGTTCTTTATGTGGATTGAAATCCTTTGAAAAAATCTTTCTAACTCCACCAAGTTTGTGCATTTTTTACATCATATAACGTATATATGTCTATCGGAAATTGGGTTGTCAAATTAAGAACATGTAAAATCCAGAATTTATAAGGGTATTTTGGTCTTTAGGTATCCTATTATTTTATTCCGTTTTTAGGAATTTAATATTGTCCATATTTAAATAGTGTAAGTCTTATAAAATTAGAATTTTCACGCTAGGGCTAAGGAGAAAGGAGAAGAGAAAAGAAGAAGGGAAAAACGGGCAAAATTATCAAGATCAACCAAGAACATTGGTGTTTTCTCAAAGAAACTTTCTTCAAACAGGTATGTGAGTCTCTCATAATGTTTGGGTAACTCTCCAACTTGCCAAGAATATTATTTCATTTTGGATCCGTGCTAAAGTCATTAGGATATTGATATCTCGATACCATTTTCTTTAATTCACGTGTTCTTCTTGAATTGTCTAAGTTGTGGTGTTTTTGAATTCGTAATGTCAAATTATAGGGTCGTTTTTGTTTAGGTTCTTAGGTTCATTTTTTAGGTATATGTAACTCAAATATATTTAATAATAATAACCTAGTTTGGGTGAATGAAGGATGAAAAACGAAGAAGAAAATTCAACGGGCAAAACTGGAAACTTGTCTCACGTCGTGCGTCCAACACGCAGTTTCGATATTCCAGCTCTGCCTCGCGGAACATACATAGGGTGTTCTAACTGAAAAGACATTTTCTAAACCAAAATTAAATAATTTCTCCGCGTCGGGGATCCATCCTCAAAATCTATTTTTCAGTTTTTTCTCATGTTTAGCTATCTCGAATCGTTCTGAAACATCATGAGATCTTCCCAAGCACCAATTTAATTCCTTTAAACCATAAGTCAATTCAGGGATCAATTAAGATTTAAGTCAAGAGTAGTTAAGAATTAAAGTTAAGAGAAATCGGGAGTCAAATAAGAGGAGTCATTTCAAGTTTTCACAAGTCTTTTACAAACATATAAACTTTTTTTAAAGACATAAGTTTTGAGTTTAGTAAAGAAAGAAGTTGAAGTTCTTTTGTTCAAAGTTATACGGGGACTGAGTATTTCGAAAGTGCCTTGAAATGTTTTAAAATTTAATTAGTAAGGGAACTTTTATTTCCAAGGAGCCTGAGGCCAAGTTTTCAAAAAAGAACTATAGATTTTAAAAAGAAACAAGTAGGGAAACTATGATTTCCAAGAAAGCCTTCAGCTAAGAATTTTGAGAACTAGTCTCAAAACTACATATTCAATATGTTTTTAGAACATAAGAGCCAACATATTTGGAAGTAGTATTTAGAACCGATATGGGGGAGAGTTTAGATAACCTATAGCCCCCATAAACTATGTATTCACCAAAGGTAGAAAAGGTTCATACTTCTTAGTTGAATCCATTTTACAATAGACTAGTGGATCCGTTACGCCGTTCATGTCATATACCTTTGGCCGGGTATAGGATGTGCTAGCAGCATGAGGTAGATCGTTGTATTATTAATGTAGCTCTTAAGTGATGGTTGTCGTTAGAGAAACTCCCAAAAAAATTATTGTATTTTGATATACATCAATTTACTTGTATTTTTACATACATACCATAATTTATTGTATCTTGCATACATTCAGTGTTTTCTTCATATTGCACTTACCTTTAAATTGCATTATATTGAGATGATTTAAGTTATTCATTAGTTAAGCAGAGCCAAGTTAAGTATTCCTTTTTACTCCTTTTCAAGCTTAAGTATTGTTAAATTCCAACTTACATACTCGTACATTCAGTTTACTGATGTGAGTTTGCCTTCATCGTATTATGATGTAGATGCAGGTAACGAGGATCGACATCCAACACACTTTTGATCCACCTAAGCATTACAGAGTCAGTTGGTGAGCCTCCTTGCACTCCAGAGGACATCGTTTATTGCTTTCTAGTTAGTTCAATATGAGGTTGTGGGGTTTTTCCCAACATTCATCTTAGTCAGTTTAGCGGCTTCATAGATAGCTAGTAGTTCAGTAGTCTTTACATTTTTATTCTTATGTTAAAGATTTGGGTTTCTATTTTGGCCATGTTGAATGTTTAAATCTTTAATACATTCCCTGTTATTTTGTTATGCAATTGAGATAAATTCTTTTATCATTATAAGTGCGATTTTTGTCTTCCCCTGAGTTAATTAAAACATACCAAGGCTAGGCTGAAGGAAAAAAATGGTTTTTGAGTGCCAATAATGCCAAGGATGAGGGGTCGAGGCATGACATATGACCCCCCAAGGACCACCCAAGGGTACCTTAATGACGACCCCACTATTGGCAAAAAAGTTGCGTACGGCAGCACCCAATTTCACAATGGTGAAACTAGTACACATAGCGGACATGGTTCACCAAGGACAAAAATGTTTGGTCGACATCGCAAACTCTACTATTTGAGAAAATAATTTCAAAAACCATGCTTTAACACTTATGTGACATGGACTTTTTTCCATATGAAAAATCTAATTTAAATTTAAGTTTGACTTCACAAAAAGGTCAACTTAAGTTATGGGTCTTTTGGTATTTTAGGGAAAATTTTGATATTGGTGTTAAATTTTACCTCACATTTACCCAACAATATCAAATCCCCAAATTGAAATCCAAATCAGTCTCACTTTTGCCTAAAATTTTCTCTCTACTCAACCTACATTGAACACCATCGGGGCTTGAAGAAGAAAACCAATCTTCCAAGGTTTCAACTCAAATTTGTGACTAAATTCTTCATTAAGGTATGGATTATTTCACTCTTGAGCTTTCTTTCCCTAAGAGTTCCATTCAAATTTGTGAAAAAAGTTTTCTCTATAAATGGGTTTTCTTATAACTTAATTCTAAATTAAAAATTGATGATTGATTATGATGAATTGTGATTACCTATCGATAATTGAGTGCATATCGGTAGGAAATAGATGTTGTTTAATTGATTTTTTTTATGTATGTTCTTCACCTAATTTCACAGATCATATCTCTTGTTAATGAATTTATTAAAAGTGATCAATGTATCCATTGTTATACTTGTATTAATCATGTTATTTTATTCTTTGACTTTCAATTGATGACTAAAGGAAATGGTATTTAGGGTGTTCTTGTATAATTTTCTATTGTCTAATGAGGATAATGGGTTAATGGGTATTAATTATGAATATGGAATTGAATCTTGAATGGATTCGATGAAGGCCATTGGTATGACTTTTAAGATCATGAATACTTTACTTCAATTATGTGTGTCTATTCTTGATGATGGTGTTCAGTTGATGTATGAATATGTAAATAGAATAAGAAGATGATGATATGATGAATATGATGGCAGGATATGAATAGTAGAATGTGAGATGTTGATAGGGGTATGCTCATTCAAGGTTGGAAGTGGTTCTCTTGTGCGCCTTGTTATTATGATGACTATGATGTGATGATCTCACTAATGATGTGTTATGATGAAATGAATTTCTCATTATAAACCTAAAGAGCTATAATCTTGATTATACAAGAAGTTAGTCTCCTAAGTCCTATATTGTAAACTAATTTTTAAGGATGGCTTAAAGACATTTCAAAAAGGGACTTCCGCTTAGTACCGAGCGAACGAGATGTGAGAGGTGTCCTTTATCAATGAGGGAAGATAGGTTCACAAGGGTTCTTATGAGATGGAGTGTATAATGCAAATATGCACGAAGAGTGTTTCCAATACTAATCTCCTAGTTCCTTAACTATGTACACCCATAGGAAAACTAACTAGTCGATCCACCTAGAATGTTATGTTCTTGTTTGGTTCTACCTTGGCAAGTAGAGCCCCTTCTTTCGGTGTAAGGTTTTATGACACCGCATTCAATGTTTAGCTCACACGGTCTATTGTAATTTAAGGTGAATGTTCCCGAAAATAAATGAACGAATGAAAGTAATAAAGATGGATACTCACTAGGGTGGCTTAAGGGGTACTACTTAATGTAGGTAAGGGTATGGGACTTTACCTATGCATTGCAAAAGTTGACTGTGAGGTGAGTCTTAGGAGGGTGTTCTTATGCACTTATGTTATGAATAAAATATATATTGTTGGTTCTATACTATTTTGCTCTTATATGATGTGTGTTTCATTTGATTAGCAGGATATTGGTTTAAATTGCGATGTAAATGATGAGTACACATGATATGATGTTATATGAAGTATAGAAATTTCTTATTGTCTATTTTCTAGGCACATGGTTAAGGAATATGAACGGTTTCTTTGTATTCTAGTCTCATACTAAATTAGAACTACTTTCCTAACCATACTCACTCGGTGCTAGTCTTTGTTCTCATAGAGTAATTCATACATTAATTTCACACAAAAGGGTTCCATAGCTAGTTCATAACACAATCACATTTACCCTACAAAGGAAGGTCGATTAGGGATACCTCACAATGAAGACAAGAAGCTCATGATGACTTTCCTAAGGATTGATATTATGTCTTTCTAGACAACTAACCTTAAGTCTATTATTCCTTTACTTTTAAGGATACCATAGCGGCTTACACTTCAATCATTCTAAACCTTACCCTTAAATCAATGTTTTCACTTAGGAGACTCTCATATAATCATTTAAGGTCACATGTCATTCACACATTCAAGACTAAGAGTTATAACACCCTACATAAAAACATCACATATTCATAATCATATATACATCAAGCAAGAGATACAAGTCAATCTAGACAAGGCATGACAAACTTCACTTTTAACACATAATACAAGTCGTTGTAGAAAACACCTCTAAAACAACCTAACATCTTCAAGTCATCCTATATATCATTATACCATCATTAATATACTCCACATAGACTCAAAAAGTCAAATAGGAATAACCAAAACTTAACCTGACACTTTAATTATATGTCAAATTCATAGTCTAACATGATCACTTAAGTCAAAATAAGTAGAAGAATACATATATGACTATATAACTTCACATGTAGATAGATAATTTCATGCTACGCATAATTAAACTACACAAATAGACATATAACTTGAAGTACTTTCCACTAAGGCCATGCTCATAATGTTGCATAAGGTAACGCTGACAAGGCCATATCAATTGTAGGTAAAACATAAAACAACGCCAACATAAGTTCACCATACCAATCACAATAGAATCGAAGTATAATTAATGTTAAATTTTAAATAAATCTGGGAAGCATAGCTTCATCCCTTCATACAAAATTCAATTCAATGCCAATTCAACAGCACAAGGCCCTTACCCATGGCCATGAACAATACTTCAAACCAATAACTATAAAATCAATGAAATCTCTATCAATTCAATCTAGTTTTAACAATCTAGGAACAATTAGATATCAATTTAATACAGTTATTATATCATTAGAAAGCCCATAAGTAACGACATAACAATTCTACAATATCAGCTTAATATGAAGTAACCCACATTATAGTAAAAAACTAGGGTTCATAAAAATTCATGGGTTCATGGTTACTTCAGATTAAAATCATAAATACAATATCAATTTTATCATAATTAAATGTTTAAAAATCATTTATGCAAGAACCCATAGTAGAATCATGAAATTGGACTATTCACTTTAGAAAACTTTGAAAAATATGTTGAGGATTGGGCTCCTTGATGGAACGAGTTTAAAAGATCAAAAGTCATACTTAAAGGATGATAATTTTCACTTTGAGGAATAATTTCGACACAAAAACCCCTCACCAAGCTGCCTCTTAATGTTTGACTTTAATAGAGGTTTCGAATTATTTTCTAGCTGTTTTGGGTTTATGATTTTGAAGAATGAGGTCTTCCATGTGATTACCCTTTACATACTTAATTAAAATACACAAAATACCCTTAATAAACCGTCCATAACAAAATTTATAAGTGGGGTGAATTTACCAATTTACCCCATGACTTGGCAGCAGCTTGCGCAGGAAGGTCGTGCGTGCAACGCCTGCCCTTGACGGGGCGGCACAGCCCTCCGTCATTTTCTACAGTGGCTGGACAAGCTCCTTTCCTAGACCATGGTTAAGTTCCCATCAATTATACACTTTGACGGTGCGTCACAGCCACGATTGGCCGTCGACTGCTCTGTCGTGGGGGGTCTGCCTAGGACTGCCATGCCAACAGTTTTGGGTCCTTCCTCAAGGACCCTTAGATTGTACTTGGGGATAATTTCCAGGAATTTCCAACACAAATACCATAGTATGTAAATTTAACACCTCTCACATATATTTCATCCAAAACTGACACATAAAACTCAATGAAACTCGCCTAGACGTACAAGGTCGACTAAAAGCATATCTTTCGAACGTCATGGACGTTCTTTGTCATTTCACATCAAAACTTCACAAAACATTAACCACTTACTATACATGATATATTAACTCTATTAAGAACCTTAAAACACCATTAAACACACATAAAAACATAGAACCATATTTTAGAAGTTTAGGTGACTTAAATGTCAAACGTCTTAGTCGTCCCTTGACATTTAACTTCCAACACCACTAATACTTTAGCTAATGCCTATATACGATATATTGGACATATTTAGGAACTTATAACATCAATATCAACATGTTAGGATCTAGTTCACCTAAGTTATTTTTGGGGTCATACAATCTCCCCCACTTGGACAACATTCGTCCTCGAATGACACTTGCCACTCTCCAAACACTTCAAAGATTAGAGACTCAACTAGAAGCTAATAAACATTCCATACAACACATAACCAAGAAGAAAACATCAACTTCACATAGTTAAGAGATTCAAAACACAACAAGAAACTACAAAACGATTCTATATCTAATTATGCTACAAAAATCACATTCTTCATTCTAAATAGTAAAAACTAATTTATACTCAATACCCTACTCATATACAACAGTTATAACAACATTACAATATTTTTAGGCAAAAAAAATAAATTAGTCATTTTCTCAATAACATGGCAGCATGCAGTTTCTAGAGAAACAATGTCTGTTTAAGAATTTTTTTCGAGAATACAAATTTTAAGCAATTCATAATATAAAATGATTATATACAATGTAAAATCATATAAATTCATCTTACAACATAATCGTGGATTCATAAAACACACAGTGCACGAAGTTAATGAAACATTGGTTCATCCTGCTATGCCCTGGGCCTTTTGCTCTTCTAACGTAAAAGGTGGCCGGCCATTCGTCAAGGCCCAGGAATCTGCTGGACATCTCAGAGGTTAATCAATAGGGAAATCCGCATTTTTTTGATCTTCCTCTAAAAAATTCTTTTTCATGAATTCAATTTCAACCAAAGTCCTAAACATCATGCACAAGCAACAATTTCAAGGACTTCTATCCTAGCTACAAAACATACTCTCCCACTTAGAAGGAACTCATATCGTAACAAATGAAAGAGATTTTATCAACATCATCATCACTCTCCTTCTCATCCGGCTTCTCCACTCTAGAACGTATTGCATAGAAACGCCTCTTTGTTGAAGCTTAATCCTACGGAACAGTATGAGCAACTTGCTTACCCTTTTTTCGTCTAGAAGCAATCATACGACAATCTCTCATTTTGTGCCCATTTTTACCAAAACTAAATCATATCCCGGTACCCAATAGACGCTCACTATAATGTTTCTTGGCAGAATTTGGACAAGTAGGCTTTTCATCCCTTGAACCACCTTCTTTTTCAACCTTGAACATAGCACTTCTAGATTCTCCTTGGGTGTGAACCTTCTTCTTAAATCTATTTTTCTCTTAATCACTAGCACTGCTCCTTTTCAAACTTCTAGCCATCCTCCTAAGCTTAGACTCTTCAATTGATTGTGCATACACCATGAGTCTAGCTAGGGTCGTATCATCTTGAATCATAGAGGTACGACATTCTTCCACCACTAAGTCGGCTACCCCCATTACAAAATTACTAATTTATCTCTTGGATTGGACACAATAGAAGGGGCGTACCTAGACAAAGTTGAGAATTTCAATGAGTATTCTGCAACAATCATATTGCCTTGCTTGAGATTGATAAACTCTTCCACCTTAATTTCTCTCCTCTATTGGGGAATGTACATACGAAGGAAAGCTTCCTTGAATTCTTCCCATTAAATATGACCCGATCCTTCCGGCCTATTATCCTTTCATTGAGTGTACCGAATTTGAGAAACATCTCTCAATTGGTATGAAGCCAACTCCGCCTTCTACCTAGATGTAACCCCCATAGCACTAAAAACTTTGTAAACTCCATGAAGAAACTCTTGGGGATCCTCATTTACTTTAGATCCAAAAAATATAGGAGCATTCATACTCACAAAATCTCTAAACCTAGATATCATAGTACTCTCCACAACCCTAGGCATCATATTCAAATTAGCGTGCATCGTCACAGCTGGGGCTAGAGAAATCAAAGCCACTCTAATCTCTCTATTAGACATATCCGGAAACTCAATACATCGTTCCACATTCGGAATAGTATAACCTTTGGGAGGCACTTGGGAATCTTGAGCACGTTGAACTCCTTGCCTATCTTGAGGAAGTTGCTCAACTTGAGAGGGAACCTCATCATTCATCCACTCCTCTTCCATTCTTCCAACGACCATCCTTCAAGTATTCATCTCCTAGAAAAAGACAAGGAAACTAATAAGAAGGATAATCATAACATTTTATCTACCGCACGACATAGGAGTAGAAAAGAAGGGAAACTCAATCGTCTTATAGCCTCTCGCCCATAGGTGTGTCGTGACTCACACTGATGGTCAAGATTGTACTAGACGTGACTTGATAAGACTTCTTGATTCCTATTACTAATTTCACAAACCTATACTCTGATATCAAGCTTGTCACAACCCGAAACTACACCATAGAACATAGGGTACAATCTTGGATTGTAACCGGCGTCGTCGAACTCTCGAATTTCTTAGACAAGCCTCTCTCATATCATACATTGCATATACATAGGGAAAAGTAGCGCAGAATTAAAATTTTTGACAAAACAAAATATAGTCTTCAAAATCTTTCATATAAAAGTAATAGGAAATACAAAGTTTCAATCTCTTCATCTTTAGACACAAGAGTACTTTGGACACGTCCCATACTTCAAAATAAGAATATAGAAATGCTTAGTCTATTACAATACTTTAAATGAAAACATAAAAGAAATATATGCCCTCGAGTCAAGTGAGGACATAATTCAACTTCTCTTGAACGATCTTCTAAGTCCAAGTCTTCACTTCTCAAAGCTCCTCACCTTCCAAGAAATATATAGATAGATAAAAGCAAGGAGTTACTACAACCACATGTACTAAGTGTGGATTATGCATAAAAATAATGAAAACGGAATTTATTGGAAATATGCATCTTTTCATTTAAAATCATAATATAATCATGATAACATCATAAATCAATTTATAAACACTTAAGATACTTGTAGCATGTAATTTACTCACTTAAAGTCATCCTAATATTCACTTAAGTCACACAAAGAGAGACCGCCCGTACAGCCTCTCCAGATGTGCCTAAATGACCCTTTAGATTAATTATAATGAGTCACATACATACTTACAAATCATTCATAATCATCAAGGTAAGACTCTTCTACCAAAGGTGAACTCTAAATCTCACTTGAGTGAGGTATGAAGCGACTGCCGATACAATCCCTTACGCGCACACATAAGAGATCCTATAGACTCCCTAAGATAGAGTCATGCTTACATAAATCACTAACACATAGATGATATGACATTTTCTTTCAAAAGTCTATCGAAAGACCTTTTTAAGTAAATTGAAAAGATAACGTCCATAGTGACCTTTCCAAGACTACCTAAATAGTCTTTAAGACTACCTCAGGCTTAGATCATGTCCACAAAATCAACAAACTTCCCTAACTAGAGTCATACTATAGACTTCCAAAGATAGCACATGAAGAGATCATCTCATATGCCCTCTTCACAGTTTAGCTATGAAATCCTTATGTCACTTTAGATTTGGTACTCATTGATTTAAATACTCCTTAACATAATTCATTAGTTCATTAAGACTCATACATCAAAAAAAGAACATTCAAATAATGGTCTTGGAGAAGACCTAGGAACTCCACAAAACATCTTCAAACTCTATTGTGCAATATCTAAATAGTGTCCCATACCACCATCTAAACTCCATAACTCCTCAAATGCTAATAGGTATTCCATATGATGAGAATAAGAAATAACCTACATAGACCATGATAGCGATACATGGAATCCGGAGTTCTATCTTACTCCGATGAGGTTGTTCTACTTGCCAATTGTAGAACTTAGACACATCCCATGTAGGCACATGGTGAAGGAATATCAAGTTCTTCTTTGTGTTCTAGTCGCATACTTTACTAGAACTACTTCCCCAACCATACTTACTCGTTACAAGCCTTCGTTCTCATAGAGTAATTCATACATTAGGTTCACACAAAAGGGTTCCATAACAGTTCATAACCCAATCACATTTACCCTACCAAGGAAAGTCCACTAGGTATACCTGACAATCGCGGCAAGAAGCTCATGATGACATTACTAAGGATTTATATGATGCCGTTCTAACCAAATAACCTTAAGTCCATAATTCCTTTACTTTGAAGGATACCGTTACGACTTACACTTCAATCATTCTTAATATTACCCTTAAATTATGGTTTTCATATAAGAGACTCTCATATCATCATTTAAGGTCACATGTCAATCACACATTCAATACTAAGATTTCTAAAACCCTAAATCAAGACATCACATATTCATAATCATATATACGTCAATCAAGAGATACAAGTCAATCAAGACAAGACATCACATACTTCATTTTTAAGACATAATACAAGTCATTCAAGAAAACACTTCTAAAACAACCTAACATCTTCATGTAATCCTATAAACCGTCATAACATCATTAAGATACTCCACGTAGACTCATAAATTAAAATAGGAATAACAAAGACTTAACCTAACACTATAATCATAATGTCAAAGTCATAGTCTAACATGATCACTTAAGGCGACATAAGTAGAAGAATACATATATGACTATATAACTTAACTTGTAGATAGATAATGTAATGATTCACATAATAAAAATACACAAATAGCCACATAACTTCAAGTAGTTACCACAAGGCCATGCTCATAATGTTGCATAAAGTTACGGCGACATAGCCACATAAATTGCAAGTAACACACATAACACCGCCATCATAAGTAGACCATACCAATCACAATAGAATAGAAGTATAATTAATATCAAATTAAATAAATCCGGGAAGCATGCGTTTATCCCTTCATCAAAACTTCAATATAATGGCAATTCAAACAATTCAACATCACAAGACCCTTACCCATGGCCATGAACAATAATTCAAAGCAATAACCATAAAACTAAATAAAATCACTATCAAGTCAATCTAGGTTTAAAAATCTAGGATCAATTATATAACAGTTGAATACAATTATATCATTAGAAATCCCAAAAGAAACTACATAATAATTCAACAATATTAGCTGAATATCAAGTAACCCACATTATAGTAAAAAACTAGGGTTCATCCGAATTCATGGGTTCATAGGTAATTTAGACTGAAATTGTCAATAAAATATCTATTAGATCATAATTCAGTGTTTAGAAATTATTTATGCAAGAACTCATGGTAGAATTATGAAATTAGACAATTCACTTTAGAAAACTTTGAAAAACATGTTGAAGATTGGGCTCCTTTACGAAACGAGTTTCAAGGATCAAAATTCGTACCTCAATAATGATAATTCTTCACTTTTATGATAATTTTGACACAAAAACCCCTCCCCAAGATGCCTCTTCAAGTTTGACTTCAATGGAGGTTTTAGAATATTTTCTAAGTGTTTTGGGTTTATTATTTTGAAGAAGGAAGCCTTCTGTGTGATTTTTCTTAATATACTTACTTAAAATAACCAAAAAAACCTTAAAAACCCGTCCATGACTTAATTTTAGAAGTGGGGTGAATTTGCCAATTCACCCCTTGACTTGGCAGCAGCCTGCACAGGAAGGCAGTGGGTGCGACGACTGCCCTTGACGGGGCTTCACAACAACGATGGGGCATCACAACCCTCTGTCATTGTCAAGAGTGGCTGGGCAAACTCCTTTCCTCCCCATTGGTTATGTCCCATTCCACAACACCCTTTGACGGGATGTTACAACCATGACTAGCCGTTGACTGCTTCGTCGTTCAGGGTATGCCTGGGACTTCCATGCCAACAGTTTTGGGTCCTTCCTAAAGGACCGTTGGGTGGTCCTTGGGGATAATTTCCCAGACGTTTCCAACCGAAATAAAACTTTATATAAGTTTAAAACCACTCACATTAATTTTATCAAAAACTAATAGATACAACTCGATGAAAATTGCTAAGACATACAAGGTCGATTCAAAGCATATTTTTTGAACGTCATGGACATTCTTGGTCATTTGACCTATAAACTTAACAAAACTTTAATATCCTCCTATAATACCTATGTTAAATCTATTAAGAACCTTAAAATACTATGAAACACACATAAACACATAAAACCACATTTTAGATATTTAGGTGACTAAGTCATCAAACGTCTTAGACGTCCTTTGATGTTTCACTTCCAACACATCTAAAACTTTAGTTACTTCCTATATACCATATATTAGACATATTTAGGACATTTTAAAATCAATAACAACATGGTATAATCTACTTGACCTGAGTCATTTTCGGTGTCTTACACCACCAATGAACAAGATTCTAGTAGACCTGGCAATATGAAACTTTTGGACTCTAAATCCACTTTTCTAACCTAATGCTCTGATACTACCGTCACGACCGAGAAGCACCCCCTAGAATTAATATTTCGTACTTGACCTCTCCGATGTCTTATAGAGTCCCATAGTCATTATTCATCGCATTGTCATGTATAAATTTAGCAGAAAATTTAAAATTTTCATAGCATATCGTATGCTAGAATCATCACTTCATATATTTAAAATATATTTCATACTACATATTTAAGACTCTAAGTCTCTTTCGCCATCTTAGACTCGACATCAATAGAATACAATAGGGACAAGACCCTTAATAAAATGACATAAAATATTAACTAAGCTATTACCTATCTTTAAGAATAAATTTACATAGGAAATCCTTAAATAATAAAGATCCCTTTATTGTGCTTGGGAAATATCTAGACCTTTTCTTTAGAGGCATCCTTTAAGCATCCATTACCTACACTTTGTGTAAAAAGGTGAAGAATAATGGTGTTAGTACAAGAATGCACTGAGTATGATAACCATGCAAAAATTTTCATTAAAAGAGGACATTTAGTTAGTAAACCATGCGTCATTCTTTTTAGTAAAACTTCATAAAACCTCGATACAATAAGTACAACATAGCTCATTTAATTCACATAGGCATGGACAATATTCATTACAACACACCAAGTCACATATATTGCATTCTCATGTAGACATGCACAATAGTTACAAAATCACATAAAGCCACATAACTAATTTATGGCATATTTAATATCTTACAACATTATTTTTTTCTTTTACATTAAGTCTGTTACACCCAAGTTATCCTCTAGTAACACTTGGTGCAATGCATGATTTAGTGACCTATTCGACTACCCACAGTCAAGCTTTACCTTAAGGTCACCAAGGTGAACAATCGCATAACCTTACTTTACATCAAACACATATGCATATACATAGAGGCATAGTATATCATGACATTGCATGTTTCACGTATAACTCAACATAATGCAAGAACTCATGTAAGACTCATTCAAAGATAACATGCAAAAGAAGACCTCCAACATAATCATAGTAAGGGAATAGTAAACATATACATAATTGGACTTCATCTCGTAAAGACACCATAAGATCTTAATCATAATCCTAAGCTAAGCCTACTAGTGCTATGTAAAAGTAAAGACCCATAACCTCATACATACGTAGTAAACTCACAAGGTGACCACAAACATCATTATTCACTTTATACATGAACATAACAACCATAGTAAACTAAATATATAAGTAGGACCTTCATCATATGACAACTAAGACCAACATCATATATATTCAAGGTAAGACCATTATTATATGGACAATAATACAAACTTTATGCATCTAAAGTAGGACTTCATCATAAAGACATAATAGAACTCATACTATGCACATTATATTACAAGTGAGTCAATACCATAATGTTATGCATATAACACATATACATAAATAACACCTTCCTAGAACTTCCTTCAAGATATATTTGTGCAATGCATAGGTAAAGTCCCATACCCTCACCTACACTTAGCAATTTCACTTAGGTTATCCTAGTTAGGGTTCATTAAATTACGTCCACCATCATTTTTTCTTTAGGGAAATCATAAACTTAACCGAAAATAAGACCATGTCACCTAAATATGGAATCTGGTGTCAACCCCTTATAACGAAAGAAGGGTATCCTACTTGCCAAGGTAGAACATTAACATCATTCTAGCATTTCAGGTAGATCCACTTGTTAGGTACTATGGAGAAAAAAAGTTATGGAGCTAAGAGGCATGTATTTGAACCTCTCCATGCCCATAAACATTGTATTCCACACATCATGAGAAACTATGGGTGAATCTTCCTCCAAGGCAAGTCAACGCCTCTTGTGGACCCATAGGTGAATCTTCCTCCATGATAATAAAACACCTTATGAGAAACCATTGGTGAATCTTCCTCCAAAATAAGTCAACACCCCTCATTATTCACTCAGTGCTAAGCTAAGTTCCCTTTTTAGAAAAGCCTTTATTAGTACTAATTTCATAAAATATGATTTAGGAGAATTAACCCCTCATATTCTTAGCTCATAGGTTATAGATTAGAATTGTTCTTTCATCAACCTAAATCATGTGAGAAAAAATTTCACATGGACATAGCATATTCAATCATAGTCAAGTTTTAATTACTATTTAGCAAACCTTTCAAAATAATCTACTTTACTAGATTATCATACATGTTTCATTAATGAATTCATTTATGTGTGTGTACATATTCATACATGAGGAAGCCTTTCACAAACTACATTTACAAACTACACATATGCATACTTCATCATATCATATGCTTAACATCATAGCACATACTTTCATTTTTATAGCATAATCATGCATTCATATTCATATACATAGAGTAATCACCCTAGGAACTATTCTATCAAGGTAGACATGTGCAATGTATAGGCAAAGTCCCATAACCTTACCTATACTAGTTCACCTATCAAGTCATCCTACTCAAGATACATTTCTTACTTTCATCGACCTATACTTAACATGCATAGTAGTAGACAATAGTGCATATGAGAACTATCATTTCTTTAGACACCAAGTAGCTATCCTACACGTTAGCATGCATGAGGTGTGTGTACGCATTGGACAACATAATAAGATAATGGTTATTAACATAACAATTGGGCAGACACCTTCTTAAAACCACAATACACCTTTATGCATAGACCACAAAACACACTATAGCATAGGAGACAAGACATCTCCAACGTTTTATCCAAGACTCTTAACAGCTAAGATCACACATTCATATAGGGGTACATAGGTGGGTGTTCATTCATCACTGACAGCACATTGACCATATCTAACCCTAATAGCGTCATTCAAATGTAGAAGATATCATCAACACCTAGCACAAGACACTAGATTGAAAAACTAGGCATATACTCACATTGTGTGATCATCATACTCATTCCTTAAATTTGCCTTCAAGTCCCTTATCAGATCACAAAGAGAATGAAAAAAAATTAAACTCCGCCACCATATATGGACCATACCACACGATGCCCTTCAAGGACAATTCAACTACCAATTCTATACAAAGTAGAAGGAATAGGGAAATCTTACCAATTATCCATTATTTGATCATCATTGATCAATTAAAAATATTTAAACATCAATTCACATAAAAAAACATTAACTATCGAAACATGCTACAATCAACATAACATCAAGATCACAATGCCCATGTTATAGGCAAAATTAAGAAGCTGGGACGATCATGGGTTCATCATGAAATTTGATGGAAATTCACATTAGAACAATATTTATTCATCAATTTATCATAAACATGCTTTTGAAATCGTTTTAAGAAGGAACTCATGGCTAGACTGGACGATAGAAAGTTTGATCATGAATTTTTTTTAAAAGATTGGAAGGAACTCCATAAATGAATTGATAAATAAGGATGAATGATTACCATAAATAGTTACACGAAAAATCTACAAAAACATGATAAATATTTCATGAAAATTGCACCCCTAAGTTGTCCTTGAGCTTCAACTCTAATGGAGGTTTCTAGAGAGAGTTTGTATTAGAGGGAAGAGGAAAATTTGAATAATGACTTGAGAATGGGGTTTTTGTCTTTTTAAATAACTTAAAATGCCTAAAATATCCCATAATAACCGTTCATACTATATTTTGGATGTTGGGTGAATTTCCCATTCAACCCTTAAGTAAACAGCTTACTTCACAACATTGGAAGCACAAACGATAGAGGGTACTCGACAGACCGTCATCTGATCGACGACACCATCCTTTTAATCCGTAGTTTTAGACTGAGACTCAAGTTTTGGGGGGATAATCTATTTCTTATAAATGCTGATCAATGCTCCAATTGACGAGGTGTTGTTGCATGCACAGAGCGTCAATTCTTATTTCATCGTTTGGACACTGCCAAGGAAGTGTCTAGGCATCATTTGTGTCCTCCTCAGGGACCTTTTTGGTGGTCCTTGGGAATTCATTTCCGGAAGTTTCAAACGTAAATACAATCGTAAACATGTTAAGGACCTATTCTATAAATTTGAGCATCAAATAACACTTAGAACATACCAAGGTACAATAGAACACGCTAGCA
Source organism: Solanum lycopersicum (assembly GCF_036512215.1). NCBI lineage: Eukaryota > Viridiplantae > Streptophyta > Magnoliopsida > Solanales > Solanaceae > Solanum > Solanum lycopersicum. Next base: position 44,588,429 of record NC_090808.1, on the reverse strand, counting down.
TGTCTAAGGACTAACTTTCAAACATCTTGGACGTTTAGCCTCCAAATTACCCAAAATCAAGTATACACACTATAAAATACTTGATAAACCTATTATTAACCTTTTAGGCACATGTGAGTCTCTAGACACCTTACTTCATTTTGAGAGACCTAACAATAATCCTAGTATTATCGTTATATCAATTGTTCATGAATTGTGGAGAATTAAGGAAGACGATCATTATCTTGTAGATTTGGTAAGTTTACCTATTTATTATTATTATATTAGATTTTTTTATAGAATTGTAATTATTTGTATGGTCCACTTATGGTTGTGGTGTTTACATTCTTGTACATGCTTATATGTTATGATCATGGCGTTGAAGGCATTAGATGCAAGAGGAATTGATATGATGATTTCCATGTTTAGTAAGTTGAATGATGTAGCCTTGATTCTAATATCATGCCTAAGTGAATAGATTGTATGTGAAGTTATATGTATAGTTTTCCATACTAGTTGCATGATTTTGGTGTGTAGGTGTTGTGTATATGTTATTATCATGTTAGGGTTAGGTACGGTCTAGATGGCAAATGATGATGAATAATCTTCTAGAATCACCCCTACCTACATAAACCCTATATGAATGTGTGATCAAAGTATGATAGGAGTATTCTATTCTAATGATAAATATGTTCTTGTCTCTTATAATGTAATGTGAGTGTGTGCAGTCTGTTTTCCTTAATACTCTATATGTGTGTATGACTTTAGACTTGAGGAATGTTGTACATGCGTTGTGATCTTTAGAGTGTGACTTCATCAATGTTATTTTATAACCATTATGTGATCATTTTGACCAATGTACACACTCACTTCATGAATATCTATGAGTAGGATAGATTTATGATCACTAAGGAAAGGGTAGTTCTATAATGCATCATCACCTATTTCTATGCATGTAAGCATATGATTAATGAAGTTATGAACATTTTTTCTTAGAGGTGTTATGTTAAGTTAGATCTCACATTGTATGGACACACATGATGTTTGATTGTTTGAATATGTGGAAGGACATTCTAACAGAAGTAGGGGCTATGATGAGAGTACATTCTTATCTTAGAATCCTTTGCGCTATATAATGTATGAAAGAGTAAGCTCTTAAAGCCTTCTCTATGAACTAATGAATTAAAGACTAAAATAAATATTAAAAGGGAGTTAGAGTCCAGCACCGAGTGAACATGATAAATGAGAGTGGTGGATTCACATGAAATAAGTCCAAATTCCCACAAGAGAACCTTAACGTTTAGCAAGTACGTTTGCCAACATAGATGTTGTCTCATGAGGTGGAAACCTCCACGCTAGTAAGTCAAGGTTTCTAAAAGCAACCTCTATGTTCCAAACTACGTGCCCCCGTAGGTTATAGCTTGTGGATTCCACCTAGATATCTATGTACCATTAATTACACCTTATGCAAGTGATAACCCTCTATTTTCGGTATGGGAGGAGAACATCATATTCCATGTAGCTCACATGGTCTATGTCCGTTATTGTTAAGTTTCTCATAGTAAGAAATAAAATAAGATAAGATTAAGGGCTCTAATCAAAACTTCTTAAGAAAATTAGTTAGTATAAGTAGGACTATGGACCCTATCGATGCATTGCACTAGTGAAATCCAAAAAAGGATAACATTAGTACATGTATTCATGTAAGACTTATGTAATGTAGGTATGAATTCTATGAATGCATTATTTAGTGACTTTGTTATGCCAAGACATGAATTATGTTTATGTGTGTGAATAGTCCTTATGACTTCTACATGAGTTTTCTTAGTATATAAGGGGTATGAGACTCCATGTGTACATTTCATAAGTAAGCTTGTCAAGGGATTATAAGGGTGGTTTACTTATGGTATGAATTAAGTGAGCTATGATAAGGTTCTAGTAAAAGAAAAAGACCCTATATGATGCTATGTCTAGTAATAAATGAAAGTGTTACGACTTGTTGAGTATGTTATGCCTAGTGTAAGGTGAATTCTTAGGTACACTTGGTTGAAGTTGTAACAAACCTAAAAATGGATAAGATAAGAAATGCTTAATGCGTCAAGAATGCCTATGATTACACCAGGTTCACAAGGTTTGATGCATGTATAATTAGACCTCGGAACCCTTGCTACAGCCACGCCAACTAACTTTGGGAGTTATTTGAGCTTTTAAAGGTTGGGTTCAACCATGTAGGATTTTCAAATACGAAGATTTACTCGAAGGAGTCTTTACCGGACATAAAAAGAGTAAATCTTAGGTTTGAAGGGTCTAGGGATAAAATGTTCTTTTTTTTTCTGGCAAATGATAGTATCATAATTACCCTAAATATGTAATAATTATTTAATTAATATGGTAGAGGGTCAATTTGGGGAGAGAGGGCCGAAATTGGGCTCTTGATGTGAAAGTCTTGCTCCACCCGGGTTTGAACCTAGGTGGAAGCAATGAACTACAGTGATTTTTATTTAAGTTGTTAAATTAATATAATTATTAAATAATTATTATTCATTAGATGATTTAAAATAAAATAATAATCAGATTTTTTTAAATAAACAAAACCTTATTGACTAAGTCTTAAAACTAGACACCTAAGCCTCCAACAACTCTCACTATCTCACGTTTAACTCTCCACTCTCACGCTAAATCTCTCTTATTTTTCTCATGTATATTCTCTGACAAAATAAGATAGAAAAGAAAAAAAATAAACCAACTTCTCCACACTTGAAGAACTCACACGAAATTTCAAGAAAACAAAAGTTAATCGAACACTAGGCTAAGGGAGGTTGTCATTAGAGTGAAGTTGATATGGACGAGGCTTAGACGCATCTTGGGTGAAATTTTTGGGAAGAAAGTCAAGAGTTTAACATCAAAAAGGCATGGGTTCTATTCTATCTTGGTACCTTTCCCAAGAGACCCTTAAGGTTCAGAATATTAATTCCAAAAACTAGTATTGTTCCCCATTGCATGTTCCTGTCACTAGCTCCCATTGAATCATAGGTTGGTTTTGTTTGCTGGTAGAAAACTAGGGATGAAAAGTGTTTTCGTGATGTCTTTATAGGTATGTTTTCTTCTCCAAAAGATCAAGCCTAAAGATTTATATGAATTTTTTTATTGTCATAATAATTTTAATTGGAATTATGTGACCTATGTTGATATTTCTGAAAATATAACTACGTGAGTATGTGTGTGTTGCCGTGGCTATTGTTCATGGTTTAGGACTTGAAATGGCATGATTGTTCTTTATATTTCATGTACACATGTTGATGTAAATTTGATGTTCATATAAGTTTAATTGTGGCTGATTTGAGGTATAATGTCTTGGCTAAACGATTACATGAAGACACACCTAAAACGTTCTAAATACACTACGAAATTCCCCTAAGAACTAAGGTGTAACTTCATGAAAGCATGCTGAAAAATTAAAAAATGAATTAAAAAATGGTTTTGTTTAGGTGTGAAGTCATGGAGGATTGAACTTGTGACCTCACCATGTTAAAAATAATGAAAATAAAGAAGTAAAAAGAAATGTTGTGAAGGGGATTTGAACCATGGTATTGGCTAGAAAATGTAACTTAAAAGAAATAATAAGAAATGAGAGGAACGGGATTCGAACCCACACCTCTCATAAAATAAAATGTGAGGCATGGGAATCGAACCCACGACCTCTAGGCAGTGAAGGAGATTAAAGAAAATTAAAGAAAAGAAACGTGAGGCGTGGGAATCGAACCCACGACCTCTAGGCAGTGAAGGAGAGTCAAAGGAAATGAAAGAAAAGAGATGTGAGGCGAGGGAATTGAACCCACAACCTCCTAGGCAGATTTAAGGAGAAAAATTAAAAAAATTAAAGAGGGGATGTGGGGGTTTGAACCCACAACCCCTTAGTCAAAGGAGAGAAATATAAAGGCAATGAAAATAAAAAGTAAATGAGGTTGTGGTGGTTTGATCCCACATCCTCTTAGTTACATTAAGCGAAAAATGAAGAGAGAAATTAAGGGAAAAATGAAGGTATTGGGGCTCGAACTTGGGTGCCCAAGCCGTATGGATAAAACAAAAATTAAGAAAGAAAAATGTAACTGTTGTTTAAGGGATTTGAGAAGTGGGTTCCCTTGCCCGAATTCCTTATTGATACATACATAAGTGATACGTGAATTAAATGTTAAAGAATAATGCTTCCTACTTAGATCGAAGTTGAGATCTTAGCATGCATACAAGATGCATAAGTCTTGTAACACATAATCATAGGAAGATATGAATCACTTAAATGAACTATGAGTGAAGCCTCATGGCTTGTATATATAGATCCATAAGTCTAACATACGGTTAAAAAAATAAGTGAACCTAAGATGTATGTATAGAAATGATGTAACCCTAGAAGGATTAAGTAAGGGTGTAAAACACACTAAATCACCAAGTGCATTGGAAAATGATGAAACAAATATTATGTAATGAAATAATGAAACCCTAGAAGGGTTAAGTAAGAGTCTGAAACACACAAATGGCCAAGTACATTGGGATATGATGAATTCAACATTTACGTAAAAAAGGGTGAGTAATTATGAAGAACAAATGTGCTAATGTTAATGAATGTTGTGACATCATGATATGAGGCTAATGTAAAAGATGAGAGCAATCTCAAATGAGTCTAAGTAAATGTTACAAAAACGAACTCACTTTTGAGTGTGTAATGTTAATGAAGAGACCAATCTATATGAAAACTCTAATGAAAGTATTGAGATTAACACACTTAATGCTAATGATTAGATGATAAATCATCTAATGAGCTATGTTATCCTTATACTAGAAGCTTGGTTACATGACGTATGAATTGAATGTAATAGAACTTTGTACTGAGCAACGATAGACTAGCTATGAGAGATGATTCCCTCTTTCGAGAAGGGCGGACGTTCACGTAACTCTCATGAGATCATACTGTCAAGCATGCCGGGTATGGGTCTCCTTATATCTCCTAGTATTCAAACCTATACTGCAAATATAGGGATCTAGTGGGGTTCAATTGCCATGTACGCTAGAAAGTTTTGGGTCACTTGGTCGGTGATTCTACCTCTTTTCGGTGTGGGTTTCATGAAACTTGATTTCATAATGCTCACATGATCTATGTCGGTCAAAGTTAAAGTTGCCAATGAATGAATGAATGAATGAGGCCAGCCTCAAATGATTAATATAACGAAATGAATGATACCAAAGGTGTTATGATAGGATAATAAGAGGTGAGCTAGTCTCAAGTAATGACACTAGGTCATTCTTGATCATTACACAGCAAACCTGATGAAAGTCTTAAACTACATACTAGGTATAGCTGGTATTCACACTAGTGTATGAATGAAATGAAATGAAGTACGTATGAATGAATAAAGCAGACATTGTGTTTTCTAAAGAATCATATAAAAATATGTTATGTGTTATATGCAATATGATACGTGCTATATATAAGATGTTATGTGTTGTGTGCATTATGATGAGTATGATGATTGATGTTACTCTCGTGGCATGACTTTCCTAATCCAAATTTTGAAAGATCATTAACTTTTCTAATCCCTATTTTGCAAGTCCACTTACTTGACTTTCGATAATCATGTTGTTTGAAAAGATATATTCTTACTCATGCATGTCCTTGCTATGTGATTGCATATACTGATACTTATTACAAGTGTGTACTTATCCGATACAACACTATATTTTTAGGTGCAGGCACAGGTGGACGCTAGGGTATAAAGGTTCACGTTGCAGCTTTACGGACGTGGCACTTTCATTCGGACTTAGTAGGCCCTCATGCTTTTTAGGATGTGTACCGTTATTATCTAGCATAGATGTAGACTTTAGATAGTGGAACATGTTCCACTAGTGTTTCTTTTCCCTTTCATTTCATACTTTGAATTGGTGTCGTTTTGGCAAAAATACATTTCATGAAATTATGAACTATTTCTTTCATTTGATGATATCTATATTAGATGGTTCATTTGTAAATGCCTATGATGTTAAGTTTAAAATTTTTATCATGAAATAAGGAATCAAAAGGTATAAATTTTCCTCTAAAATTAACCTAGATAAAGTAAGAATGACGTACGTGGGCTTGTCAGCAACCTCTAAGAGGTCAACGACACCGATCCTGTCTGGGGTCTAGATTCTGGTCGTGACAAAGTTGGTATCAAATACCTAGGTGAAATTCTTAGAACAATAAGTTTATATCAACCAAATTGATTAGTTTCTATGTCATGGTAGTGAAGTGCACCACTATCCTGAAATCGAGACTGCATGATGCGTAAAAAAATTTCCTTTCTTCTGATCTTATCGTGCCTTTCCTGATGTCTGATTTTCTTGGTGTTATGTGCGTGTCTAACACCAATCATTGTTTTTTTATAGAATGGACCACAGGAGAGCTATTTGTCATAGAAGAGGAGTAGCAATTGCTGGGGACAATGAAATTCCACCCAAGGCTCCAGCTAAAGGAGTGGCTATGCCGGTAAACCCTGCTTGGTTGACAGATGCGGAGGTGTGGGCATCTCTTGCCCAAATGGAACAGGCCATCACAATGCAGGACCAGGACATGACTTCCCAAGTCACCGGCATAATGTTCAAAGGGAGAACCCACCGGTGTGTAGCATGGCTGGAAGTCTAAAAGACTTTACGAGGATGAATCCTCCTATTTTCACGGGATCCTAGATTTCAGAACATCCCCAGGAATTCATAGATGAAGTACACAAGATTTTGGTGGTCATGAGGTCCACAGCTACTGACAAGGCTTAGCTGGCTTCCTATTAGCTCAAGGATGTTGTACAGACTTGGTGCAAGATGTGGCAGGAAAGGCGAGATTTGGGCGGAGTTCCGATCACGTGGGAGATGATAGAGACCGAGGTTGAGGAGTTTATCAACCTTAAACAGGGATCGATGATAGTCAGGGAGTATTCATTGAAGTTTGTGAATTTATCCAAGTATGCCACTTCTCAAGTTTATCCACCTTAAACAGGGATCGATGATAGTCAGGGAGTATTCATTGAAGTTTGTGAATTTATCCAAGTATGCCACTTCTCTTGAGTCTAAAAGTAGAGACGAGATAAGTACATTCTTGACAGGGATTTTTGAGGATCTTGAGGAGGAGTGTAGGGCAGCTATGTTGCATGACAGAGTGGAAATTTCCAGGCTTATGTTCCATGTCCAGAAAGTGGAGAAAAGCACGAAGAGGAAGCACACTAGGGAAGGGAACAGGTCATGGCAAGCTGAGAAAAAAAATTCAAGAAAGAGTAGTATTGAAATCAGGGATAAGCCAGGTTTAAGAAGGGACTCTCTCACCAAGGGGAGTCATGTTCATCCAAGGGTCTCTATGATACGAATTTCAAAGTAAGAATTTAGATAGACAAAAAAGTAGATACACCTCAGGAGAGACCACATTGAATGAAGTGCGGCAAACTACATAGAGGAGAGTATATGATGGGCACTAACTCTTATTACAGTTGTGGCAAACCGGATCGCATGGTAACAGATAGTCTGAATAGGATAAGTCAAGAACAAGGGAAGAAGAGAGCTCAGCCGAATGGTCCAAGTGAAGAGGCTCCAAGAAGGAAACAACTCTTCGCACTCAAGTGTAGGGGTGCAGGGGAAGGAACCTCTGGTGAAGCCTAGATTTAGTAGACTTAATTAGTCTTTCAGGTATTTGACTATGTATGGTGTTTATGCACTAGAATGAGGTGAATATGTTAGAGTCATCATGTTGGTTGCTGATTTGTATTACTTACATGTTTACTTATGTTGTGTGCATCGATGAGACTAGTTTAGGAAAGAGTTCCTTAGTCTATTAACGTGGAGCTACTAGAAGGTTTCAAGGATGTGCACCATCATGTTAATATGTGAATCAGATTTTCACTAATGGGGAGTATTAAATTACATATATATGCATACATTCTATAGATGACTTACTTATTTTTAGTAAAGAGTAGTTTCATTCAAGGATGAATGTTCCTGATGGGGGTTAATGTAACAACCCTAAAAATAGATAAGATAGTAAATGTTTAATTTGTCAAGAATGCCTATGATTAGAACAGGGTTCACAATGATTGATGCGCATAGAACCATACCTAGGAACCCTTGATACAGCTAAGAAAAATAACGTGTGGAGTTATTTAATTTTGGAATGGTTGGGTCCAACCATGAAGGGCTCTCAAATACGAAGATTTACTCGAAGGAGTCTTTAGCGGAACTAAAAAGAGGAAATCTTAGGTTTGAAGGGTCTAGGGGTAAAATGCTCTTTTTCCTGGCTAAGGATAGTATCGTAGTTACCCTAAATGTATAATTAATTATTTAATTAATAAGGTAGATGGGTGATTTTGGGAGAGAGACCAAAATTGAGCTCTTGAAGTGAAGTCTTGCTCCACCCAGGTTAGAACCAAGGTGGAAGCAATAAATTAAAGTGATTTTTATTTGAGATATTGAATTATTTTAATTAGTTAATAATTATTATTCATTATCTTATTAAATAAAATAATAATCATATATTTTTAAATAAATAAAAGCTTATTGACTATGTCCTTAAAACTAGACTCCTAATCCTCCTACAACTCCAACTCTCTCACGTTTATTTTTCCACACTCACGCTCAACCTCTCTTCTTTTTATCACGTATTTTCTCTTCCAAAATAAGAGACAAAATCAGAAAAATAAACCAAGTTCTTCATATTTGATGAACTAACAAGAAAATAAATGTTAATCGCACACTAGGCTAAGGGAGGTTGTCATTCGAGTGGCGTTGATATTGAGGAGGCTTAGACGTGTTCTTGGGTGATGTTTTTGGACAGCAAGTCCAGAGTTTAAAGTCAAAAAGGTATGGGTTCTCTTCTATCTTGGTCCCTTTCCGAAGAGACCCCTTAAGATTCAGAATATTCATTACAAAAACTAGGCTTGTTCCCCGTTGCATGTCCCTGTCACTAGCTCCCATTGAATCATAGGTTGGTAATGTTTGCTGGTAGAAAAATAGGGATAAAACGTGTTTTCATGATGATTATGTGTTTATATGTATGTTAGGAATTATTTGACTTATGTTGATGTTTCCGAAAATATAACTACTTGTTTATGTTAGTGTTGTCATGGCTATTGTTCATGGTTTAGGACTTGAAATGGCATGATAGTTCTTTATATTTCATGTACACAATGTTTATATAAATGTGATGTTCATATGAGTTTAAAAGTGGCTGATTTGAGGGATAATGTCCTGGCTAAATAAATACATGAAGACGTACCTAAAACGTTCTAAATGCACTACGAAATTCTCCTAAGAACTAAGTTGTAACTTGATGAAAGGATGCTGAAAAATTAAAAGAAATTTTCAGCTTCTATTAATTAATTTCGGTCAGCAAAGAGGGTTCAAAATAGTTAAAAAATTGAATCAAAACAGGTGAGGTCATGGAGGATTGAACACCTGACCTAACAATGTTAAAAGCCATGAAAATAAAGAAGTAATAACAGATGTGTTTTAGGGGATTCGAACCATGGTATTAGCTTGAAAATTTAACTTAAAAGAAAAAAAAGAAATGAATGGAGTGGGATTCGAACCCACCATCTCTCAGTAAAGAGTAAAAGAAAATAAAATAAAATGTGAAGCATGGGAATCAAAACTACAAATTCTAGGCAGTTAAGGAGAGTATAGAAAATGAAAGAAAAGAAATGTGAGGCGTGATTTTGAGCCCACGACCTCTAGGCAGTGAAAGAGAGTCAAAGGAAATTCAAGAAAAGAGATGTGAGGTGTGGGAATCGAATGCACGACTTTCTAGGCAGATTTAAGGAGAAAAATTAAAATAAATTAAAGAGGGGTTTGTGGGGGTTCGATCCTACAACCCCTTGGCCAAAGGAGATAAATTTAACGGCAATGAAAATAAAAAGTAAATGAGTTTATGGGGGTTCAATCCCACATCCTCTCAGTTCTATTATGCGAAAAATGAAAAGAGAAATTAAGGGGAAAATAAGGTGAAGGCATAGGGGCTCGAACTTGGGTCCCCTAGTCCTTTGGATCAAAACAAAATGAATAAAAAAATGTAAGTGTTGTTCAAGGGATTCGAAAACCTGGTTCCCTTGCTCAAATTCCATATTGATACATACGTCATACGTGAATGAAATGTTAAATAATAATGCTGCCTACTTAGATCGAAATTCATATCTTGGCATACATACAAGATGCATAAGTCTTGTACCACATAATCATGGGAAGATATGAATCACTTAAACGAACTATGAATGAAGCATCATGGCTTGTATGTATAGATCAATAAGTATAACATATGTTTAAAAAAAGTGAACCTGAGATGTATGTAATGAAATGATGTAACCCTAGAAGAGTTAAGTAAGGTTGTAAAACACATTAAATCACCAAGTTCATTGGCAAATGATGAAACGAATATTATGTAATGAAATGATGAAACCCTAGATGGGTAAGATAGTGAAACACACACATGGACAAGTACATTGGCATATGATGAATTGAACATTCACGTAAAAAGGGGTGAGTAATTATGAAGAACAAATGTGCTAATGTTAATGAATGTGGTGACAACATGATATGAGACTAATATAAAAGATGAGAGCAATCTCAAATAAGTCTAAGTAATGTTACCAAAATTTACACACCTATGAGCGTGTAAAGTTAATGAGGAGACTAGTCTATATGAACACTAATGGAAGTAATGAGATTAACATACTTAATACTAATTATGAGATGATAAATCATCTTTTGAGCTATGATGTCCTCATACTAGAAACCAGCTTCCATGATGTATGAGTTGAATGTAATAGATTTTTATATAGAGCACCGATAGACTAGCTATGAGTGGTGTTACCTTCTTTCGGGAATGGCGGAGGTTAACGTAACTCTCATGAGATGAGAATATCCAGCATGCCGAGCATGGGTCTCCTTATATCTCCTAGTCTACGAACCTTTATTGCCAATATAGGGATCTGGCGAGGTTCAATTCCCATGTACGCTAGCATATTTTGGGTCACTTTGGCCGGTCATTCCACCTATTTTCGGTGTGGGTTTTCATGACACTGGATTTCATGATGCTCTCATGATCTATGTCGGTGATAGTTAATGTTCCCAATGAATGAATGAATGAGGTCATCCTCAAGTGATGCACATAATCAAATGAATGATACAAAACGTGTTCGGATATGATAATCAAGAGGTTATCTATACTTAAGTTATGACACTAGTTCATTCTTAATCATTGCACAGCAAACCCGATGAAAGTCTTTAACTACATCCTAGGTATAGCTTGTTCACACAAGCCTAAGTTGAATGAAATGAAGTATTTATGAATGAATTAAGTAGACTCTTTGTTTTCTAAAGAAGCTTCCCTAGTTAAGTTTACAATATGTTGAGCCCTCATTTGTGAGTTCTTGATGTCAAGTCCATGATTCCAAGGTCTCATAGCGTAAGAACAAATGATATGAAAAGATGTTATGTGCTATATACAATATGATACATGTTATGTATAAGATGTTATGTGATGTGTGCAATACAATAAGTATGATGATGCATGTTACTCTCTTGGCATGACTTTCCTAATGAAAATTTGGAAAGCTCACTGACTATCCTAATCTCAATTTGGCAAGTCCACTAACTTGAATTTCCATAATCATGTTGTTAGGAAAGATATATTCTTACTCATGCATGTTCTTGGTGTGTTCTTGCATATACCCATAGTTAGTACAAGTGTGTACTAATCCCATACAACTCTATATTTTTAGGTGCAGGCACAAGTGGACACTAGGGTTTACAGGTTGAGGTTGCATCTATCCGGACGTGGCGCTTTCATCCGGACTTGGTAGGCCCTTATGCTTTCAAGTATGTATACCGTTATTATCTAGCTTAGATGTAGGCTTTATCTAGTGGAGCATGTTCCACTAGTGTTTCTTTCCACTTTCATTTCAGACTTTGTATTTATGTTGTTTTGGCAAATATACGTTTAATGAAATTATGAACTTTTTCTTTCATTTGATTATCTCTATATTAGATGGTTTATTTGTGAACTCCTATGATGTTAAGTTTAAAATGTTTAGCTTGAAATAAGGAAAAGAAAAATTTTAAATTTTCTGCTAAAATTAACTTATATGAAGTGAGAATGACGCATCTACGCTTGTCTGTGACCTTAGAGGTCAACGACACCGATCTCTTTTGGGTTCTTGATTCCGGTCGTGACAAAAGTAGGATTATGATATGCTACCTACACATTGACTTAGTGTGAATTGGGGGTTTTCATAGGTTATGGTTCTTATGTGAAGTTGATGTTTATGATGTGCTTATAACTTGTAAATATATGTCGTTGGGTTTATGAAGCATATCTATGAAAGAATATTGTAAGGTGACCTCAAGGTGATACATTGTACTAGTTACACTTGAGGGTTTCTTAAGGAAAGAAATTGAGATAAATATAGAAGTAATGCGTTGTATGTATTAAATACATCTCAAAGTATGATAAATGTCTTTATGTTCTATTATTAGTAGTATCCATGTCTATATAATGTATGTGAACTATATTGTGGTTATTATGCCTATGTTCATGAAGATTACTAAAATGACATGTTGCATGATTTCAATTGAAATGTCCTCCTTAAATGCATGTTTTTGCATGGTTGTCATACTTAGTGCATTCATGTATTAATATCATTCTTCTTCATCTTTTTACACAAAGTGTAGGTGTTGATGGCTAGATAATGTCTCCTAAGTGAAGAGCTTCGATATATCTCCCATGTTTAAGTAAAGGGACCCTTATGATTCATGGGTTGCCTATGTCAAGATGTTTCTTTAAGTTAATGTAGTAGCTTAGACTTATATTTTATGTTGATATGGGTTGTGTCCCTATTCTATTCTATTGAGTATTTCATAAGATGGAAAAGAGACTTAGAGTGTATATATATATATATGTGTGTGTGTGTGTGTGTGTGTGTGTGTGTGTGTATGTGTGTGTGTGTATATATATATATATATATTGATGTTCTAGCATACGACGTGCTATGAAGTGTTTTAAATTTTTCGCTATTTTTTTGATTATGGAATGAAACATGTCCAAAGAATTGTATTAGACCTCCGAGAGGTCAAGTACACCATGTTACATCTAGGGGGTGCTCCATGGTCTTAACAAACTTTATATAAGAGAATAAGGTTATAGAAAATGGTTTTAGGGTACAAAGTCTCACATTGCAACGTCTAGTAGACTCTTGTTCATCTGTAGTGAGTCGCGATACAGCTATGATCAAGAGGCTATGGGAAGATAGTGTTTAACTTTATTCACTACCCTTCTGTCGTGCCATATAACTTAGCTCTATATGATTTTTGTCTTATGTTATCTGCTCCGGTGCTCTTTTATATGTGATTACTTAGAAAGGATGATGTCTCAAAGCTTGAGGGAGAAAAAGGTGAGTTTTTATGCTTGCTTTGGCTTTGTGGCTTGATGAGTATATATGAAGCTGAAAATTGGTATGTTAATGTGATGCCATTTATGGTTATATATGATTTATGAGGATTAATATAATATGTTGAAAAGCTATGATATGATATGGTTCCAGCTTGTTAAGAGATATTGTAGTTGAATGGAGTTCCCTTTGGAATAATGGGTTGTATATGGTTATGTGTGAGGATAGTGTAATGTTATGATATAGGCTTGAAATGTTTTGGATAAAAGGGATAAATACTCAAAAGAATGATGTTGTCTTGTTATTTGGGAAATGCCACATAGTTTCCCTTTTGTGGAGGGGAGATGGGTGTTAAGCCTTGTAAAGTGGTTGTGAAGTATGATAGCTAATGAGAGAACCGTTATGACTAGTTGATTAGTTCCTAATGAACCTACTCTAAGAGTGGGAAAAAAAGGGAAAAAAGGTTTTATTCAATAAGTTGGGATTATGTGTTTTCTATAGAATGAATTCGAGGGCAGTATGTACCCTTAATTCTTGAAGGTAAGTTGAAAGTTGATGTTCACCTACTTTTAAGTGGTTAGTTGACTTTTAAGATTTATATTAAGAATTGTCATTTGAGAAAGTGTTTAATTGCACCTTTGCATGGTTGGTTGGATGTTTCCACCAAAAGGTGATGACCCTAGTAGGTTGGACATTACTTGCCTTGACCTCGATGTCTAAGTGCATGAGATGATGAATATGTGATTAGGCTTAAACAAAGTGGGGGATAATGTACCTAGATGGTAATATTGTGAATGCCCTCAATGGTCATATTTTGAGTTCCCTTTAACTTCCCTAGGTTAATGATCACTTGAAAATGATCTTGGAGTGGAAAAAGTTTACTCCTTTGTGATCTATTGAATTCCTCACCTAGTACAGTGTGAGTGATTAACTTAGGGGGAGATGGTTCCTTCTTTAGTTTTGGAAGGAGGTGATGTTAAGAAGGTTTATTTAAGCTTGATTCCAAGAGGGTGATTTTTTACTTGACTAAAAGGATTTGTGAGTCCAAGTTCCCTTTTATGAGATAAGTCTCTTCTAAATGGGTTTACCGTAAGTGTGGGATGATGATGTGAGTAGTAGGATGTCCCTATCTTTTCCTTCTATTCTTACTCAAGCTTGGAACCAAAGATTTCCTAGTAACATGTTCATGATAAGAGTCTTGCATAAATGTGTGAGTTGTACGTTCTCCACATGTTATGCATGTCTTAAATGACACTATGTTATGCATGTTATGAAAGATCATTATTACATGACAAAAGAATTTTGGTCAAATTGTGTGATTCTTATGTTGTTGTGCCTCTTGATATGATAAATGTGCATTTAAATTCAAGAGGTGGCTAGATGAACATGATTGATAAAACTTTTGATGAGAGGCTGTTTTGGCCTAATATTGAAGTGTTAAGTTCTCCTTAGAAGAATAATGATGACTCCCTTGAAAAATGTTTGACTTTTAATAATTAGGAAATGTTATTGTAGGCTTAGTGTTGAGAATTGATAGTTTGTCTAGCCGATTTCATCAATGTGTGCCTACGAATTGTAACAATTTTCCTAAATGATGCATGTCTATGAAATCTAATGTCATGCTAGAAATAAAAATTATGTGAAATGACTTTCTATTATTGTGATGAGTGTGGTATGAGCTGCCATTTTTAATTTCATAAGGAAGAGAGTTTAGCATGCTTTTGTTTGGAGTAAACAAATCCTCCTTAAAATTAATTTACCTTTGTGCATTGCTTTTATGTAAAGTCTATGATGCCATGTGTGTATGTTGTGACAAGGAGAAGGTAGTTCCTCCTTGAACAAAAGTTAAAAATGGAAATCTTATGTATGACCTTGATGGAATTATTTCTAAGTTACAAAATTGTAGTTAACCTCTATTATTCATGATTTTTGTGCAACAAAGTGAATTACTTAATTTCTCGTGAGTTGAAGTGTGGATTTGGCCTATGTGTGCATTTGAAATCTATTATATGTCCAAATTTATGGTGATATAATGAGCATGCCTAAAAGTTGGAGAAGGTAGTTCCTCAAAATGGCAATGAGTATGAAAAAGCATGTGATCATGGAAATGAATTGTAAGAGTAATCCATGTTTGATTAGTTGCTTTTGTTGAATGATGGTTTGAAGTTGGTGTTCCTTGTAATTTTGGTGATTGACTCTTATGTGATAACATGTTGAATGTTGTGAGATTCTCTATGGTTCATTGAGTTCTTAAGTGTGTTTAAAATGTCTAAAGTGTCATTCGATGACGAATGTTCCCATTTGGGGGACATTGTCAAGACCCTCAAAATTCTTTTCGGTTTATAGAGCATAATTTGTGCATAAAAAGGTTAATAATATGTTAATGAAGTGTTTTAGAGATTTTAGGATTGATTTCAAGTGGTTTGGAATTCAAACGTCCAAGAATATCTAAGACTTTTGAAGGTAAGACCTTAGACTTACTAGTGTGTTCTACTGTACCTTGGTATGTTGTAAGTATTGTTTGGGATTTAAATTGATAGGGGAGGATCTAAATTGTATATGGATGTATTAAGGTTTGAAACGTACGGGCGCGATTCCCCAAGGAACACCAAAGGGGTCCTTGAGAAGGACCCAAACACTGCCTAGACACGGCCATGGTAGCATCAATCGACGCCCAAGAAACAATGAATAGTACCTTTATCTACACCCCATTGATTCGAGGCGTTGATCAACACATAGATATGTGAGATTAGGACCCAAGAAGAGAGCCTCACTCACCATCGACGTAGCAGCAAGATGACACGTCAGTCAATCGATGGCCCATTCCTTGCCCCCCGTAGATTGTACCTGCAATCTCTATTAAGGCTCTACCATTCTAGAGGTGAATTAGGAAATTCATCCCATGTCCTAATAAAACTTTAGAGAATTTATTGAAGTGTGTTTAGGTATTTTATGTTAGTACATAATCATGTAGCCTAAATTAGAACTCATTTTTCAAATCTAAATTTTCCTTCGTAAATAGAACTCTCCCAAAACCCCCATTGGAAACCAAGCTCAAGAACAAGATATGCAAGTGGATTCTTGGATATTTCTTCTTAAAACTTCGTGCGCTTTCGAATTTATAAGGTATGGTAATACTTCATACTTATTGAACATTTCATATAAGGAATCCTTTCAACGCTTTCTCAAACATGATTCAAAGTCAAAATTTTCATCTTTCAATCTATCCATCGGTTCATTGTTAAAGTGATTTCAAAAGCATTCTAATGTTGAATATATGTTAAATCTATAGTTTAACCATAATTTTCAATCGAATTCCATGAAGAACCCATGATCTCTTAACCTCTCAAATTATGAAATGTTATGGTTCTTGTAATATTGAATATATTATGATTCAATAATTATTAGATTATAGTGTATTGAGTAATCCTAGTCTTATCAATATCAATAGATTATGGATTGTGGAGAATTGATCTAATCATTCGCTTATAGATTTGGTTAGTTCTTCTATTTCCTATTATTACCTTAGATTGTAAAAGATTACTTAGTATGGACCCTACCCATGCATTGCACTTCTGAACAACAAGAAAGGATAGGATTAGTACATGTATGCAAGTAACACTTATGTGATGTAGTTATTAATTCAATGAATGAATAATTAAGTGACTTTGATATGCCGAGACATGAATTATGTTTATGTGTGTGAATAGAACTTATGGCGATGTGGTGTTATGGGACTCAATGTGTACATTGCACAAGTAAGCTTATGAAGGGGTTATGAGGGTGGTTTAAGCTTGAAGGGGATATGAGGGTGGTTTACTTACAGCATAAACTAAGTGAGTTATAATTATGATTGTAGTAAAGGAAAGAGTCCCTATATGATGCTATGGAGTGTGTGGACTTGTTACAAATGAAATCGTTACGACTTGTTGGGTATGTTATGCCTAGTCTAGGTTAACTTCTTAGGTACACTTGGTGGAAGTAGTATTATGGAATGCTACCTGCATATTGCACTAGTGTGACATGGGGGTTATCTTAGGTGATGGTACTTATGTGAAGTTGATCTCTATGATGTTCTTATGACTTGTGAGAATATATGTGGTTGTGTTTATTGAAGCATATTTATGAATAGCTATTGTAAGGTGAGTTCAAGGTGATACATTGTGTTAAGTAAACTTGAAGGTTGCTTAAGGAGAGATGTTAAGTTAAAAAGAGAAGTAGTGTATTGTATGTATTTAATAAGCCTAAAGTATGATAAACGACTTTTTGTGCTATTATGAGTAGTATCCACATCTTTATGATGTATGTTAACTACATTGTGATTATTATGCCTACATTCATGAAGTTCACTAAAAAGACATGTTTCATGATTTTGAACGAAATGTATTCTTTAAATGCATGTTTTTGCATTGTTGTTATACTTAGTGCATTCTTGTACTTATACCATTCTTCTTCATCTTTTTACACAAAGTGTAGGTGTTAATTGCTAGAGAATGTCTCTCGAGTACAAATCTTGGATAGATCTGCCATGTTTACAGGGACCCTTATGATTCAAGGGTTGCCTATGTCAAGATTTTTCATTAAGTTGATTTAATAGGCCAGACATATATTTTATGTTACTAAGAGTCGCGTTGCTATTCTATTAATTTGATTTGTGTCTTAAGATGGAAAATAGACTTAGATCTACTTATTGTATTTATGATATTTTATACATATATGGTGTGATGCTCTTGTATATGATGTGCTATGAAAGGTTTTAAACTCTCCGTTATACGATTATGAAAATAAAGATCCCTAAGGGCTTACCTAAAACCTCCGAGAGGTCATGTACATTGTATTACTTCTAGGGGGTGCTCCTCGATCGTGACAATAAGCAATATGACACCTTTTTTAAATTAAATGAAACTTTCCTTTCACAAAGCCGTGATATTCTCTACCGTTTGAACAACATTGGGAGGTGCTTTGAGCACATGGAATATGTTTTCTGTTTGTTGATCTTCTGTCCAAACAGTTCTTCATAATCCTTGAAAACTTAATGATTAGAGATTCTAATAGCAGAATTATCACAATAAGATACCCGAGGTTGGATATGTTGTAATAAAGGAAATTCATTACCTTGATAAGCTCCACTGAATTGAGCTTGAAAAAAATTCAAAGCTTCGGTCACCTTCCTCTTCATCACCATCGGCACAATTACCATGAACTTTCATAATTCTTTTCAAAGATAGTCTCTTCCTTTTATCCTTCACTAGAAAATGAAAGAATTTTGTATTTATGTACCCTTTAAAAAACCATTGTATGCTTTCCTTTTTCCTCCAAAATTATTAATAATAATGAAAATAGAGTTTATATTATACTTGTCATGACCGAGGAGCACCCCCTAGAAGTATCATGGGGTACTTGACCTCTCGTAGGTCTTATAAAAACCCATAGTCATCATTCATCACATGTCATAATTAAATTTAGACGAAAATTTAAAACTTTTCATAGCACATAATATGCTAGAAACATCACTTCATATATATATATATATGTATAAAATTTCATAATACATAGTCTGATTGTAAGTCTCTTTTGCCATCTTAGACTCAACATTCATAGAATAGAATAGAATAGGGACGCGGCCCTTATCATCATATAATAATAAGTAAGCTATTACATAACATTGAACATAATGACGACATAGGAAATCCTTAAATCATAAGCATCCCTTTATTAAACTTAGAGAACGCATATCAAGCCCTTCCCTTTAGAGACATCCT
Organism: Solanum lycopersicum; assembly: GCF_036512215.1. NCBI lineage: Eukaryota > Viridiplantae > Streptophyta > Magnoliopsida > Solanales > Solanaceae > Solanum > Solanum lycopersicum. The sequence continues at coordinate 44,569,240 of NC_090808.1, read as the reverse complement.
TTAAGCATCAACGACCTACACTTTGTGTAAAAAGGGGAAGAAGAATGGTCTTAATACAATAATGCACTAAGAATTGAAATCATGCAAAAACATGCATTTAAAGAGGACATTTGGTTAGAAAACCATGCTTCATGTTTTTTAGTAAAACCTCATTAAACCATTATACAATAAGTATTATATAGATCATATACTTCACAAAGCCATAAACATTATGCATAACATTACATAAAGACTCATAATTCATTTAAGGCATATTTATCATATTCATAACATAATCTTCCATTAACTACAAGTTTCTTACCCCTAAGTAACCCTCTAGTAATACTTAGTGCAGTGCATAAATAGTGTCACATTACACTATCCATACTCAAGCAACACCTTCAGATCAGCAACGTGAACTTTCACATAACCTTCATTGACTCAAACATAGGCGTTAATGAAAGCATAGCATATCATAAGACACATATTTCATACATAACTCATCATGCTTCATAGTATACATAGAAGACTCATTCCAAGGCCACATACAAGTCAAAACTACAAATAATATCATAATAGGCACAGTAAACTATAGCATACTTAGACTTCATTTCATATAACATTCTAAGACCTTACTCACAATCTCAATCTAAGCCTACTAGTACAATGTACATGTGAAGTCTCATAACCTCACACATACTTAGTAAACTCACAACTATTAACATCATACATCATCTAGACAACTATAGAGAACTTCATACATACCAAGTAACACCATCATTATATAGTCAATGAGACCAACATTATGCATATAAGGTAAGACCTCATCACATAGACACAATAATACTTATAAAATACATTTTATCATACAATTAGGTCAATAACATAATTTCATAGATATAAGACATATACATATAGAACGCCTTCCTAGAACTCCCCTTAAGATCTACTTATGCAATGCATAGGTAAATTCCCATTCCCTCACCTAGACAAAGCAACTTTCCTTAGGTTATCCTAGTTAGGGTTCATTTCTTTACTTCTGTTGTCCATTATACATTAGGGAAATCCTATACTTAACCGACAATAAGACCATGTAAGACAAACATGGAATTTGGTGTCATCCCCTCACACCAAGAGAGGTTATCTACTTGCCAATGTAATATATGAATAAAATTCTAGTATTTTATATGGATCCACCTGCTAGGTCCTATGGTTCAACATAATTTGCACCTTCTTTATGCCTTTAGGAATTGTAGTTTTCACCTCATTAGGACATTTGGTGACAAAGACTTCCTCTTTAGGAAGGAGCACTTCATTAACTTTACTTCATTAACTTAGCTTTAGTATAATCAACCCCTCATATGCTTAGTTCATAGGTTATAGATGAGAATGTCCTTTCATCAACCTAAATCATGTTAGAAAACATTTCACATGGACAAGGCATATTCAGGCACAATCTAGTCTAGAGTAAAATTGAGAATACCTTTTAAGAGACTCTCTCTTTATTACAATATTATACAATCTTCATTATATGCACTCATCTGTGTGTATGTGTACTTACATGAGAAGACCTTTCACATAAAAACATTTACACACTACATGCTCGTACTTCATCATATCATCATAGTATATATTTTCATGTTCATAACTTAATGATGTTTTCATATTCATGTACATAGAGATACCATGCCTACACTAGTACACCTATCAGGTCATCCTAGTAAGACAGATTTCATGTTTCATGGACATATGCTTCACACGTATAGTAGTAGATATTAGTGCATATGAGAATTATCCTTTCATTAGACACCATGAACCTATACTACTCATAAGCATGCATGAAGTGTGAGTGTGTGTACATTTGAAAAGATAATTACATAATGGCTATGAACATAATATTGAGGCAGCCACCCTCTGAAGATCACAATACACATTCATGCATAGACCACACATCAAAATTTAACATAGGAGACAAGATATCTTCACATTGCATCTAAGACTCTTAACAATGGATAAGATCGTAAATTCATATAGGGGGAAATAGGTAGGGGTAATTCACCATTATTACCTCATACATAGCAGCACATAGACCACACCTAACCCTAAAAACATCATTCAAATATAGTAGACATCATCAAACCTAAAACATGGTACTAGTATTGAAGACTAGACATAACACTTCATAGGTATGATCATCATAACCACACTTCACAATTTATAACTTGCCTTCAAGGACATGATCAACACATATAGAAATTGACATGAAATTAAACACTGCAACCATAAGTGGACCATACCACACAATGCCAACAAGGCCAATTCAACTATCAATTCTATAGAAAGTAGAAGAAGTAGGGCAATCTTACCAATTCACAATGATTTGATCATGATTGATCAATTCTCATAATTCATGAATAATTCACATATACGTCAATAGCTAAAATTACCATAACACCACTGAAATCACAATTCCATCTTCATAGGATCAAGATCACATTATGTACAGTACATCATCAATTCTATAGGAAGCAGAGAAATATTGAACAAACTCACCAAACCTCTAAAACTTTATCCTCATTTATTAATTGTTGATAATTCATCATCAATTCATATAAAAGACAGTAGCTATAATCAATTTATCATAATTGAATCCCACTACAATCAACCTAACATCAAGATCACACTACCTACAATATAGGCTAATTGCGAAATTGGGAGGAACATGGGTTCATAATGAAATTAAATTGAAAATCATGTTAAAAAAGTACATAATCATCAATTCATTATCATCATGATTTTGAAACAATTTTTAGAAGGAACCCATGGATAGACTGAAAGATAGGGTGTTTTGATCATGAATCTCTATGACACTGTTTAAAGGAACTCTCTAGATGAATGGATATCTAAAGATGAAAGATTATGATGCCTCATTATAGGATAAAACCACAAAAACTAGATGAAGAATCCATCACAATCCATCAAACAAGTTGTTCTTGAGACTCATCTTCAATGAAGGTTTCTAGAGAGATTTTATTTTGAGAGAGAAGGGTGAAATTTGAAGAATGAACTGGGACTGGAGTTTTCATGTTAATAACTAACTTAATATACCTAAAATATGCCATAATAATCCTCCATAGTAATTTAGTAATATGGGTGAATTTCCCATTAACCCCTTTAATAAAACATTGCGCAAGAAAGGAAAACAGATTGCATCAACGACAATAGTCGACGGGGAGTCATTTGGACGATGGCTCGTTCGATTGCTCGGTCGTTTGCGACTGCAGCTCCTTTCTGAAGCTGAAGTTGTAACACTCCAAAAAATGTAAGACCTAGTCTACAACCTCACATGAGTTTCCAAGGTTTTTAGCACTTTTTGAAGGTCAATAATAAAGTATATAAGTTATTTAGGGAGTTTTAGAGTCAAAAAGTTAAGGAACATCCATGACGTCCTCGTGCAAAAGGTGCTAGTGTACCTTAGCCTATTTCATGGGGTTTTAGGAGTCATAAATTGATGAAATTTGGTGAAAACATTTTTAAAATAAATTAGAGTAGGTTTCGGGTAGACACGACTCCCCAAGGATCACCCTAGGGGTCCTTGGAGTGGACCCTTTCATTTTGACCCAAACCTGCCAACTAAAGCAGTGCAGGCAGTACCCATCGACGGTTGCAGGTGATGAGGCGTGGCCTGATTGACGGGGTATCTATGCCTCGATCAATGGTCACTTAACAAATTTCCCAAAAAGGAAAATTTGGAAACTCTCTAAACTTATCAACGAATCTGCAAAACGGTTGGGCCAAGGACCCATCGACTGACCTACGGATCATAGGTCGAGCTATCTCGAAGGTCAGCCTACAAATTTTATGGTTGTGGTTTAAAGTCTTTATTTAATTAATTTAGTTTGTTAGGAGTTTAATTAGTGATTAGGGGATGGTTAATTTGGTTAGTTAATTAACTATATAACCTACCTCAAGCTTAAACATAACTTAAACACCCCCAAATTCCCGAACCTAAATTGCTCTTCCTTCTCTATACTTTCTCTCTCTCAAAGAAACTTCATAGAAGACCAAAGTCTATGGGTTCTAGGTCAGAAATGAGGATGATTTTCCCCATCAATATTCAACAATTAACAAGTTATGGTAACTCTTAAGCTTTGAGGTTCCTTTCCTCAAAGGGTTATTTAAAAATTGGTTTTCAAAAAGATGATTTCATATGGGTTTCTTGTAATACGAATTTGATCTTCTAAATTGTATTGTCTATGGTTTTTTTTGTTATTAATATTATAGGTGATGAATTTACCCCAATTCTCTAACCCTAAGTAATTAACTAGTATAGAAATCAATTGTATTGATGAGTTGACCTAGCTATTGTGTTAATTACTATTAATTGATGTTATAAAACCTAGTATTGGATTAAATTAGTTGGTCGATGGTAATACCATGATGATGTATTTTGAAGGACATTGGGTAAGTCTTGATATTCTAAACCTTTAATTCAATTATAATGTCTTGTACTTGAGGATGAACTTCAATTGAAGTATGTAACGTAATTGGATAAAGTAGGTGTGGTATGATGATGCAATTGAAATTTCTTGATTATGTCATTGTGACATTAATCTAAAGATATAAGGATATAAGGTTTGTTATGAAGTACCTATGTGTCTTACTATGATATCATGATATTAATGTGTTAATCTCACATATGAGGTTTGTAATGAAAGTTGTTCTCGTGAAATTCTTATTGAGCTACTTACTATGACCATACATGCAGCTATGATCCTATGACTTACACTAAGATATGATTATTAAAGAAATACATTTCAAAAAGGACTCCATCTTAACACCGAGTGAACTAGTAGTGAGGAGTGTCACTTCCCAAGTAGGGAAGGTAGGTTCACTATTGTACTCGTGAGATTGGAGACTATAATGCCAAAGACATAAAGAGGGTCCCAAGTAATATATCCTACTTCTTGATCTATGTTTTCCTATAGGAAAACTAGCTAGTTGATCCACCTAAAATGCTATGTTCATGTCTTGGAACTGCTTTGGCAAGTATTCCACCTTCTTTTGTTGTAGGATTTCATGACACCGGATTCTACATTTAGCTATTGTGGTATATGTAGGTTAAGGCAGATTTTCCCGAAAGTAAAATGAAATAATAAAGGGAAGTCTAACTACGATGACTTAAGGGGTTTGACTTAGTCTAGGTAGGGGTATGGGACTCTACCTATGCATTGCACTAGTTTGCCTTTAGGTAAGTTTTAGGAGGATGTTGTTGTACTCTTATGCTCTTATAAAGTTACTGACATGCATATGCTGACTTTGTATGTTGATGATACTTTATGATGTTGGTTTCAGTTATGAACATGCTATTGGTCTATAAAGCTAAATATAATGATGACTAATCTTGATGTTATGACATGTGATGTTAGGCATTTCTTATGGTCCTTTGTTGGGTTTACTTCGTTGACTATGTTTATGGGGCTCTACTTGGTCATTGCACTTGTAGACTTTATGGTCGGTCATGAGTAATGGTCTTGTATATGTTGTTATGTTATGAACACTTTAATATGTTTTCTTGTTATAACACAATGATGGAGTTGCTTTGGATATGGTCTGAATATGCTATTGGACATGTTGACTTGGTTGTACTTAATTTTATTGGTAATGTGTTGATTATGCTATTGTCTTAATTAATGTGTGTATTATTGTCTTATATGTGTTCTTCATTGTGCATATGGCTTTTCAAATTAACTTAGCATGGTTTTGAACAAATGTCCCTTTTAGCATAATTTCTATATTGGATGTGCATATGTTTCCATACTTAGTACAAGTGATGTTCTAACCCCTATTTCTCCCTTTTTCCCAAATATTTTAGGTTGCAGTCGTTCAAGGGTTCATGACCAATTTGGAAGGAAGGCTTGGATCATTTCTCCAAGTGTGGGTATGTTACTCAAGATCCGGGGATGATGCCTTTTCTCATTCTACCTATGTGACTTGCTTTAGTCTAAAGACATTCATTTCACTCTTAATTTCAAGACATTTTTGTAAGCCCTAAGTGGCAATTATACATTTCAGTAAGGGCTATGCCCGAATTCTTCTATTTCAAATTAGATGGTTTTATATGAGACATCTCTATTAGACTCTATCTTGTATATTGTATATATCACATAAAAGTAGAAGACAATGTAGTGATTCCTACGTGAGTAGTCTATGTAAAGTCCCTATGTATATATTATGTGTATGTGATAGGTCTATGTAAACCTCATAAAGTAGATGTATACGAAAAGTTTTAATTTTCCGCAATTTTAACCTATGAAATGTAATAACGAATGCTACGATACTAGTCTTAATATTCTGACGACGACGACGGTTACGTCCACGGGGTACTTTTCATATGTGACATCAGCTCACATGGTTGAGTGTTGAGCTACGCCCCCGTCGGCAAGGCGTCGATTTATGAATGGTCCGTCTAGGCAGCCTTTTGATCCTCTTCAAGGACCCTTTGGTGGTCCTGGGGTGTCGTGCCTAGACATTTCCTACGTAAATACACCCTTATACATGTTAAGGACCTCTCACATCAATTTCAACCAAAGCGAACATGTAAAGAATGCTAAGACACAAATGACACACATGCACGTCTCAAGGCAAACTTTCAAACATCATCGGACGATCTTGGACATTTGACCTCCAAAACACTTCAAGTCAAGTATTCGTATTGTAAAACACTTAATTAACACATTATTAATCTTTTAGGAACATAATACAACTTCAACCTGTGGAACAAAATCCCTTTTTACCCACTCTTTGAATAGGTTCATAAGGGAAACTTGTCACGAACGGGGAGCACCCCTTAGATGCTACCGCATCGTTGTCCTCGGAGAGAACTAAGACTAGTCTCTTAGCATTTGTCATTACATATCATAGGTTAAAAATGTCAGAAAATTAAAACTTTTCATATATATCTATATAGTGAGGTTTATATAGACCTCCCGCATACTACATAGGGAGTATACTTAGACACATTGCATATGAAGCATACATAGGTTTCTCACTTAGACAACATAAGACACATAGGAATTAGTCTAATACTTTTTATTATATGAAACCATCTCAAACGAGTGTATGTCATAATAGGCTTACATCAATATCCAAAAGATAAAGGAAAGAACAATGTTTTATGACAATAAAACTTCAAAGCTAAAATGTAGAAAATGTAACATCCCAGAACATGAGGACTTACCAACACTTGTAGAAAAGAATCCAACTTTTTCAAGCGGTCTCCTAGGAACTCAATGGATTTAATGTACATATTTGTAGAAAACATAGAAATATGGGTTACTACACCACTTGTACTAAGTATGGATACATATGCACATAAAACATTGAAATCATGCTTAAAGAGACATTTGTTCAAAACATGCTAGTTTACTTTGAAAAAAATTTATGCACAATCAAGACCACATATCAACCAATGAACACATATTCATCAAAACAAGACCATATGCAATATAAGACCAACATCATTCTCACGACCATGGAGCACCCCCTAGAAGTAACATGGCGTACTTAACCTCTCTGAGGTATTATACAAGCCCATATTATCATTCATCGAATTCTCAAAGGTAAATTTAGTGGAAAATTTAAAACTATCTTAGCACATCATATGCTAGAAAATCACTTTCATTATATATAAAATATCATAATACTTAGTTAAAGACTCTTGTCTCTTTTTTCATCCTAGAATTAATATTATAAGAGTACATTTGGGACACGACCCTTTTGACATAAAGCATAAGTACAATAATATTACAATTTATCGTAAACCATAGTGTAGGAGATCCATGGACTTAAAGATTCCTTTCCATGAGCTTGGGAATCACATATCAAGCTCCTCATTTTTTAAAGACATACATTAAGCATCCATAACCTACACTTTGTGTAAATAGTAGAGAGGAATGGAGTTAGTACAAGAATGCACTAAGTATGGCAACCATGCAAAAACATGCATTTAAAAGGGACATTTTACATGAAGTCATATTTCATGCCTTTTTGTGAAAACTTCATAAAACCTTAATACAATAAGCATTATATCATTTACATACTTCATATAAGCATATTCAATGGCCATCAATCATTTAAAATCATACATTGCATTTAAGGCATCTTAAAACCACATTACAATGAACTATTTTTTCTTTATAGTGAACTATTTTGTTTTACAGTGAATCCTTTTCTTCTTACTTTATTATTCCCCCAAGTAACCCTCTAGTGATACTTCATGCAATGCATCACCTTAAGGCCACAATGAAGTCCTACATAAAACCTACATAATCCAACACATACCATCATAGAAGTATAATACATCATGGACACATTTAAGTCAACACCATAGGACATTACAGTGAACTCTATTCACTTTGCTTATAGTGAAGACAACTTCAATCATGTCAAGCAATACCTTCATCACATATATCTATTAGGACTCATACCATGCACTACATCACAACAAGTAGCCATATACTACTAAGTCATGCATAAGGAACATATACATAGACACATGCATTAGAAAACCTTACTAGGACTTCCCTCAAGAGCTACTTGTGCAATTCATAAGTGAACTCCCATATGCCCACCTACACTAACCAAGTACCCTTAGGTTAGCCTAGTTAGGGTCCTTACTTTACTTTCATTGCCCATTTTACTTTAGGGAAACTATAGTCTTAAACGACACAAATACCATGGGTGCTAAACATGGAATTTAGTGTTCTAGAGCCTTACACCAAGGGAAGGTATTCTTACCTAGCAAAGGTAGAACATTAATACATGCTAGTATACTACTGAATTCACTTGGTAGATCCTTTGTGGCAACCATAGTTTATGAAACTAAGAGATATACATAACCCTCTACATGATCATTGGTTTTGGAGCCTCATCTGATTAGAAACCATGTGTGAATCTTCCTCAAGGAAAGTCAACACCTGATGTGGAACCATAGGTAAATGTTCCTCCAAGGGAAGTCAACACCTTATAAGAACCCAATGGTGAATATTCCTCCAAGGAAAGCCAACACCTCTCATTGTCAAGTTCACTCGGTGCTAAGCTAAGTTCCCTTTTGTTTAAAAGTATTAATTAACATTACTTATGAATATGTGGTTTTAGGAGAGTCATATTCTCATATACTTAACTTATAGGTCATAGATGAGAATTCATCAACCTATATCATGTGAGAAACCCTTTCACACGGACATAGCATATGTAAGCACCTATGTAGTTTAGGGTACACTTGATCACACCTTTCAAGACCCGTCCATTTACTAAATTATCATATATGTCTGTGTGTATACTTGTATGTGATCAAACCTTTCACATAACACATAAATGTCACACATGTTCATACATCAATGCAAAAGTCTATACGTATAACTATATGAGAAATCCTTTCATGTAAACACACCAAGACACTATTCACATTTATACTTCATCATATCATATACTTAACATCATGTCATATAAGTCATATTTATAACATGTTTATACAATCCTATGCATGTACTTAGAAGACAAAACTAGCAACTATCCTATCAAAGTACACATGTGCAATGCATAGACAAGGTTCCATACCCTTTCCCATACTAATACTCCTATCAAGTCATCCTAGTGAATGATACATCATACAACATCATCGAATCGATAGCATAGCACAAGACTCATTTATTCAAGACTTACAACATCTTACAGTAAGTTCTAGTCTTTAGGCACCTATTAGCTTTACATCACATATATCATTATAGGACCTCATCACAGGCAGCAAGTACACATAAATTTAACATAACCATTTACATGCTCATGAATTTAGCAACACAACCTAGATCATAGCTAGACTAGGAAACTAGGCATAGGATTCATACAGGGTAATCATCACAAACACACATTCATAGTATAATCGCCTTCAAGTCCATGTTCACATTAAATATATATATTGGCAATAAAGTAAATACCGCCACCATAAGTGGTTCATACCACACAATGCGATACAAGGCTTCATCAACTATTAATACTATAAGAATGTAGAGAGGAAAAGTCATTCTAACCAATTTCTTAACCTTTGGTCATCCTTGATCAATACTCCTTTTCCATCGAAAATTAATATAACGGCATTAGTTAAAGAAACCATTCATAAGCCACTACAACATCATGCTACAAACCAGTATAATACATCAACAATATACTAGAAACTAGAAGGACATAGATCATTAACCAATTTCACTTGCATGGATCATCAATCATAATTCATCAATAGTATCAATCTAGGTCAGTAGATAAATACATAATAATCAAGTCTAACTCATGCTTCATCTACCCTAGAATTAGGTCACATCATGTGTATAGAATTATCAATCTATAGGCTAAAGAACCTAGATCAATCATTAACAAGACTCCTTTACATTAATCCATGAATGATTCATACCCACAATTCATCAATAACATCAATAAAAGGCAGTAGTTAAAGAAATCATATCCTAAATGAAATCCTATTACAACTGCCATAAAATTGATATTATAATGAACAACATGCTTTAACAATCAATAGGAAAATAGAGATCAATTCTTCAATACTAAATCCATATTGGACAAAAAATATATAATTCATCATCACATGATATCATGAGCAGTATCTAACCATCAATATGACATAATTGAATCACATAACAATCAAGCTAGAGTCAAGATCACAAGATACTACATTATAGACTAGCCATATTCAAACCTTAAAACCTTCATGTTCATGGTAACTCATCAACAATTCCCCATCTATATCCATACTAGGCCGTAGATATAAGAACTTTAATGTACTAGATTCATAATTCAATTGATATACATTCAAGATCACAGAGCCCACGCATAGGCTAAATTGACTTCAAAAGGAGCATGGGTTCCTCATGCAAGTGGATTAAAATTCACATTACAATCAACATGTTAAATTCAATTCATAATTATGAATCCTTCAAAAACATTTTGAGAAAGAACCAATGACTAGATTGAAGAAGAAATTTGATCGTGAAACTTCATTAAAAACTTTGAGAAGAACTCTCTAGATGGAAGATTAGCTAGAGATGAAGGATCACCATGCCTTATTGTATAACAAAACTTCTAAAACATTATGAAGAACACATAGAAATCAAAGATCCAAGATGTTCTTGAGCTTCACCTTCAATGCAGGTTATTGAAAGAGTTCGGTTTTTGAGGGAAATCTAATTTTGTGAAGAATGGATTGGGAATGGGGTGATCACGTTTTTGATAACTTAAATACACACAAATATAACTAAATAAACCATGTAGGGTCAGGTTATAACGTGTGTTTAATTTCTCATTCACCCCTTAAATAAAACAGTCGTCTGGCAGTTTGACATATCCTGCATCGATGGATCCATTCGCACCTAGCATGCCCATTGACGGACCATTCTAATGGCCATCATTTGGGTATTAGACTTGAAAACTTGTTTAAGACTTCACTAGGATAAGTGTCCATGAACACCTCACCATAGACAGACCTTTTGTAGAATGATGAGGCGTCATTTGGCTCAGTCAATTGACACTGCCAAGGAAGTATCTCAACATCCTTTGGGTCCTTCATGAGGGCCTCTTACGGGGCCCTTGGAAAGTTGTACCTTTGTGTTTCCAAAGTAAATATGATAATTAACCATTCAAGGACCTTCCACATCTGTTTCACCCAAAACAATTACACGTATCCCATTCAAACATGCTAGGAACACTCAAGACACATACATGCACGTCTCAAGGGCTAAATTTCAAACGTCTTCGAGGTTCTTCGATGTTTGACCTCTAAGATTCATGAATCTCTTCATACTTACTATAAAAATCATTATAAATCATATAAGGATCTCATAAGCTCATTGCACACACTTAAAAAAATAAAACACATAAGACCCTTAGGTTACTAGTCGTCGAACGTCTTGATCGTCCCTTCCTTTTGACTTTTAAATGACTTCAAATCACCTATGAATACTTTCAAACACTTAATTTACAATTACATTTTAACACTCTTTTAGGTACATGTGAGGCTCTATACACCCTAACCATTTTTGGGGTCTTACAATCATCAAGTAGAGTCAAGTCAACATGTGTAGTAGCATATAAAAGCACATAACAAAAACAACTTCAACCTCATGTTATAAAAACAAAGCATGTATAATAGTTCATAACATTACCACATATGCAACACCCTTATTCATAACCAATTACCAAGATTACATGTGGAATGATCAAGTGAAGTCCCATAAGCCCACAGAACCAAGTAGATCAAACGAAGATCAGAAGCAATGTCTAACTTCATATAACATAGAATAGTGAGTAATCATCATGACATTTAGCAATATAGACCAATAACATGTTCATAAGTGAGACTAACATCATTTAGGATCATCAACATGTAAAGTAATCATGAACATATAATTTAATTTATAGAAACATAAGAACAACCTCCTAGGACTTCAGTGGCCAACTAGTGAAATGTATAGGCAGAGTCTTGTCACATTAGAGGATCACCCACTAGATGTAACCGGCGTCGTCATCCTCTTTGAGAACTAAGACTAGCCTCTTAGCTTACATCATTATATTCATAGGTCAAAACACGGAAAATTTAGAACTTTTTATTACTTCTACATTCAGGTTTACATAGACCTCTACGTACACGTAATGTTTATATCGATATACATAGAACCTTCATATAAGAATATAACATAGTCTTTATCTTTTATTGCACATAGATATATAATATATAACATAGTATTAAATGGATGTCTCTTATCATAACCATCTCACAACAGTATAACAATTTGGGCCTAGCCCATAAATCAATGTAATAAAGTCACATATATGCTATATAATGTGTAGTTCTCAATTGAAAAGGAAAGAAAATAAGAGCCTTAAAACTAAAAGAACTTCATAAGCTTGATATTTGCATTACCCTTGGAATGGGAAGACCTACCCAACTTAGATCAATGAGAATTCCAAGTCTTCCATCAAAGTCAGCTCAAGGCCCTTCATCGACCGGAACATAAAATGTTGGGGGAAAAGGAGAAAAAGGGGTTAGTACACCACTTGTACTAAGTATGAGACCATATGCACATATATCATAAAATCATTCTAAAAAGGGATGTTTCATTAAAGCATGTTATTTTACATTTAGAAATCCTTATGTTCATTCAAGATGATCATACCAACCAATAAGACCTATTCATTAAGTAAAAGCATGTAAATCACAAGACCAACAATGTGAAGTCTAGTCATGTCAACATGCATATCAAATAATTGAACACATAGTCAAAGAAACTCTATCTTCAAGTCATAACATCACAAGCATAATAAAAGTTCATTACAACACAACCAAAGCAAGAAAATTACCCATGAACCCTCATTAAGTCAACAAGTACAATAACAAAGCAAAGCCCCATAACCTTACTCAATCAAGTAAATTCAACAATAACCATGACTAATATCAAACTTCACATATCATATCACTTAAGAATACATATCATTATACTTTAGAAATAGAGACCAAACACATATTCGTAAGTGAAACTAATCATCATGTAGTATGAACAATGTGCAAGATCATCATATACTTAGCATGTACAATTATAAGCATATTTATATATAGAACATCCTCCTAACACTTTTCTCAAGGCAAACTAGTGCAATGTTTAGGTGGAGTCTCATATCCCTACCTAGACTAAGTTAAACCCCTTAGGTTATCCTAGTAAGAGTTCATTCTTTAAGTTTAATTTAGCTTTTGGGAACATCTTGCCTTAACCAACATAGACCACAAATCCGGTGTCATAAAATCCTACACTAAAGGAAAGAGGACTATCTACCTAGTTAAAATCAAAAAATAAACATAGTAATTATATGGAACCACTAGCTAGTATTACTATAAGGGCAACATAATTCAAGAACTAGGAGATATAGTTTAGAACCTCTTTATACTACATGCATTATGGTCTCCAATCTCAACATTACATTATATATCCTACCTTCCCTATATGGGAATGGACACTCCTTACTCTAGTTCACTTAGTTCTAAGCTAGAGTCCCTTTTGAAATGTCATTAATGTTATTATTCATCATCATAGCTTAATTAAGGTTAAAGGGACTATCCCTTGTATAATCATCATCATCATATTTCAATATGAATTGAATGAGTAGTCCTTTCATTGCAATTCATATAAGTGAGGTTACCACAATTACACATTCACGTGATGATAAGGCACATTAGTATGTTATCACCATCCTTATATCATTTACATCTTAGCCAACACCTCACAAACCATAGTCAAGACATTTCAATTCAACATCATACCAACCCTATCAATCCTAATACAATATATTCTTCAATGCAACAGCATCACTCAACCTCAAGTAAGTACAATTAAAGTAAAGGATAGGGATCACAAGACTCACCAAGTCTCCTTCATAATCCATCATCAAGGTATTAGTAAAAACCCTTAACTAATATCAATAAGGGTGTAATGTCATTACACATAAATATCCAACATGACAACAAAGCCAATGGAATCACTACATCATAATCCATCACGAGTTCATAACTTAAAATAAGAGAATTAGGTCAAAGTCGTAATTTAGATCAAGTACTCAAGAACTAAAATGATAAGACTATAATTCATCCTGATATATTCATAATTGATACAATAACATCATCTAGTATTAATTCATCTGATAACCAATTCAATTGAACGAACATTACATAATTCATATCAAGATCAAACCCTAGGGGTAAGGGGTAAGGGTCATTTTCTACAAACTAGACCAATACATCAGGAAATAACATGATTGAGTTATAATACACGTTAATCTATTCAAAATATCCAAAAGAAATCATAAACAAAGAAATTCACTAGATCAATTTTGAGATTTGAAAAGAACCACTTGAATTTCATACTTTTGAAATCAATTTGATAAAACACTTTAGGGAAAGATGTCCCAAAGGTTAAAGGATTCCCATATCTTATTGTTTGGTTAATATTTATGGAGAAACTTTGGTGATTGAATCCCTATAACCCACCTTTGAACTTGTCTTCTATGGAGTTCTTCAACTTCAGAAAGAAAGAAGTGAGAAGAAAAGAGTTTGGATTTGATAATAATGGGAGCTTAGGTTAGTCTAATTAGCTTAGGGGATTTATATAGGTTTTTATTAAACTAAAGTAGACCTACCCTAAACGTTATCTTCGTACCTATGCCAAATAATTAAATGAAGTAATTAAAAACGTGCAGCAAAATAGTGGCTCCATAGATGAGACCACGATTGACGGATCATGTTACATCGACGGGCACTGTTCCCTCCGTGCTGCACACTTGTCGATGAGTCCAGAGAATTTTCAAAGCTGTCCCTTGGAAAAATGTTCTAAGTTTCCATTGATGAAGGCAATCAATGCCCCATCAATTGGACCACGAATCGTTTGTGGCATTCGTTGGTGACACTGTCTATTGACAACTTTTAATCACTTTTACAAGGGTCCTCCTCAAGGGACCTTAGTTGGTCCTTGGGGAGTCGTACCCAAACGTTTTGATTGTGAACTAACTCTAATACATATTGACCCTTCAACCAAAATTCATCAATTTCCGACTCCAAAAAGCTAGTCAAATAGACTGAGGCATGCTAGTACCTCATTGAACTAGTTTCCAGACGTCATGGACGTTCCAACACGTTTTGATTTCTAAACCTCCAAATGAATTATAAACATTAATACCGACCTTAATTAAGTGTCCAAACCTCTTGACACTTATTTAAGGATCTAGAAAACGTCTTAGATTTTTGAAGTGTTACAAGTCTCATACCTATACCTAGACTAAGTCAAACCCCTTAATTCACCCTAGTTAGAGTTCACTTTATTACTTCATTTTACTTTTAGGAACAATTTCCTTAACCGACATAGACCACATGAGCTAAATGTTGAATGCGATTTCATGACACCCTACACCAAAATAAGGTGGACTACTTTCAAAGGTAGTACTAAAACATGAACATAACATTCTAGGTGGATCCACTATGTAGTATGCCTATGAGATCAACATAGTTCAAGATCTAGGAGACATGTTTGATACCCTCTTTATGCACAATTTCATTGTAATCTCTATCTCATGAGAACCATTGTGAACCTACCTTCCCACATTGGTAAGGGACACCTCTCATAACTAGTTCACTTGGTGCTAAGTTAAACTCCCTTTTTGAAATGTCGTTAATCCTTTATTAATCATCATTGCTTAGTATAGGTAATGGAGGACTAACCCCTTGTAAAACATAATCATTAGCTCAATTGGAATTGCATGAGAACTTCCTTTCAATAAAACCCTCATATGAGAGATTAACACATTATCATTATCATATTATGGTAAGACACATAAGTGATTCACAATCCGCAATCATCATACCTTAATAATTATCTCACAATCCATATATTAAAGACATTTCAATTACATTTATCATACCATCACTTAACTAATCTAATAAAAATTAATACTTCATTTGAACATCATCAGTAAGTAAAAGCCATCACAATCGAAGTAAGGATTCAAGATCATAGGTCTTACCAATTAACCTTCAAAAGTCTTCTTCCAGGTCTTACCATCAACTAACCAAATTTATCCATTAGACTTAATAACATTATAAAAGAGTAATCGACACAATAACTAAGTCAATTGCATCATCACTAATCAATTAAACAAAAATGCATGACCAAGGGTTAGGGAAATAGGGTCAATTCATGATCTCTTCCGTAGATTTAGGTCTAAAATGAAGAACTACCTATTTCACCAATAACCAATAATAATTCATCATAATAATCCAAAGAAAACAAGAACAACACAATTTGAAAGATCAATTTCGGATATAGAATGAAACTCATGTTTTTATAAACTTTTGGAAATCAATTTGAAAGAACTATTTGGGGAAATGAGTCCCAAAAGTGAAGAGTCATCATACCTTAGTTACTAATGGAGATTGACGGAGAGAAAGTTGAATCTTATAGACCTTGTGACCTTGAATTGATCTTCTATGGTGTCTTGGGAAATAGAGAGAGAAAGTAGATATAAGGAAAAGGATTTTGTGTTTGGGAATTGAAGTAGGTTAGGTTAGTTTAATGGGGGTTAGGTATTTATATAGTTCCTTAATTAACTTAATCATACACACTTTACTCTTAATTAACCACCTAATCAACTAACTAAATAAATGACTCATCTTAAAATTAAACAGTCCACTCCAGACCTGACCTATGAGACCCAAACCTATGGTCCGTAGGTCAGTCAACGCCTGCCCATTCCCCCCGTACTGCACGTCGTCGATGGTGTCAGAGACTCATTTTTTGCATAATTTTTACAAAGTGGATAAGTCTGGGAATATGTAGCCATTGATGCCCTTTCAACAAGAAGACGGCTCGTTGTTTGGCAATGGTAGATGGCTACTGTTAATTTGACACCTTTTGGTCAAATGCAAGTTTCCTCTCCAAGGACCCCTATAATGGTCCTTGGGGAGTCGTACCTGGAAGTTTCAACCCTAAACATTTCCTAATACATGTTTATAACCTTCCTACAAAATTTCATTTAATTATAACTTTTAAAACCCTATGAAACATGCCAAGGCACATGAGCCTCGATTTCACAAATCATCAGACATCATGGACGTTCCTTGATGTTTTTACTCTAAAACTTCCTAAATGACTTACGTATTGTTACATTATCCACCCTTAGAAACATTCATCCCCGAATTATACTAAAATCTTCTTATAGTGAGAGAATAGACTCAATACTAGCAACCATACGAACAAGAATATATAATAGTTGATATACCGTGGTTGCATGGTATT
Source organism: Solanum lycopersicum (assembly GCF_036512215.1). NCBI lineage: Eukaryota > Viridiplantae > Streptophyta > Magnoliopsida > Solanales > Solanaceae > Solanum > Solanum lycopersicum. Next base: position 44,551,361 of record NC_090808.1, on the reverse strand, counting down.
TTTAATTATTTTTCCTTAAGTTTAGTGTGTGTCCAAAAGCCTTTTTGTATTGATTCTTATGAAAGTTTCCCTTTATTTGTAGGAAATATTTCTAAAGATGAATGCGGAAGTTTTTTAGCAAGAAATGCAAAAGAGTTACCACCTGAGGAGCTTGTGACGGTCCGTCGTGCCTGTGACGGTCCGTAGGTGGCATCATAGTGAAGCTGCTGAAGGAAGATGGGGAAGTCTTACCAAGTGTGGGGTTACGAAGTGCGTGACAGACCGTCGTAGCCCTGACTGTCCATCCTGATGGTTCGTCGTGATGATCAGAGAATGAGTCCCAATACCCATATTCCAAGAGTTTTAGTGTAATGGAACGGAGACCCTCGACGGACCGTCGTGCTTGGAACGGTCTGTCATACCTACCATCGAGGTTAATGAAGAGAGCAACAAAAGAATTTTGCAATGTATGGGACGATTGAGTCCATGATGGCCCGTCATAACCGCGACTGTCTGTCACTAGGCCCGTCGACCCAGCCGCATTTTGATAGATTTTTAGCAATTAGAGTCCTTCTTTTATTAAGTTTTTGTTTTTTTATAAATAATTGTAAAAACCTCATTTTTGGGTTTACACTTTTGTTTTTAGATACTTTTATGTTAGATTCTTTGATAGTAGATTATTTTGGATATTATACTTTGGATTGTTACACATTTCTCTGGAGTTGATTGTTGGTGATTTGGTCGATTAATCAAGTAAATTTCTGTATTTTTTTCTTTCTCATTGAAGTAAGTGCATGAATTCTTATATTATATATATATCAATATTGTGAATATGACTATGGGTAACAAAACTCCATAACTAGGGTTGTGGGAACCATGGTTGAATAATGAGGTAAAATCTAACTAAAATAAGAATTCTAGAATAGTGTCTTGCATGTATTGATAATTCTTTCGTTTAGAAGTCTTTTTAACTGATGGCCAACGTTAGAACTCGCCTTAATGCTACTTGCCCGACCAAGGAGGTAGATAACAGGAAAAGGATTATCAACATAGATTTAGTTTATACTATCTAATAGGCTAGTATTGATTGGTATGAGGTAATAACTTCATCAAATATCGAATGACATGCTTAATATGAGTTAAAGGTAAGGGTTAGTATATCAACACATGTAGCCGAACCAAGGTGCGGAGTGAAATTTTCTAGATGCCGGACCAAGGATTTTTAAATACATAACTTATCACTTTTCATGCAAGATACTAGGAAAGAATTATTATAGTTAGAATTATCAAGTTAGGAACCTGTGGGGAACACGTAAACCATAGTTACTTTTATTAATTGATTAAACTCCAAGATTAGATTCTTTTAGCTGGTTACTTTAATTTAGTTAGTATTTTTCATTAAATTAGAAATAAAAAACCCCCATTTTATTGTCTTTTGTTTTCTAAAATAATAGTAATAATAGATTGAAGTTAAGTCTGAACTATTTTCCTCGTGGGAACGATCCCAACCTCATTAGTTGGATCCTTTATTTGGTACGACTGCTTTACTTCTTATTTGAGAAGTAAGTTTGAGTGTATCACCAAACAAACAACAATTTATAATAACATGAGTTACAATACAAATCAGCATAACAACATGGTAGTTATACATAGCAACTCAAATCACAATTTACCACATATAAGATCTCAACATTACGACATGAGAAATAACCTTCTCAATCAAAGCATGAACTCGACACCATATCAAGAGTCACTTATGACAAAACCTTTTTTAAAACACGTCAACATCCTCAATAACATTTCATGAAATCAACAATACACCAATTACACAACTAAGTGCAAATCAAGCAAAACAGCATTTTCACATTAAATTAATCTTAACAAGAACCCTTTTACGATAGATATGCATATTTTTGCAAAAAAGAAAGTAAAATTCAAATAATCTAATTAATTTCATTATTATTAGGAATAACTAACCTTAGTTAGGAAAAAGATGAGGATAAGGGGACTTCATGTCGGCCTCGGTCTCCTATGTTGCCCCTCCAACTAGGTGATTTCTCTGTAACATCTTTACCGAGGTCACCTCCTTGTTCTTCAACTTCTTAACTTGTCTATAAAAGATCTCCACCGGAACCTCTTCTTAGGAAAGGCTCTCATCCATACCAAGAGCTTCAATAGAAATAGATACGGGATCACAAATACACTTCTTTAGTATGGAGACATGAAACACCGGATGAACTAAAGCTAGTTCACTAGGTAGTCTCAATTCATATACAACCTTTCCAACCCTTTGAAAAACCTCATACAGACCAACATACGAGGACTTAACTTCCCCTTTTTGCCAAATCTCCTCACACCTTTCATAGGTGAGATCTTCAAACACACCATATCACCTACTTCGAATTCAAGATCCCTTATCCTATTGTCGGCATGGGACTTTTGCCGATTATAGTTTGTTTTCAATCTATCCCTTATCACACGAACCTTCTCCAAAGATTCATAGACAATCTCGTGACCAAGGAGCTAAGTACCAACCTCAACCATCAAACCGTAGACCTATATCTCATACCATAAAAGGCTTCAAATGAAGCTGTGGAAATACTTGAGTGGTAGCTATTATTATATGAGAACTCAATAAATGACAAATGATTGTCCCAATTCCCTTTGAAGTCTATCACACAAGATCTTCGCGTTCCTTCTAGGGTTTGAATAGTACTGTCCGCTTGACCATCCGTTGGGTATGAAAAGCGGTGCTAAGCTTCATCCTAGTACCAAACCATTTTTTAAAGACCTCCAAAAATGAGAAGTGAATTCGCCACCTCTTTCTGATGTGATGGACAAAGGAATTCCATGAAGACTCACAATCTTATCAATGTAGATCCTTAAATAATCGTCTGCCATATAAGTAGACTTAACGAGATAAAGTGAGCGTATTTTATCAATCTATCCACGATAACCTAAATTGAATCATTTTGCCTCCGATTTTGAGGCAACCCCAACAAAAAAGTCCATATTAATCTCTTCACCATTCCAAGTAGGCACACCAATTTCTTGAATTAGACCACTAGGCTTTAGATTCTCGGCTTTAAATTGTTGGAAATTTTGACACTTGGATACAAACTCTGTTATGTCCCTTTTTAAGTCATCCCACCAATATACTTCTCTAAGATCATGATACATTTTAGTGTCACCCGAATGAATACAATATCGAGAACCATGAGTTTCTTTTAACACCCTTCCCCTCAAATTATTAACATCCGGTACACACAATCTACCTTGGTACTTAAGCACACCTTCCCCCCTTGGAAAAATGATTCATTCATCTTGCTAAGTATTGATTTCTTCAACTCAATCAATAGGGTATCAAGATATAGTTTAGACTTCACCTCAACCACTAAGGATGACTAGAGTTGTTATTAACTACAAAACCACCATTTGGGGAATTTTTCAACGGAACACCCACCCAAGACAACCTATCAACATCTTTCACTAGGTCTTTCCTCTCATCTTCTACATGAGACACACTACCCATGGTCATATGACTCAAAGCATCTGCAACCACATTGGCCTTACAGGGGTGGTAGAGAACACTATTGACTTAATATTTCAACAATTACAACAATCTTTTTTGATGGAGATTCAACTGCTTTTTAGTAAACACATATTGAAGACTCTTAAGGTCGGTATACATATCCACATGAACACCAAACAAGTAATACCTCCACATTTTCAAAGAAAACACTACATCCTCTAATTTAAGATCATGTATTGGATAATTCTTCTCATGCACCTTAAGTTGTCTAGAGGCATAGGCTACCACCTTCCCATGTTGCATAAGAACACACCCCAAACCCACTCGGGATACATCACAATATATCATAAAAACCTTGGTACCCTCTGGTAAAGTCAACACCATAGCGGAGATAATCCTATCTTTTAAAATTTGTAAGCTTCTTTCACATTTCCCCAACCACTCAAATTTCACTCTCTTATGGGTCAAGGTAATCAAAAGAGAAGAAATGAACACAAAACCATCTACAAACCTCTTATAGTCCCCGGCTAAACCCAAGAAACTTTCAATGTCAATTGGTGTCAATAGTCTAGGCCAACTCTTAACCACATCAATTTTGTTTTGATCGACCTCCATACCCTCACTTGAGATAATATGGCCAAGAAACGCCACTGATCTAAACAAAAACTCATACTTTATATACTTGGCAAATAGTTGGTGTTTCTTAAATAATTTTAATACCACTCTTAAAATGGTTCATATGTTCACCTCGTTCTTCAAATATACCAAGATATCGTCAATAAAGACAATGACAAATGAATCTATGTAATTTTGAAATACCCCATTCATGAGGTCCATAAAAGGTGTAAGGGCATTAGTGAGACCAAAGACATTACTAGGAACTCATAGTAACCATACGTATTCTAAAATTCCATTTCTGGTACATCCTGACATCTCACCCTATGTTGGTGATACCCCAATCTCAAGTTAATCAGAGAAAAGTAGCTTGCCCCTAGGAGTTTATCAAACAAGTCGTCAATCCAAATGAGAGCATATTTGTTCTTAATGGTGACTTTATTGAATTGACGATAATCAATACACTTCCTAAGGTACCCATCCTTTTTCTTAACAAACAACACCAGAGCTCCCCATGTTGAAATACTAGGTTGTATAAACCCCTTATTTGATAAGTATTTAAGTTGAAGCTTTTACTCTTTCAATTCCGCTGGAGACATCTGCTAACGAGGGACAGAAATGGTATTCAAATCTGGTAACAAGTTATTACCAAAGTCTATTTCCCATTCTGGAGGAATTCCAGGCAATTCATCGGGAAAGACTTCCGGAATGTCCTTCACTACGGGGACCGACTCTATTGGAGGAATGTCGGGCTCAAGATCATTGACTCTTACAATATGGTAAACTCACCCTTTAGATATCATTTTACAAGATTTAAACAAGAAATGATATGACCTCTAGAAACTTAGTTACCCCCTTCCACTCTAAGACGGGTTAATTAAGAAAATTGAACTTAACCAATCTTGTTCGACAATCAACGGAAGCAAAACAATCATGTAACTAATTGATTCCTAAAATGACATCAAAATCAACCATATCAAGTTCTACCAAATTAACCCATGTAACTTTATTGGGCAAAGATATAGGAAAACTCTTAAAGACTCTTGTAGCCACAACGGAGTCATCCACTAGGGTTGTAACTGAAAATGGTTCAATCAAAACATCGGGTAGAACATCAAACTTTCTAGCTACTAAGAGTTACAAACAATAATGTAGCACCGAGATCAAGTAAATCATAAACATCAATAGAGAAGACTTGTAACATACCATTGACCACATCAAGGACTCCTCCTTTACTCCCCTAGAGCGAAGAGCATAAAAATGGTTCCTCTTTGAAGCTTCAAAACTAGTAGCACTATCTTGAGCTTGAGTACTTCCCTTCTCTTGAATCCTTGTATTAGGGAAATCTCTAACCTTGTGGCCACTCTTTCCAGACCCAAAGCATTCTCCGTCCCAACTTGAAACTCACCCCAATGCTTCTTAACACATGGCACAAGTAGGTTTCCTGCTAGGTGAATTTCCACTCCTTGCCTTTTGGGACATGAGGTTAGACGCCTATCTTGGTTTTCCTTAGGGAAATTAGATGGAACTTTGTTGGAAACCCTCTTCTTGAACCTAGGCTTGTCTTGAATCTCAAGACTACCCTTGGAAGTACCTCCCTCATAATAATTGGCCCTTTTGAACTCCATATTCTTCCAGTTGAGTCAAGTCTCTTCAACTTGTTAAGCACGAACCATCAACTTAGGGATATCCATGTTGTCATGTAGCATTGATGAGTGACACTCTTCAACCAAATCATCAGACACTGCCGTCACAAAGTGACTCATCTCATCCCTCGGGTCAGACACCAAGGAAGGAGCATAGCTGGACAATTTGGTGAACTTCAAGGAGTACTCTTACACACTCATACCTCCTTGACGAAGCTTGATGAATTTTTCCACTTTCGCCTCCCTCTTATCCCTAGGAAAGAACTGATCAATGAAAGCCCTTCTAAGCACCTCCCAAGTTATAGTACGCACTCTCAAGGCCCTATTGCCTCTCCATTGGGTGTACCATGTTTGGTAACATCCTTGAGTTTATAAGAATCTAGGTCGGCTTTTCATTCGAAGTCAACCTCATAGCATAAAGAATGTTGTAAACCACATCAATGAAGTCTTGGTGATCTTCATTCACTTTTGACTTATAGAACATTAGAGGGTTCATCCTCACGATATCCCTCAAGCGAGAAGCCGTAGTTCTAGGATTTGGTTGAACATGAGGTACAACCTCCCAATTAGCTTGAGTCGTTATAGCTTGTGCTTGAGTGGATATCGCTTGACCTTACCTAGTCATGTCTTGATCCAAAGTGAAAAATACTGACCTTATCTCTCCATCCGTCATAGATGGAGGAATGACTGAAGCTTTGTCTTGTGAAGGCACTTGATTGCCTTGTGAAGGGACTTGGTTGCCTTGGGGAAGAACTACCATATTAGCCAAATCTTCCTCCTCTCTCCTCATAGTCGTCCATCTAGTATTCATCTCCTATATCCATAAGAAAAGTATTAGAAGAAAAAGGGACACAAAGTTTCAACTCATAAGGCACGACTTTCAAGATTACCAATAAGTGTGAATTCCTAAGCATCACATAGTCTCTTATTCATAAGTATGGTTCACTTCACACCCATGGACAAGAATTTATGTAGACATAGTTCAGTGAGACACTAATCTCAAGATCATTTCAACCTCTTGCTCTAATACGATGTCTCCCACGACCGCGGAGCATCACTTAGATGCAACTGGTGTCATCATCCTCGTACAGGACTAAGACTAGTCTCTTAGCATTCGTCATTACATTTCATAAGTTAAAAAGTGCAGAAAAATTAAATCTTTTCATGTATATATATACAGACTTACATATATTCTCACGGCTAGAATCTAGATCCAATACGAGACCGGTGTCGTTGACCTCTCAGAGGTCGCAGACAAGCCTGCATACGTCATCCTTACTTCATCTAGGTTAATTTTAGCAAAAAATATGAAAATCTTTTTTCTTAACATACAAGTATACATACTACTTAACAACATAGGCATTTACAAATTAACCATCTAATAAAGAGATGATCAAATGAAAGAATCAGTTCAGAATTTTATCAAACATATTTTCGCCAAAATGGCACTAGTACAAAGTTTGAACAAAAGTGGAAAGAAACACTAGTGGAAGATGCTCCACTATCTATAGCCTAAACCTAAGCTAGATAATAACGATAGACATCCTCGAAAGCATAGGGGCCTACAAAGTCCGGATGAAAGTTCCACGTTCGGATAGCTGCAATGTCAACCTATAAGCTCTAGCGTCTACCTTAATCTGCACCTAAAATAATAGAATTATATGGGAATAGTACACTCTTTTACTAATTATGGGTATATGAAAGCACACACCAAGGACATGCATGAGTAAGAACATTTCTTTCCTAACAACATGATTATGGAAAGACAAGTCAGTGGACTTGCGAAAATGGGATTAGAAAAGTTAGTGAACTTTCCATATTTGGATTTGGAAAGTTATGCCATGAGAGTAACATGCATCATCATACTTATCATAATGCACACATCACATAACATTTTACACATACCACATATCATTTTGCATATAGCACATAACATCCTTCATATCATTCATTCATATAACATGAGACTTTGGAATCATGGACTTGACATTAAGACTTCCCAAAATGAGGGTTCAACATACGGGACCTCAACTAGGGAGCCTTCTTTAGCAAACGCATAGTCTGCTTCAGTCATTCAAACATACTTCATTTCAATTTTTTCATAGGCTAGTGTAAACACGAGCTATACCTAGGATGTAGTTAATGACTTTTCTCGGGATCGCTGTGCATTGACAAAGAATGACCTAGTTTCATTACCTGAGTCTAACTCACCTTTTGATTATCCTATCCTAACACCTTTGATATCATTCATTTTAATTATGTGCATCATTTGAGGCTGGCCTCATTCATTCATTGGGAACCGACATAGATCATGTGAGCATCATGAATTCTAGTGTCTCCCCCAGACCAAAAAGAGGTGGAATAACCGGCCAAAGTGACCCAAAAGATGCTAGTGTACATGTGAATTTGACCCCACCAGATCTCTATATTGGCAGTATAGGTTCGAATACTAGGAGATATAAGGAGACCATTACCCAGCATGCCAGACTCTCTCATCTCATAAGAGTATGTGAACCTCCTCCCTTCCCGAAAGAAGGCATCACCGTTAATAGCTAGTCTATCGGTGCTCAATTTAAAGTTCCATTACATTTTACACATATATCATGAAAGTTGGCGTCTAGTATGAGGACATCATAGATCAATAGATGATTTCTCATCTCGTCATTAGCATTAAGTGTATTATTCTTAGTACATTCATTAGAGTGTTCATAGAAAATGGTCTCTTCATTAGCTTTACACTCTCATAGGTGAGTACGTTGTGGTAACATTCACCTAGGCTCATTTGAGATTTCTCTCATCTTTTACATTAGCCTCTTATCATATTGTCACCACATTCATTAATTTAGCATATTACGTTAATGTTCATTTCATCATATGCCAATGCACTTGGCCATTTAGTGTGCTTCACACTCTTACTTAACCCTTCTAGGGTTTCATCATTTGATTACATACATCTTAGGTTCACTTACTTCTAAACGTATGATAGACTTATGGGTCTAATCATACCAGCCATGAGGCTTCATTCATAGTTCGTTTAAGTGATTCATATCTTCCTAAGATTATGTGATACGAGATTTATGCATCTTGTATGTATGCCAAGATCTCGATTTCGATATAAGTAGGCAGCATGACCCTTGAACATTTAATTCACGTATGACTTATGTATTAATACGGAATTTGGGAAATGGAACCCAATTTTGAATCCTTATTTTTTTCATTTATTTTGTTTTTGGTTCACACGGCCTAGGGACCCGAGATCGAGCCCCAATGTCATCATTTTTTTTCTTTCTCATTCGCTTGTCTTAGGACCGAGAGGTTGTACGATCAAATCCCAAAAGCCTCATTTCTTTTATTTTCCTTTTTCCTTGACTTTTCCTAGTTGGTCGTGAGGGTGTGGGATTGAATACCCACATCCTCACTTTATTTTTCTTTTAAATATCCTTTTTTTCCCTTAGAAGTCGTGGGTTCAACTCCCACACGCCTCAACATTTCTTTTCTTTTTATCCTTAGTTTGATAGAGATTTTGTGGGTTCAAATCCCACTCCTCTCATTTCTTATTTTCATAATTCCTTTTTCTAGCTAAGATCACGGTTCGAATCCCGCTCACCACATTATTTTTAACTCACTTATTTTCATTGTTTTTAACATAGTGAGGTCACGGGTTCAATCCTCCATGACCTCACTTGTTTTAATTCATTTTTCACAATATTTTGAACTACTTCAAAGTGACCGAAATTCATCAACTTGTAGCTGGAAATTTTGTAGTTTTTCTGCATCCTTTTCATCACATTACACGTTATTTCTTAGGGAAATTTTATATTTCATTTAAAATGTTGTAGGTGCATTTTCATGGATTCGTTTAGCAAAGAGTTTCTCACTCAATTTAGTCACATTAAACTTTATATGAACATCACGATTTACATAAGTTTGTACATGTAAGAATACAACCATAACGTTATATTCTAGTGCTTTAATACCGAGAGCACATAGTCACGACTCACATTGGACACACATACACATAGTTTTGGATCACAGAGGTTTTCATTCATACAATTTCAAACACATATTCATTAACATATTCATCATGAAAACACAATACACGCCTAATATCTACAGCAAACATACCCAACCTACGAATCATTGGGAGCTAGTGACAGGGACATCCAATGGAGAACAACCCTAGTTTTCGGATGTGAATATACTGAACCTTTAGGGGTCTTTTGGGAAAGGGACCAAAAAAGAAGAGAACTCATAGTTTTTTAACGTTCAAACCTGGACTTGCTTCCCAATGAACTCCTGCAAACACACATCCAAAACGAAAGTTCAACACCAAATTCAACGGAAAACCTACCCTTTTTGCCTAACGTTTTTTATTAACTTGTTTGTGTATATTTTTCGTGTAAGTTCTTCAAGTGTGAATAACTTAAAAAAAATTTCTATTCTTGATGTTATTTTGGCAGAGAGAATGTGAATAAGAGAAAAGAGAATGATCGTGTGTTGAGAGATAGACGTGAATAAAGAGAGTTTTCTTAGAATTGGGAGTTTAGTCTAGGACTTAGTCAAATAAGGTTTAGTTAAATGGTAAAATCTGATTTAATTTAATGACACGTGAAAGGACCATTATGCCCTTACAAAAAATCTAATTTTAAATCATCAATTAAACCATTAAATCGATGCTTCCACAAAGGCTCGAACCCGGTTGTAGCGAATTCGTGGAAATGGATCGTTTTGGGTTGACCTGACCCGAAAATATCATTCAGTTAAATTAATTCATAATTAATTAATTCCTTAAGATAATAACAATATAACCCTTGGCCTAGAAAAGACTATTTTACCCCTAGACCCTCCAAATTTAAGGTTACCCCTATCAAGTTTAATTTTGACACACTCGGGTGTAAACTCATATTCGGGGTCCTAACCTCGCCCAACCTGGTCCCACCTAGCTCAACCAACTCACCAAGTTTGTTGGCTAGGAGAGTGTATAGGCTCGTGGATCCGTTTCCACATGCATGGAGTCGTGGCACCTTGGCCCCCACACCTTGTCGGGAAGCCTCACCCTCACGGGTTGAGTGCATCCGGTGGGGTGTCGTCCATGTGGGTACCCCTAAAGTTCTAGGGTGGCCTGTCTAGGGTCCGCAGTATGTTACTTAGCATATTTGATTTTCGAGTTGTTACATTATCCCCCCTTAGGAACATTCGTCCCCGAATGACACTACTAATTGTCTAGCTTAATTCTAGTCAAAACATAACATAGACACTATTCATAAATAAGCAATATCAACAAAGAGTGGAGATTTAAGGATGCTTAGACTCAAGAGTAGGAAGTCTAACCTCAAGGGCTGAAAATATGAGGGTAGCGGGATCTCATATCGGCCTCGACCTCCCTCGTATGACCCTCAACAGATGATTCCTCCACAATACCTTCACTGTGGAAATCTCCTTGTTCCTTAGCCGCTTGACCTGTCTGTCTAAAATCTCAACAGTTACCTCCTCATATGACAAATCTTCGTCGACCCCCAAACCTTCAACAGGTAGAATTGATACTGGATCACCTAGGCACTTCTTCAACATAGATACATGAAAGACTGGATGAGCAGAAGCTAGCTCCGCAGGCAAAGCCAATTCATCGGCCACCTCACCCACACGATGTAGGATCTCATATGGCCCAACATACCTTAGACTCAACTTCTCCTCTCTGCCAAGACTTATCACCCCTTTTATAGGTGATATCTTCAAATAGACTTGGTCCCCAACATAAAACTGTAAGGGTCGTTTCCTGTTGTCTACATAGGACTTCTGCCGATTATAAGCAGTAACCAACCTATCCCTAATCACCTTGACCTTCTCTGAGGCCTCATGAATGATTTATGGACCCAAAATGGATGACTCTCCAACCTTGAACCATCAAACTGGAGACCTACACCTTCTATCATACAACTCCTCAAACGGTGCCATCCTAATAATGGAGTGAGATCTATTATTATATGAGAACTCTATCAAAAGCAAATGGTCATCCCAGTTACCCCTGAAGTCAATCATACACGCCCTCAACATATCCTCCAATGTCTGAATGGTGTGCTCTGCCTTCCTATCAGTCTGAGGATGAAAGTCAATATTAAGCTTCACTTGTGTGCCTAAGATCTTCTGGAACGATCTCCAAAAATGTGAAGTGAACTAAGCTCCTCTATTTGAAATGATTTACAAAGGAATCCCATGCAATCTCACAATGTCATCAATGTAAAGTCTCGCATAATCCTCGTCTCTATAAGTAGACTTCATAGGGATAAAGTGGGAAGACTTAGTAATCTTGTCCACAATAACCCATATAAAGTCATGTTGTCTCCTAGTCTTCGAAAGACCAACAACAAAGTTCATATTAATGGCCTCCCATTTCTAAGTCAGAACCTCAATAATCTGAGTAAGACTGTCAGGCTTAAGATGTTCTACCTTAACCTGTTGACAATTAGGACACTTGGCCACATTTTATGCATTGTCCTTCTTCATGCAATCCCACCAATAGATATTCTTAAGATCATGATACATCTTGGTGGAACCTGGATGTATGGAATATCTGGAACCATCGGCCTCTGCAATTCTCCTAGTCCCCAAACTATCCACATCTGGTACACATAGCATATCCTGGTACCGAAGTATGTCGTCATCTCCCAGAGCAAAATACTCATTAATTTTAACCAACGTTGAGTCCTTCAGCTCCATCAACACAGGATCACGATGCTGACCCTCCTTGACTTCAACTGCTAAGGATGATTCATAACTAGGATGAACTGAAACACCCCGACTAGTAGATTCAACTAACCATACACCCGGTCTTGCCAGTCTGTGCATATCCTTCACCAACTTCTTCTTCTCATCCTCAACATGTGTTGTACTTCCCATGCTCATCATACTCAAAGCATTAGCTATAACATTATCCTTACTTGGATGGTAGTGGACATTCTTGTCACAGTCCTTCAACAGCTCCAACCATCTCTGCTGACGTAGATTCAACTCCCTCTGTGTGAACACGTACTGGAGACTTTTATGATCTGTGAACACATTCACATGAACTCTATAAAGGTAGTGCCTCCACAATTTCAGTGCAAACACCACAGCTGCAAACTCTAGGTAATAAGTGTGATAATTATTTTCATGAACCTTGAGCTGTTTGGATGCATAAGCTATAAACTTACCACCCTACATAACAACCCAACCCAAATTAACGTTAGATGCATCACAATAAACAGTGTAATTCTCACCACACTAAGGCAAAGTAAGTACCGGGGCTGAAGTGAGTCTGTCCTTGAGCTCTTGGAATCTCTTTTCAAGAGTCTCCATCCATTCAAACTTGTCCTTCTTCTTAGTCAAAGCTCTCAATGAGGTAGCAATGGAAGAAAAACCCTCCACGAACCTGAGATAGTAACCAGCCAATCCCAGAAAGGATATTAATGGGAGTAAGAGTTTTTGTCCAGTTCTTAACATCCTCAGTCTTCTTGGGTTCTACCACCACACCTTTGTCGGACTCAACATGACCCAGAAAGGTCACTGATCTAAGACAGAATTCACACTTGCTGAATTTGGCATACAGTTTATGTTGTCTAAGTATCTGCAAGGCTAGTCTCAAATGTTGTTCATTCTCTTCCTTGGTATTAGAATAGATAAGAATGTCATCAACGAATACTATGATGAAAGAGTCAAGGTATTCACGGGTGACCCTGTTAATGAGATCCATAAAAAGCAACAGGTGCACTTGTGAGACCAAATGACATAACTAGGAACTCATAGTGACCATAACGGGTACGAAAGGTTTTATTTGGGATATCTCCATCCCTAACCCTGGGTTGATGGTACCCTGGACGAAGATGAATCTTCAAGAAGAAACCAGACCCTTGGAGTTTGTCAAACAAATCATCTATTCTAGGAAGTGGATACTGATATACTATGGTTTCACGGTATTATAAATACTTTTTCCTTATGTTTAGTGTGTCAAAAAGCCTTTTTGTGCTAATTTTTATATAAGTTTCTCTTTGTTTTGCAGGAAATCTGTCTAAAGATGAATGCAGAGATTTTGAGCGAAGAAATGCAGAAGAGACCACCTACGGAGCTTATGACGGTCCATCGTGCTTGTGACGGTCCGTAGGTGGCAGCGTAGTGAAGCTGCTGAAGGAAGATGGGGAAGTCTGACCAAGTGTGGGATTACGAAGCTTGTGATGGTCAGTCGTGGCTATGACGATCCGTTTAGCAGGTTCATCGTGAAGTTTAGAGAAGTGATCTCCGTACCCAGATTCCAAGATGTGAAGTGTTTTGGAACGAAGAGACTCGACGGACCGTTGTGCCTATGACGGTCCATCATACTTGCCGTCAAGGGGAATGAAGAGAGCAGCAGATGAAATTGCATTAGTATGGGACGACGGAGTCCATGACAGTCCGTCGTGACCATGACGATCCGTCCCAAGGTCCGTCGACCTAGCCGCGTTTTGGCAGATTTCCAGTAATTAGAATCCTTGTTTAATTAGGGTTTTGTTTTTTTATAAATAGTTCCAAAAACCTCATTTTTAAGGTTAGACTCTGTTAGGTTTGACATCATATTATTAGACCCTTTGTATTAGTGTTAGATTACTTGGAGATTTTGTGAGATTATTGATTACTTTGAGATTCGTGCAAGTGATTTTATGATATTAATCAAGCAAACTTTTGGATTTTACTCTTTCTCATTGAAATAAGTACATGAATTCTTATCTACTATATTTGAATATTGTGTTTATGGCTCTGAGTAACTAAACTCCATAACTAGGGTTGTGGGAACCATAGGCAAATAATGAGATAAACCCTATCTAAAATAACAATTCTAGAATAGCGTCTTGCATGTATTAATAATTCTTTTTCTTAGAAGTCCTTTTAATGGATGGCTAACGTTAGAACTCGCCTTAATGCTACTTGTCGGACCAAGGAGGTAGATAATAGGAAAAGAATTATTAAAATGGATTTAGTGTATACTATCTAATAGGCTAGTATTAATTGGTACGAGGTAATAACTTAGTGAAATATCAAATACGATGCTTAATATGAGGTAAGGATAAGGGTTAGGATAGCAACACACATAACCGGACCAAGGTTCGGAGTGAGATTTTCTAGATGTCGGACCAAGGATTTAGAAATACATAACTTATCACTTTGCATGCAAGATACTAGGAAAGAATATTTATAGTTAGAATTATCAAGTTATGAACCTGTGGGGAACACGTAGGCCTTAGTTCCTTGATTAATTTATTAAAATCAAAGTGTCAAAGCTGTTAAGTGTCTCTTTCAAGTTTGTTATTTATTTCTACTCATTTAGAAATAGAAACCCCCCTTTTTATGTTTTTACTTTCCAAGGAAGTCATTGACCAAGCAATAGTAATAACAAGTTGAAGTTAAGTCTAGACTATTTTCCTCGTGGGAACGATCGCAACCTCACTAGTTGGGTTATTTACTTGACACGACCGCTTTACTTCTTATTCGAGAAGTAAGTTTGAGCGTATCAAATTTTGGCGCCGTTGCCAGGAATTATAGCTTTTAGATTAACTTGAACTCATTACTGTAGTTTAGTTTATATTTTCTTGATTTTAGTTTGTTTTATTGTTTTTGATTTCTTTTCAGACTATCCTCCTTGTATGCCAAATACACAGAGAGGAAGAGAACCCTTGTTTCCCTACGATCACGAGTTAGAGCGTACACTGTGCAATATGAATCGAAACTTGGGAATAAATGGTGAGGATCCGAACTAGAACATCCCAGCTTCGGTTGATGTTCATGGTCAGATGTTACCGGATGCTCCGGGTGAACATCAAAAGAGGGGGAAAAATCCCATTCCATGGCTTCAAGCATACTACGGAGGGTATGATAACATAACAGACTCGGATGGGCCACTTGTTTTGCCTCCTCTACCCACAGGTCACTCTTTTGTGGTAACTAGTATCCTGATGCAAATGCTCACTGCTAGAGGTTTGTTTTCAGGGCTACCTTCTGAGGATCCACACGCCCATATGGCTAAGGTAAGGGCAGTGTGTAAAAGTTGTGTGGGGAGGCCTGATTTGGATCTAGATGTAATAGGGCTCAGAGTGTTTCCTCTCTCACTGACGGGAGAGGCTGCTATGTGGTTCACTGAGCTCCCATACAATTCAATCTTCACTTAGAATCAACTAAGCGATGTCTTCTTAGCACGCTACTATCTAGTCTCCAAGAATATAAACGACAAAGAAAGAGTGAACAACTTTGTGGCACTACCAGAAGAGTCAGTAAGTAGTTCTTGGAATAGATTCACCTCATTCTTGAGAAGTGTTCCAAATAACCGTATAGATGATGAGTCACTGAAGGAATACTTCTATCAGGGATAGGATGATAACAATAAAGCGGTGTTGGACACTATAGCAGGTGGATCTTATGGGGAGTGTCCTTATACTGAGATCGCTAAAAAATTAGAGAAAATCTCCCAAAATAACAAAGCTTGGAGTAATAGGAAGTCTGATACAGGGAGAAAAACCTTCGCAGTGCAGTCCACTCACAACCCAGCCACAGATGAGATTCGGGAAGAAATGTCTCAGATAAGAACCGAGCTTGGGTTGGTACTAAAACATGTCTCTAGGGTCCAGAAAAGATAAATGCAGTCAACTACTTGTCGAAACAACCGCCACAAAATGATGAGTGTTATTATGAGGAGGATTCCTATGCAGTAAATAAACAGATGGGGGGTTTCCAACCAAGTGCCCAAGGCTCTAATCAGGAGAATTGCTGTCAAGGTCAAGGGAACCAAGGTCGGAGCTCTGGTAACTATAATTGTGAGGGTCACTATGTCCGAGATGGAAACTACAATCGCGACAACAACTTCAACAGGGGTAACTATGGTAATAGAAATGACAGGAATGGACCCTATGTTCCTCCTCAAAATCGTGCAGTTACTCCTAGGGATGGTGGAGGTAGTATGTCGCGAGTTGAGGATATGTTGCATAAAATGATGAGGAGGTTCGATACTAGCGATGAACACATTAAAGAGTTGAGGTGTGATTTAGCTAGTATTGGTCAAAAAGTTGATATAGATTCAATTTCGATTAAACAGATCGAATTGCAAGTGGCCCAATTATCTGCGATAGTGAACACACGGTAACCGGGTACTCTTCCTAGCAACACTGTCCAAAATTCAAAGAATAATGTGCACTGTATGGCAATCACTACTCCGGGTGGTAGGCAAACCATTGACCCACCTATGCCATCTACTGAGGAAAATGTGAGAAAGGATATTGATAATGTGGTAGAGGGTAGTGGTGAAGCAGAGGAATGTAATGGAAAGATGCAGAAGTACCTATCAAGGTAATTCCCATGCGTAGGCCACCACCACCCTTCCCTCAGAGATTAGTGAAAAAGATTGAGGATGGTAAATACCGGCGTTTCGTAACAATGTTGAAGCAGCTTTCTATCAATGTCCCTTTTGTAGAAGCTCTAGAACAAATGCCCGGATATGC